>NC_138773.1:10570692-11223192 GCF_965119305.1 Pelophylax lessonae | reverse complement strand
GACACATGATGCTCATACAGTAAATCTTGTCGGGGGGGGGGGGGGGTGCAGTTTGGCATGTTCGCCCTGGACTCTAAATGACCTTGTTCTGGCAGTGCTCTTGCACATCAATGAACTGTAAGCTCTGAAGGTCAGCACCCTCCTAGCCTTTTCTTCAACAGTAGTTAAATATTCATTCTTATTGGATTATCTTGTTAAGTAATGTGGAACCTTTTTGCACTATACAAACAATTTTATAATAAAAAATAATTTCTCAGGGAAAATCCTTGTTACCTAAGATACAAAGAGACCATCTACAGTAATGAAACAATGATAAATATGCTGCTACCATGGCAAACCCGAAGAAAAATATGTTTTTATTGGGCAATATAATGGTAACAAAAGGGCCCGGCCCATAATTATACACTATATATAATACCTAATAATATACTACCACAAACTCAATCCTTTTACCTTATGCAAATAAAGGCAATGACCTATTAGCTAAAAATATAAAAGCACAAAATGTACATTAACACCAATAAATAGACATATAAACATTCCTTTACATGCAATCGTGTCTTGGAAGTAAATCAAAGCAGAATTAGGTCACTTAAAAACACTCTCCATGATTTCCAAGAAACTGTATCAAATCTAGAGTAAGGCCAGGTTGATACTATCTGCGGTGCGGCTCCCAGCAGGGGGTCCCCCGTTCACTGCTTCAGGTCTGAATTAGCTCCAAGTTTTTGCCTGAATTCGGACCTGAAAAGGAGCCAAAGACACACAGGACCCCTCTGCAGTGCGCTCCGCGGCCACCCTGGAGGTGTGTGAACCGGCTGCATTGAGAGCCGGTCACACTCTTCTGTCATGTGAATTGGATGCGGGGAAACCATGAGTGTGAAACCAGCCTAATCCTTATTCATGTGCTTCATCACCTCTGTTTTCCCCCTCTCCAGGTTGACTCATCAGTAGAGTTGGGCCGAAAAACCCCCCTCCCCCTGGTTAGGTTTGCACCAGAACTCTTGAATATCGCAAAGGTTTGGACCCAAACTCTGAACCGTATTTAGGTATATGGGACCCGAACTTAAAAAAAAAAAAATTATTGGCCATAAAAGGGGTATGTGGGCCTGGGTACTGCCCTGGTTAACATGTATCAATGCAAACATTTTTTTTAAAACAGGAGCAGTGATTTTAAGTAAAGTGAAACAATAAAAGTGAAAAATTCCTTTAAATATCGGGCCTGGAGGGTCCCCTTAGTCTGCCTGTAAAGTGGCACATCTGTACAGCCCATAGAACCTGCTGCAGCAAAAACTACATTTAGAAAGAAAAAAAATATGGCATTTAAATTGCCGGCAATACAATAATGTTGAAAAGAAAAACAACATGGGGTCCCCCCTCCCAGTCCATGCCAGACCCTTTAAGGAGAACCCCACACCAATTTTTTTTTTTTATTAATGGTGTGAGAAATCCCCCCTCCTTATCTATAACAGGCCACATGCCCTTAACATTAGAGGTGCTTTAAAATGTTGGGGGGGGGGGGAGAGATTCCAAAGCACCTTGGGCCTCTTCCTGATAACCCTAGGCTGTGGTTGTGGGGGTCTGCAGGTAGGGGGCTTATCAGAATCTGGAAGCCCACTTTAACAAGGGGGCCCCTAGATCCCAGCCCCCCCTTGTGAAAGAGTATGGAGTATTGTACCTCTACCTATTCACCGAAAACATATAAAGCTTTTGACAATTGCTTTATTGAAAATTAAAAAATGTCCCCAGATGTAGATCCATCTTCAATCACGACAACCGCCCAACCGCCAGACCAGAAAAAAGAAATGCTCTGCCTGTGAAAAGCTAAACCGCTGACTGCAGACTCCGTAAGGGACGGGGCCACCTGGTGACAGGACATGGTGGCATCGCCCCATGTGACCTCACTGATTGGTGATTCATGGCTGTTTAGGCAGTCAGATGGAAAATGTGCATTTTTATTTTTACAGATTTGGTTTTAACCAAATCCAGAACAGTTCAGCTCATCCCTACTTATCACTGCTACTTCCCAGTGTGACCTTGGCTAGTTCCCGATCACGGCTTATCCCTTTTGATTCCCAGTGAGATCCTGACCTCAAGTTGTCCCTGATTATTTCTGGTGTGACTTTGGCTAGTTCCTGACCACAGTCTTGGGATGACCCTAGCTATTTCCTAAACTTGGCTTATCTGCTAAATCATGGTGAGTCTTGGCTAAGTCCTAACCCCAAATTGTCTCTGCTGATTCCTGGTGTGACCTTGGCTAGATCAATTTAAACCTGGTTTGGACTGAACTTTGGTTGTTTTGGCATTCCGATGGGAAATGTGCATTTTTAATGTCACAGATTTGTCTTGAACCAAGCCCAGGACAGCTCAGCTCATTCCCACTTATCTCTGCTGATTCCTGGTGTAACCGTGGCTAGTTCCTGACCACACCTTATCTCTGCTGATTTCCAGTGAGATTTCAACTAGTTCCTGACCACGGCATGTCTCTGCTGATTCCTGGAGTGACCTTGGCTAGATGAATTTAAACCTAGGTTTGGACTGAACTTTGGTTGTTTAGGCATTCTGATGGGAAATGTGCGTTTTTAATGTCAGAGATTTGGCTTCAACCAAGCCCAGGACCGCTCAGCTCATTCCCACTTATCACTTCTGATTCCTGGTGTAACCTTGGCTAGTTCCTGACCACACCTTATCTCTGCTGATTTCCAGTGAGATTTCAACTAGTTCCTGACCATGGCATGATGATCTCTGCTAATTCCCGGAGTGACCTTTAGCAAGTTTCTGACTTTGGCTTGTCCCTGCTGTTTTATGGTGGTACCTTGGCTGGTTCCTGACCATGGCTTGTTTCTGCTGATTCATGGTGGGACCTAAACTAGTTCCTCACTATATGGAATGATTTTTTTAGAGATGTGAGTTTTTTTTTTTCTTAAAATGCACCACATCCCAACTTTTGTAAACATTATTTATAGGAGAATGAATAACGGGAATTTTAAGGTGCTCATCAACAAGAATTAGACATTGTATCTAAAAAAAACAACAACTTTTTATTTCAAATATCCAAAGTTAAAAAAGACCTTAAAAAACAATGAAAAATCCATATGGCCTTTGTACAGAGGTTTTCCGCTCAACATGTTTCACCACAACTGTGACTTCCTCAGGAGACTTATTGAGCCTTGTACATGGTAACACTAAGGATAAATAAAATACATTATCAATTTATTAAATGCAGATCCAAAGATCCATATGAAAAACAGGTTTACATAAACTTAGAAAAATAATACTGATAATTATAGCATTCATATATAAGACATCTAATGAATGGTCCCCCCCCCCCCCCCCGGGTGTCTGCAAGGATTCAAAAATGTGATGGTAAAATCATAAGTGAATAGATCCGTGGATAATCAGTGTGCCATTAAGGAAACTTACAGCCTAGTGGAGCCTGCAAAGATGTGAGATTAATCCTATTAAAGTGTCACTATCTGGGGTCAGGCTCGAAGACCAGTAGCTATAGCAGCCCACACAAGAACCAGCTGGATAGGAACACAGGCAGGTCCCTCTGACAGATGACCCAGGCTCACCTGAGGTGCGGACTCTAAGTACTAACCGGGGTTCACCAGAGCTCCTCATGATGGAGATGGGTTTGCTGCATGTTAGCACCAGGTTGCGGTATTCAGGATCAGGAAGTGAGCAAGCCAGGGTCCAGTAGCAGATATAGCAGGTTGAGATTAAGCAGAAGTGTAGTCTAGCAGTAGCCAAAGGTCGATAACGAGTAGTTGCAGGTTAGGATTAGGCAGAAGCATAGTCGAGGAACAAGCCAAGTGTCAATAATGAAGGGTAGCGAAGATACAGGCAGCAGGAGAGACAAGCGAGATATTGGCTGGTGAAGGCACAATATTCTGGCAAACAGGAAGTGCAGAGACATGGCTTAAATCAGGAAATTTATGGGAGGAGCAAAGGGTTCAAGGTTCAAGGCAATTAAGATTCATGGCAAGATCATTCAAGGATTTGTCCAAAGAGTTGTCCAAAGAGTTGTCCAGCATTCCAGGTGGTTCAGTAAGTAGAGTCATTGCCAGGCACAGTGGAGGTCCCAGGTTCAAGTCTGGGTCCTGACATAAAGGTTCAAAATAGTTAAATTTACTTTAGTTATACAGTCAGGTCCATAAATATTGGGACATCGACACAATTCTAATCTTTTTGGCTCTATACACCACCACAATGGATTTAAAATGAAACAAACAAGATGTGCTTTAACTGCAGACTTTCATCATTAATTTGAGGGTATTTACATCCAAATCAGATGAAAGGTGTAGGAATTACAACAATTTGTATATGTGCCTCCCACTTTTTAAGGGACCAAAACTAATGGGACAATTGGCTGCTCAGCTGTTCCATGACCAGGTGTGTGTTATTCCCTCATTATCCCATTTACAAGGAGAAGATAAAAGGTCCAGAGTTCATTTCAAGTGTGCTATTTGCATTTGGAATCTGTTGCTGTCAACTCTCAATATGAGATCCAAAGCGCTGTCACTATCAGTGAAGCAAACCATCTTTGGACTGAAAAAACAAACCCATCAGAGAGATAGCAAAAACATTAGGTGTGGCCAAATCAACTGTTTGTAACATCCTTAAAAAGAAAGAACGCACCGGTGAGCTCAGCAACAAAAAAAGACCCGGAGGACCACGGAAAACAACTGTGGTGGATGACCGAAGAATTCTTTCCCTGGTGAAGAGAACACCCTTCACAACAGTTGGCCAGATCAAGAACACTCTCCAGGAGGTAGGTGTATGTGTGTCACCTTCACAACAGTTGGCCAGATCAAGAACACTCTCCAGGAGGTAGGTGTATGTGTGTCAGATCAAGAACACTCTCCAGGAGGTAGGTGTATGTGTGTCAGATCAAGATCACTCTCCAGGAGGTAGGTGTATGTGTGTCAAAGTCAACAATCAAGAGAAGACTTCACCAGAGTGAATACAGAGGGTTCACCACAAGATGTAAACCATTGGTGAGCCTCAAAAACAGGAAGGCCAGATTAGAGTTTGCCAAACAACGTCTTAAAAGCCTTTACAGTTCTGGAACAACATCCTATGGACAGATGAGACCAAGATCAACTTGTAGCAGAGTGATGGGAAGAGAAGAGTATGGAGAAGGAAAGGAACTGCTCATGATCCAAAGCATACCACCTCATCAGTGAAGCATGGTGGTGGTAGTGTCATGGCGTGAGCATGTATGGCTGCCAATGGAAATCTTGTATTTATTGATGATGTGACTGCTGACAAAAGCAGCAGGATGAATTCTGAAGTGTTTCGGGCAATATTATCTGCTCATATTCAGCCAAATGCTTCAGAACTCATTGGACGGCGCTTCACAGTGCAGATGGACAATGACCCGAAGCATACTGCAAAAGCAACCAAAGAGTTTTTTAAGGGAAAGAAGTGGAATGTTATGCAATGGCCAAGTCAATCACCTGACCTGAATCCGACTAAGCATGCATTTCACTTGCTGAAGACAAAACTGAAGGGAAAATGCCCCAAGAACAAGCAGGAACTGAAGACAGTTGCAGTGGAGGCCTGGCAGAGCATCACCAAGCATGAAACCCAGCGTCTGGTGATGTCTATGCATTCCAGACTTCAGGCTGTAATTGGCTGCAAAGGATTTGCAACCAAGTATTAAAAAGTGAAAGTTTGATTTATGATTGTTAATCTGTCCCATTACTTTTGGTCCCTTAAAAAGTGGGAGGCACATATACAAACTGTTTTAATTCCTACACCTTTCACCTGATTTGGATGTAAATACCCTCAAATTAAAGCTGAAAGTCTGCAGTTAAAGCACATCTTGTTTGTTTCATTTCAAATCCATTGTGGTGGTGTATAGAGCCAAAAAGATTAGAATTGTGTCCATGTCCCAATATGGACCTGACTGTAGTAGGTTGGGATTAAGCAGAAGCGTAGTCTAGGAGTAGCCAAAGGTCGGTAATGAGTAGTTGCAGGTTGGGATTAGGCAGAAGCATAGTCGAGGAACAAGCCAAGTGTCGATAACGAATGGTAGCGAAGATACGGATGGCAGCAGGAGAGACGAGCGAGATATTGGCTGGTGAAGGCACAATATTCTGGCAAACAGGAAGTGCAGAGACATGGCTTAAATCAGGAAGTTCATGGGAGGAGCAAAGGGTTCAAGGTTCAAGGCAATTAAGATTTACCGCAGGATCATTCAAGAATTTGTCCAAAGAGTTGTCCAAAGAGTTGTCCAGCATTCCAGGTGGCTCAGTAAGTAGAGTCATTGCCAGGCACACGGGAGGTTCCAGGTTAAACTCTGGGTCCTGACATAAAGGTTCAAGATGGTTAAATTAACTTTAGTTATATATTGAATTCCAAAGTTCCCAGATCCTCTCCTGAAAGCTATAACCACCAATTACCCACGTTATACATGCCAACAATCATCATGGGAACCTTGACCCACCCAACAAGAATGGACAACAATAATCCCCCTGGGCACTTTACATAACTCTCTTACCTCAATTGGACTAGCCCTCAATAATCAGAGGGAGAAAGAGTCATCAATTCGTGTTTATTATTCAAAGCAGGTAAAGCAAGCCTCAAGTGTCTACAATACTTTCAGGTCAAAGCCAAACCCTACATGAGATAGAAACCACCATATATTGGAATAAAACTAAGTTATGTTCCCACTTGCACCCATACTATCATATCAGTGAATATGTAGGGGTAAATCTCTACTTGCAGTTAAGAGGAGGAGGGTTAAATAAGTTACCTGTCCAAATCTCACATCTTGTAGATGCAGGTTTCCACCAGGGCAAGCGGCCATATCTGACAGACCGCCGCCCTGGGAGGCTTTTATATGCTTCCTCCATCCCAGCAACGTCTGATGTCACTGCCAGGATGCGGACGCCCATTCTCTGCTGTCCACAACCCCATCGTCCACAACCACAGGGCAAATGGCTGCCGTGCATGCTTGACTCCATAAGTTAGTAATGACGTCGCATGCAAGCATGGAAATACCCGCAGCCATTTTGGAAGTTCCTATTGAGCACTGAATGTGATGAAATGTCTATTTCTCCATTAAGGTAACGGCCTAGACATATCAGGGAATGATAAACAGCGGTTGGCAGGGAATGAACAACTGCCATCCAAGAGAGCATGTTAACCTTACAATACAGATCTGTATTGCACCATATTAATCTAACAGGGCAAAGCCATAGCATCCTCATCTATTATTAATAGCTCCAAGCTCGAATAATATATTGACACCAAAGGGACCAACTAAGGGTGGACCCAGGGATATATATGGCGCCCCCTAGCCTGAAACAAGCAACAATTGCATTGCCCAAATTTCTGGAGCAGAGTGACGCCCTGGGCATCCGTATGACCACCCATTCCACAGGAAATCAACCCACCTACAGTATCTCACAAAAGTAAGTACACCCCTCACATTTTTGTAAATATTTTATTCTATCTTTTCATGTGACAACACTGAAGAAATGACACTTTGCTACAATGTAAAGTAGTGAGTGTACAGCTTGTATAACAGTGTAAATTTGCTGTCCCCTCAATATAACTCAACACACAGCCATTAATGTCTATTTGGTAGGAATCACACAAAGCACTGTTTGCACACGAGGACTGAATGTCATGGTGCTTAAATGTCCTGCTTTATTTGTTTTGCACAAAAGTCATTGTTTTATAGTCGCATGAAATGAAAGGATTGAACATGTTTTATAATAATAGGTAGAGTGTATAAATTGGCCCTGGGTGCTCTCTGTACTATTATGTTTATGAATATTACATTATAAAATACACTATATTCCCAAAAGTATTAGGACGCCCACCTTTACACACACATGAACTTTAATGGCATCCCAGTCTTAGTCCGTAGGGTTCAATATTGAGTTGGCTCCGCCCTTTGCAGCTATTACAGCTTCAACTCTTCTGGGAAGGCTGTCCACAAGGTTTAGGAGTGTCTATGGGAATGTTTGGCTATTCATCCCAAAGCACATTTGTGAGGTCAGGCACTGATGTTACATGGTTACATAGTTGATAAGGTTGAAAAAAGGCACCAGTCCATCCAGTTCAACCTGTGACCATGTTTAACAAGAAGGACTGGCTTGTAGTCTCTGCTCTAATTCACCCCAAAGGTGTTCTATTGGGTTGAGGTCAGGACTCTGTGCAGACCAGTCAAGTTCCTCCACCCCAGACTCGCTCATCCATGTCTTTATGGACCTTGCTTTGTGCACTGGTGTGCAGTCATGTTTTAACAGGAAGGGGCCATCCCCAAACTCCTCCCACAAAGTTGGGAGCATGAAATTGTCCAAAATGTCTTGGTATGCTGACACCTTAAGAGTTCCCTTCACTGGAACTAAGGGGCCAAACCCCACCCCTGAAAAACAACCCACACCATAATCCCCCCTCCACCAAATGATTTGGATCAGCACACAAAGCAAGGTCCATAAAGATATGGATGAGCAAGTTTGGGGTGGAGGAACTTTACTGGCCTGACCTCAACCCGATAGAACAACTTTGGGATGAATTAGAGTGGAGACTGCAAACCAGGCCTTCTCGTCCACCATCAGTTACATAGTTACATAGTTAGTAAGGTTGAAAAAAGACATCAGTCCATCCAGTTCAACCTATGCATCCAGTTCAACCTATGAATGCGTGTGTGTGTTTGCTTTTAATCGTACATTGTATACCCCTGTATGTTGTGGTCTTTAAGGTGCCCATCTAATAGTTTTTTGAAACTATCAATGCTCCCTGCTGATACGACTGCTTGTGGAAGAGAATTCCACATCCTTACTGCTCTTACAGTGAAGAACCCCTTACGCACTTTAAGGTTAAACCGCCTTTCCTCTAGTTTTAGTGAGTGGCCACGTGTCTTATTGTATTCCCTTTCTCTGAATAGTTTGTTCCTTATGCTCGGGTCACCAGTACAGTATTTGTACATTGATATCATATCCCCCCTCAATCGTCTTTTCTCCAGAGAGAAAAGGTTCAGTGCTTGTAGTCTTTCCTCATAGCTGATGTCCTCCATTCCCCTAATTATTTTTGTTGCCCTTCTCTGGACTTTCTCCAGTTCCAGCACATCCTTCCTGAGGACCGGTGCCCAGAACTGGACAGAATACTCCAGATGTGGCCGGACCAGAGTCTTGTAGAGTGGGAGAATAATCTCTTTATTTCTGGAGTGAATCCCCTTTTTTATACAACCCAGTATTCTGTTGGCTTTGCTTGCGGCGGCTTGGCATTGCATGCCACTGCCAAGCTTGTTGTCTACCAGTACCCCCAAGTCCTTTTCCATCCTAGACTCACCCAGAGGTTCCCCCCCTAGTGAGGAGCTTGCTTTCTGGTTTCTGGCACCCAGGTGCATTACTTTACATTTTTCAACATTAAACCTCATCTGCCATGTAATTGCCCACCCCGTTATTTTGTTCAGGTCTGCTTGCAAGGTTTCCACATCCTGCATAGAAGATATTGGCATGCCTAATTTAGTATCATCTGCAAATACTGAGATTGTACTAGATATCCCCTCCTCTAGATCATTTATGAATAAATTAAACAGGATTGGTCCCAGGACAGAACCCTGGGGGACCCCACTTTCCACACCCGCCCAATCCGAGTACTCCCCATTAATCACCACCCTCTGTACTCTCCCCTGGAGCCAGTTCTCTATCCAGGTACTCACCTTATGGTCCATACCTACCTTCCTTAGTTTGTACAGTAATCGTTTGTGGGGAACGGTGTCAAAGGCCTTTGCAAAGTCCAGATACACCACATCCACAGGCTTACCTTTATCTAGGTGGCTGCTCACTTCATCGTAGAAGGTTAATAGATTGGTTTGGCACGAACGATTTTTCATGAATCCATGCTGATTAATACTTATAATACCAGTTTCATTACTAAAGTCTTGTATGTGGTCCCTTAATATCCCCTCCAAAATTTTGCAGACTACTGATGTTAGGCTGACCGGCCTATAGTTACCCGGGATATATCTCGGCCCCTTCTTAAATATTGGTACCACGTTGGCTTTTTTCCAATCAGCTGGCACCATACCCGTCTGTAAACTATCCTTAAAGATCAAGAATAATGGTCTGGCAATCACCTGGCTGAGCTCATTAAGAACCCTCGGGTGCAAGCCATCCGGTCCCGGGGATTTATTTATGTTAAGTTTCTCTAGTTTAGCTCTAAGTCTATCTTCTGTTAACCATGGCGGCACTTTCTGAGGTGTATTATTGGCCTTACAAGCTGGGTTAGTGTAGCCCCCCGATTCTTTTGTGAAGACTGAAGAGAAGAAATTATTTAACACTTCCGCCTTTTCTCTGTCCTCAGTGGCCATATTTCCCTTATCATCTTTTACGGGGCCAATGTGTTCTGGCCTCGCTTTCTTACTGTTTATATACTTAAAGAACTTCTTAGGGTTCTTTTTACTCTCCTCCGCTATATGTCTCTCGTGTTCTATTTTAGCCGCCCTGATTTCGTCTTTACATTTCTTATTACACTCTTTGTAATGCTTAAATGCTGCCAATGACCCCTCAGTCTTGTATTTTTTGAAGGCCTTTTCTTTAGCACTAATATACATTTTTATGTTGGAGTTTAGCCATCCAGGGTTTATTTTTGCTCTTTTAAATTTATTTCCCTTTGGAATGCACTGGCCAATCCCCCTGTTTAGTATGCTCTTGAAGCACTCCCATTTTTCCTCCGTGTTCTTTGTTTCCAGGGTTCTATCCCAATTGATATTTTCTAGCAGCGAGCGCAGCTTTGGGAAATTGGCTCTTTTGAAATTCAGTGTCCTTATATTACCCCTCAGCTTCCTATTACTGTAATTAATACTGAAACTTATTGACCTATGGTCACTGTTTCCTAAGTTGTCCCGTATTTCTATATCCGTGATCAGGTCTGTATCGTTGGTAATCAGTAGGTCAAGTACCGCATTGTTTCTTGTCGGTGCATTCACCATCTGACCCATAAAATTGTCCTGCAAAACATTTAGGAACTGCCTAGCCTTGGCTGAGTGCGCGGTTCCTTCTGCCCAGTCTATATCTGGATAATTAAAGTCCCCCATTATAATGACATTTCCCATCCTTGCTGCCAATCCTATCTGTAAAAGGAGGGCCGCCTCACCCTCCTCCCTCTGGTTGGGGGGTCTATAGCATACGCCCAATATTAACTTCCCCGCCGTGCCATCCCTTTGAAGCTCTACCCATAGGGATTCTGCCTCATCCATAGCTCCATTATTAATATCATCCCTCATATTTACCTGTATGCTGTTCTTAATATACAGACATACCCCTCCCCCTTTTTTACCTTCTCTATCTCTGCGATAAAGGGAATACCCCTGAATGGTCGCCATCCAGTCATGGGAGCTGTCAAACCAAGTCTCAGTTATCCCCACAAAATCTAAGTCCTCCTCAAACATCAGCTGCTCCAGCTCTCCCATCTTGTTGGCCAGGCTTCTGGCATTGGTATATAAGCCTCGTAATTTTGATGTTTTTAGGCTGCTCTCTTGATTTTTCCCCGTACCCACCCTGGGTATAGGAGCTCCGATCACCCTACCACTAATGCCCCCATTTCTGCCCTCTGAAACTTTCTTTCCACTGGCTAATTCTACATCTGTACCCTCCCCCCCATTCCCTAGTTTAAAAGCCCCTCTAACTTTTTGGCCATCCTCGCACCCAGTACGGCTGCACCCACCCCATTTAGGTGCAATCCGTCCCTACCAAAGAGCCGGTGACCGACTGAGAAGACGGCCCAGTTCTCCAGGAACCCGAAACCCTCCTTACTACACCAGCTCCTCAGCCACTCGTTAACTTCCCTAATCTCCCGCTGCCTCTCTGGTGTGGCTCGAGGTACAGGTAGTATTTCGGAAAATACTACCTTGGAGGTCCTAGTCCTCAACTTAGCGCCTAAGTCCCTGAAATCATTTAGGACACTCCGTCTTCCTCTACCTATGT
This sequence comes from Pelophylax lessonae, assembly GCF_965119305.1. Lineage (NCBI taxonomy): Eukaryota > Metazoa > Chordata > Amphibia > Anura > Ranidae > Pelophylax > Pelophylax lessonae. The sequence continues at coordinate 11,211,244 of NC_138773.1, read as the reverse complement.
CATTGGTACCCACGTGTACCATGACAGCTGGGTTTTCCCCAGCCCCACCCAATAATCTGTCCATCCGATCCGCAATGTGCCGAACCCGAGCGCCCGGCAAACAACAGACTGTTCGGCGCACACGGTCTTTGTCACAGATTACACTATCTGCCCTTCTAATAATTGAGTCCCCTACCACCAGCACCTGTCTTTCCTTTCCCTTTCTCCCAGCCTCACTGGAGGAGTTCTTCCCCTGGCAGCTAGGGGCGTCGCTCTGCTCCAGCAATGCTGGTCCCTGACTGGTTTCCCCAACATCACACAACGGGGCGTATCTATTGGGGTGCTCCAGCCCTGGACCAGCCTCCTTGACTTGTTCCCTTCTACCCCTCCTAACTGTCACCCCTCTAAACTGCTCTGATGCCTGCACCTCCGATACTCCGCCCACCTCTGTGCAGACCCCTGCCTGCACCTGACTGGTACAATCCTGGCTCTCCTCCGGCATGGACATTCGTCTCAGTGTTGCCAGCTGCTTCCCTAGATTCAGGACCTGAGCTTCCAGGGAAGCAACGTGCTCACATTTTGCGCATTTGTATTCGCCCTCGATCACATGTCCGAGGAACGCATACATATCACAAGATGTACACCGAGTCGCATCTCCACACCCGCCGGGCATTGTACCTACTAATCTAATCTAATGGGGATTCAGTAATTTAAGTCTATCCTATGTGGCTATTTCCTAGCTTCCTAACGCTACCTTCTCACCCTCTGGTGTTCCGCTACACTCACTTGACACTCAGTTGCACAACACTCACAATCTCACAGCCCGGTCAGTCTCACGACACTCTCAGTCGCACCACCCGGTCAGTCGCACAACACTCCTGTCGCACACACTCACAGTCTCACAGCCTGATTTAGTTGCACCACACTCACAATCGTACAGCCGGTCAGTCGCACAACACTCTCAGTTGCCCAACACTCAGTTGCACAGCCCAGTCAGTCGCACCACACTCACAGTCGCAAGGACACTCACAGTCGCACGGACGCTCACCAGTCGCACGGACGCTCACCAGTCGCAAGGACGCTCACCAGACGTAAGGACGCTCACCAGACGCAAGGACGCTCACCAGTCGCAAGGAAGCTCACCAGTCGCAAAGACACTCACCAGTCGCAAGGACACACACCAGTCGCAAGATGCTCACCAGTCGCAAGGACACTTACCAGTCGCAAGGACACTCACCAGTCGCAAGATGCTCACCAGTCGCAAGGACACTCACCAGTCGCAAGGACACTCACCAGTCGCAAGATGCTCACCAGTCGCAAGGACACTCACCAGTCGCAAGGACACTCACCAGTCGCAAGGGCACTCACCAGTCGCAAGGACACTCACCAGTCGCAAGGACACTCACCAGTCGCAAGGGCACTCACCAGTCGCAAGGACACTCACCAGTCGCAAGGACACTCACCAGTCGCTAGATACTCACCAGTGGTAAGATGCTCACCAGTCGCTAGATACTCACCAGTCGCAAGGATGCTCACCAGTGGTAAGATACTCACCAGTCGCAAGGACACTCCCAGTCGCAAGGATACTCACCAGGTACTCACTGAGCCTCAGTGTTCAACCTCAGTCACCAGTCCTGTGTGTGTCCCTTTAAGCCTGACACTTGCTTAGGCTCCTGCCTCCCTCCTCTGTCACCTGCCGATCAGTCTCCTCAGCTCCTCTCCCTTCCAATGTCCAGGTCAGGTATTTTGCGTCTCCTCTGGCCCCCTGCCCTCTCTCTGTCTGCCCGCCCTTGCAGGGGGGGGGGTTACCTCACCTCTCGCTGCCCGCACACCACGCTCTCACCTCTGGGGGAGGGGGGGTTCTCGCACCGCTCTTCTCAGGAGAGGGGGGGGGGTTCTCGCACCGCTCGCCGCCGCTCAGGAGGGGGGGGGGTTTGCACTGCTCGCCGCCGCCGCCGCTCTTCTTAGGAGGGGGGGAGGGGGGGTTCTCGCACCGCTCGCCGCCGCCGCTCTTCTTAGGAGGGGGGGTGATCACACACACACTCACTCGCTCACACACGCTCTCCTCTCACACGTCCGCCTCTGCTCCCGCGCTGCTCAGCCTCTGCTCCCGCACTGCACCAGTCCGCAGCACAGCACCACCTGCAGGCCAAAGTGCCTGGCTTCACAAATGCTCTTCAGGAAGAATGGTCAAACATTCCCATAGACACACTCCTAAACCTTGTGGACAGCCTTTTTAGATGAACTGAAGCTGTAATAGCTGCAAAGGGTGGACCAACTCACTATTGAACCCTACGGACTAAGACTGGGATGCCATTAAAGCTCATGTGTGTGTAAAGGCAGGCGTCCCAATACTTTTAGTAATAAGATGTATTTGGCACAACATCTATGGGTAATCATAGACAACAGCCTTTCATAACCTTTTAACCCCAGAGGAACCCCTTAAAGCGGAGTTCCGGGCACAGAAATTATTTTTTACTGAACATACCCCCGGGACAGTCAGGGCTAGCACATTCCACAATGGATAGCCTCTGATCTGTCCCGGTTCGCACTTACCTTTTAGAAGAAATACTCACTTATAAAATTTCTTCCACAGCGTTTCCATCTCTGTTGTGGGCAGCTGAAGCCGGCGCGGTCCTCTTCTCTGTCTTCTTCCGCGTCTTCTTGTCCCAGAATGCGCCTGCACCGGCCCCTCTCGTCACTACCGGAGCGGCGCCACATTCCTAAACAGCTTCTGGGCATGCCCAGAAGCTGTTTAGCAGGGGAATGCGGCGTCGCCCGGAAATGACGAGCGGGGCCGGTGCCGTTGCATTGATTCCTGGGAGCTGTGACGTTTAGCTCCCAGGAATCATAGCGAGGCAGGAAGTGACGGGGTGAGCCGCGGCTCCGAGGGAGGAAGCAGTCAGAGGTGAGTATTTACGATCTTCAATAAAAAGGTGAGTAAACAAAAAAAATAAAAATAACTATCCAATTCCTTTTCAGGTGAGGTCTACCTAGCGGAGGGGCACAAAAAAAAAATCGTTTTTGTGCCCGGAACTCCGCTTTAAATAATATTCAGGTCTTGGGGATCCACTGATAAACCCATTTTATTGCAGATTGATTTGGAACATGACCTTTACATTGGCGGCCAGTAGGAAGCCCGCAACCCCTTACAGCAGTTTCAAAGAGATAAAAAGAGTTACTTGTTTCTTTGTATCATACAGAAGTCTGGATTGTGTACTATTCAAGGTTTTTATTGAATTTTGTAATAATTAAAATATTGATAAATAAATAATTAAAAAAAAAAAAAAGTTACAGCCTAAACACAGCCAATAGCCTATAGATGATAAGAGCTAAGTGTACAGTTCACAAGTCCAGGTAAGTAATAGCTCCTCAGCAGATTGAAGGTTATCTGTAACATATGGAGACCAGATGGCACATTTAGGTGCAGCAAGTTAGTCTTTATTGATAAAAACAGTAAATAATGCACTCATATTTTGTAGAGCGAAATAAGGCATATCATAAGGCAAGAGTGGTCTTCTTGCTGTTGTAGAAATGTTAAAGTTCTTATGTTCTTAGGGAAAGAAGCCAGTGAAAGCAATTGCACGAGAAATATTTCGCACCAACATCAACCATCAGTGAATAGAATATTTCTGGTTTTATTACAAACGTGGCTGGGGTTATATAGGTTCTTTAGAAACACAAAGGGTGTTCAAGTCTTTTAACCACTTAAGCCCCCGAGGATTTTGACCAGGCCCTATTCGTGCGACGCTGTACCCAAATGAAATTGATGTCCTTTTTTTCCCACAAGCAGAGCTTTCTTTTGGTGGTATTTGATCACCTGTGCGATTTTTATTTTTTGTGCTATAAACAAAAAAAGAGCAACAATTTTGAAAAAATGACAATATTTTTCACATTTTTTTATATGAAATTCCGCAAAAAAAATGTTTTCTGCTACATATTTTTGGTAAAAAAAAAATCACAATAAGCGTATTTTGATTGGTTTGCGCAAAAGTTATTGAGTTTAATAACTACGGGAAAGATTTACGTCATTTTTATTATTTTTTTTTCACAGCGGCGTTCTGCGATTTTTAGCGGGACTGCGACATTGCGGTGGACAGATCGGAGCCCTGACTGACATTTTTGATACTTTTGGGGTTACCAGTGACATTACTACAGTAATCAGTGCTATACATATGCTCTGTTACTGTAAAAATGGCACTGGCAGGGAAGGGGTTAACTTTATTAGTGATCAAGGGGTTAAGTGTGTCCCTAGGGGCATAGTTCTAACTGTCAAGGGGTGTGGCTTGTGATGTAACCACAGAGACATACGATCCTACATAGGAGGATCGTGTAGTCTCTGCACTTACATCAGGGAGAATGACAGACGGCTGTGTTTACATCACCGCCTGCCTTTCTCCCTCTCCTGCGGGAGATCGTGAGAGGCCGGCAGACATCGGAGCCGCCGGTCACATGCGCGGGGATCCTGTGAGCGAGAGGGGGTGGGAGTGTGCCTCCGGCGGCGCACGCTCACCCCCTACAGGCTCCTGGGTGAGCGATGTAGTACTACATCTGTTTGCCCAGGAGAGGCTGACTGCTGCAGTAAATAGTCGTGCGGCGGTCAACAAGTGGTTAATTTTCCACGTATACAAGTAGATGCTAGCATGGCGGTACTACACACAGTAATAAGTAGCGAGTGTGTCCTATTACTGATAGGCGTCACACATGTCACGGGCCAGTCCAGAGACCGGTAATCAAAATGGCAGACAACAGTGTTAGTGCATGCATGGAACAGCGTGTGGTGATGACGTTCCTTGTGTAAAACCTGCAAATATCTACAGAAGACTTCAAGCACAGTACGGTGACGAGGCGCTTAGCCACAAAAAGACATTTAAATGGTGTAAATTATTCAAAGATGGCCGTACGTCCATCAGTGATAATCCTGGTCATGGTGGTTCCCAGCAGGCAGCAGTCATTAATGTGATCAATCAGCACATGGAACGCCTGATCCTGGATTATCGAGACATAACGTGACATGTAATTGCCCAAGAGACAAATATTTCTGTGGGGCACTGAGGACAAAATGAAGCCGGCTGTCCTAGGATGGTTCAGGCGTGCTGACAAAATTTTCTATGCTGAAGCTTTCCAGGCATTCGTTAAACATGGGGATAAGTGTATACAGTGCTTTAAGTGGGCCAGTATGCTTGAGCATACCGCCACCTCTCTGTACGCCTTAGCGTACCAGTACGCTCATTTTGGACATCTGCGCCCTCAATTGCCCCCCCCCCCAAGAATATTTCCCACTCCAGAGACAGACCAGTCACCACCAGGGAGTCCCCCTGCCCTGGAGTCCCAGCCCAGGCCAGGGGGGGGGGGTGCTCTGTGGGGACCCTGATGTGGGGTGGGGGGGGGGAGGTTTATAGGCTATAATAGAATACCAGCACCTCTTTTGGGCCACTTAAAGCACTGATGTGTATACATGTAGAAGGGGGGTATGCTGAAAAAGAAATGCCTCTACTCCTTGAAATTTGATCTTTTATTTTATAAACTCAAAAGTCCTGGTTTGACTTGAACTCCCCTCATGTATAAATATATATATATATATATATATATATATATATATATATACACACACACACACACACACACACACACACAAACACCTGTATATATACCCTATATTGCAAAAGTATTGGGACGCCTGCCTTTACACACACATGAAGTTTATTGACATCCCAGTCTTAGTCCGTAGGGTTCAATATTGAGTTACATAGTTACATAGTAGTTGAGGTTGAATAAAGACAATAGTCCATCCAGTTCAACCTGTGTAGGTGTGTATGGCCGTAATCATCTCACATAGCCCTTAATGTCCTGATCCTTGAGATGTAAGTCTAAGAGTCTTTTGAAAGCCACCATACTTCCCGCAGAAACCACCTCTTGTGGTAGAGAATTCCACAATCTTGTAGCCCTAACAGTAAAGAACCCCCCACGTTGCCTGAGGTTAAAACGCTTCTCCTCTAATCGCATTGTATGCCCCCGAGTCCTCATGCAATCCCTTCGACTGAACAGCTTTTTTTCTAAGCCTAGATCGCCATTGAGATATTTAACCACTTCCCGCCCGCCCTATTACAGAATGACGGCGGGAATGTGGTTGTGTTATCCTGACTGGACGTCATATGACGGCAGCAGGATAACACAGCTCTGGGCGCCCCCTGGGGGCGCGCAGAGCGGCGATCAGTGATGCGAGGCGTCAGTCTGACACCCTGCATCTCCGATCTCGGTAAAGAGCCTCTGACGGAGGCTCTTTACCATGTGATCAGCCGTGTCCAATCACGGCTGGTCACATAGTAAATAGGAACAGCCGTTGATCGGCTTTCCTTAGTTCGTGCCTGAGAGGCACGAGTAAAGGAGTAAAGGAGCGCCGATCGACAGGGGGGGGGGGGTCGGCACTGGTAATCAGATCATTGATTACCAGTGCAGACCCTCGGGGGGGATGCCACTAGATGCACCAGGGATGCCCACTATGACCCCAGGGATGCCCACCATGACCCCAGGGATGCCCACTATGGCCACCAGGGATGGCAATCAGGGCTCAGGGAGCCCCCCATTGCCCTCCCCATCAGTGCTGCCCACCAGTGTCCTCCCTATCAGTGCTGCCCACAAGTGCCCATCATTGTCATCCTTTAGTGTCGCCCACCAGTGCCCATTATTGCCCACCAGTGCCACCTATCAGTGCCCATTAGTGCCCATCAGTGCCGCCCGTCAGTGCCGATCAGTGCCGCTCCATCAGTGCCCATCAGTGCCCATCAGTGCCCACCAGTGCCGCCTATCAGTGCCCATTAGTGCCCATCAGTGCCACCTATCAGTGCCCATCAGTGCCACCTATCAGTGTCCATCAATGCCGCCTATCAGTGCCCAGCAGTGCCGCCTATCAGTGCCCACCAATGCTGCATATCTGTGCTACCTATCAGTGCCACATATCAGTGCCTATCAGTGCCGCATATCAGTGCCGCCTATCAGTGCCGCCTATCAGTGCCACCCCATCAGTGCCACCCCATCAGTGCCACCCCATCAGTGCCTCCTCATCAGTGCCTGTCAGTGCAGTCTCATCAGTGCTCATCAGTGCAGGAAAAAACGTATTTATTTACAAAATTGTATAACATAAACAAAAAAACTTTTTTTTTTTCAAACTTTTCGGTCTTTTTTTATTTGTTTAGCAAAAAGGAAAAAACCCAGAGGTGATCAAATACCATCAAAAGAAAGCTCTATTTGTGGGGGGAAAATGACATAAATTTGGTGTAGGTACAGTGTTGCATGACCGCGCAATTGTCATTCAAAATGCAACAGCGCTAAAAGGGGAAAATTGGCCTGGGCAGGAAGGGAGGAAAGTGCCCTGTATTAAAGTGGTTAAAAATTGCTATCATGTCCCCCCTCAGGCGTCTCTTCTCCAGGGAGAATAAATCAAGCGATTGCAGCCGCTCTTCATAATTAAGGTCCTCCAATCCCCTAATTAGTTTAGTTGCCCTTCTCTGGACTCTCTCCAGCTCCAACACATCCCTCCTGAGGACTGGCGACCAGAACTGGACAGAATACTCCAGATGCGGTCGGACCAGAGTTTTATAAAGTGGTAGGATTATAGTCCTATCTCTGGAATACATCCCTTTCTTTATGCATGCTAATATTCTGCTGGCTTTGGCAGCTGCCGCTTGACATTGCATGCTATTGCCTAGTCTATCTTCTACCAAGACTCCCAGATCTTTCTCCATTTTTGATTCTCCCAAGTGTTCCCCTCCTAACGTGTATTGCGCTTTTATGTTTCTAGTCCCCAAGTGCAAAACCTTACACTTCTCCACTTCCGTTATTTTGTCCAGGTCATTCTGTAGGATATCTGCTTCATGCTGTGCTGTTATTGCCCTGCCTAATTTTGTGTCATCTGCAAAAACTGATAACGAACTACTGATCCCGTCCTCAATGCTGTTTATGAATAAATTGAACAAGGTTGGTCCCAGGACTAAGCCTTGGGGGACCCCGCTTACCACCTCAGACCAGTCTGAGTATGCGCTGTTTATTACCACCCTTTGGACACGCCCTTTTAGCCAGTTCCGTATCCAAGAGCAAACCCTGCTGTCGATACTTGCAGACCTTATTTTATAAATTAAGCGCTTGTGGGGAACTGTATCAAACGCCTTAGCGAAATCCAAGTATACCACATCCACTGGTCTGCCCCTATCTAGCTCACAGCTCACCTCCTCGTAGAATGTTAACAGATTGGTTTGACAAGAACGCCCATTTGTAAACCCGTGCTGGTTACTACTGATGATGCTGTTGTCCTTAGCAAACTCTACGATATAGTCCCTTATCATCCCCTCCAGAAGTTTACATACTACTGATGTCAGACTGACAGGCCTATAATTTCCAGGTATATGCCTCTGACCCTTTTTGAATATCGGAATCACGTTTGCTTTCCTCCAATCCCCTGGTACATCTCCTGTCCTAATACTGTCCGCAAAGATCAGGAACAGTGGTCTAGATATAACCTTACTGAGTTCCTTGAGTACTCTCGGATGTACGCCATCCGGACCTGGTGATTTGTTTGTGTTAAGTTTATCCAGCCTTTCCCTGATTTCACCCTCTGTTAGCCATAGTGGCAAGTCCTGTGTATTACTACTAACCATACAGTAATGGTCAGTGTACCCCTCCATTTCCTGTGTAAAGACTGACGAGAAAAAAGCATTCAGCACGGTTGCTTTTTCAGTGTCCTCTGTAACCATCCTCCCATCATCTCTAATTATGTGTGCAATATGCTTTGCCCTAGCTTTTTGCTGTTGATATACTTAAAGAATTTCTTTGGGTTTTTTTTACTATCCTCCACTATTTGTCTCTCAAAGTCTATTTTAGCCATCTTGTATTGCTCGAAAGCCGATACTGTGCCCTGATTTATATTTCCTGAAGGCCAATTTTTTTCCCCTAATAAGTTTTTTAACGCTACGGTTTAGCCAGCCAGGTTTGGCTTTGTCCCTTCTAAATTTATTTCCCATAGGAATGCACTGCGAGATGCATTTGTTTAATATGTTCCTAAAGCATTCCCATTTTTCCTCTGTGGTCAGTGATCCCAGGGTTTGGTCCCAGTTTACCCTTTCCATCAATGAGTACAATTTTGGAAAGTCTGCTCTTCTGAAGTTTAGGGTTCTTATGTTCCCCACTTGCCTTGCTATATTGTTATTTACGCTAAATGTGATCATCCTGTGATCGCTAGAGCCCAGGTTGTCCTGGACTCCTACCTCCGAGATTAGGTCTGGGTCATTAGTGATCAAGAGATCCAGGATTGCGTTTTCTCTGGTAGGGGAATCCACCAACTGTGACATGTAATTATCCTGTAAGGTTTCCGTGAATAGACGGCCCTTATGTGAGTGTGTAGTCCCCTCTCCCCAGTCAATGTCGGGATAATTGAAGTCCCCCAATATGATGACTGATCCTAGCTTTGCCACTCTACCCAAAAGTGCTAAAAATTCCTGCTCTACCTCCTCCCCTTGTTTAGGTGGCCTATAGCAAACCCCCACAATTACTTTTCCCTTTTCTCCTTCCCTATGGAGTTCTACCCATACGGATTCTAACTCCATACTCATCCCTGTTGGCCCACCCTTTGCAGCTATAACAGCTTCAACTCTTCTGGGAAGGCTGTCCACAAGGTTTAGGAGTGTCTATGGGAATGTTTGACAATTCTTCCAGAAGCGCATTTGTGAGGTCAGGCACTGATGGTGGACGATAAGGCCTGGCTCACAGTCTCTGCTCTAATTCATCCCAAAGGTGTTCTATAAGGTTGAGGTCAGGTCTATGGCCAAACATTCCCATAGACACACTCCTAAACCTTGTGGACAGCCTTCCCAGAAGGGATGAAGCTGTTTTAGCTGCAAAGGGTGGGCAACTCAATATTGAACCCCACGGATTAAGACTGGGATGCCGTTAAAGTTCATGTGCGTGTAAAGGCAGGCGTCCCAATACTTTTTGTAATATAGTGTATCTATACAAAGGTGTTCTATCGGGTTAAGGGCAGGCCAGCCAAGTTCCTCCCCCCCAAACTCACTCACCAATTTCTTTATGGACCTTGCTTTGTGCACTGGTCCAAATCATTTGTTGGAGGGGGGGGGTTATGGTGTGGGGGTTGTTTTTCAGGGCTTGGCCCCTTAGTTCCAGTGAAGGGAACTCTTAAGGTATCAGCATACCAAGACATTTTGGACAATTTCATGCTCCCAACTTTTTGGGAACAGTTTGGGGATGGCCCCTTCCTGTTCCAACATGACTGCGCACCAGTCCACAAAGCAAGGTCCATAAAGACATGGATGAGTGAGTATGGGGTGGAGGAACTTGACTGGCCTGCACAGGGTCCTGACCTCAACCCGATAGAACACCTTTAGGATGAATTAGAGTGGAGACTGCGAGCCAGGCCTTCTAGTCCAACATCAGTGCCTGACCTTTACAAATACGCTTCTGGAAGAATGGTGAAACATTCCCATAGACACTCCTAAACCTTGTGGACAGCCTTCCCAGAAGAGTTGAAGCTGTAATATTGGACCAACTCAATATTGAACCCTACAAACTAGGACTGGGATGCCATTAAAGTTCATGTGTGTAAAGGCAGGCGTCCCAATACTTTTGGTATTATAGTGTGTGTGTACATATATATATATATTTATTTATTTATATATCTATGGCAGGTCCACTTTAAAGGACTTGACTTACCTATCTGTTGTTAATGAATGTAACTAGACATAGAGAGATGGAACAGATAGGCCTTACACAGAACTGAAAACATTAAAATATTAGAAAACTGCAGAATTGTTGACTGGCTGCCTACTCAGTTTGAATTAACGACTGGCAGTATCAGGTAAATTATGGGTTTTTTATTGTATGAAATACCAATTTTTGTACCTGGAACTTGCTCTTTGTGTACATTGCAAACATTTATCCTCATAAAAATCCCATCTCCTAGAAACAATGGTAAAGGTTGTATTTACTGAGGTATATGGCGTCTGTACAAAGGGATAGGCAACTGAGTCACGCAATGTCCCTTACCGTAGCACCCAAAAGATGATCACATGACATGTACACAGGCTTGGCCTTCCCCTGTAGAGAACTTCAGGATTTTCAGATGGGCCCATGCTCCATACAAATATAGTTAAGCTGCCACAGGATGTAACTGACATTTCAGAGAGGCCCACCCAACATCACTAACATTCGGGTGCTGGCCTTCCTTTCAGTACCAGCATAGGCCTACCTATGGCTGTGGACGTTGTTTGGTTTGGCATCCCGTCTACTGTCTTCCTCCTAGTGGAACCACCAGCTGCAGTCAGTATGAATGTAAATTCCCTGGATTCCTGATGGTGCAGGAAATGGGGTGATCTGAGGTCTGATGGTGCAGGAAATGGGGTGATCTGAGGTCTGATGGTGCATGAAATAGGGTGATCTGAGGTCTGATGGTGCAGGAAATGGGGTGATCTGAGGTCTGATGGTGTATGAAATGGGGTGATCTGAGGTCTGATGGTGCATGAAATGGGGTGATCTGAGGTCTGATGGTGCATGAAATAGGGTGATCTGAGGTCTGATGGTGCAGGAAATGGGGTGATCTGAGGTCTGATGGTGCATGAAATGGGGTGATCTGAGGTCTGATGGTGCATGAAATGGGGTGATCTGAGGTCTGATGGTGCATGAAATGGGGTGATCTGAGGTCTGATGGTGCAGGAAATGGGGTGATCTGAGGTCTGATGGTGCAGGAAATGGGGTGATCTGAGGTCTGATGGTGCAGGAAATGGGGTGATCTGAGGTCTGATGGTGCAGGAATTGGGGTGATCTGAGGTCTGATGGTGCAGGAATTGGGGTGATCTGAGGTCTGATGGTGCAGGAGGAAATGGGGTGATCTGAGGTCTGATGGTGCAGGAAATGGGGTGATCTGAGGTCTGATGGTGCATGAAATGGGGTGATCTGAGGCCTGGTGGTGCATGAAATGGGGTGATCTGAGGTCTGATGGTGCAGGAAATGGGGTGATCTGAGGTCTGATGGTGCATGAAATGGGGTGATCTGAGGTCTGATGGTGCATGAAATGGGGTGATCTGAGGCCTGGTGGTGCAGGAAATGGGGTGATCTGAGGTCTGATGGTGCATGAAATGGGGTGATCTGAGGTCTGATGGTGCATGAAATGGGGTGATCTGAGGTCTGGTGGTGCAGGAAATGGGGTGATCTGAGGTCTGATGGTGCAGGAAATGGGGTGATCTGAGGTCTGATGGTGCATGAAATGGGGAAATTTGAGGTCTAATGGTGCAGGAATTCAAGTGATCTGAGATCAGGAGGTGAAAATAGTAAAAGAATTGGGGTGATCCAAGGTGCAAAGGTGCGGGTCTCCATGCAAAAACCCGGAAGTGATGTCATGTACTCAGCACCAGATTAAAAAAATGTCAGCGTTCAAAACAGTCAAACTTGGCATTTTGAATGCTTTTAGGTGCAGAGGAGGGGTTTGGGAATCCCCCCCCCCCCCATCTAAATTTTCCTACGCCAGTAGGTTTGAAATAGCACACGCCTGACAAGCGACATCTATTTAGGTGATGCTTTAAAAGCTTTTACAGGTTAGCACATTAGCTCTGGTGCACCATGCTAGAATTACTGCCCCTGATCTGATGTTGGCGGTAATACCTGGATGTGTGGGACGATCGCTGTTTGCGTGCGAGCACAAGACAAATTCTTAATTTAATTTATTTAAAACTTTTTACACTGTTGCTTTATTTATTTATTGCTTTTTTATTTTTATTGCTGTCACAAGGAATGTACACCTTATGACATCAATAGGCATGTGACAGGTCCTCTTTATGGAGAGATCTGGGGGGTCTACAATACCCAAAATCCTTCCTCTGCCCTCCAAAGCATTCAAAACCCCAAGATCTGTGTTTTTAAATGCTTTTGATTTCTCAAAATGGCGCCAATGGTTTCGAGAGAGCCAGAGAGAGCCGCGGAAGGCGGCGGGAGGGGCGTCCACTCCCACTGCTTCTAATAGCAATCAAGTGGCTAGTTGGCTCCTCTGGTTGCTATTACAAGAGAGCCAACCGCCGGCTCTAAAAAAAACAGTACCGAAATGAAACCTGCAGCTGCATATGATCCTGTACAGGATCCGCCCCCCCTCCTCAAAAATGCCTACAGGTTAGAGCCGGCGGTTGGCTCTCTTGTAATAGCAACCAGAGGAGCCAACTAGCCACTTGATTGCTATTAAAAGCAGTGGGAGTGGACGCCCCTTTCCCTTTCCCTGTGCAGGAGCTTCCTGTAATGAAGACCGCTCCCTGCTGCTCTCTCTCCTTGTGCAGGGAGACTGGTCCTATCTCCGCCCCCCTCCTGGCATTTCCTGCTGGTGGGTGGGGCCCACTGAGTCCCTCCCACAGCTCTCCTCTATGCACAGGCTAGGTACAGAACAGTGATGATGTCACTACTACTATAGGATAAGATAATTGCTAGCGTTTCAAAGGTATTTGTTGGACACAGACTGAATTTCTATGCCCTGTGAGTACTGAATAATATTTTCGAATTTTTATTGAGATCTTTGTATCTGGAGTTGGTTAGTGTTTTTTTTTTTTCTTTTACAAGGCATAATAGTTCAGGTCTTTGTTAGATCAAATTCATTTAAAATAAAGTCAACCATGGTTTGTGAGTAATGGGGGTGCGTTAGAAGTTCTTAACCACTTACCTACCAGACACTTAAACCCCCTCCTGCCCAGGCCAACTTTCAGCTTTCAGCGCTGTCACACTTTGAATGACAATTGCGCAGTCGTGCCACGCCAGACCCAAATTACATTTTTTATCATTTTTTTTCACACAAATATAGAGCTTTCTTTTTGGGGTACTTAATCATCGCTGGGGTTTTTATTCTTTGCAAAACAAACAAAAAATACTTTTGAAGACTTTCAAAAAAGTTTCAAACAGGTAATTTTTCTCCTTCACTGATGGGCACTGATCGGCTGCACTGATGGGCTGCACTGAAAAGGCGGCACTGTTGGGCACTGATAGGTGGCGCTGATGGGTGGCACCAATGGGCACTGATGGGTGGCATTGATGGGCACTGATGGGTACAATTGAAGGGCACTAATAGGTGGCACTGATAGGTAGCACTAGTGGGTGGCACTGGTGGGCACTGATAGGTGACACTGATAAACAGATCTGATAATGGGGCACTGATTGGCACTGATAGGTGGCACTGGTGGGCATCAATAGGTGGCACTGTTGGGCACTGATAGGTGGCACTGATTTGCTCTGGTAGGTGGCATTGGTGGGCACAGATGAGGTGGCAGTGGCTCTCTCTGTTAGGGACCGATGCCCCTCTGACAGAAGCTGGTAATTGGCTCCCCCCCCCCCCAAGCTGTAAGCGTGAGGAAAACAAAGCTGATTACCGGCTCGGTTTACATCACAAGATCAGCTGTCATTGGCTGGCAGCTGATCACGTGGTTAGAGGCCGGGACCAGCCCCTTACTCCGATCTATGAACAGCCGAGTCTTGTGGATCGCGTGCGCCCTACAGAAGTGTAAACTTAACCACTTGCCAACCGCCCACAGTATATTTACTGCGGCAGTCAGCCCCGTACAGGCAAAGTGACATAGTACTACGTCGCTAGCTTGAGAGCCTCTAGGGGGCGAGCGCGCCCGCTCGTTCCCTAACATATGCGCGCGTGTGACCGGCGGACCCGATGTCCGCCGGTCACTCACGATCTCACGCTGGAGATGGAGAAAGGCAGGCGGCTGATGTAAACAAAGCCGTCTGTCATTCTCCTTGGTGTAACTGCAGAGATCATACGATCCTGCTATGTAGGATCGTATGTCTCTGTGGTTACATCACTTGCCCGCCCCTTTACAGTTAGAATCACGCCCCTAGGGACACACTTAGCTCCTGCATCGCCAATAAAGTTAACCCCTTCCTTGCCAGTGTCATTTTTACAGTAACAGAGCATATGTATAGCACTGATTACTGTAGTAATGTCACTGGTACCCCCAAAAGTGTCAAAAATGTCAGTCAAGGGTCTGATCTGTCTGCCGCAATGTCGCAGTCCCGCAAAAGAAAAAAAAAAATCGCAGATCGCAGCCATTACTAATTTAAAAAAAAAAACAATAAAAATGACAAAAATCTTTCCCTTAGTTAGTAAATGACTTTTGCGCAAACCAATCAAAATATGCTTATTGCGATTTTTTTTTACCAAACATATGTTGTTTATAGCGCAAAAAGTAAAAATCGCACAGGTGATCAAATACCACCAAAAGAAAGCTCTGTTTGTGGGGAAAAAAAGGACATCAATTTAATTTGGGTTCAGCATCGCATGACTGCGCAATTGTCCGTTAAAGTCATGCAGTGCCAAATCGCAAAATAGGGCCTGGTCTTTGGGCAGCCAAATCCTCCGGGGCTTAAGTGGTTAAATAGTATAGAAATTCTCCCTAGAAAGCACCTCCGCTATGAAGGGCAGGAGGGACGACTGCCCTGGGCACTGTGGTATTGTGTGAGGTGAAAGGCACTGTGAGGATATTGAGAGGGAAGGGGACTTGTGTTGGAAGCTGAAATTTCGGGGTCAGCGGGGGTTTAAGAATTGTTCTAGGAGGCGGAATGTGGATGTGTGTGCTAGGAAGCTCAATTTTTGGGGTTTGTGCTAGAAGAGGTAATATGGTAGAGGAGGGGGGGTTTATTTTTCCTAGGAAGAATTTTTTTTTTTTGGGGGGGGGGGGGGGTGATTTGCGCTTGTAGGGATGACTGGAGGGTGTCTGTGCCGGGAGGGGTATATTTGTTCTAGGAGGGGTTTTTCCTTTTAAAAGTGTGTCCTCAGGGGGGAAATTTTAGGGGTGGAGGATTTGTGCTGGGAGGTTTTTTTTTTTTTTTTTTGGTGGGGGGGGGGGGCATTTGTGGCATAGAGGAGGCAGACATTTTAGCTGGAAGAGGGGGATTTGAGCAAGGGGGTGGATTTGTACTGGGAGGAAGGGGAATTTATACTTAGGGGGTCATGCAGAATAGTGCCCAATTTTTGGGAAGGATTTTTGCTGACACATAATGCTCATACATCTTGGAGGGGTGGTTCGCAGTTTTATCATGTTCGCCTTGGGCTCTAGGTCAGTGGTTCTCAAATCCGGTCCTCGGGACCCACCAACAGGCCAGGTTTGCAAGATAACTAAATTACATCACAGGTGATCTCATTTGCTTCTCAGTGATTGCAGTATTCTAGTCTGCATCCCCCAAGGTAATACTTAAAATCTGGCCTGTTAGTGGGTCCCGAGGACCGGATTTGAGAACCACTGCTCTAGGTGACCATGTCCCGGCATTGCCCCTATATATCGCTATCAGACCACGGCTGGGTGGAGGAGATAACCACACTTACACTTTGGTGCTGCTTGCTGTTGTCTCTGTAATCATGTGTAGCACACTGCCATCTTGTGGCTGATAAGAAGTTCACAAGCTCTGTATCTGCAATCCCATGAGCATTGGTATGTAGCAGCGACATTCATTGTGAACGACGCCCTAATACACCTTCTCAATGCACCTGCATTGCAGCAAACCATGATGCACATTAACACACTCACCAAACTTGGTGCATGTCCAATTCTGGGTCCACTGTGGTACTTTTGCAGCCCATTCAAATGAATAGACTGCCTTAATGCACTTGATGTGTAGATCAACATATGTTAACATGTTTGCATTAAATACCGAGCTGTGGACTGCCCCCAATGCCCTCCCTTCCCCAAGTGCTGGAAACAAGTGTAACCTAGCTGAATGGTTACAGCAGCTCTCCACTTGTAAGAGGTGCTCTATGATTAGCTGGATGTTGGTGCCAAAGCACAAGTCCCTGCCCCCTACTGTCTTTTCTAGAATACTAACCCTCCTGCTGAGGCTCTACCCACTGATATTGTGGTCTTCTCCATGCCTGAAGCCTCCACATGAAATTCCCAGCTCCATGCCAGAGGCCTCTACACAGGGCTGGTGCAAGGATTTTTGACACTCTAGGCAAAACCTCATTTTGCCGCTCGGAAGCGGAGCCAAGAGGAATGAGTTGGGTATGGGCCTCCTGTAAGGGGCTCAAGCCCCATCAGTTCACTAGGGGGGCCGGGCAGCAGGAGGAATCAGATCAAAGAAAAGGGGGGTGAGTGGTGAGGGGAATTACAGGAACCGATCCCCTGTATGGGTTTCCCTGCAGCAGCTGAAAGCTGGCTTCTTCTCCTCTCCCTCCTGCTGGCTTTCAGCTGTTGCAAGGAGAGGCATACAGGACATTGGTTTCTAAGATTACCCCCCTCCATACTGATCAGCCCCCTCCTGTCCATTATCAGATTCCCCCTTTGCCCTGCTGCCCGGGCCCCCCTGTATGCGCATCTCCCCTTCCTCGCAGTGCTGATGGCTTCATCTCCTCCCCCTCCCACCCACCAGTTTTCAGTTGCTGCGGGGGGAGGTAGAATACAGGGGATCTGTTCTAGTAAATGACCCCCCCCACACCACTGTTGATGACCTCCTTCCCCTTGCTACCCTTTGTGCCCCTCCAGCAGTGCTGACGGCTTCTTCTTTGTTTCCTCCTGCTGGCTGCTGCAGGGTACGGGAAGGGATCATTTTAGGATGAAAAGCAGGTCAGGTAGGCTGTACTGGGCCCCATGATTTCTAACAACAGCCCTGGCTGTGGTGATGGTGAAGAGGGTGGGACCAGTGGCAGTGGTGGTGGGGGGGGTGGAATCAGTGGCAGCGGTGGTGGTGGGATCAGTGGCAGAGGTGGTGGTGAGGGGAGTGGGATCAGTGGCAGCTGTAGTGGTGAGGGGGGTAGGATCAGTGGCAGCAGTGGTGATGGGATCAGTGGTAGTGGTGGCGTTGAGTGAGATGAGATCTGTAGCAGTTGTGATGGTGAGGGGGTAGGATCAGTGGCAGTTGTGGTGGTGAGGGAGGTAGGATCAGTGGCAGTGGTGGTGGAGGGTAGGATTAGGGGCAGGATTAGGGGCAGTGGTGGTGATTGGATCAGTGGCAGCATTAGTGTTGAGGGAGGTGGGATCTGTGGCAGTTGTGATGGTGAGGGGGTAGGATCAGTGGCAGTTGTGGTGGTGAGGGGGGTAGGATCAGTGGCAGTTGTGGGGGTGAAGGGGGATGAGAACACAGGACACAGGATCCCTGGGAATCTTCATCTCCAGGTATGCTGTAAGTGATTGAGCACACCGTCACTACATACAGGCCTAACCTGCCAGTATACTACCCTAACCTTCTTAATGGCACCTCAATCGTGGTGCACTCATGGCAACGCGTGGCACTTGTCACCCGAAAGAAGATTCTGCTCTTTTTTGTGTAATAAGCCTCCCCTGCTGCAATTTTGTCAGGGGGTGCCAGATATAGGATCCACCCCGAATGCCAAATGCTCTAGGTACGCCCCTGTAAGGGATTTTAGTTTTTTTTTACTTGGCTCCCATGCCCCAGCTGCTCTAAGGTTCCTCCCCACCTGGTTTACAGTATATATGGGCCTAGGTTTGCCACCTCACCCCTTTTAACCACTTTACCGCTGAGTACCGTAGTACTACTGCGACAAAGTGGCTCTTGTAGGTCTGACGACGTAGACCTACGTCGCCAGACTCCTCCCCCTTTAGGCGGTGCTCGCGCGCCGCCGAAGGCGTGCTCCCACTGTTTTCATTCACAGCGGGAGTCGGGCCAGGGGAGGAGCGGTGGCGATCGCCGCTGCTCTGCCCCGATTGTCGGGGAATCTAGTTTGGAGATCCGCCCGCTTGTGTAAACAGAGCGGGCGGATCTCCTAAGTGACAGGGAGTGACAGATCGGAGTGTTCAGCATAGCTGAACATCCGATCTGTCCGTGGCTCCCTCAGTCACCTCCCCCCAACACGTTAGTAAGCACCAGGCATACATTAACCCCTCCCTCTCCAATAAAATTAACCCCTTCCCTGCCAGTGCCATTTTTACAGTAACAGTGCATATTTATAGCACTGATTACTGCTTTAATGTCACTGGTACCCCCAAAAGTGTCAAAAATGTCAGTCAAGGGTCCGATCTGTCCGCCGCAATGTCGCAGTCCCGCAAAAAAAATTGCAGATCGCCGCCATTACTCGTTAAAAAAAAAAAAAACACCAAAAATGACATAAATCTTTCCCTTAGTTAGTAAACGCAATAACTTTTGCGCAAACCAATCAAAATACGCTTATTGCGATTTTTTTTTACCAAACATGGGTAGCAGAAAACAAATTGGCCAAAATTGTTTTTTACATCTTTTTTGGGGGGAATTTCATATAAAAAAATGTTAAAAATATTGTTATTTTTGCAAAATAAACGCTTTTTTTTGTTTATAGCGCAAAAAGTAAAAATCACACAGGTGATCAAATACCACCAAAAGAAAGCTCTGTTTGTGGGAAAAAAAGGACGTAAATTTCGTTTGGGTACAGCGTCGCACGACCGCGCAATTGTCAGTTAAATTCGCACAGCGCCGAATCCCAAAAAGTGGCCCAGACGTAAGACAGCAAAATGCTCTAGTGGTAAAGTGGTTAAACCAGGACACAATTAATTACGCAGGTTCTGTGGCTGATTAAGGTAGTAATTAAACGCACTTAGTGCCTTATGTGCATTATTTCAGCCTCAGAACCTGTGTAATTAATATGTGTCCTGGTTTAAAGGGATGAGGTGGTAAGTTAACCCTATGGGCCCCATGTCATAACTACAGGAAGGACTTCTCGATAAGAAGAAGTTATCATTTGCTTTTAACTTTTCCTATTATCAGAATATTTTGTAGGATAGAGCCACCTAGTGTCAGACTAGCTAACTGCACCTGCACACACACCTTTTTATGACTTATTGCAAAATATAACACTGTTGGGGTGGGGGGGGGGGGGATCAGAAACACAAAAACAGCCCAGGGGCCACGTTACACTTGTCCCACAAACAATCTAGCCATCCCGACAATCCAGCTTAAAGAAAACCCTTGCTGCCATTGCTCCCCTCCTGCTTGATGTCTGCCTATCTCTGATTACTATTCTTTTTTGTTTTTAATCCAAAACAAGCATGCAGCCAGTGAAGTCAGTCAATTCAGAACTTATTTTGATAGGCATGGATGTTTTCTCTGATATACTGCTTCCATGGTCACTTGGCGGCACCTGGCTGTCATGTTGATCCTCTGGATGCAGTGTGAATGTGCTAGAACCTCTATCCGGTTTCTACAATATTTATGTCTGTGGTCATACTGGGTAGATTCTCCCTTTCAATTTGTCCTCGTTACCATTCTCACAGGGACTGAAAGTAAGCCAGAAGAGGAATAGAGGGGGGATCTTCTAATGGGAATATCTGTTCAGGAGACAACTGTCTAAGATGGGATTTCCCTTCATTTGAAGAGATTTTGGTTTCATTCACACTGGTGCACTTTTGGCACACTATAAAGCACCTTTCTGGTGCAACAAAAATGCATAAATATTATTCCCCTTAAAATCCTATGTGACTTTTCACGTCACTGTGCTGCAATTTGAAAAGTCCTGCATGCTGCATCTTTGGTGCACTTTTCAAAAGCACTCCAAAAATGCACCTTCCATTTTAACTCAATAGAGACCGAGGGTGCATTTTGGTTTGCTTTTAGGGGTCACATGACAAAAAAAAAAAAAAACGATTATAGTTGTTGTTAGTAAGCTGGCACTCACTGTCATCCTTAAAGAGGAAGTAAACCCTCCTCAGGAAGTTGTACCTATAGGTAAGCCTATGTTAAGGCTTACCTATAGGTACTGTAAATATCTCCTAAACATGTACCGTTTAGGAGATATTTACATTTGATGCAGCCAGTGACGTCACTGGCGCATGCGCTCTGAAGGAACGGCAGATCGTGCCGTTCCTTCAGAGCCCTGTGCCGTGACCGTCGGCTCCCGCGCGCGTGCGCGGGAGTGACGTCACCGCGGCCCTGGCCAATCAGATGGCCGGATGCCGCGATCCCGGAAGACGGGCGACTGTACATGTCGCCCGTCATAGAGGTAAGAGAGTGGCGCGGCGAGGGCTCGTTCTAAGGTAAGTATTTGATAATGAGCTAGTATGCGATGCATACTAGCTCATTATGTCTTTATCTTTCAGGATGTAAAGAAAAGAAAAAAAAAAATTATCGGTTTACAACCTCTTTAACCACTTAAGCCCCGGAAGATTTTACCCCCTTCCTGACCAGGGCCTATTTTGCGATTCGGCACTGCATGACTTTAACGGACAATTGCGCGGTCGTGCAACGCTGTACCTAAACTAATTTGACGTCCTTTTTTTCCCACAAACAGAGCTTTCTTTTGGTGGTATTTGATCACCGGTGCGATTTTTTGATCATGCGCTATAAACAAAAAAAGAGCGACAATTTTGCAAAAATAACAATATTTTTCACATTTTTTTATATGAAATTCCCCCAAAAAAAAATGTAAAAATCAAATTTCTTTAACATTTTCGGCCAATTTGTTTTATGCTACCTATGTTTGGTAAAAAAAAAAAAAAAAATCGCAAAAAGTGTATTTTGATTGGTTTGTGCAAAAGTTATCGCGTTTACTAACAAAGGGAAAGATTTTTGTCATTTTTGTTGTTTTTTTTTTTAACGAGTAATGGCGGCGATCTGTGATTTTTTTTGCGGTACTGCGACATTGCGGTGGACAGATCGGACCCTTGACTGACATTTTTGACACTTTTGGGGTTACCAGTGACATTTCTACAGTAATCAGTGCTATACATATGCACTGTTACTGTAAAATTACACTGGCAGTGAAGGGGTTAACTTTTTTGAGAGGGAGGGGTTATGTGTGTCCCTAGGGGCGTGATTCTAACCGATTGGCTGTGGCTTGAGGTGTAGGAACAGTGATCAACGGTCCTACATAGTAGAACCGTATGATCACTGTTTCTACACAGGGGAGAATGACAGGCGGCTTGTTTACATCAGCCGCCTGCCTTTCTCCCTCTCCACCCGACGATCGCCGAGTGATCGGTGGACATCGGGTCCGCCGGTCACCCTCGCGGGGGGGTCGGTGGCCACGCGGGAGTGGGAGCGCGCCTCCGGGGGCATGCGCTCGCTCCCTAGACCCTCACAGGCTAGTGACGTAGCCCTACGTCACTCTGCCTGTGAGGGGCTGACTGCCAACGTAAATAGTCGTGCGGCAGTCGGCAAGTGGTTAACAACCAGTCAATAGCGGTACTTGCACCCGTACTTAACCAAAGATTAATATTTATTCACTGGCTGTTAAAGTGGTTCTAAAGCCTTAAGGTTTTTCCATCTTAATTCTAAACTTTCTGCTCCCCAGCCCCCCCCCCCCCTTTTCTTACCTGAGCCCAATCCGATTCAGCAATGTGCACGAGTGCAGCGGCTCACGCCACTGTCTCCCTCCTCATTGGACTGACTGATAGCAGCGGGAGCCACTGGCTCCTGCTCCTGTCAATCAAAAGATGTGACATGGGAGCAGGAAGTGGGGTCAATTACCGCTGTGTGTGTCAATAGACACAGCAGCAGGACTCGGGAGTGAGCACACATGGGTTCCCCCCGACCCCCCCCAATGAGGTGGGTCCTAGAGAGCCAGTGGGGGACCTTAGAAGAAGAGGTTTGGGACTGCTCTGTGGAAGAGTATTTCACAGAGTAGGTAAGTATAGGTATATTTGTTATTTTAATTGAAATCAAAAAGTGGGTTTAAAGTGGAAGTAAACCCATAGATTTAACAGTTTCAAAAAACAGTTGCATTCCCGACACGTGCCAGAAATGTAACTGTCACATTGGTTGTGCACTCAACTAAACTGTCAAACGCTCCAATGACCGGTGTCATAACTGATCACATGTGCAGCATCATGGCAGTTGAAGATTAAACAGAGGCCAAGATGGCAGCTTCCTTGGCTGAAAAGGATAGGAGGGTTTACTTCCACTTTAATATCGCTTTAAGGGCACCTGACTGACATCTCCCTAACAACCAGTAAATTAATGAAGCTAGCTCCTGCCAGTATCCTAACAACCAGTAAATTAGTGGAGCCAGCACCTGCCAGCATCCTAACGACCAGTAAATTAGCAAAGCCAGCAGCTGCCAGCATCCTAACGAATAGTAAATTAGTGGAGCCAGCACCTGCCAGCATCCTAATGACCTGTAAATTAGTAGAGCCAGCACATGCCAGCATCTTAACGACCAGTAAATTAGCGGAGCCAGCACCTGCCGGCATCCTAACGACCAGTAAATTAGCAGAGCCAGCACCTGCTAGCATCCTAACGACCAGTAAATTAGCAGAGCCAGCATCTGCCAGCATCCTAACGACCAGTAAATTAGCTGAGCCAGCACCTGCCAGCATCCTAACAACCAGTAAATTAGCGGAGCCAGCACCTGCCAGCATCCTAACCACCAGTAAATTAGCGGAGCCAGCACCTGCCAGCATCCTAACGACCAGTAAATTAGCTGAGCCAGCACCTGCCAGCATCCTAACCACCAGTAAATTAGCGAAGCCAGCAGCGGCCAGCATCCTAATGACCAGTAAATTAGTGGAACCAGCACCTGCCAGCATCCTAGCGACCAGTAAATTAGCGGAGCCAGCACCTGCCAGCATCCTAATGACCAGTAAATTAGCGGAGCCAGCACCTGCTAGCATCCTAATGACCAGTAAATTAGCAGAGCCAGCATCTGCCAGCATCCTAATGACCAGTAAATTAGCAGAGCCAGCACCTGCCAGCATCCTAATGACCAGTAAATTAGCAGAGCCAGCATCTGCCAGCATCCTAACGACCAGTAAATTAGCGGAGCCAGCACCTGCCAACATCCTAACGACCAGTAAATTAGCAGAGCCAGCATCTGCCAGCATCCTAACGACCAGTAAATTAGCGGAGCCAGCACCTGCCAGCATCCTAACCACCAGTAAATTAGCGGAGCCAGCACCTGCCAGCATCCTAACGACCAGTAAATTAGCGGAGCCAGCACCTGCCAGCATCCTAACGACCAGTAAATTAGCGGAGCCAGCACCTGTCAGCATCCTAACCACCAGTAAATTAGGGGAGCCAGCACCTGCCAGCATCCTAGCGACCAGTAAATTAGCAGAGCCAGCACCTGCCAGCATCCTAATGACCAGTAAATTAGCGGAGCCAGCACCTGCCAACATCCTAACGACCAGTAAATTAGTGAAGCCAGCAGCTGCCAGCATCCTAACGACCAGTAAATTAGTGGAGCCAGCACCTGCCAGCATCCTAATGACTAGTAAATTAGCGGAGCCAGCATCCTAACTACCAGTAAAATAGCGGAGCCAGCACCTGCCAGCATCCTAATGACCAGTAAATTAGTGAAGGCAGCACCTGCCAGCATCCTAACGATCAGTAAATTAGCGGAGCCAGCACCTGCTAGCATCCTAACGACCAGTAAATTAGCAAAGCCAGCACCTGCCAGCATCCTTACGACCAGTAAATTAGTGGAGCCAGCACCTGCCAGCATCCTAACCACCAGTAAATTAGGGGAGCCAGCACCTGCCAGCATCCTAGCGACCAGTAAATTAGCAGAGCCAGCACCTGCCAGCATCCTAATGACCAGTAAATTAGCGGAGCCAGCACCTGCCAACATCCTAACGTCCAGTAAATTAGCGGAGACAGCATCATAATGACCAGTGAATAGCTAGCTATTCATTGGTTGTTGAGGACACCAGCGGGTGCTGGCTACCTAACAACTAGCTGTTCACAGGTTGTTAAGAACAACCCGGACTCCGGCTACTTAACAACCAGTGAGTAGCAAATCTGGAACCTACCGGTGTCCTTAACCAGAGGCGTAACTAGAACCTTCAGGGCCCCGATGCAAGAAACCATGAAGGGCCCCCCAGACCCCTGGCCGGGGCCCTTCCCTTCAAGCCCGGGGCTCTTCCCACTAATCCTGGGGCTCTTTAATCTCATTGCATGGCCTTTTATTATGGTCCCGCATCAGGATCCTTTCACAAGTTCTGCAGTGGGCCCCCTTCCTGCAATCTTGGGGCCTCCCCACAGTGGTGAAATGCCAGGGCCCGGTCGCAAGTGTGACCTTTGAGATTCTAGAAGTTCATCCACTGGTTTGCTACCGGGCCCCCTGGAGCATGGGGCCCGGTAGCGATTGCAACCCCTGCAACCCCTGTAGTTACGCCCCTGTCCTTAACAACCAGCTATTCACTGCATTTGCATTGTGCAAAGTTTTATGCAACGCATTTAAAACACGCTATGTGTTTTTTCAAATGCATAGCCAGTTTTATAAGTGGGCCAGTGTGAAAGAGCTCTTATTCTTACTTCCTGTTGTGCCTCCAGGAAGGAAAGCAAAGAGGAATTTCCACAAAATAAAAAAAAAAAAAAATAATAATCTCCCCTCTTCCTGCTCTTACAAGCTTGGCAGAGAACAATGGGAGCCATTGGCTTCTGCTGCAGTCAGTGAAATCCTGTGAGGAGGGAGTGGAGGGAGGGGCTGAGCCACGCTGTGTGTGTCTATGGATAAACACAGTCCGGCTCAGGAGCAAGTCCACACATGTGCCCCCATAGCAAGCGGCTTGCTATAGGTGGGGGACACATAGGAGAGGAGGAGCAGAGAGTGCCAACAGAGGACCCCAGAAGAGGCAGTAAGGGGGCATTCAGTGCAAGAGTATTGGTATACATAAATGTGTTTATAATTTTAATAATAATAAAAAAATAGACTTTAAACCATTTTAAAGAGGATCTGTTGTTATCTAATTTTCTCAGAGTTTTTATGTGTTTTAACAAGTTATGGACAGTAAACATTCAGCACACACCCAAAAAAAAAAAAACTTCAAAGTACACAGGGCATGTGCAGTGAGTTCAGTCCTTTTCTGCTGCCATTCCTCCTATCACACTTACCGGCAATTCCTCAGAATAACAGCTGGGAGTTACTGTGTAAATACAACAGCAGATAAAGTGATTGTAAAGTCTTGTTTGTTATAAAAAATAAATAAATAAAAATACATCTTACACTTCCCTCCTCTGTGCAGTTGGGTTTGCACAGAGCAGCCCGGATCCTCCTCTTCTCGGGTCCCTTGTTCCTGCTCCTGGCCCCTCCCTCCTATCGAGTGCCCCCACATCAAGCAGCTTGCTATGGGGGCACCCAAGCCAAGCTGCAGCTCTGTGTGTCCATTCAGACACGGAGTTGCCGTTTGGCCCTGCCCCTCTCTCTCTTGATTGGCTGGCTGAATGACTGACTTTGATTGACAGTCGTGGGAGCCAATGGCGCCACAGCTATATCTCAGCCAATCAGGAGGGAGAGTCCTTGATGGTTGAGGGACTCGTGGATATCGCTGGACAGTGATTGTGGTCAGGTAAGTATTAGGGGGGGGGTGAGGGGGGCTGCTACAGAAGGTTTTTTTTATCTTAATGCATAGAATGCACTTTCTGCCTTTACAACTCCTTAAAAGCTGCTACTGTCAAAAAATAGACCATCTATCCCAGTGTTTATAAATATTGTTCATATATGAGAGAGTAATACAAAGTAACATCATGTATAAAACATTGTTCCGACAGGAGATGGAGAGATACAAAGTAACATTGTTTATAAACCTTGATCAGTCAGGAGATAGAGAGATACAAAGTAACATTGTTTATAAACATTTATCAGACAGGAGATAGAGACATACAAAGTAACATTGTTTATAAACTTTGATCAGACAGGAGATGGAGAGATACAAAGTAACATTGTTTATAAACATTGATCAGACGGAAGATAGAGAGGTTCAAAGTAACATTGTTTATAAACATTGATCAGACGGGAGATGGAGAGATACAAAGTAACATTGTTTACAAACATTGATCAGACGGGAGATAGAGAGATACAAAGTAACATTGTTTATAAACACTTATCAGATGGGAGATAGAGAGTAGGGATGATCGAACGGTTCGGGTCTGTTCGAAATTCGGCCGAATTCCGAACTTTTTGCTGTAAAAGTTCGGAATTCGGCAACCAGAACCGCCCAAAATGCAATGGGACAGGAACTGGGCTTTAAAAGCCAGTGTTTGGACAGAAACGTCAGTAAAAGCCAATTGAGGGGGCAGGAGTCTGCTAGGAATGTGATTGGAGTGACTAGGGGGTCCAGAGGCCAATCAGTAGTGAATACGCCCCCCTGTATATAACATAGCCCGCCAAATCTCTAGCAGTGTAAGGGGGTGTGGAGAGAGTGGAAGCATTTCTGTTACTCCTGCTGCTCCAGTGTCATTTAGCAATTATTAGTGTGAGGAAAGTTATGTCGTTTAGGGTGAACTGACTCTGACTGCTATGCCAGGGTGACCAAACTCATCCATGTCAGGGTGACCGCCAGAGAAAAAAGATAATTTTTCTTAGAATTTTTAGTAGAGCAGGGATGGGGTTCCGCTCCTTTCAAACCTGGGCGTTTTTGTTTCAGGCGTTTATTGGGCTTTTTTGTGGACGTCTTTGGAGGCAGGCATGATATCTGAACTTCTGTGTAGGGGTATATATACACACACACATATATGTATATATACACATACACACATATAGGTGTGAAAGGAGCGGAACCCCATCCCTGCGCTACTGAAATTATTTCTGCCCGCGATGCGGAAATCATTACAAATCGCGGGACGCCTGTGCGTTGCCCGTGATTTGCAATGGCACCCCAAACGCTGTGCGATGTTGCCGCGATTTCCGCCTGCCGAATCGCGGTAACATTGCGTAAACAAAATCGCGGGACGCATGGCACCCAAAAATGGTACAAGAGCTTCTTTGGGGCGTCATGCGTCCCGCGATTTTGTTTGCGCAATGTTACCGCGTTTCGGCAGGCGGAAATCGTGGCAACATCGCACAGCGTTTGGGGTGCCATTGCAAATCACGGGCAACGCACAGGCGTCCCGCGATTTGCAATGATTTCCAGATCGCGGGCAGAATCGTGGTGATTCTGCCCGTGATCCGCTACGCCCACATGTGAACGTAGCCTAAGCAAAACACAATATTTGTAAATAAGTTTGCAATGTTTTGCTCTAGAATGTCATTTTTATATAATTTTAAACAGGTCAAAATATACTGTAGAACATAATGTTTATTTTTATTTTTTATTTTTTATATAAATAGTAACACTATAAATAAACAATTTAAATATAAAACATATATTTTATTATAAAATAAAAATATATATTATTAGTTTTAAACCATCACTGATTAAAGTAGAAAAAAAAATGTTTTTTATTTTTTTTTTGTCTATGTCTATGATTTGCATTAACCACTTGCTGTCTGCTCACTAGAGCTCTACTGCGGCAAAGTGGTTCATTATCGTCTGGCGACGTAGACCTACGTCGCCAGACACTCCCCTTTCTCGCTCGCTCCCGCTGTGTTCAGTCACAGCGGGAGTCGGGCCAGGGGAGGAGCATCGACGATAGCTGAACATGCGATCTGTCCCTGTGTCACTCAGTCACCTCCCCCCACACATGTTAGTAAGCACCAGGCATACATTAACCCCTCCCTCTCCAATAGAATTAACCTCTTCCCTGCCAATGTCATTTTTACAGTAACAGTGCATATACTGCAGTAATGTCACTGGTACCCCCAAAAGTGTCAAAAATGTCAGTCAAGGGTCCGATCTGTCCGCCGCAATGTCGCAGTCCCGCAAAAAAAACATCGCAGATCGCCGCCATTACTCGTTAAAAAAAACCCACCAAAAATGACAGAAATCTTTCCCTTAGTTAGTAAACGCAATAACTTTTGCGCAAACCAATCAAAATGCGCTTATTGTGATTTTTTTTACCAAACATAGGTAGCAGAAAACAAATTGGCCAAAAATTTAAAAAAAATTAGATTTTTACATTTTTTTCGGGGGAATTTCATATAAAAAAATGTGAAAAATATTGTTATTTTTTCAAAATTTGCTCTTTTTTTTGTTTATAGCGCAAAAAGTAAAAATTGCACAGGTGATCAAATACCACCAAAAGAAAGCTCTGTTTGTGGGAAAAAAAGGACGTAAATTTCGTTTGGGTACAGCGTCGCACGACCGCGCAATTGTCAGTTAAAGTCGCACAGTGCCAAATCGCAAAAAGTGGCCCAGACGTAAGACAGCAAAATCCTCAGGTGGTAAAGTGGTTAAAATAAAATACATTTTGCAGGACTATATCACTTTGTGATATAGTCAATATTTTGACAATATTTTGCCGATTGTCGAATCAGCAGGCCCATAACAGAAATGAAAAAAAAAAATGATGTCCATTCAGATGAGAGTTGAAAGGGTTAAATCCTATTTGCTGTATTTTGGCATTGAGCTACTTGAGCAAATATACCTCCGCCCATCGCGGATTGTTCTCATACAGAATATAGCAGACTGTGCCAATAGGAGGTGACTGCTCAACTTAAAATCACACGAAATTGCAGATTACCGGTGACATTAGAGTGACGGAGACCCTCAACCCCTTCCCACTGTTACCAGGTAATAATGACCAGAATCTTACTACTCAACAATGCAATACCAGGCTCAGAGAGGGAGTGGGTGGAAGAGAGAGTGGGTGAAAGAGAGAGTGGGTGGAAGAGAGAGTGGGTGGAAGAGGGAGCGGGTGGAAGAGAGAGTGGGTGGAAGAGAGAGCGGGTGCAAGAGAGAGCGGGTGCAAGAGGGAGCGGGTGGAAGAGAGAGCGGGTGCAAGAGAGAGCGGGTGCAAGAGAGAGCGGGTGCAAGAGGGAGCGGGTGGAAGAGGGAGCGGGTGGAAGAGGGAGCGTGTGGAAGAGGGAGCGGGTGGAAGAGGGAGCGGGTGGAAGAGGGAGCGGGTGGAACATATGGTAGTAACACAGGATGGTCATATAATAAACAGGAAATAATGTGCTTGTATCGAAAGGCATGCATGCTCCATTGGGTAATTGTGTATTATAATATGTTTGGGGTTTTGTTCAGTTTGCAAGGAGAAGAAGGATTTTTCTCTAAATACGAAGCCATGCAGGGCGGGAGAGGCAGACTTCCTGTTTTTCTGATTTTTTGGTCCCATGATATTATTCAGCTCTGAGATTTCAAAGTTGCCAGACATTTGGAACAAGGAGTCCGTCCTCTACTAACAATGTTACGTTTTTTAACATCAACCCCTCGTCATGTACCTGTATGCAAAGCCTGAGGTGACCACGTGGCCCTCTTGCACAATTCCTGTCTGAACGACCCTGGATGTTGGGACAAGGACTGCAGGGGCAAAGGAAAGGCACAAGTGCCAAGGTGTAGACCAGACTTTCTCAACCTTTTAAACACAGAGGAACACTTGAAATAATGTTTGGCTCTCAGGGAACCCAAGAATTACTTTATATACAACTCATGATACATTAGTGGGAAGAATGCTCCTTATACTTGTGGTTATTGGGAAGAATTACCCCCTTACAGATAGCTTCACAGATCAAGGGTGTCAGTTATCTGAGAGGCTTTAAGTGCTCCTTGCTCAAAGAACCCCTAGCAACCTACGGAGGAACCCTTGTTGAGAAACTCTGGTATAGACAGTGTGACCAGAAACTTGGGAGCATTGATATCTGATGAGCACTGGTACAGCTGGTGAGGCACTGTGGAAATACCAAGTCCTGTTAATGGTGGAGTAAGGTGCCACAACCTGGTTAAATAACAGCCGAGTAGAAAGACACCAGAGCGTAAGTGTCAAGGTCTTACCTAACCCTCCTGTTGGCAGCCATCTTGGACTGCTGCTTCTTATAAACTCTGATTGCATCATCACTTGCCTGCTGCCTGAACATTGCACAGTGATGATGTTGCACACCTGACTATATATATCACCTAATGGGTTGCAGTCCTTGCCCTTTGTGTTTGTGCTCCAAGGTGCATCTCTGCTAGCAGTCTTCTGTTCTCCGTGTTCCTCTGTGTATGACCTGGCTTGGCTGATGACTCTCTTGGCTCTCGACCTCACATCAGCAGACAACCCGGCATCGGCAGATGACCCAGCCTCGGCAGGCGACCCGGCATTGGCAGACGACCCGGCATCATCAGATGACCCGGCATTAGCAGACGACCCAGCATCAGCAGACAACCCAGGCTCGGCAGGTGACCCGGCATTGGCAGACGACCCGGCATCATCAGATGACCCGGCATTAGCAGACGACCCAGCATTGGCAGACGACCCAGCATTGGCAGACCACCCAGCCTCGGCAAGCAACCCGGCATTGGCAGACGACCCGGCATCATCAGATGACCCGGCATTAGCAGACGACGCAGGCTCGGCAGGTGACCCGGCATTGGCAGACGACCCGGCATCATCAGATGACCCGGCATTAGCAGACGACCCAGCCTCGGCAGGAGACCCGGCATTGGCAGACGACCCGGTATCATCAGATGACCCGGCATTAGCAGACGACCCAGCATCAGCAGACTAACCACTTCTGGACTCGACCCCGACTTGGATGACTACCTGCTTCTGGACTTGACTCCAGCTTGTTTCTGCTCCCACTTCCTCACTCTTACTGTGCCTTTATTGTTGTTTGCTCCAATAAACTGCTTTATTTTACCTGCATCCCCGTGTGGTCTGGTTTCCAGGAACCCTGACAGTAAGTAGGATCAGAGTAAGCAACAATTGGGCAGCGAGGTACAGAGTCACTAGGCAGAAGCGTGATCAGAAGTCCAGGCTGGGGTTGGTGGTGGAGGCAAACAGCAAACATGAGCAGATAAGGGTAATCCCGAGAGCAAGGTCAGGGAGGAAACCAGATCAGTAATAGGATCAAAGATGGGCATCGAGATTTGATCACAGAAACAAGGCTGAAGACCATACAGCAAAGAACGAATGCAGAGTTTAGGGTTAAATAGGCCGCTTGACAGCAGTGGATGTGCATGCACGTCCACTCGTAAGCATGCTCATATGTGCCTATGCACATTCGTATTAGCAGCATTTACAGCATGTCTTCGGCAAGTCATAGATATTTAAAATCTCGGCTGGTTCAGCAGGAACTGGGTATGAGCTGAATGAATGTACCAAGTGGAACAACCAGTCTGCCGGATTACTTTAGATTATCACTGCTGTAGCCGCTAGCAATAATCACTGAAGCCGTCCCTTCCGGGAGAACACAATGTCTCAGCCGCATTCCCCTGTCAGCACATCCTCCATAGTTGCAGGAAAGAAATTCACACAATCTATGGCCTGCCTTAGCCTGACCGTGTTCCTGACACCTCTGCTTTATCCATGTCAGGGAATGCAAGAGGTTCACTTAATTGGCACCCCTTGCCACTTACCTTCTTCTTGCTCCATGCTACCATGTTCGGCTGCTGAGAGCAAATCAAGAAAGTCTTCTAAGCTTCTTCAGAGACAGTGACAGAGACCTGCTAAAGGAGATAGTCAGAGAGTGTGAACATGCTACAATAGACTGTCAGAGACAGGGGAATGATACAGAAGGCAGTGGCATGCTACAGGGGGCTGTTGGAGACTGGGGCATGCTACAGGGAAAGGCCAGAGACTAGGGACATGCTACAGGAGATGGTCAGTGACTTGGGAATGACATGGGAGATGGATGGAATGCTATAGAAGATAGACAGACTGGAAGCAAGCTACTGGAAACAGTCAGTAAAAATTGTGGGGGGGGGGGGACGATTGTTCCCCCTATGCAAGATCTGAATAGGGCCTCAGACCAATAACCTTACTGGAGAAGGTCATAGGCTGTAGTATAGTGCAGGAGATTGTTAGAGACTAGCTTATGTAACATACCCTAAATTTTCTAGACCAGTGATGGCAAACCTCGGCACTCAAACTACATTTCCCATGATGCTCAACTACACTGCAGAGTGCATGAGCATCATGGGAAATGTAGTTCCAAAACATCTGGGGTGCCAAGGTTCGCCAATCGCCATCACTGTTCTAGACTTTCTATTTTTTTTTTTGTCAAGCATACTTTTTATTTATAAAATGTAACTGGTAATCTTACTGGTTGATATTTTGGGGAAAAAAAAGCCAGGCCCTTGGATGCTCAGTGCTGCAGCCACTCTCCGCGAACATCGACCGCCATCATGACCGATGCCGCAATCTCCTTCGCCAAGGACTTCTTGGAAGGCGGTGTGGCTGCTGCTATCTCCAAGACCACTGTAGCACCCATTGAATGAGTCAAGCTTTTGCTGCAAGTCCAACATACAAGCAAACAAATTACAGCTGACAAGCAATACAAAGAAATCATGGACTGCTTTGTCCGTATCTCCAAAGAACAAGGTTTCTTGTCCTTCTGGCATGGTAACCTCGCCAGTGTGAGCAGGCATTTCCCAACCCAGGCCCTGAACTTTGCCTTCAAAGTCAAGTACAAGAAGATCTTCCTTGATAATGTTGACAAGAAGACCCAGTTCTGGTGTTACTTTGTCAGAAACCTGGCATTTGCTGGAGCCACCGCCTTGTGCTCCATCTACACACTTGACTGCTCAAACCCATATAGCTGCTGATGTTGGAAAGGCCGGCGCTGACAGAGAATTCAAGGGTCTTGGCGATTCTCTTGCCAAGATTTTCAGATCCAATTAGCTTAAAGGTCTCTACCAAGGTTTCAACGTGTCTGTCCAGGGAATCATCATTTACAGAGCTGCTATTTTGGAATCTACGACACAGCTAAAGCTAATGCCTCAGATCCCAAGAGCACACACATTCATCAGCTGGATGATTGCTCAGACAGTAACAGCAGTGGCCGGCTTTGCCTGTTACCCATTTGGCACAGTCCATCATCATATAATGATGCAGTCTGGAAGAAAAGGAGCCGAGATCATGTACAGTGGCACAACTGACTTCTGGAAGAAGATTACAAGAGATGAGGGTAGCAGGACTTTCATCAAGGGTGCCTGGTCCAATGCGCTCAGAGAAATGGGTGGTGCTTTTGTCTTGGTCTTGTACGATGAGCTCAAGAAATACATCTAAATTTATCCTTGTTCAGATGTCTGTGACCTGACATGCTGTATTATGTAACATACCCTGAATGTTCTGGACTTTCTATTTTCTTTGTCAAGCTCACCTTTTAATTAGAAACTAGAGACATGCTACAGGCAGTGGTGTATTTTGGTTTTGTGCTGTCCTAGGCAAGACTAAAATTGGCGCCCTCCTATGTAAATTTGCCCACCCCTTCCTGTTTAACGGATGTGACTCCCTCCTAGCAAGAACCCCTGAGATCTCATGAGAGGGTATGGGAAAGAGAGGGTGGGAGAGAGAGAGGAGGGTGGGTGAGGGAAGGGGAGGATGAGAGAGAGGGGGGTGGGTGAGGGAGGGGGAGGATGAGAGAGAGGGGGGCGGGTAAGGGAGGGTGAGGGGGGATGAGAGAGAGAGAGAGAGAGAGAGAGAGAGAGATGGGGGAGTGGGAGAAAGAGAGGGAGAGAGGTGATGGGCGAGAGAGAGAAGGTGATGGGCAAGACAGAGAAGGTGGTGGGCGAGAGAGAAGGTGGTGGTGGGCAAGAGAGGGGAGGTGGTGGGCGAGAAAGGGGTGGGGGAGATGAGAGAAAACGGGGGAAGAGAGAGAGAGGGGATGAGAGAGAGAGAGGGGATGAGAGAGAGAAGGGGGGGCAGGGCCAGGGAGTCACGGCCATGGCGTCACTGGTTGCTGGACGCCAGGCAGCTCTAGCAACCAGTGGCCAATAGAGTCTCAGGTGGAGGCAGGGGTGGCTATTTTGCTGCCCCCCCCCCCTGCAAAGTGCTGCCCTAGGCCTGGGCCTTGTCGGCATAGGCCAAAATACAGCACTGGCTACAGGGGAAGGTCTTAGACTTAGAGACATGCTACAGGAGATGGTCAGAGACTGGCAACATACTACAGGAGACTGTCAGAGACTAGAGATATGCTACAGGAGACTGTCAGAGACTGGGGACATGTTACACGTGACTACTTGAGATTGAGAACATACTACAGGCAACGGAGACTGAGGACATGCTCTAGGGCAGGGGTCTTCAAACTATGGACCTCCATTTGTTCAGGAACTACAATTCCCATTACTGTATGCCTAGTCATGTCTGTGAATGTTAGAGTTTTACAATGCCTCATGGGATATGTAGTTCTGCAACAGCTGGAGGGCCGTAGTTTGAGGATCCTTGCTCTAGGGGATGTTTAGAGACTGGGGACATGCTTCAGAGGAGGGGCTCTGGGGGCACATTACAGGTAAGGTAATCAGAGACTGTGGACATGATTTTGAAGATAATCAGAAACTGTTGACCTGTTACAATAGACTGTCGGAGATCTCTGCTATCACAGGCCCTGGACAAAGCAACCCTCCTGGAAAATTGTTTCCTACAGCCCCTGCCCTTTTAAATACTGGTGCCACATATGATATTTCCAGCAGCAGAATCCATTATAAAATACCAAATGATTAACCACCAGCAGAAGCCAGAGCAACGATTATTTTTCTTTCAACCTGCTTGAGTTCTGGTAGTGCAGGCACCATAGAATGTCCAACAGTCATGGCGGTGCAGGTACTAAGATAAGTGCATATGTGGTGCAAGTGAGTGAAACCAGCGTGGAGCAAGGGGAGGCTTTCCTTACATCGCAGGTCACACAACACAGACCCTCAGGGGAGGTCCATGAGCACTTTTCCTACTGGGGCCGGGTCATTTTCTGATTGGGTGAGAGACTCTAGGCAAGGAAAACCCTGTTTTGCAGCATTAGAGGACCTGTAATGTATAGGTGCAACACCACCCTAATTCAAATATAGAATAGAGCTGCTCGCACTACAATGGACAAAACATTGCAACAAAATTAGTGATCAAAAAGTGCAGCCCTGAAAAAAATGACAATGCATAAAAATGAATATATATGTGGAAATGAATCGTGAAGTGCAAAGTGCCAAAATAGCATAACACTAAAGTCCATAAAAGAAAACTAAGTCTGTAATTAACAATGTTGTAGAGTGAAGTTAAGAAGAAGATCCCAGTGTGAACTCCGTGGTATACCACCATACGTATTTACATCACCACCGTGTACCTTCCACCAGTCACATAAATTCACTGCTTACCAGAAAATGTGGACTGAGATACCATGAGCACTGAGTCAACTGCATATAAGGTATGGATGGAGTCCGGAAATGTCACAACTTTATTCCACGGTAGGACCACCACTAAAAGAATAATCTTATGTTGGACTCCAGATGATGTCTTGAAGACGAAACGCGTAGAGTTCCTAATCATTCAGGCCATTGCATTTTGATTTTTTATATTGGATGATGATACAAACGTTTGTGATTTGGATGTGATGTAAGTTTTCTACCTTCTTTTAAATACATTTTTGAGATACAGTTTTATGCTATGTGGAGGCTTTTTTTTCATCTTTATGGTCCAACGTACTGCACAAGATTATTCTTTCAGTGGCGATCCTACCATGGAATAAAGTTGTGACATTTCCGGAGTTCCCTGTATGCGCGATTTCCAGCCATACTTTATACACCTCAGTGCTCATAGAAATGTCACAACTTTATTCCATGGTAGGATCACCACTGAAAGAATAATCTTGTGCAGTACGTTGGACCATAAAAATGAAAAAAAGCCTCCACATAGTGTACAACTGTATCTCAAAAATGTATTTAAAAGAAGGTAAAAAACTTACATCACATCCATATCACAAACGTTTGTATCATCATCCAACATATAAAATCGAAATGCAATGGCCTGAATGATTAGGAACTCTACGCGTTTCGTCTTCTAAGACATCATCTGGAGTCCAACATAAGATTATTCTTTTAGTGGTGGTCCTACCCTGGCATAAAGTTGTGACATTTCCGGAGTTCCCTGCATGCACTCCATCCATACCTTATATGCATTTGGCTCAGTGCTCATGCCATCTCAGTCCACATTTTCTGGTAAGCAGTGAATTTATGTGACTGGTGGACGGTACATGGTGGTGATGTAAATACGTATGGTGGCATTCCATGGAGTTCACACTGGGATCTTCTTCTTAACTTCACTCTACAACATTGTTAATTACAGACTTTATTCTCTTTTATGGACTTTAGTGTTATGCTATTTTGGCACTTTGCACTGCATGATTAATTTCCACATATATACAGGGGCAGACTGACAACTTTCGGCCCAGGGGACAAGTACAAACCAGAGGCCCATGGTGCAGCAACTCGGCTCCCTCCCACTTTCCCTCACCCTTACCTCCCTTCCACTCTCCCAATCCTCCTCCTGACCCCCATTCCAAGCTGAGTCCCTGCTCCAGATACTCTCTACTTACCGGCTGAATCTGGGTTCCCAAACTGGCCAGCAGGGGGAGGTTGGGGGGAGCTGGGACAGCTCAGTTGGGGCTGGCCGGGGCAGGAGAGTCTCCAGTGGGGCATGGAACTGACCTCTGCTCAGACACAGTTTACACCACCCATGCTGGGAAGGGCCTGCGTTTTGTCCTTGTCCTCAACCCGCACTCAGTAGGTCAGCGGCAGAGACTTTTTACTTCTCTTCACCAGGAATTCTTTAGGCATGTCTGTGGCAGAAGCGGTGCAGCCTTTTAATGGGGCATTAGAGCGGCCCAGGGGGCAATTGCCCCCCTGCCCCCTGGCCCAGTCCTCCCCTGCATATATATATACATTTTTATGATTTGTCAATTTTTTCAGGGCTGCACTTTTTGATCACTAGCATTAGAGGATCACCAGATTAATCTCACACATTAGATCTGCATACAATTACATGACAGACAGGGAGGGGGAGGGGGAGGGAGGGGAGTTTAGAGCTTCAAATGAAAATGCAATTTTTTTTTTCACTTTTCACTCTTGAGCAGGAAAGGGCTGCTAAGAACATTGAAGGCTGATAAGACTCAGAGGAGTATTTACCAAGAGGAGGGAGGGGAGAGCAAACACAGAACTGGATCTGGAGCTCACACTGTTTAACTGTTTAATGGCTGCAAACCGGCTGAAAATACACTGCTCCAAAAAATGAATGGAACACTTTGGAAACGCTTCAGATCTCAATGGTGAAAAATATCATGCTAGATATCTATACTGGTATGGACTGGGTAATGTGTTAGGATCTATACTGGTATGGACTGGGTAATGTGTTAGGATCTATACTGGTATGGACTGGGTAATGTGTTAGGATCTATACTGGTATGGACTGAGTAATGTGTTAGGATCTATACTGGTATGGACTGGGTAATGTGTTAGGATCTATACTGGTATGGACTGGGTAATGTGTTAGGATCTATACTGGTATGGACTGGGTAATGTGTTAGGATCTATACTGGTATGGACTGGGTAATGTGTTAGGGTCTATACTGGTATGGACTGGGTAATGTGTTAGGGTCTATACTGGTATGGACTGGGTAATGTGTTAGAATCTATACTGGTATGGACTGGGTAATGTGTTAGGATCTATACTGGTACAGACTGGGTAATGTGTTAGGATCTATACTGGCATGGACTGGGTAAAGTGTTAGGATCTATACTGGTATGGACTGGGTAAAGTGTTAGGATCTATACTGGTATGGACTGGATAATGTGTTAGGATCTATACTGGTATGGACTGGATAATTTGTTAGGATCTATACTGTAATGAACTGGGTAATGTGTTAGGATCTATACTGGCATGGACTGGGTAAAGTGTTAGGATCTATACTGGTATGGACTGGGTAAAGTGTTAGGATCTATACTGGTATGGACTGGATAATGTGTTAGGATCTATACTGGTATGGACTGGATAATGTGTTAGGATCTATACTGGTATGGACTGGGTAATGTGTTAGGATCTATACTGGTATGGACTGGGTAATGTGTTAGGATCTATACTGGTATGGACTGGGTAATGTGTTAGGATCTATACTGGTATGGACTGGGTAATGTGTTACGATCTATACTGGTATGGACTGGGTAATGTGTTAGGATCTATACTGGTACGGACTGGGTAATGTATTAGGATCTATACTGGTATGGACTGGGTAATGTGTTAGGGTCTATACTGGTATGGACTGGGTAATGTGTTAGGATCTATACTGGTATGGACTGGGTAATGTGTTAGGGTCTATACTGGTATGGACTGGGTAATGTGTTAGGGTCTATACTGGTATGGACTGGGTAATGTGTTAGGATCTATACTGGTATGGACTAGGTAATGTGTTAGAATCTATACTGGTACGGACTGGGTAATGTGTTAGGATCTATACTGTAATGAACTGGGTAATGTGTTAGGATCTATACTGGCATGGACTGGGTAAAGTGTTAGGATCTATACTGGTATGGACTGGGTAAAGTGTTAGGATCTATACTGGTATGGACTGGATAATGTGTTAGGATCTATACTGGTATGGACTGGATAATGTGTTAGGATCTATACTGGTATGGACTGGGTAATGTGTTAGGATCTATACTGGTATGGACTGGGTAATGTGTTAGGATCTATACTGGTATGGACTGGGTAATGTGTTAGGATCTATACTGGTACGGACTCGGTAATGTGTTAGGATCTATACTGGTACGGACTGGGTAATGTGTTAGGAGCTATACTGGTATGGACTGGGTAATGTGTTGGGATCTATACTAGTATGGACTGGGTAATGTGTTAGGATCTATACTGGTATGGACTGGGTAAAGTATTAGGATCTATACAGGTATGGACTGGATAATATGTTAGGATCTATACTGGTATGGACTGAGTAATGTGTTAGGATCTTTACTGGTATGGACTGGGTAATGTGTTAGGATCTATACTGGTATGGACTGGGTAAAGTGTTAGGATCTATACTGGTATGGACTGGATAATGTGTTAGGATCTATACTGGCATGGACTGAGTAATGTGTTAGGATCTTTACTGGTATGCAGGGCCAGATTAACGTAGGGGCTATTGGAGCTGCAGCTCCAGGCCCCTACCTTTATATAGGCCCCGGGTTGGCCATATTCACTGTTACCGCTCTTCTGTCACTTGTAAACACAGAAGTCTGGCTTCTATGCTCGCTTCCCCAGGCAGCTCCCTCAGAGCCTCCCCACACAGCACGAAGGCCGGACAAGGAGGGACAATTGCTGATGCATGGATGTGTTTATGGGCTTCAGAGACAGCATCCCATGTGGAATTAGGCATGCATGGCTGCACCCTTCCTCCTCTGGGTGCATGCCAAGGCACGGCCCTTAAGGCCCTTCAAAATCCTCAGCACCAAGCCCATGATGCTCTTAATCCGGCCCTGCTGGTATGGACTGGGTAATGTGTTAGGATCTATACGGGTATGGACTGGGTAAAGTGTTAGGATCTATACTGGTATGGACTGGGTGATGTGTTAGGATCTATACTGGTATGGACTGGGTAATGTGTTAGGATCTATACTGGTATGGACTGGGTAATGTATTAGGATCTATACTGGTATGGACTGGGTAATGTGTTAGGGTCTATACTGGTATGGACTGGGTAATGTGTTAGGATCTATACTGGTATGGACTGGGTAATGTGTTAGAATCTATACTGGTATGGACTGGGCAATGTGTTAGGAAGGAAAGGATGCCACATCGTTTGATGGAAATTAAAATTCTTACCCTACAGAGGACTGAATTCAAAGACACCCCGAAAATCAAAGTGAAAAAATGATGCAACAGTCTAATTTATTTTGCTGAAAATTCATTGCAGCAACTCAGAATGGTCCTCAGTAGTGTGTATGGCCCCCACATGCTTGTATGCATGTCTGACAATGTTGGGGCATGCTCCTAATGAGATGACAGATGGTGTCCTGGGGTATTTCCTCCAGGGTCTGGACCAGGGCATCACTGAGCTCCTAAACAGATTGAGATGCAACCTGGCGGCATCGGATGGACCGAAAAATAATCTCCCAGAGGGGTTCTTTTGGATTTAGGTCAGGCGAGGGTGAGGGACATTCAATAGTAAAAATTCCTTCATTCTCCAGGAACTGGCTGCATACTCTCACCACATGAAGCCGGGCATTGTCATGCACCAGGAGGAACCAACTTCACCAGCGTAGGATCTGACAATGGGTCCAAGGATTTCATCCCAATACATAATGACAGTCAGGGTGCCATTGTCTAGCCTGTAGAGGTCTGTGTGTCCCTCCATGGATATTACTCCCCAGACCATCACTGACCCACCACCAAACCGGTCATGCTGAACGATGTTACAGGCAGCATAACCTTCTCCACGGCTTCTCCAGACCCTTTCACATCTGTCACATGTGCTCAGGGTGACCCTGCTCTCATCTGTGAAAAGCACCGGGCTCAGTGGCAGACCTGCCAATTCTGATGTTCAATGGCAAATGCCAATCGAGCTCCACGGTGCCGGGCAGTGAGCACAGCGCCCACTTGAGGACGTCGGGCCCTCAGGCCTCCTTTATGAAGTCTGTTTCTGATTGTTTGGTGAGAGACATTCACACCACTGGCCTGCTGGAGGTCATTTTGTAGGGCTCTGGCAGTGCTCATCCTGTTCCTCCTTGCCCAAAGGAGCAGATACCGGTCCTGCTGATGGGTTAAGGACCTTCTACGGCCCTGTCCAGCTCTCCTACAGTAACTGACTGTCTCCTGGAATCTCCTCCATGCTCTTGAGACTGTGCCGGAAGACACAGCAAACCTGGCAATGACACGTATTGATGTGCCATCCTGGTGGAGTTGGACTGCCTGTGCAACCTCTATAGGGTCCAGGCAGTGGCGGCTGGTGCTCCAAGGGTTGGGGGAGCGGCAGGCAGACCACACCAGCTCGCACACCATACCCCCCTTCCCGGACCACACCAGCTCCAGCCCACACACTTTGCCCCTCCCGGGGCCACTCACCATGACATGTGGAGGGCAGGCAGCAGTGGCTTCCCCCTCAGTCTCCTCCGTGGGTTGGGCTTCCCCTGCGTCCCCTCCCTCCTCCTCCTCCTTTGCCAATAGGATGGCTTCTCCTTTCGGCCAATCAGGAAACTGGTCTCAGGACCTGCTTCCTGATTGGCCAGGAGAAGAATCTGTGTGACTATAGCAATTATTCATTCGCTATTGTCACACAAATGGGCAGGCTCAGGGCGCAGTGCTCTGCGCCCCTAACCCACCCTTTTTCGAAGCCTATTAGACCCTCTGGCTCTAATTACGTGCGTCAAAAAAAAAAAAAAAAAAATAACCCCATCGGAATCTATTCATCCGACGCCCTGCATGTAGATTAGGGGGCCAGATGCATGGATAGGGGACGGGCCGCCACTAGGTCCAGGTATCGCCTCATGCTACCTGTATTGACATTAACCCTTGCCAAATGCAAAACAGTCAGAAAAAATGAGCAGGAGAAAAAAAATGCAATTGGCCTCCACCTGTAAAATCATTCTTGTTTTGGGAGTTGACTCATTGTTGCCCATCTAGTGCACCTGTTACTTTCATTACCACCAAAGCAGCTGAAACTGATTAACAACCCCCTCTGCTACTTAACTGAGCAGATCAGTATCCCTCAAAACACACCCCCCCCCCTTGTTTGGTTTGCTCCCGATATGGAAAAAGTTCGGACCTGAACGGCGAGCCCTATTAACCACTTCAGCCCCGGAAGGTTTAACCCCCCCCCCCCCCCCTTCATAACCAGGCCATTTTTTGTGATTCGGCACTGCATTCATTTAAGGGACAATTGCACAGTCGTGCGACGCTGTACCTAAATAAAATTGACGTCCTTTTTTCCCCACAAATAGAGATTTCTTTTGGTGGTATTTGATCACCTGTGCGATTTTTACCTTTTGCGCTATAAACAAAAAAAGAGCGACAATTCTGAAAAAAATACAATATTTTTTTACTTTCTTTTACTTAGAAATATACCCAATAATAAAAATTTAGAAAATCAAATGTCTTCATCAATTTAGGCCAAAATTTATCCTGCTACATGTTCTTGGTAAAAAAAAAAAAATCCCAATAAGTGTTTATTGATTGGTTTGCGCAAAAGTCATAGCGCCTACAAACTATGGCATAGATTTATGGATTTTTTTATTTTTATTTTTTTAATAGTAATGGCGGTTATCAGTGATTTTTAGCGGGACTGCGACACTACGGCAAACAAATCTGGCACTAAGTGACACTTTTTTGGGGACCAGTGACACCAATACAGTAATCAGTGCTAAAATAAATTGCACTGTAACTGTACGGACACTGGCAGGGAAGGGGTTATCAGGGGAGATCAAAGGGTTAAGTGTGCTCCTAGGGAGTGCTTTCTAACTGTGTGGGGGGGAGGCGGCCAAACTGGAGGAAGACAGAGATCCGTGTTCCTGCTAAGCAGAAACACAAGATCTCCATCTTCCTCTCTGACAGAATGGCGATCTGCCTTGTTTATATAGGCAGACCGCAGTTGTGCCTCTCCTGCGAACAATCGGCGGGTCCCGGTGGACATCGCTGATTGGCTCCCGCTGTGTCCAACTAGAGCGGGAGCGGGTCACTGTCAGCGGGCACACGCGCCCTAGACCCAGAGCGAGAGCCGATGTACAGGTTTGTCAGTTAGCGCAGGAGGGCCACCCTGCCACAGTATATTTGCCTGGGGCGGTCCTTAAAGCGGAGTTCCACCCAAATGTGGAACTTCCGCTCATTTGCTCCCTTCCCCTCCGGTGCCACATTTTGGCATCTTTCAGGGGGGAGGGGGGAATGGGTACCTGTTTTTGACAGGTACCCTTCCCCACTTCCGGGAATGGCGCTGCGGCAAAGTTAGGTCCCCTCCTCCTACCCTCCGCCCCTGAACCAATCCGAATGCGCAGCGCTCTTCGCGCATGCACAGTAGGGACCCGTCCGTGAAGCCGCAAGGCAATGGCGGCGGCAGCACCCGACAGCTGATGGAAACATCCGCTGTGGTGCCGACATCGCTGAACTCCAGGACAGGTAAGTGTCTTAATATTAAAAGTCAGCAGATACAGTATGTGTACATTATGTGTAGCTGCTTACTTTTAATTTTTTTTTGGGGGGGGGGGGCGGAACTCCGCTTTAGGTGGT
The DNA here is from genome assembly GCF_965119305.1 of Pelophylax lessonae. NCBI lineage: Eukaryota > Metazoa > Chordata > Amphibia > Anura > Ranidae > Pelophylax > Pelophylax lessonae. The sequence goes on along the minus strand of NC_138773.1, from coordinate 11,167,546 downwards.
CAAAGTCTATGAGACCGGAACAAATGGCCTGGTATGAATTGCGGGGGGGCACTTTTTTTTTCTGTTGCCGGCAATTTATTTATTTTTTTCTTCATTTAGCTGTCAGTGGGGAAGCCCGGGGACAGCTGATGACTTATCCGTTGTTAGGTATGCAGCGACCAGCTTCCCAGGGCTTAGAATGCGCTGGGCAGCGCAGGGCGAACATCCTGGCGAGCCCCCCAGTAAATTCGGGTTTTTGCCAAGCATGCAAACGGGCAATGTTTTGGCCGAACTTCTCGCCAAACACTACTTTGCACTGATGCCAATTACCAATTTGCACTTTGCCCTAAGAGGCTCTCTCTCTCTCTATATATATATATGTAGCACCCTACAGGTAGGTGCTAGGTAATTGCATAGTAGGCCTTGTCTGCCTAACAGCAGGGCCATGTTCTTTTTGTGAGGTAGGGTGTCATGGCTCCCAAATGTGTCTTTGAGAGGGGAGTCTCCCCACTGGCTCTGTCAGAGGCTTCTGATAGGGCATGGGAGGAAACCCAATCAGGGACACATTCAGGCTTGTATCTACCCCAAGACAGTGCTGTATCTTGGCCAAGGCCAACAAGGCCCAGGCCTAGGGCAGCACTTTGCAGGGGGGCAGCCAAAAAGCTGCACCACGCATGAGTAAAAAACAGCCTCCCCCACTAAAAAGAGTTCCTGACGGCTTGCGCTACACACTTTTAGTATAGTGCCAGTCTTATAGGGCGAATTGGGCTGGAGGGCAGGGTCCAGGAGGCAAATCAGTCTGGCACCCCCATAAAGCGGTCATACTGCTACCTCCTGATATGATATGATGGTATGATGATGGGCACTGCTGAGGCTGAACTTATGGAAACTGATGAGGCTACACTGATGGGCACTGATAGACTGTTGCTGTGGTTTAAAGATGACAGGGCGGGTCATAAACAGGAAGAGGTGTGGCCTTTACAGGAAGGGGTGCATCATATTTAAATTAGGGGGTGCACAAGTTTAGTGAGGCCTAGGGCAGCACAAAACCTAAATACACCACTGCCCCAAGAGGCAGATTCTGCCGCAGAGGATTCTGGGAGTGGGTATAAGTCTGAAGGGTATGCGTGACTCGGCGTCTTTGGCGGGAGCAGAGTCCCAGGAGGGAGAGGAACGGCTGTCTCTCCTCCTGTCTGAGGAAGTGGATGTCTCGGGGTGTTGTCTGAGTGTCCAGAGGGTGCTGAGTTGAGCTGAAGGGGATCCGGTGTGCTGAGAACCTGCGAAGAGCGAGAGGGGTCCAATCCCAGGAAAGCCTACACAGGTCGTGAGTACTGAGGATTGCCCCTGGGGGTCTGCCCAAGTCAGAGGAGACCACTTGGTTCTGGGAACCGGTGCCAGCTAGATGCAAAGGGGGTACCTAGGTTGAGGACCATGAAGTGACAGAGGGGGTACATAGTCAGTGGACCCTGAAGAATTTGTTGTAAAGGGGGGCGCCTGCAGTTTGTGCCCTGAATTGTACAGAGTATCGGTTGGGAGTTGCAGCCATACGGGATTTCACCACAATCTACCTCAAGCCAGTGCAAGGCTGGAGGGGGTAGTCAGTGACTCTGCAGTTGCAAACAGTGTCAGAAGCTCTTTATTCTTCAGTCCTGGATCTTCAGGACTTAATTAACTACCTCCCATCCGCGCTGTAGCCGAAGTACGGCTGTAGCGCGGACTCACATTTTCGGGAGGCCGTCTTTAAACGGCCTCCCAGTAACAGGCTCCCCACGCGCTCCCGCGAGCGCGCATCGGGTAAAATCTGTGTCGGCCGTGTCCCTTGGACACAGCCGATCACAGATCGTAGTGAATGGCCAATCACAGCGGCCATTCACCACATGATCGGACCGTCCAATGAGAGATGATCTCATATGTAAACATATGAGATCATCTCTCATCGCCAGCGTGCCTTCCTCACACGGAGCCTGCAGTGTGAGGAAGGAGGAGAACCGATCAGCCGTCGGGGACAAAGAAAAATGTAATCAGGGCACTGATCACCAGTCCCTGATTACAACAAAGGTACACTAAACACACTAACTGCCCACCATCAATGCCCACAGTGCCCGCCATCAGTGCCCACAATCAGTGCCCATAGTGCTGCCAGTCAGTGCCCATCGTCAGTGCCCACAATCAGTGCCCATAGTGCTGCCAGTCAGTGCCCATCAGTGCCTGCTCATCTAGGCACTGATGAGCACTGACTGGCAGCACTATGGGCACTGAGTGTGGGCACTGATGGTGCTGCCCATCAGTGCTCATCAGTGCTGCTCATCAGTGTGACCCGCCAGTGCCCATCAGTGCCACCCGCCAATGCCCATCAGTGCCGCCCGTCAGTGCCCATCAGTGACGCCCGTCAGTGCCGCCTCTCAGTGCCCAGCAGTGCCACCTCTCAGTGCCCAGCAGTGCCACCTCTCAGTGCTCATCAGTGCGGCATATTAGTACCTCCTCATCAGTGCCACCTCATCAGTGCCCATAATTGCCACCTCATCAGCGCACATCAGTGAAGGAGAAAAATGTGCCCACCAGTGCCACCCACTAGTGCCACCTATCAGTGCCACCTATGAGTGCCCTTCAATTGTACCTATCAGTGCCCGTCAGTGCCACCCATCAGTGCCCATTGGTGCCACCCGTCAGCGCCACCTATCAGTGCCCAACAGTGCTGCCTTTTCAGTGCAGCCCATCAGTGCAGCCTATTAGTGCCCATCAGTGCAGCCTATCAGTGCCCATCAGTGCCGCCTCATCAGCGCACATCAGTGAAGGAGAAAAATGTATTTATTTTCAAAAGAAAGCTCTATTTGTGTGAAAAAAATGATAAAAATTTCATATGGGTACAGTGTAGCATGACCGCGCAATTGTCATTCAAAGTGTGAGAGCGCTGAAAGCTGAAAATTGGTCTGGATGGGAAGGAGGTTTAAGTGCACAGAAGGCAAGTGGTTAAGCCCCGTACACACGCAACGATTATCGACCAAACGATCGTCCATCTTTTGTCCAGAGTGGTGTTTTGTTGGAATGTGCCTAGACTGCACACGAATTTTCTCGCCCGACAAAATTCTACTTCAGAAGTGATGTCATGTGTTGGATTGCTTTCTTTGTGTTTTTTCTTCTCTGAGCATGCCCAGTCTTGCTCATTAGATTTTTCCCTGTCGAAATCTGTACTGACTGCACGAAAATTGGCTGTGTTTTGACAGCCAACAAAAATATTATAGCCTGCACACCAGATTTTTTTCGGCCGAAAAGTCGGAGTCAGTTGTCGGAAGCACCATACTAACAAGCCGAAAATCGGCAGATCGGTCGCCGGACGAAAATTCCCTGCTGATTTTCGACGCGTGTGTACGAGGCTTTAGGAGTATCCCACTCATTCCCTTCTCCCATCCCCTTAAATACAATAAAAACCACAAAACAAAGATGCCGGAGTCGTCCATGTCTCAGTCCTCACACCCAGGGTCCCAGATCACATGGGCTGGCAGTGGACAGGTAACTGGTAACAATGGCAGACTCACATCAGGTCACAGGCCTGGAGAACCTGCTACATATATATATATATACTAAATGGCAGGGATGTCTGAAGTTACTATATATATATATTTTTTTTTTTATGAAGCTATTACTTTTTGCACACTGTGCTGTACCCCCCCCCCCCATGTAGTATATATTGATTATTTTGGTAACACACCTGTCTATGCACACAGGTAACACTTTATACCTGCTGGTCAGGTCCACCCACCTAGATATTCATGCAATCTCTCATTGTTGATGTTGGACTTTGGTCTGCAGCTCATGTCCACTCCAGCTGTGTGTGTGTTTGCCCCATATTGGCGCCGTATGTCGCTGCTCCAACAGGACAAGCTAAGGTTGGTAATCTGCATGATGAAGTAGGGACTGGCGGGAGAGGGGTCCCATTGATGCCGCTGCTCAGCTTGAACATGTATTGCAATTTATCCTATGTAAGAATCCCCATGTTATAGGTTAGAGATTGCTATGAATGGGTTAATAAGTGGTGACACCTCTCCAGTATCTCAGGTGTGGTGTATACAGAGATATTCAGGACCTGAACCCTCCGATCTCCATTTCTTCTACATGGTGCAGGTCAGTCAATAACCGAGCAGGATTATGTGCTTTTCTTTGATATAAGATATTCTCACTGTGCTGTACCCCCCTGTTTTATTGGTTTGAGAACACACATGGCTGCATGCACAGGTGGTTGCTGCTGCTGTCCACCCTCCTAAAGTTTGTTTGCGCACGCGTATGTGTGTGTGTGTATATATATGTATATATATATATATATATATATATATATATATATATATATTTAACCGGATCGTGAGGAAACGCATTTCTGGCACCTCCAGCACTGAATGTATGTAATAGTAAGGGGTGTGCTGGTGGGTCTTTTTAATGCTGGCTGCTGGGGGATCTATTGTTACTGGCGGGGATCTGTTTTTGTATGAGGGTCTATTGTTGCTGGTGGGGGAAATAGTGTTGCTGACGGGTCTTATGTTGCTGGTAGGGATCTACTTTTGAGGGAGAAGTCAATTGTTGCTGGCTGCTGGGGGTCTGTTGTTGCTTGCTGCTGAGGGGGGATCTGTTGTTGCTGGCTGCTGAGGGGGGGATCTGTTGTTGCTGGCTGCTGAGGGGGGGGGATCTGTTGTTGCTGGCAGAGGGGGGGGTCTGTTGTTGCTGGCTGCTGAGGGGGGGGTCTGTTGTTGCTGGCTGCTGAGGGGGGGGGGGTCTGTTGTTGCTGGCTGCTGAGGGGGGGGGGGTCTGTTGTTGCTGGCTGCTGAGGGGGGGGGGGGTCTGTTGTTGCTGGCTGCTGAGGGGGGGGGTCTGTTGTTGCTGGCTGCTGAGGGGGGGGGTCTGTTGTTGCTGGATGCTGAGAGGGGGGGGGGGTCTGTTGTTGCTGGCTGCTGAGGGGGGGGGGGTCTTTACCCTGATCTCCCCCCCCCCAGAGAGCAAGGCTCCTGACAGGGACTGAGGTACTCACTGGTCCACCTAGTGGAAACCAGGAGGAGCCCGTTCTCTGGGAGGTCTGCCGAAACAGATCAACCCCAAGACAGTACTAGATGGGACTCCCCCAAACAGAGACCCCATCAGAGAGGGCGAATCAAGCCAGGAAGCCATAGCCACCCCCCTCCCAAGACTTTCAGGGCAGGCCCGAGGACTGACACTCTACTAATCAAACTGTGAATAAAGTGTAACAAACACATAAGGGTGGGGGAAGGGAAGTGGAGAAGTGCATTAGTGCCATGGTGCAATACTACAGCAGGCCTTCTGCCCAGGAATAAAAAAATTTCTCTGGTCCCGGCCAAAAGGCTCCACCCCGAGTCCGGTGCGGAAAAAGTGTGATAAAGGGTGACCGGTATGGGAGCCGAAGGGGTTACACCAGAACATTAATAATTAACCACTTGCCGACCAGCCTCTGTTGGTTTTACCGCAGCAGGTCGGCTCTGTCCCATGAAATGATGTAACTGCCCACAGGGGGAGCCAATCAGCGGGTCCGGCAGACGCGGTCATTTTACATGAAGACAGAACAGCGGTCTGCCAAAGTAAACACGACACACCGCTGCTCTGTCAGCAATGAGCACAGGGATCCTCATATTTAGGAACAAAGGTCTCTGTGTTCGTCTATTGAGCCCACCCCCCACACAGTTATAAAGCACCCCCTAGGGACACACTTAACCATTTGATCGCCCCTGGTGTTAACCCCTTCCCTGCCAGTGTCATTTTTACAGTAACAGTGCATATTTTTAGCACCGATTACTGTAGTGATGTCACTGGTCCCCCCAAAAGTGTTAAAAATGTCAGTAAGGGGTTCGATCTGTCCGCCGCAATGTCGCAGTCCCGCAAGAAAAAACGAAAAAAAAATAAAAATAAACGCGTTACTAGTAAAAAAATAATGGCCTAAAATGATGAAAACATTTTATTTATTTATATATATATAATGTTTTCATCATTTTAGGCCAGTTTGTAATCTGCTACATGTTTTTGGTAAAAAAAAAAATCCTAATAAGCGTATATATAGATTGGTTTGCACAAAAAAAATAGCACCTACAAACTATGGAATATTTTTGATCTCCTCTGCGGTTTTATTTTTTGCACTATAAACAAAAAGAAAAAAAAAAAAAAAAGAAGAATAGCGACAATTCTGAACAAATAAATAAATATAAATACTTTCTGCTATAAAACATTCCCAATAAAAATGTTATAATATATTTTTTTTTTATTAGGAATGTTTTATAGCAGAAAGTATTTATATTTATTTATTTTTTCAGAATTGTCGCTATTCTTCTTCTTCTTTTTTTTTTTCTTTTTCTTTTTGTTTATAGTGCAAAAAATAAAACCGCAGAGGAGATCAAAAATATTCCATAGTTTGTAGGTGCTATTACCAATCTATATACGCTTATTAGGTTTTTTTTTTTTTTTTCACCAAAAAATATGTAGCGGAATACATATTGGCCTAAATTGATGAAAACATTTTATTTTTTTTTGGATGTGTTTTATAGCAGAAATAAAAAAAAAAAAAATATATATATATATATATATATATATATATATATATATATATATATATATATATTTATTTTTTTGTGTAAAAAATATATACCCCACAGGTGATCAAATACCATGAAAAGAAAGCTCTGTTTGAGGGGAAAAAAAGGACATCGATTTTATTTGGGTGCAGCGTCGCACCTTGTCAGTTAAAACAACGCAGTGTTGCCTTGCCTGGACCCCCCACCCCCCCCCCCTCCCCTTATATTGTGCAGTGAGACTCCGCCTCCTCTTCCTGTCCCTGCAGCAGAGGAAGATTTTCAGTAACCATCTGAGAAAAAAAAAAATTCTCTGGTCGCAGATTTATGACCCCCCCCCCCAGCCATGAAGGGGTTAATCTCCCCCCCCCCCCCCCGCCCCAGCCAATGATTGTCGCACACAGAGCAGTTTCAGCATTTCCTGAGCATTGTAATATGTGACTGTCTGATCTCCCCCCCCCCCCCCCAGCCAATGATTGCTGCAACTGCACTGTGTGCGACATTTCCTGAGCCTTGTAATATGTGACTGTCTGATCTCCCCCCAGGCTCAGCGATGGTTCTGTACAGGAAAGTATTGGTGGGGATTTTCTCCCGGGAGTCGGAGGAGACGTATCGCTGGCTCACCAATCTTCTCATATCCAAGCAGTTCCGCTCCGCGGTCCAAGATGTCCGCCCGGTCCTCATCTCCAACACCGTGAGTGGTCACTCCACTCAGCTGGCCCAGGAGATCAGCAAATGTAACTTCGCCATTCTCTATCACAGCAAGAAGAGAGGACGCCTGAACATCACCAACGTCACCGACTCCCTCTACGACCAGGAGCTGCAACACCTTTCCCGCACACTGGGTGAGACCACCGAGGAGTGATACTGTGCACAGTCCATACATACAGAATAAGAACAGATACCGAGAATTACAGCCAGGGAAGTAATACTGTGCACGGTCCATACATACAGAATAAGAACAGATACCGAGAATTACAGCCAGGGAAGTGCTACTGTGCACAGTCCATACATACAGAATAAGAACAGATACTGAGAATTGTAGTGAGGGAAGTGCTACTGTGCACAGTCCGTATATACAGAATAAGAACAGATACTGGGAATTACAGCCAGGGAAGTGATACTGTGCAGAGTCCATACATACAGAATAAGAACAGATACTGAGAATTATAGTGAGGGAAGTGCTACTGTGCACAGTCCGTATATACAGAATAAGAACAGATACCGAGAATTACAGCCAGGGAAGTGATACTGGGCAGAGTCAATATATACAGAATACGAGAAGATACTGAGAATTACAATATGGGAAGTGATACTGTGCAGAGTTCATTCATAATAATAACAGATACTGAGAATTACAGTGAGGAAAGTGGTACTGTGCAGAGTCCATACTTACAGAATAAGAGCAGATACAGAGAATTACACCCGGCATACAGGACAAAAGAAGTTATACTATGCAGAGTCCAATATAGTAAAGAATAGGAACCGATACTGAGAATTGCAGTGAGGGAAGTGGTACTGTGCAGAGTCTATAGATAAAGAATAAGAACATATACTGAGAATTACACACGGCATACAGGAAGGGAGTATTAGATTGAAAAGCGGAAGTATAAAGTGAGAAATGTTATCAGGGTTCCATGTGTCAGTTATCCGCTAACTGTCATTCTCTCTCTCTTTATCTCTCTGCTGCACACTCAGAATTCTATGGATACAATGATAGAGAATAATTCTCTCTCCCTCTCTCATTTACAGAGAAACATTGATCAGAGGAGATAGAGAGATACAAAGTAACATTGTTTATAAACATTGATCAGACAGATGATGGAGAGATACAAAGTAACATTGTTTATAAACATTGATCAGACAGGAGATAGCGAGATACAAAGTGACATTGAAAAAAATAAAAATGTGGTAATAAACCAACTACCCACGCCAAGGAAATTGAGTAGAATAAATAGTGAATATTAAAAATGATAAATTATTTAGCTAATTATAGCTAAATAAAGGATTGCCCTCAACTAAAACACTAATGTGCACACAAATTGTGTCAAATGTAGACAAATCTAACGTGATAGAGAGATACAAAGTAACATTGTTTATAAACATTGATCAGAGGAGATAGAGAGATACAAAGTAACATTGTTTATAAACATTGATCAGAGGAGATAGAGAGATACAAAGTAACATTGTTTATAAACATTGATCAGACAGGAGATAGAGATACAAAGTAACATTGATCAGAGGAGATAGAGATACAAAGTAACATTTATAACCATTGATCAGATGGTAGATAGAGAGATACAAAGTAACATTGTTTATAAACATTGATCAGACAGGAGATAGAAAAATACAAAGTAACATTGTTTAAAAAACATTGATCAGACAGGAGATGGAGAGATACAAAGTAACATTATTTATAAACATTGATCAAACAGGAGAAAGAGAGATACAAAGTAACATTATTTATAAACACTGATCAGACCGGAGATAGAGAGATACAAAGTAACATTATTTATAAACATTGATCAGACGGGAGATAAGAGAGATACAAAGTAACATTGTTTATAAACATTGATCAGACGGGAGATAGAGAGATACAAAGTAATCAAATGTATGCAGTCTTTGTATGCAAGATGCAATTTAAAAGTGTGCTTGTAGTGGGAGTGGCGGCTCTGTGGAGTTGATAGTTGGAAGGGAGAGATATAATTGGTCAGTAAGAGTTAGCAGAGCTGCAGATTCAAAGTCGTTTTGTCACCCTCCTTTTATAGGACGGTCATGGGGGGGGGGGGGGGGCACCAAAGCTAGAGTGATCATCACCTGTTTCTGTGTTTCAGCTGAAGGTTTAGCCATCTGGTGGACTTTGATGTGATGATCTGTAAGATGTTATCCAATGTTCACCATTTCATGGGAATTCAGTAGTTTCCTTCAGAGTCTGCTAACCAACACCAAACCTTATTAAGATTATTTGCTGCCTGCTGGGAGAACATGGAATAGGAAGTTTCTCAGTGGCCCCTGACATTGGTTTGAAGGTTTTACTGTTGTGTGTGATCATCTTTCAAGCAATGCCAGCCCATTGAGAGGTTTTGGTGACGATCCATGTACCTTGACATTGGTCACTTATACTCGCGGGAGGCCATTTTCCTATATGATATTGAGGGGTTGTTTTAGTAACTCACATTGCATTCATAGGCTTACAGTTATTGTTGAGTAGAAAAGCCTGTACCCTGGCCAGCATGGTGCAGAGAAGGAACCTTGCTTTTTATGTGAATGCAGAGGTCCAATACACCCCCCCCCCCTTTTTCCTACTGTGGCAGAACCCTTCAATCAGCAGAGAGTATGATCATTTCTGATTATAGTTTTATAGCACTGAAGCAGCAAGTGGTGCTTCAGACCTCTGCAGGGAGACGGCTGCTTTCACATCGAGTACAAGCGTCCTTATCTACAGAATGCTGGCAGGGGACAGGCTTTTCTACTCTACTTTCTCAAAAAAAATAAAAATCAACTGCTGTAGACCACATGACCAATGTCTAGGCTCTAGTCACATGACTCAAGCTGGAGGCAGCTCATTTTCCTACATTCAAGGCATGACGTTTATTTTTTATCTATTATTATTATTATTATTATTATTATTATTATTATTATTATTATTATTATTATTTTATTATTTATATTTTATTTTATTTTATTTTTATTTTTTGGAGGGCAGCGACAGCCTGTAGAAAAGTCTGGACCCTTTGTGTGCATAAGCAGTGTTATCTCTGCAGTGGTCCAACATGCCCCCAGCCCCTTATTGAATCAGAGCCTTCCAATAAGCATAGAGCATGAGATCCTATGATAGCAGTGCTGTAAGACTGACTTTGTGGTGGGCTTGTTGAAGCTCAGCATTGGATACCACTGCTTCCACCCAGAACAAGGGTCCTCCTCTGCAGCATGCTGGCAGGGGGAAAGGCTTTTCTACTCTACTTTCTCGAACAAAATCAACTGGTGAAGACCACATGACCAATGTCTAGGCTCTAGTCACATGACTCAAGCTGGAGGCAGCTCATTTTCCTACATTTAAAGGCATGAAGTTTATTTTATTTATTATTATTATTATTATTATTATTTATATATGTTTTTTATTTATTTATTTTTTTTGGAGGGAAGCTACAGCCTGTAGAAAAGTCTGTCTCGGAGAAGGACCCTTTCTGTGCATAAGCAGTGTTCTCTCTGCAGAGGTCCAACATGCCCCCAGCCCCCCATTCAATCAGAGCCTTCCAATAAGCATAGAGAATGAGATCCTATGATAGCAGTGCTGTAAGTCTGACTTTGTGGTGGGCTTATTGAAGCTCAGCATGGATACCACTGCTTCCACACAGAACAAGGGTCCTTCTCTGCAGCATGCTGGAATGGGGCCGGCTTTTCTATGCTTCCTGGGTAAAAAAAATTGTAAGACTCTACACATATTTAATTTTTAGGCACCTGGAATGTATTTGGTTGATTTGAACTGAAGGTTTATTTAAAGGAAGTATGGCACAAAGTTTTTGGCTGTACTTCTCCCATGGATCACCAGGAGTACAATTCCTTCAGCCCTCCTGTGACCATTTTCAACCAACAGTGCTTGCTGTTGGCTGACTTCACAAAGCCGGTCCAGGCTGTGAAAAGATCCTGATAATATGGTTCGGATCTACCCAGAAGCCTGGCTCAGCCTCTTAGCGATCCGCCAACAGCCTGAGCCACGTCATTCCACCCCCCCCCCCCCTCCATAGCCCAGCCCACCAGTGAGTGCTGGAGGGGAGACCAGAGAGTTGCTGACTAAAAGTCATGACTCTGCTCAGAATGGAGGGGGGGGGGGGGATAAGTGATCAGTGGTATTTGATCGCCCAGTTCTCACTGCGGCGACAGCTGGGGACAGATGCAGCATCTCCTTTGATTTTTTTTAAACCCCAAACTTAGTAGATTTAAACTCTCATTGGACAACATTCAGTTTGTTGCGTGTGCTGTGTTTTCATAGACCATCTCATTACCTCCAGGAAGAGAGCGGGTCATCGTTCTGGTGGATGACGTGGACACTGACAACTCGGAGGTCTACAACCACATACTCCATGATCAACCACTAATTAATCAGCTTTCGGGGTTGTTAATCGTCATGAATATAGATGAGAAGAGTCTGTATGACTACAGTGAAAGGGGCGGGACCTCAGACAACCGTACCTATCAACAGGGCATGGCGATCCGATCCACCAATAACATAGAGAAGATTAAGTCAAAAATAATGAAAGGTAAGGATGTATTCATTTGATTGCCTGGAGCTTCCAATTTTTTTCATGGTCTCCGCAAGATTGGCAAGAGGTCCAACTTTTAAATTTTCTCAGCCAGTAACTGTTAAGTTATCACATTTACACCGGCAGAGGGTACAATATAATTCAGGACAGGAGGGCTAGGAGGGCCCTGCTCATAGGAGCTTACAATCTAAAAGGGATGGGCAGGTGATACAAAAGGTAATCACTGTGGTGGGATGAGTTGATGGAGAAAGTATAGGTATAGTCATTAAATGGAGGCAGGATAGGCTTCCCTGCAGAGATAACCAGGAATCACCTACAGGCAGTAGGGGTGTACTCACTTTTGTTGCCAGCGGTTTAGACATTATTGGCTGTGTGTTGAGTTATTTTGAGGGGACAGTAAATTTACACTGTTATACAAGCTGTACACTCACTACTTTACATTGTAGCAAAGTCTCATTTCTTCAGTGTTGTCACATGAAAAGATAGAATAAAATATTTACAAAAATGTGAGGGGTGTACTTACTTTCGTGAGATACAGTATTTTGGTGAGCACTATACAGAGGCGGGAAGTGAAAATAATTAATGAATAAATTATTCCTCATTGTGAAATGTTTGTAAATGATTTCTAGATCATGGACTGACTCCTCCTTTTTTTTTTTTTTCTTCTTTTACAGCACAAGAGATAAATGTGGTAAGTAGACAAGAGGATCTTATATATCTGTGCATATACATGTCTCTGTGTGTGTGTTTATGTATGTGTGTGTATAAATAGTATGTGTGTGTATATGTGTGTGTATGTGTGTGTGTGTGTGTGTGTGTGTGTATGTATGTATAAATAGTATGTGTGTGTATATGTATGTGTGTGTGTGTGTGTGTGTATGTATGTATAAATAGTATGTGTGTGTATATGTATGTGTGTGTGTGTGTGTGTGTATGTATGTATAAATAGTATGTGTGTGTGTGTATGTATGTGTGTGTGTGTATATATATATATATATATATATATATATTACACATGCGGTGCTGTGAAAAACTATTTGCCCCTTCCTGATTATTTATTTATTTATTTTTTTATCCTTCCTGATTTTTTTTTTTTTTTTTTTTATATTTCTTACACTTTAACAACTTGCTTACTGGGCACTTATACCCCCTTCCTGCCCAGGCCAAGTTTCAGATTTCAGTGCTGTCACACTTTGAATGACAATTGCAACACTGTACCCATATGACATTTTTTATAATTGTTTTCACACATAGAGCTTTATTTTGGTAGTATTTAACCACTTTACCACTAGAGGATTTTGCTGTCTTACGTCTGCCCACTTTTTGCGAATCGGCGCTGTGCGACTTTAACTGACAAGTGCGCGGTCACCACCCCAAACGGAATTTATGTCCTTTTTTTCCCACAAACAGAGCTTTCTTTTGGTGGTATTTGATCACCTGTGCGATTTTTACTTTTTGCGCTATAAACAAAAAAAGAGCGTAAATTTTGAAAAAATAATATTTTTCACATTTTTTTTTACATGAAATTCCCCCCAAAAAAATGTAAAAATCAAAATTCTTTTACATTTTTGGCCAATTTGTTTTCTGCTACCTATGTTTGGTAAAAAAATTCACAATAAGCGTATTTTGATTGGTTTGCGCAAAAGTTATTGCGTTTACTAACAAAGGGAAAGATTTCTGTCATTTTTGGTGTTTTTTTTGTTTTAACGAGTAATGGCGGCGATCTGCGATATATTTTTTTTTTTGCGGGACTGCGACATTGCGGCGGACAGATCGGACCCTTGACTGACATTTTTGACACTTTTGGGGGTACCAGTGACATTACTGCAGTAATCAGGGCTATATATATGCACGGTTACTGTAAAAATGACACTGGCAGGGAAGGGGTTAATTTTTTTTTTTTTTTATTTTATTGGAGAGGGAGGGGTTAATGTATGCTTGGTGCTTACTGACGTGTGTGGGGGGGGGTGACTGAGTGACACAAGGACAGATCCAGGGTTCAGCTATGCTGAACCCTGCAATCTGACCCTGCCTGTCACTTAGGAGATTCGCCCACTTTGTTTACACAAGCAGGCGGATCTCCACACTAGATCCCCGACGATCGGGGAAGAGCAGCGGCAATCGCCGCTGCTCCTCCCCTGGCCCGACTCCCGCTGTGACTGAATACAGCGGGAGCGAGCCTCCGGCGGCACGCGCGCGCCGCCGAGAAAGGGGAGTGTCTGACGACTTAGTACTACGTCGTCAGACGATAACGAGCCACTTTGCCGCAGTAATATTACTGCAGGCAGACGTAAAGTGGTTAATTACCACATTTTTTTTTTTTCTTCAATTCTTTTCAAATCTGTCTACAATTTTGAAACAACAAAGTTTTTTTGCAAACAGGTAATTTTTTTGCCTTCGCTGATGGGCACTGATAGGTGGCACTGATGGGGCCCTGAAGAGGGGGGACTGATGGGCACTGACAGGCGGCACATAGAGGTGGCACTGATAGGAGGCACTGGTAGGCAGAACTGATGGGTAATAGGTGGCATTGATGGGCACTGATTAGCAGCACTGGAGGGCACTGATCCGCAGCACTAAGGGGGCCGATGTCCCTCTAACAGAAGCTGGTGAATGACTTTCATTTTTCCTTCACGCTGACGGCGTGAGACAAAAAAAGCCAATTACCGGCTTCTGTTTATTTCATTGATCGGCTGTGATTGGCCCCTTGCCCTGATCTGTGTTTAGTCAAGTCCCAAGGACTCAGCGATCCCAGAGCGTGCTGCTTGAGGGGGCATGTGGGCAGCACTAGAGCCGAAAGATGTCCATGTACGCCCTCCTGGCAAAGGAAGCCCGTGCTGTAACCGTCTTTCGGCTATAGCGTGGGCACCAAGTGGTTAAATGATACAGATCATCAAACCAATTTTAATATTACACAAAGATAACCCAAATAAATACAAAGTGCAGTTTTTTAAATGATGATTTTGATTATTAGGGGAAAAAGCTGTCTAAAACTGCCTGGCCCTATGGGAAAACGTAATTGGTTTTTACTAATTGCGGAATACTGCCAGACCAGTTGAATCAAGAAATCGCTTTGTGCACTGGTCCAAATCATTAGGTGGAGGAGGGATTATGGTGTGGGAGTTGTTTTTCAGGGGTTGGGTTTGGCCCCTTAGTTCCAGTGAAGGGAACTCTTAAGGCGTCAGCAAATAAAGACATTTTGGACAATTTCATGCTCCCAACTTTGTGGGAACAGTTTGGGGATGGCCCCTTCATGTTCCAACATGACTGCACACCAGTGCACAAAGTAAGGTTCATAAAGACATGGATGAGCGAGTTTGGGGTGGAGGAACTTGACTGGCTGCACAGAACCCTAACCGCAACCTGATAGAACACCTTTTGGGATGAATTAGAGGGGAGACTGCGAGCCAGGCCTTCTCCAGTGCCTGACCTCACAAATGCCCTTCTGGAAGAATGGTCAAACATTCCCATAGACACACTCCTAAACCTTGTGGACAGCCTTCCCAGAAGAGTTGAAGCTGTTATAGCTGCAAAGGGTGGGCCAACTCAATATTGAACCCTACGGACTAATACTGGGATCCCATTAAAGTTGATGTGTGTGTAAAGGCAGGTGTCCCAATACTTTTGGTAATATGGTGTATTTGTATATGTACATAGGTGTGTGCACATGTGTGTGTATGTGTACATACCATATATGTCAATGTATGCATGTGCATGTATTTGACGCACAGTGGCTAAGTGGTTAGCTCTTCTACCTAGTAGCACTAGGGTTGTCGAACCAAAGCCTAACCACAGCACTACCTGCATGGTAGTGCCTCCGGTTTCCTCACACACTTCAAAGACACCTCCTATACAGGTGTCACAGGAAATGAGGGAAAATCTCCTTGATGTGGTCACAGACAGGAAAAAAAAAAAAGGGAGTTGGAAATATTTATACATCTTCACTCTTTTGTAGATGAGCACTCTAGTTCTTAAATTCTGTTATAGTTTGTAGTTACAATTCCATACCTGACATGTGTATGTAGCACCCTACAGGTAGGTGCTAGGTAAATGTATAGTGGCCTTGTCTGCCCAACAGCAGGTCTGTGATTTATTAGACAGGGTGTCAGGCAGGGCCGGATTAAGAGCATCATGGGCTTGGTGCTGAGGATTTTGAAGGGCCTTAAGGGCCGTGCCTTGGCATGCACCCAGAGGAGGAAGGGTGCAGCCATGCATGCCTAATTCAACATGGGATGCTGTCTCTGAAGCCCATAAACACATCCATGCATCGGCAACTGTCCCTCCTTGTCCGGCCTTCGTGCTGTGTGGGGAGGTTCTGAGGGTGCTGCCTGGGGAAGCGAGCATAGAAGCCAGACTTCTGTGTTTACAAGTGACAGAAGTGCGGTAACAGTGAATATGGCCAACCCGGGGCCTATATAAAGGTAGGGGCCTGGAGCTGCAGCTCCAATAGCCCCTACATTAATCTGGCCCTGGTGTCAGGGCTTCCTGATGTGCCTGCTGAGGGGAGAAGTATCCCCACTGACTCCTGTGAGAGGCTTCTCATAGGGCAGTGTGGGAAGCCCAATCAGGGGACACATCCCAGCTTGTAACTAACCCAGAAGACAGATTATGTTGCAAAGAATTCTGGGAGTGGGTATAAGTTTGGGGGGAAGTGCGTGGCATGGTGTCTTTGGCGGGAGCAGAGTCCCAGGAAGGAGAGTGCGGCTGTCTCTCCTCCTGTCTGGGGAAGGTGGATGTCTCGGGGTGTGTCCAGAGTGTCCAGAGTGTGATCCGGTGTGCTGAGAGCCTGCGGAGAGAGAGAGAGGGGTCCAGTCCCAGGAAAGCCTACACAGGTCGTGAGTACTGCGGATTGCCCCTGGGGGGTCTGCCTGAAGTTAGAGGGGACCACTCCGGAAGAGGTTCTAGGATCCAGTGTCAGCTAGCTGTAAAGGGGGTACCTAGGTTGAGGACCCTGAAGTTACAAAGGGGGTGCATAGTCAGTGGACCCTGAAGAGTTCAAGTCCAAGGGGGCACCTGCAGTTGGGCCCTGAATTGTACAGAGTGTGTGTTAGTTGTCTGCATAGCTAAACAGAGTTCTACTTCATACTACCTCAAGCTGGCCAAAACGGAGGACAGTATTCAGCGAATTACACATTCAGACAGAGTCAGGAGTTCTAAAGTACTCAGTCCAGGCTCTTTTGGACTAAAAGTCGAGGATTCAGCACTTCTGTGTTCATCAAGGTATTCTCAGCGTTAGTGAGCGTTGGCTGGCGTTGAGGAAGCGCCAATGGGCATTTTTCAAGGATAAAGTCCCAATTGTGTATATTTAAGCCTCAAGGAGTATCCCACTCATTCCCTTCTCCTATCCCCTACAACAGGGGTCTCCTAATATTTTAAATAAAGGGCCAGTTTATTATCCTTCAGATGGGCCGGATTGTGGCCCGCAGGGGCAGTAAATGTCCCGGGCTTGGCATCAATGAGAATAAATATGGCCTCCGGTTTGGTGGTCAATAGGAGAAAGGAGCAGTGCCCCTATTAGTAGGGGGAATAGTATACCATCATTAGTATCGGTGGAAGAATTTTTAGAATAGTGCCTCATATCAGTAGGAGGAATAGTGCCTCAAGGGCCAGATAAAGACTAGCAAAGGGCCACAGTTTGGAGACCCCTGCCCTACAAAATCAATAAAAAAAACACAAACAAAGATGCCGGAGTTGCCGCTGCTTCTGTTGTCACACCCAGGGTCACAGCTCACATGGGCTGGGGAAAGTACCGGTATTAATGGCAGACCCACATCAGGCCACAGGCCTGGAAACCTTGCTACAGGTAGGAGGAGAGAGGGGAAGAGGAATCATTCAGCTCTTTGTATATTTTGAGCTTCATATATTTCATCCATGTCCTCACCTGTGTCTTGTCTTTGATTTGCAGCCTCTCGTACTCTTGCTTGGTTTTGTGCTAATAGTGGTCATTATCATCGTTATAACCGTCATCATTGAGGTCAAGAAATGAAGATTTTGAACCCCCCATAGACGTCTCCTCTTGAGTTGCTGGCTTCATACTGGTTTTGGATGGTGACCATGACCACACTATGGCTTCAAAAGCAAACTTAGCTTCCTCAAGTGGATCTGCAAGAACTTTCCAAATCTTTCCTGCTGCACTATAGAGTTTTTTTATTATAACATGAAGAAAGTGCCTTTTATGTCCTCTCATTACTGTAGGTGACCTCATGGGAATTTCTGACAATGATGCACCAAAAAATGGGTTAGCTTCAAGCAGAACTTTGGGAAGTCAGCTTAATCCTGGCTAAAAAAACTGTGTATGTGAGCTTTCCCACTGAACAATGGAGGTAAAGAAATTATATTTTTGGACCCCCATGGATGTCTCCTCTTGAATTGCTGGCTTTGACCTGATTTTGGATGATGACTACAGACTGGCTTTAAAAGCAAACTTAGATTCCACAAGAAGACCTGCAAGAACGTTCCAAATATTTCCTCCTCCGCTACAGAGTTTAATATTATAACCTAAAGAAAGTATCTTTTCATGTCCTCATATCACTGCGGGTGACCTCATGAGAACTTCTGACACTGTTAGACCAAGAAGTGGGTCAGCTTCAAGCAGAACTCTGGAAATTCAGCCTAATCTTGGCTAAAAACTGTGTGAGCTTTCTCACTAAACAATTCGGTTTTTTTTTCTGTTCAGCCAGTATTGTGATGACCCAGGCAGCCCTGCCAGACACCACAGCCAGGTCTTCAACCACCACTGCAGCTGAGAAATACACTTAGAACTTACTGTAGCCTGCTGTCCATGCATTGCTACTTTTTTTGTCTTTGTCCTTGCTGCTGCTTCTCCATCCCTCTGTAGGAATGCTGCCACTCAGGAAGCTCATGTAAAATAGGACTTTGGGTTCTTATACAAACTGTTATTATTATTTTATTTTCTTTGAATCCTCCCTCCAGCCTTCCCTTTAGTCTGTTCCAGTTGTACCGGCTCCTCTCCTGGACTGAAATGGCTTGCTTTGATTTCACTTCACACTGTGAGCTTCTCACAATTTGTATTAGAAGCTGCCAAAAGTCAGATAGAGCCCATGTTCTGCCGAGAAACTCCACCTGCCCGAGAAACTCCACCTGCCCGAGAAACTCCACCTGCCCGAGAAACTCCACCTGCCCGAGAAACTCCACCTGCCCGAGAAACTCCACCTGCCCGAGAAACTCCCGACTTGCCGAGAAACTCCCGACTTGCCGAGAACCCCCGACTTGCCGAGAACCCCCGACTTGCCGCGAACCCCCGACTTGCCGAGAACCCCCAACTTGCCGAGAACTGCCACCTGGCCGAGAACTCCACCTTTGTTACTTCCAGTGAGTGTACACCAGGAATAATTGAAAATTTCGACCAGTTGGTGTTTTCACAGAACCCTGACAGCCTTTACACTCCAGTACACGCTATAATGAGTGGACATTGCTAGTCCGCCCACTAGTTGTCGCCTTGGAGGTGGCCATGTTTTTGGTTACCAGCAGGTGGACTAAATGTCCACTCCTCATAGTGTACAGGAGTGTATACACTGCCGCTTGTTCTGTCAAAACACCAAGTTGTCGAAATGTCCATTTATTCATAATGTACAATCACCGGAAGGGACGTCATTGGAATTTTCGGTAGAACACCCACCTCGATTTCTGGCTGGAGGACCTCCACCATAATCTATCTCACAGGTGTCAAACACAAGGCCCGCAGGCCGATTCTGGCCCTCCAGGCCCTTTCATGTGGCCCTTGCACCTCTCCTGCAGCTGCTGTATCTCCCTTATCTCTGCCCCTATATGGCAACAGAGAGGACAGAACTCCTCTGCCAGATTCTGTGCTTCCCCCTGCAGCTGTGGAGAGGACCACCCCCCCCCCAAACTCAGCAGTTGGCAGCAGAGAGGGGGACACAAAGCCTCCTACAGATCCTACACCTCTCTGTGCAGCTGCAGCACCCCCTCCTCTCCACCTCCACTGGTCTCAGCATTCAGCAGACTCCAGCCCTCCTCCCCTCCTCCAGACCCTACAGTTGCTGCTTCCCAGCTCTGTCTCTAGCTTCTTCCCAGCAGCAGCACATGGTAAAGGGGATGCACTGTGATGTAAGGGGGGGGGAGCTCTTAACTTCTGATAGTGGTGGACTACAGATAGCACTGGCCCTCCAGGGTGACCATAATGGTGTTGTGGCCCGTGATGAAATTGAGTTTGACACCCCTGATCTAGCTGTTTCCTCCCCCAGCCTGACTGCCCCTGGCCCCGCCCCTTTTATACATTGGATTTCAGTTCTTTAATCTTGAATGCTCAGCATCACATGTGGGTGATACTTATCTAAATTCAGCCTGTGTAGGAATGCCCACTACTCCAGACTGACACCCACTCATCAAGCAACGTTACACAGATTGTAAAGGCCCGTACACACGTACCGATCGTCGGCATACAAACGTCGGCGGACGAAAGATCTGCCGATTGTACGCGTGTTAGTATGGTGCCTCCGACAGATGTCTGCGCACAATCCGCGGACAAAAGTCTTTCGTGCAAACATGAAAATTTTTGTCTGCGGACACCAGAACGGACGATTGTTCGCCTGTCAGTACAGAATTCGGCCGACAGACCGCAGATTTGCAAGACTGGGCATGCTCAGAAAATTAAAAACACAGGGAAAGTTAACCATTACATGACATCACTTCTGCAGTCAGCTGAAGTCTGCAGACCAAATTCTTGTGCTGTCCTTGTGCTGTCTTTGCACTTTTCAACAGACACCGACATCCCGGGGAGAAAAGAGGAACATTTGTATGCCGACCATCGGTACGTGTGTACGGGGCTTTAGGTTGAAAAAAGACATCAGTCCATCCAGTTCAACCTATGATGTGTGTGTTTGCTTTTAACCGTACATTGTATACCCCTGTATGTTGTACATTGTGTACCCCTGTATGTTGTACATTGTGTACCCCCTGTATGTTGTACATTGTATACCCCTGTGTGTTGTACATTGTATACCCCTGCATGTTGTACATTGTATACCCCTGCATGTTGTACATTGTATACCCCTGCATGTTGTGCATTGTATACCCCTGCATGTTGTGCATTGTATACCCCCTGTATGTTGTGCATTGTATACCCCTGTATGTTGTACATTGTATACCCCTGTATGTTGTGGTCTGACTGAGAGGAGTACTGAGGCAGGGGGCAGTGATATTTTCAGGAAGCTATGTACAGCCCCCTGCTGGCCCCTCCCACAAGCCATGTTTTACCTGCATTTCATAAAGAAGCACAGAGATCGGGTGATGACATCGCTGGGGCTAAAATAGGACCTATGAAAGTGGAAAGGTTTTCTTTAACCACTTCCATACCAGGCCATTGTAAAATGACGCAGGCAGGAAGGGCTCGTCAATCCGGGCGGACATCATATGACGTCCGCCTGCTCTTGCCGCTACTGCGCACCCCAATGAAATTGGCTGTTTACCACGTGATCGGCTGTGTCAATCACAGCTGATCATATGAGCGGCTCCAGCGTGAGCCGCCCGTTCTCTCCTCAATGCGCGGCGAAAGGGGACGAGGCTCGTCCCTCGGACAGAGCCTATCCCCGATCTAGGTAAAGAGCCAATGAAATTGGCTTTTTACCACGTGACCACAGAATGTCAACAGAGAACACGGTAACTAGCTGTCACCGTGTTCTCCTCCTCAGATACTAATCCTGTGTGAGGAGGAGACTGTGGTAACAGCTAGTTACCGATCATAGTGCACCCCAAAAACACACTGATTACCCCCCCAATAAAGAGGACCTGTCACTAGCCCATCAAAGTACCTGTCACTAGCCCATCAAAGTACCTGTCACTAGCCCATCAGAGTAACCCAGTACCTGTCATCAGCCCATCAGGTACTCTGATGACGGGTACTCGGGTATGACTACTTTGAGTACCTGTCATCGGAGTACCCAAGTACCTGTCATCGGAGTACCTGTCACCAGCTCATCAGGTACTCTGATGGCAGGTACTCGGGTACTCTGATGGGCTGGTGACAGGTACTCGGGCAGTGGCGGCTGGTGAAGTTTTAAAATGGTGGGGCGCAAGACCCCGCCCTTCCATTTTGACCCCTCTCATTTCTCAGAAGCCCCACCCCTTATAGACTCCAGCCATTTTGTCCCCTGTATTTTGCTTGCGTGAACAAATTCTCACAATATATACATTCTCACATATTAAGGGGTCCATCAGTACTAGTATATCCCATAATAGGGAACAGGGGCCCTATTATGGGATACCCTGACTGAGAGTGGCACAAACCCCACACAAACCCCTCAAGCACAAACCCCACAGTACAGGCCCCCTAGCACAAACCCCACAATACAGGCCCCCTAGCACAAACCCCACAGCACAGGCCCCCTAGCACTAACCCCACAGCACAGGCCCTCTAGCACAAACCCCACAGTACAGACCCCCTAGCACAAACCCCACAGTACAGGCCCCCTAGCACAAACCCCACAGTACAGGCCCCCTAGCACTAACCCCACAGTACAGGCCCCCTAGCACAAACCCCACAGTACAGGCCCCCTAGCACTAATCCCACAGTACAGGCCCCCTAGCACAAACCCCACAGTACAGACCCCCTAGCACAAACCCCACAGTACAGACCCCCTACCACTAATACCACAGTACAGGCCCCCTAGCACTAATCCAACAGTACAGGCTGGCCCCCTAGCACATATCCCACAGTAAAGGCCCCCTAGCACAAACCCCACCGTACAGACCCCCTAGCACTAATCCCACAGTACAGACCCCCTAGCACAAACCCCACAGTTCAGACCCCCCCAGCACAAACCCCACACAAACCCCTCAAGCACAAACCCCACACAAACCCCTCAAGCCAGAGGCGTAACTACAGGGGTTGCAGGGGTTGCAATTGCTACCGGGCCCCATGCTCCAGGGGGCCCGGTAGCAAACCAGTGGGTGAACTTCCAGGATCGCAAAGGTCACACTTGCGACCGGGCCCTGGCATTGCACCACTGTGGGGAGGCCCCAAGATTGCAGGAAGGGGGCCCACTGCAGAACTTGTGAAAGGATCCTGCTGCGGGACCGTAATAAAAGGCCATGCAACGAGAGTAAAGAGCCTCAGGATTAGTAGGAAGAGCCCTGGCTTGAAGGGAAGGCCAGGGGTCTGGGGGGCCCTTCATGGTTTCTTGCATCGGGGCCCTGAAGGTTCTAGTTACGCCTCTGCCTCAAGCACAAACCCCCTAGCACAAACCCCACAGTACAAGCCCCCTAGCACAAACCCCACAGTACAGGCCCCCTTTTAATGCAGTGACCAGCGTACATGCCCCCTTTCAATGTAGTGACCAGTATACATGCCCCCTTTCAATGCACTGACCAGCGTACATGGTGCCCCCAATGCAGAGATCAGCGTGCGTGCCCCCAATTTAGTGACCAGCATACATGATGCCCCCAATGCAGAGATCAGCGTGCGTGCCCCCTTCATAGCACCAGAATAACTGACTGACAGGACAGTGTGCGGGCCAGGCCCCCCCCCCGCCCCCTGAGGCATCATTCACTTACTGTTACCGGCCAGCCTCCAGGTAGAGGTAGGGATGGTCACTCACTCACACTCGACTTCTTCTGCCTTCCAATCCGACTCCGACTTCTTCTTCCGATCCGACTTGACTTCTTCTGCGGACTTCCCATCCGACTCCGTCGCCTCGCCTTGGTCAGCTCAGTCCCAACCTCAAGTCACGCGGGCACGGCTCTCGCTCTCCTGTCCTCTCTCTCTCTGCAGCGGGCGGGAACGGAAGGTGATCGTGATCATGGTGGTCATGGTACATGCATGTCACAGGTGATGGTATAGGCATGTCACAGGTCATGGTAAGGGCATGGCACAGGCATGTCACAGTTGATGGTATAGGCATGTCACAGGTCATGGTAAGGACATGGCACAGGTCATGGTACAGGCATGTCACAGGTCATGTCACAGGTCATGTCACAGGCTTGTCACAGTCAGGTCACAGGCATGTCCCAGTTGGGTCACAGGTCAGGTCACAGGTCAGGTCACAGGCATGTCACAGGTTGTGTCAGTCAGGTCACAGGCATATCACAGGTCATGTCACAGGCAGGTCACAGGTCAGGTCACAGGTCATGGCATCGCTGCAGCGGTTTCAATCACTTACCTGCTCTCCTGGGCTTGCTCACTGACTCCACACTCACTCTGCCTGAGAGACATCCACGGTGGCTGCTCCTCTCCTCCTCTCCTCGAGTCCTCTTCATGCTGACGGCGGCGGGAAGGTGAGCAGATTCTCCTCTCCGTCCTCTTCGTTCTGCGGTGGTGGGAAGGTGAGCGGCTTCTCCCTCTCCTCTTCATTTTGCGGCAGGCGGCGGGAACCGGCGGGAAGCTGAGCGGTGCTGGTTTCTCCTCTCCTCGAGACTCCTCTTCGTTTGCGGCAGTGGGAAGGTGACCGGGCGGTGACGGTGAGTGACTGATGCACGCACCGGCACCGCCCCCAACGAGGTCAGCAGGGATGTCCTGAATTATGATTGGTCCAGGCTGGAGTCTGGACCAATCATGATCCAGGACATCACAAAAGGGGGAGTGTCGGAGCGCAGTGCTCTGCGCCCAGGTGACCCCCCAGAAGGCTGCCAATCGGCGCCTCTGCTGGGTATAAAACCCCACCCCCCCATAGCCACCAATGAGTCCGGCGCCCCTAGTGGGCTAAAAATTAATTTTTTTTAATCTTTTTTTTTTCTTTGGGGGGGGGGGGCGCCCCCGCCCCCGCCCCCGCGCCCCCTATTGGCCGGCTCCCACTGTACTCGGGTACTCTGACGACGGGTACTTGGGTACAACTACTTTGAGTACCTGTCATCGGAGTACCCGAGTACCTGTCTCCAGCCCAGAGTGTCCGAGTACCTATCTGCACCCCATCAGATTACCCGAGTACCTGTCTCTAGCCCATCAGAAAGATGACCTGTCATGCCCAATGACAAGGGATGTTTACATTCCTTGTAATATGAATAAAAGTGATCAAAAACACATGTAAAGGGAAAGTGTCAACATATAAAAATAGCAGTAAAAAAAAAAATGATAGTGCCCCCATCTCCAGGAGCAGACTCATACATAAGTCCCGCCCACATCTGTAAACGACGTTGAAACACACATGTGAGGTATCGCTGCAATCATTAGTGCAAGAGCAATAATTCTATCCCTGGACCTCCTCTGTAACTCCAAACAGATAACCTGTAAGAAAATTGAAAGAGTCGCCTAGGGAGAATTTTTAAATACTGAAGTTTGGCGCCTTTCCATGAACGTTTCGCAATTTCAAAGCGTGACATGTTAGTTATCTATTTACTCGGTGTAACATTATCTTTCAGATTATACAAAAAAAAAATTTGGCTAACTTTTTACTTTTTTTTTTTTTTTTTTTTTTTAATTCATGAAACCAAAAAAAAACAAAATGCATTTGAAAAATTGTTGTGCAAATACCGTGCAACATGAAAAGTTGCAATGACCACCATTTTATTCCCTAGGGTCTCTGCTAAAAAAAACAAAAAAACAAACATATGTAATGTTTGGGGGAAAAGTGTCAGAATTGGCCTGAGTGGCAAGTGGTTAAACTTAAGCTTTAAATGAATGTGTATTCTCATATCTGTCAGATTTAATAAACATTTTTGAACACTTAGGATGCTCTTTACATACAGAGTCAGCCTGGAGTCTCTGTGGGATTTTTCTTTTTGTAACTCTGTCCGTACAGTCTTGTGATCCAGACCAGAACGGTTAAAGACTCCCCTTAGCTTGTGATTGGACAATAAAAGGAGTAGCAGGTTTATGAGGTTGCCAACCTGCTTTCCCTTCCTGTAAAAAAATGTTGCCAATGTGAGAATGACAGGCTCATATAATAGAATACAATCCACCCCTCCCACGGCTCCGGTCGCTGTCCTTCCCACTGCTGTACACTTATTTTATTAGGAGTCTTCTAGTCTTAAAGGAACTTGCCGTGTATTGGGATGACCCCAGCAGTGTGGAAAAAGGACCTTTGAATAAATAAGACCTTCACTCTGAGTACTGCTGTGCAGTTGATCACATGGATCTTATAATACGACAACTGAACTTTTTTGGGCACATTTACCCACCCTGGACGTTGGGGGAAGGAGGGGTAAAAACAGACAGTTTGGGAATAAAGGGTAAAAACAGGTGCTTGGGGAAGGAGGGGTAAAAACAGGTGGTTAGGAAAGGAGGAGTAAAAAGAGGCAGTTGGGGAAGGAGGGGTAAAAACAGAGGGTTGGTAAAAGTGGGGTAAAAATTGGCAGTTGGGTCAGGAGGGGTAAAAAGAGGCTGTCGGGTAAGGAGGAGTAAAAACAAATGGTTGGGGAAGAAGGGGGTACACACAGAGAGTTGGGGAAGGAGGGGGGGGAGAGGCAGTTAGATAAGGAGGATTTTAAACAAATGGTTGGAGAAGAGGGGTAAAAACAAGTGGTTGGGGAAGGAGGGGTAAAAGCAGATGGTTGGGGAAAGAGGGATAAAAAGAGACAACTGGCTAAGGAGGGGTAAAAAGAGGCAGTTGGGGAAGGAGTAGTAAAACTAGGGTTGGGGAAGGAGATGTAAAAACAGATGGCTGGGTAAGGAGGGGTAAAAACAGATGGCTGGGTAAGGAGTGGTAAAAAGAGGCAGTTGGATAAGGAGAGGTTTAAACAATGTTTGGGGAAGAAGGAGTAAAAAGAGGTGGATGCAGAAGAAGGGTAAAAATAGGAGGTTGGCAAAGAAGGGGTAAAATCAGGAGGTTGCAGAAGGAGGGGTAAAAAGAGGCAGTTGGGTAAGGAGGGGTAAAATCAGGCTGTAGGGGAAAGAGGGGTAAAAAGAGGCAGTTGGGGGGAGGAGGGGTAAAAAAAATGGTTGGAGGAGGGGTAAAAAGAGGTGGTTGGGGAAGGAGGGGTAAAATCAGGCAGTTGGGGAAAGAGGGGTAAAAAAAAGCAATTGGGGAAGGAGGGGTAAAAAAAATGGTTGGAGCAGGAAGGGTAAAAAGAGGCAATTGGGTAAGGAGAGGTAAAAAGAGATGGTTGGGGAAGGAGGGGTAAAAAGGCAGTTGGGGAAAGGGGGGAAAAAGAAGAGGCGGTTGGGGTAGGAGGGGTAAAAAGAGGCAGTTGGGGTAGGAGGGGTAAAAAGAGGCGGTTGGGGAAGGAGGGATAATAAGAGGAGGTTGAGGAAGGAGGGGTAAAAATAGGCAGTTGGAGAAGGGTGGGGGGGGGTCGGTAAAAAGAGGCGGTTGGGAAAGGATAGGAATAGGGGCTTGAATATAATCGGTGCATCGATGCGGAGAATAGGCTGAATCGATACCCTATGATGTCATCCCGGTGCTCTGCGCGGCCTCTCCTGGAGGAACACAGAGGGAGAACCTGGTGGATAAAGCCCCCGCCCACCGCCCACCGCCCGCCACAATATGCAGTGAGATGGACACTGGAGCTGACAGGAGCAGAAAGTTATGTGAAAAAATAAATGAAGTGCGCTTAAAACCATACAAAACCTTGCATGTGGTGAATAATATGAAGGATATTATCCAAAGCTTTATAACCATATCTATAACGTAACCAAATCTTTGGAAAAAAATATACACTGTATATAAATATATAGAAATACAATGTGACTTAAAATAACATTTGTGAAAATAAAAAAACAAAACCTTAGGCAATAGAAACAGATCCACTCTATGTATCGGTGTGAAAATGTATACAAATACAATGTGAAACAAAATAATCTTTGTGAAATAAAACCAACAAAAAGTTAAGCAAACAGATCCAGTCCCATAGGTGAAAAAGTGACTGACACTGAGAGCAGGTGAGTGCCGGGGTCACTGATATCATACCTCTGTCACTGATCTCATCCCTCCACTGACATCATACTTCTGCCACTGATCCCATCCCTCAACTGCCACCATCCCTCTGCCACTGATCCCATCCCTCCGCCACCATTCCTCTGCCCCTGATCCCATCCCTCCACCACCATCCCTCTGCCACTGATCCCATCCCTTGACTGCCACCATCCCTTTGTCACTGATCCCATCCCTCCATCACCAACCCTCTGCAACTGATCCCACTACTCCACCACCATCCCTCCGCCACCATTCCTCTGCCCCTGATCCCATCCCTCCACCACCATCCCTCTGCCACTGATCCCATCCCTCAGCTGCCACCATCCCTCTGCCACTGATCCCATCCCTCAGCTGCCACCATCCCTCTGCCACTGATCCCATCCCTCCATCACCATCCCTCTGCAACTGACCCCATCACTCCCCCACCATCCCTCCGCCACCATTCCTCTGCCCCTGATCCCATCCCTCCACCACCATCCCTCTGCCACTGATCCCATCCCTCAACTGCCACCATCCCTCTGCCACTGATCCCATCTCTACATCACCATCCCTCTGCAACTGATCCCATCCCTCAGCTGCCACCATCCCTCTGCCACTGATCCCATCCCTCCACTACTATCCTGCTGCCACTGATCCCATCCCTCCACTACCATCCCTCTGCCCCTTATACCATCCCTCTGTCCCTGAAACCACCCCTCCACCACCACCACAGCTGCCTCTGACTGATCCTATCCCCCCCCTCCCATCAGGCAGTGCCACAGTGTTGATGGGGGATGTGGATGACATCAGTGGTGGCGGTGGATTGATGTCATCCCTATCCCGACCATCGCAACCGATGTCATCCCTATTCCCAACACCACCACTGATGTCATCCCTATCCCCACCACCGTCACTGATCCCATCCCCCACCACCCTCAGTAGACTGAACCTATCCCCACCACCACTGCTGCAATCCCTACCATCCCTCTGCCACTGATCTCATCCCTCCACCACCATCCTTCTGTCACTGACCCAATCCCTCAACTGCCACCATCCCTCTGCCACTAATCCCATCCCCCCGCCACTGATCCCATCCCTCTGACACTAATCCCATCCCTCCACCACCATCCCTCTGCCACTAATCAATCCCCCCCACCACCATCCCTCTGCCACTGATCCCATCCCTCCACCACCATCCCTCTGCCACTGATCCCATCCCTTCACCACCATCTCCTACTTTGATGTACAATAAAATCAATGGCTGTGTTCACACTGTGGCAGTGCGCTTCTATTGCGGTGAAAAAAATCCTGCTTGCAGCATCTTTGGAGCATGTTTGGGGAGCTAAAAATAAAACGCACCAAAAATGCACCTTCCCATTGAAAGCCATGTAAAATGTGGTAAAACTGAGGCAAAAACGTGCCTGCGATGCATTTTGGTGTGGCTTTTGAGTCTTATGTCCTTTAAAAACCGCACCGTATTTGTAGTAAAATCACAGAAAAAACGCATATGCATATTTGCTGCGGATCAGTGTGAACGTGCCCTAAATTAGGAAGCGTGTTACTGGCGGGATCAGCAAGTGAAAATGAATAGAAAAGTTGGAAAAAGAAAACGAATGCAACCACCACGTCTGTTAATCAGTAATATGTGACATTTGTTTTAGGATTTAGATACTTTTTATTGTATTCAGCACACCTTTGTACCCTGACATTGTTGCAGCCTGCAAGGTTTTATAAACAATGTTATCAGATTACAAAGCCGCCACTATTCTAAGGCGTAGAGTTTAATACGTCTGCTGCCATCTACAGTAACTGATAAGTACTGCAGTCAGTCAGAATTACCTTGTTTGTTGTATCTCAGTTGATGTTACAATGATCTGCAGTGTGCCCATCAATACTGACCATCTCATTACATATACAGGTGCATCTCATAAAATTAGAATATCATCAAAAAATTAATTTATTTCAGTAATTCAATTCAAAAAGTGAAACTCTTATATTTTATATAGATGTGTTACACACAGAGTGATAGATTTCAAGTATTTCTTTCTTTTTATTTTGATGATTATGGCTTACAGCTAGTGACACCCCAAAATTCAGTATCTCAGAAAATTAGAATATTACATAGGACTAGTGTTGAGCGAACACGGACTGTATTATTCGTGTTCGTACCGAATAATTGGATTTTTTTTACCCGAACACGGACACGGACACTTTACTGTATGTTCGGGTAAAAATCCGTGTTCGGTCGTTTTATTTCCGGG
This sequence comes from Pelophylax lessonae, assembly GCF_965119305.1. Classification (NCBI taxonomy): domain Eukaryota; kingdom Metazoa; phylum Chordata; class Amphibia; order Anura; family Ranidae; genus Pelophylax; species Pelophylax lessonae. The sequence goes on along the minus strand of NC_138773.1, from coordinate 11,137,679 downwards.
TTTTGCATGCTTTGGCGCTCTTTTCATGGCGGGCTTTCAACAGCCAATCAACAATCGTTTAACTGGTGTGCCTTAAGCCATCCCAGCCATGCCTGCAAATGTCTTAGTAGCTGTGATTGGCCGTCTGAAGCATGTGACCAAGTCTTTATAAGTTCGAGGCAGCCGCCGCAGCAGCGTCATTCTGCTGCTTAGCTAAGGGACAGAGAGCACACATCAATGTGCTGGCTGCTGATTAGGGAAAGATAGGCAGGAAAAAACCATTTGTGTCCGGATAGAATTGAGGGACAGGTCGGAGTGTTTAGGCAGGGCGAGTTGTAGGCATTTTAGGGATAGAGTCTGCTGAATTATAGGGTCAGTGTCTTCTACAAACTACAATCGATATTGCTGTGTGGGGGGTGGGGTGAATCTGCACTCAATCCTGATCTACGATCTCTTCTCAATCCTGTTAGGGACAGAGTCTGCTGAATTTTAGGGAAACTGTGTTCTACAAACTACAATCGATATTGCTGTGTGGTGTGGGATTGGAGATAGGCAGGTGTCAGTGATCCACATCCATTTTTCTGTGTGTGAGCTGCAGTGAACACAATCTTTTTGGGCTGCAGTGAACACAATCTTTTTGGGCTGCAGTGAACACAATCTTTTTGGGCTGCAGTGAACACAATCTTTTTGGGCTGCAGTGAACACAATCTTTTTTGGTGTGCAGTGAACACAATCTTTTTGGGGTGCAGTGAACAAAATCTTTTTGGGGTGCAGTGAACACAATCCTTTTTGGTGTGCAGTGAACACAATCTTTGTGGGGTGCAGTGAACAAAATCCTTTGTGGGGTGCAGTGAACACAATCTTTTTGGGGTGCAGTGAACAAAATCCTTTTTGGGGTGCAGTGAACAACATCCTTTTTGGGGTGCAGTGAACACAATCTTTTTGGGGTGCAGTGAACAAAATCCTTTGTGGGGTGCAGTGAACACAATCTTTTTGGGGTGCAGTGAACACAATCTTTTTGGGGTGGAGTGAACAACATCCTTTTTGGGGTGCAGTGAACAAAATCCTTTTTGGGGTGCAGTGAACAAAATCATTTTTGGGGTGCAGTGAACACAATCTTTGTGGGGTGCAGTGAACACAATCTTTTTGGGGTGGAGTGAACAACATCCTTTTTGGGGTGCAGTGAACAACATCCTTTTTGGGGTGCAGTGAACACAATCTTTTTGGGGTGCAGTGAACACAATCTTTGTGGGGTACAGTGAACAGAATCTTTGTGGGGTGCAGTGAACACAATCTTTGGGGGGTACAGTGAACACAATCTTTTTGGGGTGCAGTGAACACAATCTTTGTGGGGTGCAGTGAACACAATCTTTTTGGGGTGGAGTGAACAAAATCATTTTTGGGGTGCAGTGAACAACATCCTTTTTGGGGTGCAGTGATCAAAATCCTTTTTGGGGTGCAGTGAACACAATCTTTTTGGGGTGCAGTGAACAAAATCCTTTGTGGGGTGCAGTGAACAGAATCTTTGTGGGGTGCAGTGAACACAATCTTTGGGGGGGTACAGTGAACACAATCTTTTTGGGGTGCAGTGAACACAATCTTTGTGGGGTACAGTGAACAGAATCTTTGTGGGGTGCAGTGAACACAATCTTTTTGGGGTGCAGTGAACACAATCTTTGTGGGGTACAGTGAACAGAATCTTTGTGGGGTGCAGTGAACACAATCTTTGGGGGGGTACAGTGAACACAATCTTTTTGGGGTGCAGTGAACACAATCTTTGTGGGGTACAGTGAACAGAATCTTTGTGGGGTGCAGTGAACAGAATCTTTGTGGGGTGCAGTGAACAAAATCCTTTGTGGGGTGCAGTGAACACAATCTTTTTGGGGTGCAGTGAACAAAATCCTTTTTGGGGTGCAGTGAACAACATCCTTTTTGGGGTGCAGTGAACACAATCTTTTTGGGGTGCAGTGAACAAAATCCTTTGTGGGGTGCAGTGAACACAATCTTTTTGGGGTGCAGTGAACACAATCTTTTTGGGGTGGAGTGAACAACATCCTTTTTGGGGTGCAGTGAACAAAATCCTTTTTGGGGTGCAGTGAACAAAATCATTTTTGGGGTGCAGTGAACACAATCTTTTTGGGGTGCAGTGAACACAATCTTTGTGGGGTGCAGTGAACACAATCTTTTTGGGGTGGAGTGAACAACATCCTTTTTGGGGTGCAGTGAACAACATCCTTTTGGGGTGCAGTGAACACAATCTTTTTGGGGTGCAGTGAACACAATCTTTGTGGGGTACAGTGAACAGAATCTTTGTGGGGTGCAGTGAACACAATCTTTGGGGGGTACAGTGAACACAATCTTTTTGGGGTGCAGTGAACACAATCTTTGTGGGGTGCAGTGAACAACATCCTTTTAGGGTGCAGTGAACACAATCTTTGTGGGGTGCAGTGAACAACATCCTTTTAGGGTGCAGTGAACACAATCTTTGTGGGGTGCAGTGAACACAATCTTTGGGGGGGTACAGTGAACATAATCTTTTTGGGGTGCAGTGAACAACATCCTTTTAGGGTGCAGTGAACACAATCTTTGTGGGGTGCAGTGAACAACATCCTTTTAGGGTGCAGTGAACACAATCTTTGTGGGGTACAGTGAACAGAATCTTTGTGGGGTGCAGTGAACACAATCTTTGGGGGGTACAGTGAACACAATCTTTGTGGGGTGCAGTGAACACAATCATTGTGGGGTGCAGTGAACTCAATCTTTGTGGGGTACAGTGAACACAATCTCATACTTCTGAAGATTTGAGGGTGCTGCCTGTTCCATACTCCCCCTACTCCTCATCTAGCCTTTTAGGGGTACAAACAATAGTAATTGGGGCCTAGTGTGGTTGTGTACGTGTGATATACATACACTTTTTTTGGATCATATTTTCTATTCCGCTATTTAATCAAAAACCTTTGGGGATCAGTTAAATTGGGGGATAGTCTGTGTTGGTACGTGTGAGAGAGATCCACCTTTCCAAGTTGTTGGGGTTCATCTCATACTTCTGAAGGTTTGAGGGTGCTGCCTGTTCCATACTCCCCCTACTCCTCATCTAGCCTTTTAGGGGTACAAACAATAGTAATTGGGGCCTAGTGTGGTTGTGTACGTGTGATATACATACACTTTTTTTGGATCATATTTTCTATTCCGCTATTTAATCAAAAACCTTTGGGGATCAGTTAAATTGGGGGATAGTCTGTGTTGGTACGTGTGAGAGAGATCCACCTTTCCAAGTTGTTGGGGTTCATCTCATACTTCTGAAGGTTTGAGGGTGCTGCCTGTTCCATACTCCCCCTACTCCTCATCTAGCCTTTTAGGGGTACAAACAATAGTAATTGGGGCCCAGTGTGGTTGTGTACGTGTGATATACATACACTTTTTTTGGATCATATTTTCTATTCCGCTATTTAATTTAACTGGGCCTCCATGCGAGACCTGTGTGCCTTGTTGCGCTGTTTTGAGTACTCCACCAACATGGCCAGTGGCAATGACGCCGTTCTCAGCTTAACTATCCCACTTCTATGCCTCCTTGAAAAAACAATTCGGGCGATGATGGAAGAGGATGTGGCACAGGATGAGGAGGAGGAGGAGGATGAAGAGGTAACATTTCCAAGGCTTTCAGGGCAGTCATTCGCAAGGGGCTCCGAGGGTGGGTTCCTGCACACGCAAACGCCAGGGACGCAATTGTCCAGCAGGGGCACAGTTCTGGAGGATGAGGAGGATGAGGAGGAGGAGGAGCTGGAGGAGGAGATGGAACCATGTTCACAGCAGGGTGGCACCCAGGCCAGCTCATGGCCATCACTGGTGCGTGGCTGGGGGGATACAGAGGACACGGACGATACACCTCCCACAGAGGACAGCCTTTCGTTGCCTCTGGGCAGCCTGGCACACATGAGCGATTACATGCTGCAGTGTCTCCACAACGACCGCCGAGTTGCCCACATTCTAACTTGTGCTGATTACTGGGTGGCCACGCTGCTGGATCCCCGTTACAAGGACAATGTACCGTCCTTAATTCACTCACTGGAGCGCGATCGCAAGATGCGCGAGTACAAGCGCACGCTGGTAGACGCCATGCTGCTGGCATTCCCATCTGACAGCGGGGCCACAGTGGAAGCACAAGGCAGAGGAGGAGGAGGAGGAGGTCGCCAACGCAACCAGGGCACCGCCAGCACCTCAGAAGGCAGGGTTAGCATGGCCGAAATGTGGAAAAGCTTTGTCAGCACGCCACAACAAACAGCAGCACCAGCAGCTCAGATGGAACGTCTTAGCAGGAGGCAGCATTTTACCAACATGGTGGAGCAGTATGTGTGCACACGCCTACATGTAGTGAATGACGGGTCTGCCCCCTTCAACTTCTGGGTCTCCAAATTGGGCACATGGCCTGAGCTTGCCCTTTACGCCTTGGAGGTGCTGGCGTGCCCTGCAGCCAGTGTATTATCTGAACGGGTATTTAGCACGGCTGGGGGCGTTATAACAGACAAGCGCAGCCGCCTGTCCAGAGACAATGTGGACAAGCTCACGTTCATTAAAATGAACCAGGCATGGATCCCACGGGACTTTTCCGTACCTTATGCAGAATAGCAATGGATACCGACCTTACCCAGCCATTGTTCCATTTTTGCTCTTTCTCACTCTTTTGGGGTGTACCCTCATTTAAAATTTTTGAAAAGAAGCAGTGTTGGCTACCTCGTCCTCCTCCTCAGGGCCAGATTAATGTAGGGGCTATTGGAGCTGCAGCTCCAGGCCCCTACCTTTTATATAGGCCCCGGGTTGGCCATATTCACTGTTACCGCTCTTCTGTCACTTGTAAACACAGAAGTCTGGCTTCTATGCTCGCTTCCCCAGGCAGCACCCTCAGAACCTCCCCACACAGCGTGAAGGCCGGACAAGGAGGGACAGTTGGCGATGCATGGATGTGTTTATGGGCTTCAGAGACAGCATCCCATGTTGAATTAGGCATGCATGGCTGCACCCTTCCTCCTCTGGGTGCATGGCAAGGCACGGCCCTTAAGGCCCTTCAAAATCCTCAGCACCAAGCCCATGATGCTGTTAATCCGGCCCTGGTCCTCCTCCACCGCCGCTTCCACCTACACCGCCCATAGGTGTGCGCAGCCTATTGCATTAAGGTGTGCACCCCAAAGTTGAAATACACATGCATGTGTTTGCCAGCAGGGAGAGTAATGTATCGGGGCCATGTACCTGTAGGCAAGGAGAAATAGAGCAGAGCAGGTCCCAGGGAGATCTTTCCCATCTCCTCACTGGCAATGCTATGTGCCCTAGGTGATTAGGGTGTGCCCAGGCACACCCAGCACACCCTGTGCGCACGCCTATGTCACCGCCACATCCACCACCACCTCAACCTCCCTCCTACTCCATATGGGCCTCGTCCTTCAGAGATGAAGAAGAACATTGTTTTATTTTTCTGTTTTTTTTTGTTGTTTTAAGTTATTTCCCTATCCACATTTGTTTGCAGAGCACTTGCCATGCTCTTAATTACGTTTTGCTGCCATTTGCAGCACTCTAGCCCTTTCCTTTGGTGTTTTAGAGCCATTTTAGTGCCTTAAAGTTCGGGTCCCCATTGACTTCAATGGGGTTCGGTGTCCGGGAAAAGTTCGGTAAAAGTCCGGGACACGGACCCGGACTTTTTTTTAAAGTTCGGCCGAACCCGTCGAACACGGACATCTAGGTGTCCGCTCAACCCTACATAGGACCAATAAAAAAAAAAAGCATTTTAATACAGAAATGTTGGCTTAGTGAAAAGTCTGTCCATGTACAGTATAGGATGCACTCAGTACTTGGTCAGGGCTCCTATTGCATTACTTACTGCATCAATGCGGCGTGGCATGGGGGCGATCAGCCTGTGGCACTGCTGAGGTGTTATGGAAGCCCAGGTTGCTTTGATAGCGGCCTTCAGCTCCTCTGCATTGTTGGGTTTGGTGTCTCTCATCTTCCTCTTGATAATACCCCACAGATTCTCTATGGGGTTTACATCAGGTGAGTTTGCTGGCCAATCAAGCACAGTGATTGGCACATGATCATGTGACCAGGCAGTGGCGTGCCTAGAGCATTTAGGACCCCAGGGCGGATCCTATATCTGGCACCCCCCCAGGCGGGCAGGCGAAGCACCGCACATTGGCATGTCGTCAAGCGACGTCGCGTGTAGCGCCTACACGCACTGCAGTCCAGCAGAACCTTAAAGAACCCTCCTCCCTCTGCTCCCCCCAGTGGGCAGGCTCCTCCTCCTCTGCAAAAACAGCGCCGACTGACCTGAGGCACCAGACAGAAATACATGTAACTGGCAGTGCCACACTTACTATGTGCTACTTCCAGTGGCACCACTAGGGTTGGTTTCACCTGGTGCAGTAATCCATGGTCTCACTCCCCCCCCCCCCCCACAAAATAAAGGATTTTCCTGTTTTTTGAAAGTGCGCCAAAGATGCAGCATGTGGGACTTTTGGTGCACATTCAAAAAATGCAGAAAAAAACACGCAACCTAATAGAAATCTATAGGACTGCAGCTATAACTGCAGGTAAAATGTAGGAAGACCCCCTTTACATCACACAGCCCCTGTACCTCTGGACCCCTTTACATTACCCAGCCCCGTACCTCTGGACCCCTTCACATCACACAGCCCCCCAAACTCTGGACCCCTTCACATTACACAGCCCCCCTCACACCTCTGAGCCCTTTTACAGCCCCCCTACCTCTGGATCCCTTCACATCACACAGCCCCCATACCTCTGGACCCCTTCACATCACACAGCCCCCCTACCTCTGGACCCATTCACATCACACAGCCCCCCTTCCTCTGGACCCCTTTACATTACACAGCCCCCCTACCTCTGGACCCCTTCACATTACACAGCCCCCATACCTCTGGACCCCTTCACATTACACAGCCCCCATACCTCTGGACTCCTTCACATTACACAGCCCTCATACCTATGGACCCCTTCACATTACACAGCCCCATACCTCTGGACCCCTATACATCACACAGCTCCCCTACCTCTGGACCCCTTCACATCACACAGCCCCCTACCTCTGGACCCCTTCACATCACACAGCCCCCCTACCTCTGGCCCCCTTCACATCACACAGCCCCCCTACCTCTGGCCCCCTTCACATCACACAGCCCCCCTACCTCTGGACCCCTTCACATTACACAGCCCCCATACCTCTGGACCCCTTCACATTGCACAGCCCCCATACCTCTGGACCTCTTCACATTACACAGCCCCCATACCTCGGGACTCCTTCACATTACACAGCCCCCATACCTCTAGACCCCTTCACATTACACAGCCCCATACCTCTGGACCCCTTCATATTACACAGCCCCCATACCTCTGGACTCCTTCACATTACACAGCCCCCATACCTCTGGACCCCTTTACAATTCACAGCTGCTGCACCTCTGCACCCCTTTATAATTCACAGCCGCTGCACCTCTGGATCCCTTTACATTACACAGCCCCCCACACCTATTGACCCCTTTACATTACACAACCCCCCCAAACCTCAGGACCACTTTACATTTCACAGCTCCCCCATACCTCTGAACCCTTATACAATACACAGCCCCCCATGGGCCCCTTTTCATTGCACAGCCCTCCCCGTGGGCCCCTTTACATTGATCAGCCCCCCATAAACCTCTTTACATTACACAGCTCCCCTCACACCTCTGAGCCCTTTTACATTATACAGCCCCCCCCCCCCCATGGGACCCTCTAGCTTATACAGCCCCCCCCCAATGGAACCCTTTACATTACACAGAAAAAGCCCCCCCCCCCAACTCTCCCCTCCCTACCTTATTAGGAGGAGAGCGGAGCAGGAGGAACTGTGTCTGAAGCAGAACAGGAGAGAGAAAATCACCAGCACTGAATAAACAGCGGGAATTGCCGAAGTTGACTTTAGCCGGAGCTGGGAGCTTAACGAGATGCCATACATCCTATCAGCTTGGAGGGTTATTCCCTACCTCCCTTCTCCATTATTTGTTTTTTACATTTTTCTGTTCTGCCCTGATCAACCTATTATTGTGTGCACCAATCACCATCAACATTACCTGACAATCATTAAAAAAAAAACTCCCTTTTGTACAAATATACGCTGCCTGGCCAAAAAAAAAAAAGTCGCCACCTGGAATTAACTAAGCAACTAAGTAAACTAAGCATGCAGTGACTCTCCTATTGGATATTACTGAATGTGCCCAAAGAATGAGGTCAGATGTTCGCGGCCGCTCTGCAGCGCAGTCCGCATGTAGTGATAGCGCGGCTAATATTCTGCCGGCTTTGGCAGCTGCAGCTTGACATTGCATGCTTTTGCCTAATCTATCTTCTACTAAGACTCCCAGATCCTTCTCCATTTTTGATTCCCCCAAAGGTTCCCCCCCTAAAGTGTATTGTGCTTTTATGTTTTTAGTCCCCAAGTGCAAAACCTTACACTTCTCCACATTAAACCTCATTTGCCAAGTCGTTCCCCACTCCGTAATTTTGTCCAGGTCATTCTGTAGGATATCTGCTTCATGCTGTGCAGTTATTGCCCTGCCCAATTTTGTGTCATCTGCAAAAACTGATATTGAGCTACTGATCCCGTCCTCAATGCTGTTTATGAATAAATTGAACAAGATTGGTCCCAGGACTGAGCCTTGGGGGACCCCACTTACCACCCCAGACCAGTCTGAGTATGCGTTATTGATTACTTTTTTTTTTTTTTATCAAGTGAACTCTGTTTTGAGTAAAAAAGAGACAATGTATACAGAGATCAGTGCGGAATACAGTGGTAAATATTGTTACATAAAAAAAACTGAAAAAGAACCCATGTGAAACAATTCAAACAACCGGTTTAGGTGGAATGAACCAAGATAGGCTTACAGTGTTGAAATGCAACCATGTGTTACATGCAGTGAAGGTTGCCAAAACGACAATTATGTAGGAATATCACAAGATGTCAAGTAGAGTGGTGAGTAATATAAAACAAATAACAGTGCGGACTGTGTATGTATGAAAAAGAGAACAATGAGCCCTTACACATTTTACTCCCCTGTTGTCAATTTCATCATCAATGCATGTAGAAGCTTCATCTAGCCACCTGTCCCCAAATCTTATAGGTTTTGGCTGGGCAGATCTATCTATGGATATAAATGACTTTTTTATGGGGCAGTGCAAATCACCAGCCGTTATCCATTCCTGAATTGTTGGCGGCAGTGCCCTGAGCCATACCCTAACCATCAACATGCGAGTGAGAAAGAGTGTCTCTTGTAAGAAAATGTGAAGGTGTTTGTCATTTTCCTGACCAGGGAGTAAACCCAACAGACATTGTTTAGGGCACAAGTGTCAAACACAAGGCCCGCGGGCCGAATGCGGCCCCCCCAGGCCATTTCATGTGGCCCTCGCACCTCTCCTGCAGCTGCAGCCCACCCTTTGTCTCTGCCCCTACATTGTCTCAGTAGTCGGCAGCAGAGGGGACAGAACTCCTTTGACAGATCCAGCGCTTCTCTGTGCAGCTGCAGAAAGGCTCGTCTTTGCCCCCCCCCCCTTCTCAGCAGTCTGCAGCTGAGAGGAGGGCAGAACTCCTCTTACAGATCCTGCACTTCTCTGTGCAGCCACAGCACCACCTTGTCTCTGCCTCCCCTGGTCTCAGCATTTAGCAGACTCTGGAAGCTGACTCCAAGGGGTGAGGGGGTACATTGGGATGTAAGGAAGGGTGGGTGACTCTTGACTTCTGATGGTGGGGGGGCTCTTGACATCTTATGTAAGGGTGTAAGGGGGCGTAGTATGCTCTGGACATCTAGTCTTACAGATATAACAGGCCCTTTGAGGGCAACCATAATGCTGATATGGCCGATATTTAATATTGATTAAATTGAGTTTGACACCCCTGGTTTAGGGCATAAAGGATAATGGAGATGTGACGGGAGTCACTTTGGTTGGGGGGGCCCGTGGAACCCAACTTACCTTAGAGATGTTGAGAAATCCCTCTCTCAGCTCCCTAGACCCCTCTTATGTGTAAGTCACCCTGTGTCTATTAGGGGCACGGGGTGACCAAGAAAATGATGGACAACTACTTAATGGACACTGAGGATATGGTTTGGATTACTTCAAATGGGACAGTAATATTTATCCACAATATACCTGAAGAAATATATGAAGATGTATTCCCACTTTACACTGTGAGACCTATAGCCTGTTGCTATGAAGTCTGTAACTCCTAAAAATTCAAAGCATTGTTTAGATGTGGATTCCAGGTACTCCACCTAGGCTGGTTTAAGTGCTAAGTTAATTAGCATGGTAATGATATTCTTGTCAGCTAAAGTAGTTGCTAGAGGGGGATTAGCCATGTGTCAGCCCTACCTCCTTATCTAAACCATTGTGTGATGTTTTGGGTAAATATTCGGGTCATTGTTCATGTAGTGACTGACATACTTCTCAAGTGTATAAAAAGTTTGTATTCTTGTTCAATAAATCAGTTTCAGGGTTTGCAACTAAAATGAGTGCTGTCTAGTTCTTGGTTGCAATAGGTGGCTATAATATCTGATACCTACAGTATGTTCAAGAAGCCACATACTGACGGAAAAACTCACATTGTGCGTCAGTCTCGTCACAGGGAGCCCATGCCATCATGCAGGAACTGGACCACCTGGGACCTGTAACCTTTCCTGAGAGGGCATGACCACAGTAGGTGGTAGAAACTGAACCGTTAGGGTTCCCGCATCTGGAACAGGAGGGGCTATGTTCCTGTTTACTGTTTATCTGGAAAAATGTAAAAGGTTTTAAATAGGCTCTATGCAAGATATATACTGTAAGCGACTGAGTCGATCAGATAGTTTAGTGGAAACTAATTTGCAGGATTCCAGGACATCCTCCCAATCTTCCTCCTCCAGCTCTCCCTACCAGTGGCGGCTTGTGCTCCATGGGCCGGGGGGCGCGGCAGACGGACCGCACCATACACCCCCTTAAGACCAGACCACACCAGGCCACGCACCATACCCCCCCAGGACCACACCAGGCCACGCACCATACCCCCCAGGACCACAGAAAGGGACGCACCATACCCCCCCCCCAAGGACACCAGCAGGACCCCCCCATGGCTCACTCACCCTGCCTGGACGTGTGCAGCAGCAGACAGTGGTAGTGGTGGTAGCGGTGGCAACGGCTTTGGCTTCTTCCCCCTCAGACTTCTGCGTCTCCTCCGCCCAATGGCATGGCTTCTCCTTTCGGCTAATCGGGAAACAGGTCTCAGGACCCGCTTCCTGATCGACCAGGAGGAGGATCCATGTGACAATAGTGAATTATCATTTGCTATTGTCACACAACTGGGTGGGCTCAGTGCGCAGTTCTCTGCGCCCCGATCCCACCCTTTTTTTTTTAGCCTATTAGAGCCTCTGGCTTTAATCACATGGTAAAAAAAAACCCATTCAACTCCATGCACCTGGAGCTCCTGCATGTAGATTAGGGGGCCGGATGCATGGATAGGGGGGGGGGCGGCGCCCCTAAACCCCCAATGCACCAACCGCCACTGCTCCCTACCCATCGTTTTTTTAACTGAAAGGCTAGGTCAGCAGCCGTCGGTTGGAGAAGGCAATTATAGAAAGTGGAGGTCAGCTTCTTTGAGTCGTCACCCAAGAACACATCAAGTGGGTAGAGGGAGGCAAGTCCCCAAATTAAGAACACAGTGCGTAGCAAAGCTTTAAGAAACAGAAGAACATGGAATTAGGTTGTTCAAATTCTAATTTAAAATCTTGACTTGACTTAATACACCTACTAGTGTACACCTAGGAGAGCTCAATGAGCGACCCATAGCTTAAAATCAGGCACAGTAAGTAATTCTGGCAGACAGGGGTTAACCCAAAGGGGTGTAAGAGAATGTACGGAGGGAGCTTTCATCTTATGCACTGCCAACTCCCAAACCTTACAGTGATGGTAAATCAGTCCCTTACAGCCTCCCAGATGAGAGGGGTTATAAGTATCGCTTAAAAAGGTCTGAAAAGGACTACTCCAATAATGGGAAAACACACTAAAGTAATGTAACCCTCTTTATTCCCTTCATCAAAATAGAAAAAAATGGACAATTGGGCAGCTAAATAGTATAAATTGAAGTCGGGAAGAGCAGCTCTTCCTTTGTTCAAGGGATTCTTTAGTACTCACCATGACAATTTATGTCTGTAGTTACCCCAAATAAAGGTGTTGAGAATGGAGTCCCTGATTTTGAATATGCGGAGTGATAGATAAACTGGAGTATGCCAAAAAATGTAAAGGTTTTGGTAGCAAAATTATCTTTACTAAGTTTATACAGCTTATGACCCCTACAGAGAGACGGGAGTCTGAGTTTTGGTCTCGTAAAGGGGTTCTAGTTTGAGTTTGATATATTTGTCTGCTGAGCGAGTAATCTGATAACACAAATATTTAACTTGACTGGATCTGATCAGGGGGAGGGAGGCTTGTTCAGCAGTTGGAGTCCGAATATCGAAGGGAAGAATTTGGAACTTTTCCCAAATGATTTGTAGGTCTGGTTTGTCTGGTGGTGAACAAGCATGACTTTACATGTGAAACGCATCTACCTTTTTGTATCCTGTATTGACTGTCCGTCGGTTCAATAAAGAAGCATCATTATATCTGTTGGAGTGCGGCCATTTTCATTGGTATTTTCAAGTTTGGCAGTGGTGAGCCGAGGTGAGCACCCACAGTTATTTGGAGCCTTCCTAATCGGCATGAGCGATGTGTGCACCTGTTGTTCAAATGATTTGTAGGCCTGAAAAAAAAGTGTTTAATAAGGTGAACGATGCTAAGAAACAAGTGCCCGCATCTTCCAGGTACAATAGCATGTCATCAGCATATAGACAGATGGTTTGCACTATTTGTCCCAACCTTTAACCTCTAATATTAGGGTGTACTCTGATAGCAATTTCCAGTGGTTCTACTGCCAAGGCATAAAGCAACAGGGATAGTGGGCAGTCCTGCCTCGTTCCCCTGGATAGCGGGAAAGGACTGGAGACACTACCATTTACCTGTATTCTGGCTACAGGAGCCCAATATAAAATCTGGAGCCATTTAATGAACTTAGGGCCAAGTTCGAATCTACGGAGGCATGTCCATAGGTACGCCCATTCGACCGAGTCGAATGCCTTGGCAGCATTTAAATTAACCACTATTCGGGAGCCAACAGAGTCATGTGGGGCTTATAGGTTCATAAAGAGGTGTCTGAGATTAAAGGTGGCGTTTTTGTTGGGCATAAAACCAATTTGGTCTGGGTGAATTCGAGTAAGGATCACCTTATTGAGGCAAAGAGCCAGAATTGTGTCCAGTATTTTGACATCCAATTGTAAGAGGGAGATAGGACAAAATCATTCAGGGAATAAGGGGTCTTTGCCAAGTTTAGGTATAAGTACAATCAGGGCTTCCCTCATGGAAACAGGGAGTGTAGCAGAATCAAATATATATTTGAAAACCTCTCTCAATTTGGGGACCAAGACCTACCGGAATTGGGTATAAAATTCTAGCGGGAGTCCACCACGAGCCTTGGAGGGGGGAAATTGTGCTAGGGCTTCATCTATATCGTCGGAGGAAATGGGGCAAAGTTACGAAATTCCTCAGTTACTAGATAAGGGTCAGTCAAGGAAGGGTCTGTTTGGAAGGCATGCTCCAAGGACACTAGATGATCTTCAGCCAGGCGAAGTGATAATTTAGAGGTTTTGTATCTGGGAAATTATTAGGATAAAATCATTCTAGCATGAGATTTAATTGATTCCCACACTGCCCCACAGGAGGCAGACCCCTGATTGGTGCTAAAAAAGAAGATCAATTCACCCTGTATAGACTCCATGTCAAGAAGTGTAGAGAGACAGAAGGATTTCAACCTCCATATGTAAGTAGGAGGGGGAGTCTTCAGGGACAAAGTAACCAATAAGTGGAATGGTCCAAGAGTATTCAAGCACCGAATGCCACTTCCACCAGACTTGGCAACATACAGATGGATAGTAGGATGTAGTCTATTCAAGACACGGTGGAGTGGGAGGCGAAAAAATAGGAATACATTTTGGAGGTAGGGTGCCTATGCCTCCACATTTCTACCAAAGTGAATTCCACCAGTAATCTGCCGAATCTCGTGGGGGGGTGGACGAGTAGTGGGAGCATCAGGTCCTAGTTTAACTAGAGTGGGATCTACCACCATATTGAAATCTCCAAGCAATATAGCGGAAGTCACTAGATACTGACCTATAAAAGCCAGTCCGCCGTGCAGGACAGAGAACTGAAATAGGGGAGGGACATAGCACTCCAGAATTAACATCTCAGCCCCACCAGTCAGAGTATGCAAAAAAAATGAACCTGTCCTGTGGATCCGACCGTAGTGTTAAGAGTTAAAGCTGTACTGTTTTTGTATTTTTGTTTTTGTAATCGGATCGCAACCCCTCTATAATGAGAGGTGATATATCCAGGCCACCCAGGGCTTTAAGGGCAAGTTTCAGTTGGCCAGTAACATGGGTTTCCTCCAGAACGGAAATATTGGCCCGCATAGAATTTAGATGAGACAAAATCGCAGTGCATGTCGGATTAGCCTGCAAACCCCTAATGTTCCAGGTAAGACATTTTAAGGAGGCCATAATAGGTCTACAGAACAGTATACTGTATATGCAGCCTGAACCCCCAGAGGCAGGTTGAGAACAAAATGGACATTATTATCACCATGTAGAGATTGCATAGACAACCATCATAATCGGAATGGTGCCACTACACATGGATGAATAGATTGTGGAATAAAAAGAACATTAAATAAGGCTAGCTCATAAAGGGGTGTTTCAGGTTGCAGGACATGGGTACTAGATAGTAACCCCATTAGGGTGCATAACTTATATACAAAAATCCAACTAATATAACAAAACAGTATGAAAAAAAAGAAAATTGCGGTGCAAGGTAAACTGTAAATGCTGGGCCAGCATGTAAGGGTGAGCCTGTGGCTTCCCCCCCATCAGACATAGGCTGCCCAGGGAAACAATGCTTAGTTAGTAAACTGGTGCCTTATCGGGAAACAAAGTCCCAACAGTACCCCTACACCTAGGGGAGCAAACAAATGCTGAACAGCACACTGTGGTACAGGGTGCTCAGTGTGCTAGGAAGTGGATAAAAATTACCAGGAAGGGGGAAGGGAGGGTGGACACAAGGGCCATGAACATCCAAAGACAAGGTTCCTGAGTTCTCTGAAAAATAAAGTAAAACTGTTAAGGAGGAATCACAAGACTTCTGAATAGAAAATCAAAGGAGAATGGTATCACCACATGACAGTGTGGAATGGGGAAGGGGACATGAGGGCAAAAGAAAGTTCAATCAGTGAAAAAATGGAGAAAGAGGAGAAGAGTCAACTTACAGGCCCCTAAAAAATGAAGTCAGTTGTGTTATGATCCAGAAAAAGTTGTCAGGGTACCCAGCAACATAGGTATAGCAGGAGTCAAAGTTGTCAGGTTCATATAAAAGGGCTTCAAGTTTGTGCAGGGCCTGCTATGTCACACTACTCCAGCCACTCAAGCACAGTTCAGGATCCTTGAAGAAGTGCACCCCATCATTTCCTACCATTCGGAGCCTGGTGGGATAGAGCATGGCTTAGGTCAGGCGTTTAATCCATAGTTGACGTTTGAGCTGGACGTCGCTGCATTTCTGTGGAAAAGTCGGGATATACTGCCACTTTAACATTTCTAAAAGAAATGTTGCCCTGTGAAGGGGTGAGCTGGAAATTTGTATCCTGATCCCTGAAATTTAGCTAGGAATATGCATAGGGGAGATCTTCTTAGTGAAGGCTTTGCGGGAAAGCAGTGGGTTCGCTCCACCACAATTGAGGCTGAAATTGCTTCTCTGCCATAAATGGTAGTAAGCATCTTCTCCAAAAAAGAAGGGGGATCGGAAACCTTCAGCTTCCTCAGGCAAACCAATGAACCAGAGTAATTACACCGCTGGAGTCTGTTCCCCGTATCTTCTTGCCTCTGCAGAAGGGAGTGTAGTTGATGTAGTTGATGTTGGACCCGTTCCGTGATGACTTGCAATGGGAAAATTTCATCCTCCACGTGGCTTATCCATGATCCACTTTTCCAGCTTTAAAAAATCATGGCGGATAAGCAAAATATCCACCTTCACTTCCTTGATCTTAGAGGTAAGAGTGTTTTGGCAATTGGAGATTGCCTCCAGAACTTTGACCGTGTCCCCAGCAGTCTGGTCAGGTTCTACAGCTGAAGCGGTGCCATCTTATCCCCCTGTGTCTCGGTCCTAAATCGGTCCAGTGTACAGCTTGTATAACAGTGTAAATTTGCTGTCCCCTCAAAATAACTCAACACACAGCCATTAATGTCTAAGCCGCTGGCAACAAAAGTGAGTACACCCCTAAGTGAAAATGTTCAAATTTGGCCCAGGGTGTCAATATTTTGTGTGGCCACCATTATTTTCCAGCACTGCCTTAACCCTCTTGGGCATGGAGTTCACCAGAGCTTCACAGGTTGCCCCTGGAGTCCTCTTTAACTCCTCAATGATGACATCACAGAGCTGGTGGATGTTAGAGACCTTGCGCTCCTCCACATCCCATTTGAGGATGCCCCACAAATGCTCAATAGGGTTTAGGTCTGGAGACATGCTTGGCCAGTCCATCACGTTTACCCTCAGCTTCTTTAGCAAGGCAGTGGCTGTCTTGGAGGTGTGTTTGGGGTCGTTATGTTGGAATACTGCCTAGTGGCCAGTCTCCGAAGGGATGGGATCATGCTCTGCTTCAGTATGTCACAGTACATGTTGACATTCATGGTTCCCTCAATGAACTGTAGGTCCCCGGTGCAGGCAGCACTCATGCAGTCCCAGACCATGACACTCCCACCACCATGCTTGACTGTAGGCAAGACACACTTGTCTTTGTACTCCTCACCAGATTGCCACACACATTAAAGTGTATATAAACCTAATTCATGAAATGTGACCTATGTGACATATATATGTAGTGTTTTCTTATCTCTCTCCAAAGCCCTGAGTCCGGTGTCTTTATGCATTTTCGTTGTTCTGTTATTAGCATGATAACTTCTGACAAGTTATCCATCAATCAAGATAAAACCAGACTGAAATTTGTGTAGTGGAAAGTTGCTATGAATAGATTAACAGAGAGCTTGTCTTGTCACAGCACAGCTCTGCAAGTCTATGCCTATGTGGAGGGGTGCTTTTCCTCCAATCAGCTGTCTTGGCTGTATGCCAAGAATCGACTCCCAGTGCTGAACAGGAAGAGAAAATCTCTAACACAATGTGTACTTTCTAAAGAATATATAAAGCTGAAGAGAGCAGATATGCAGGTAAAACGCATGTAGAGAGATTTGTTTCATCTCTGTGTATCATCTGAGGCTGTTCACTTCAGTGTGCAATATCCACCGAGAGGTACCTCTAAACTAAGCAATGGGCAAAGGTCTCTGTGCTGCAGCTGTAAATGGGCATACTTTAGTCTAATCTTATCTTCAGCTGATGTTGGGGCCCAATTATAATATTGGTGCGAAAATGAGAACAGCCACAAAAATGACATGCAAAACCTCCCCCACTAAAGTGGAAAGAGTTGAATCAATCAAAGTTCATGATAGACTGAAGAGTACATAGCCTATGTAAAGGTGGGCCTATGGGGAGGCAGCTGCAATTGTCATAGGCTGGGGATAAAAAGGGGCGTATTTTGGAGACATTATGGAGGCGAAGTTTACCAGACTTGGACAGTGATTGGATTTGGGGCTGAAGGGACTGGTCAGAGATCAAGGGTTATACCTAGTACCCTGGCATGATCAGAGGGACTGATAATTATATTACTGATCTTGATGGAAAAGTCAGGGAAGATGGCGGGGGAAGATGGTGGGGGCAGAGGGAGGGGGGGGTAATATTATGAGCTTGGTTCTAAAAAGATTTGGCCCGAACATCGACTGTTTGTGGGGAGCTCAGCAGGATATGCATGCATTTTGCACAAATATTCAGGGAATTGTATGATCTCACCCGTCTGATTTTTCTCAAACACCTCCTGTGTGACATAGTAGATACAGCCTTGGGGAAATTTTCTCCACAATGGCAAAGTAGCAGCACATCTGTCCACAAGAATAAGGCTCAGAGGAGGATGAGCAAGACTATCTGTTATTGTATAGAGAGCTGTGGCATCTGAAAATCTCATAGAGAATTACTACTAGGGGCCATAGAGAATCAGTACAAAGGCCATGGAGAATCTCTATTAAGACGATGGAGAAATCTTGAGAATTGAATTCAATACAAAAGGGTTAGGAGGGCCCTGCCCCTGGGAGCTTGCAATCTAATAGTGAAGGGTTGGTGGAGCAAAAGGTAATAACTGTGAGGGATGAACTGATGTATGAAGTAGAAGATTCAGTTGTTATCTGAGGGCAGCATAGGCTTCCCTGAAGAGATGAGTTTTTAGAGATCACCTAAAACTAGACAGAGTAGGAGACAACCACACAGATTTGGGTAGAGAGTTCCAGAGCATGGGAGATGCTCTGGAAAAGTCCTGAAGATGAGCATGGGAGGAGGAGACAATGGAGCTAGAGAGCAGGAGGTCTTGAGAGGAGCAGAGATGATGGTTTGGGTTATATTTGTAAACAAAATTGGTGATGTAGCTCAGGGCAGAGTTGTGGAAGGGTTTATACTGTATGTTGTTGTTAGTATTTTGAATCAAATTTGCTAATCAATCGAAAGCCAGTGGAGGGATTGGCAGAGAGGGGTGGAGGAGACTGAGTGGAGGGCAGTGGAGGGATTGGCATAGAGGTGTGGCAGACACTAAGTATAGGCCAGTGAAGGGATTGGCAGAGAGGGGTGGAGGACACTGAGTATTGGCAGGTGAAGGAATTGTTGGCGATGGGGTGGAGGGCACTGAGTATAGGCCAGTGGGGGGATTGGCCGAGAGAGGTGGAGGACACTGAGTATATGCCAGTGAAGGGATTGCTGAGGAGGGGTGGAGGACACTAAGTATAGGCCAGTGGAGGGATTGGCAGAGAGAGGTGGAGGACACTGAGTTTAGGCCAATGAAGAGATTGGTGGAGAGGGGTGGAGGACACCAAGTATAGCCCAGTGTAGGGATTGGCAGAGAGACGTGGAGGACACTGCGTATAGGCCAGTGGAGGGATTGGCAGAGAGAGATGGAGGACACTGAGTATAGGCCAGTGAAGGGATTGGTCGAGAGAGGTGGAGAACACTGAGTATAGGCCAGTAAAGGGATTGGTAGAGAGGGGTGGAGAACACTGAGTATAGGCCAGTGAAGGGATTGGTGGAGAGGGGTGGGGGACACTGAGTATAGGCCAGTGAAGGGATTGGCAGAGAGGGGTGGAGGACACCGAGTATAGGCCAGTGAAGGAATTGGTGGAGAGGGGTGGAGGACACTGAGAATAGGCCAGTGAAGGGATTGAAGGAGAAGGGTGGAGGACACTGAGTGGAGGCCAGTGAATGGATTGGCAGAGAGGAGTGGAGGATACTGAGAATAGGCCAGTGGAGGGATTGGCAGAGAGAGGTGGAGGACACTGAGTATAGGCCAGTGAAGAGATTGGTGGAGAGGGGTGGAGGACATTGAGTATAGGCCAGTGAAAGGATTGGTGGAGAGGGGTGGAGGACAATGAGTATAGGCTAGTGAAGGGATTGGTGGAGAGGGGTGGAAGACACGGAATGGTTGGTAAAGTAGATGAGTCCAGCAGCAGCATTCATGATAGACTGAAGAGGGGATAGCTTGCAGAGAGGTAGGCCAATGAGGAGGGAGTTACTATAGTCAAGGCGAGAGATAAGGGGAGGAAGTGAATAGTGTTGATTGACAAAGCTACTCCTCTATAGATAAAGTACAATGAGTGTTGTTGTCACCCTAAAATAGGAAGTGTGCTACTGGCGGGAATAGCAGGTAAAATAGACTGAAAAAATTGAAAAGAGAAAACGAATGCAGCGACCTTGTTTGGTAATCAGTAAAATATGACATTTGTTTTGGGATTTATATATTTTTTATTTTATTCAGCACACTATTGCGCACGGACATTGTTGTAGCCTGCAAGGTTTTATAAACATTGTTATTGGGTTAGAAAGCAGCCACTATTCTAAGGCGTAGAGTTTAATAAGTTTGCTGCCATCTACAGTAACTAATAAGTACTGCAATCAGTCAGATGTACCTTGTTTGATGGATCTTAGTTGATGTTACAATGATTTGAGACAACAGTGTGCCCATCAATACCGACCATCTAAGTACATATACAAAAATGACCACAGAAAGCTTCATCTGTCAATGTATTTTATGGAATAAAACCATGGTACATTCATATAATAAATCCGCCATAGTGTGGAGAACTTTCACTTTCATTATGAACAATTGTTTACTGCTCTGGGCTAAGTCCAATGTCATTATAATTTTATTACACATCGAAGACGGAACTGGGAGCAGTCAGCAGCAACTTCTCCGTCAGATGATTGGAAACATTTTATACTTACTAAACCAAAAAGATTTTTAATAAACTACAAATACTGGAAACGTAACCAGAGGACGAGCAATACACATCCAAGTAAGTGTGTCATCTGATACCTCTATAGAGGAACGGTTTATATAGTCTTTGTTCCGGTGGTATATTGTTTATTCTATGTTTGTGCTAGATATACTTTACTGTATATTACATGATGATGATTTTTTTTTGCTTTCTTTCTTCCCCTCCCCCCTCAATCCCTCTCTCCCCCCTCTCTATCCCCCCTTTTCTCTCCTGCCCCGCTCTATCCTCCTTTCCCTCTACCCTCTCTCTCTCCCTCTTTCTTACGCTGTCTTTCTCTCTGCCAATCTCTCGCTCCCTCTCTCCACCTCTCTCTCCTCCTTTCTTTTCCGCCCCTTCTTCTCCCTCCTCTCTCCCCCTCCTCCCTCCTTCTCCCCTTCTCCTTTCCTCTCTCCCCCTCCTTCTCTCCTCCGTCTTTGCACCCCCCCCCGCTTCTCTCTCTCCTCCCCCCTTCTTTTTTCTCTCCCCCTTTCTCTCTCCCCTGTCCTTTCCTCTCTCCTCCTCTCCTCTATTCCTCTTTACCCCCTCCTCTCTCTCTTCTCCTTTCTCTTCCCCACCTCTCCCCCCATCCTTTCCTCTTTCCCCCCCTCTCCCCCCATCCTTTCCTCTTTCCTCTTTCCCCCCCTCCTCTCTCTCCTTTCTCTTCTTCACCTCTCCTTCTCCCCCCCCCCCCTCCTTTCCTCTCTCCCCATCCTCTCTCTCTCTTCTCCTTTCTCTTCCCCAGCTCCCCCCCCTCCTTTCCTCTTTCCCCGCTCCTCTCTCTATTCTCCTTTCTCTTTCCCACCTCTCCTTCTCCCCCTCCTCTCTCTCTTCTCCTTTATCTTCCCTAATAAACAAGCAAAAAATTGGGGGAGCAAACCCTGAACATGTATATCTAAAGCCGGTGCAGCTATGGACCAAGCAACATGTATATTAAAAAAGAATAGCGCAACCATGCAAAAGAAATGACTATTAAATATGGAGACAATCCATAAATAAAAATGGGGGTTTAGTCCCACCATATGGCCATATAGTGCTCAAGCCCACCACTGTGTCAAAGTACCCCATTATCAGTGGGTCCTACACTATCCATGGAAAAGGGGTGAATCCAGCCTCTCCACCCTTGGAGACAACACTCCTTGCTGGGATGGATGTGCTAGTGTTGTCTCCAAGGGTTGGAGAGGCTGGATTCACCCCTTTTTTATGGATAGTGTAGGACCCACTGATAATGGGGTACTTTGACGCAGTGGTGGGCTTGAGCACGATATGGCCATGTGGTGGGACTAGACCCTCATTTTTGTTTATGGATTGTCTCCATATGGTTGCGCTATTCTTTTTAATATACATGTTGCTTGGTCCATAGCTGCACCGGCTTTAGATATACATGTTCAGGGTTTGCTCCCCCAATTTTTTGCTCCTTTATCTTCCCTACCTCTCCTTCTTCCCCCCTCCTCCTTTCCTCTCCCTCCTTTCCTCCTTATTTTTCTTCCCTATTCTCCCCCCTCTTCTCCCCTCTTTTACTCATCTACTCTGTCTCCCTACCCCAACCTCTTCTCCTCCTTTTTTCTCTCTCCCCTTCCTTGTCCCCTCTCCTTTCCTCTCTCCTCCTCTCCCCTATTTCTCTTTATCCCCTTCTCTTTCTCCTCTCCTTTCTCTTCCCCACCTCTCATTCTTCCCCCTCCTCCTTTCCTCTCACTCCTTTTCTACCCTCTTCTCCCCTCTTTTACTCATCTATTCTGTCTCTCTACCCCAACCTCTTCTCCTCCTCTTTTCTCTCCCCCTCCTTCTCCTTTTTCTCTCTCCCTCCTCCTCCTTTCTCACTCTCTCTTTCTCTTCTTTACTCCTTTCTATCCCCCATCTGTCTCTCTTCTCCCATCCTTCCTCTCTTTCTCCCTCTCTCTCTGTGTCTCCCACCCTCTTCCCACCCCATCCCTTCTCTCTCTTCCCATCTACTCTATCTCCTTACCTCCATCCCCCTGTTTTCTCTCTCCCTTTCTCTCTTCCTTCCCATCCCCAACCCCATCATCTCTTCTCCCTCTACCATTTCTCAATCCACTCTCCTTCCATTTTTTTCCCTCACCCACTTAACCCTTAAATTGCTATATCTTACCCTCAGAGCCAGGGCACTTACAAGGTGATCTAGACAGGTGAATGTTGAAATTGAGGAGTAACCTTCAGAATGCAGCACCATTTTTTTCCCCAGGTAGTAACTGAGGTATATAGAACCTCCTAAATCCTGTGTTGGTGTTGTACCGGATTTTCAGAGAGAAGGAGAGAGTTGAGGACAGGAGAAGAAGATGTTGTGTCATATATGGGCCCGACTCTTCTTTGGGAGAGTCTGTTGTCAGAGAGGACTCATGTCTGCTGGAGCAAGTAATGTGATCAGCAAAAGAAAGCTACACAATTTCCTGTTATGTGAATAGCAGACATTAATGCTCATTAATCTTCTTTTGAATTAACATCCAGTATAGTAAAGTCATTGTACAAATAGATGTCAAGAAACAAACCACTATGGTTATTTATGTTACTTAGGTTAAAAAAAGACACAAGGCTGTCCGAAGTTTTTATTGTTCATGCAACTATGGCTGGAACTTGTGTTACATTTACTTTAGCTGACACTTATGTTATATCCAATTCAATATTCAAACCCTATAATTATACAGCCCCGGCATACAGAGGAGGACTGGGCCAGGGGGCAGGGGGGCAATTGCCCCCTGGGTCGCTCTGATACGCTGTAAATAGGCTGCACCGCTTCTGCCACAGACATGCCTAAAGGATTCCTGGTGAAGAGAAGTAAAAAAAAACTCTGCCGCTGACCTAATGAGTTCGGGTTAAAGACAAGGACAAAGCGCAGCCCCCGGCATGGTGTAAACTGTGCCTGAGCAGAGCCGAGTTCCATGCCACACTGAAGACTCTTCTGCCCCGGCCAGCCCCAACCAGCTGTCCTAGCACCCCCCAACCTTCCCCTGCCGGCCAGGTTGGGAACCCAGATTGAGCCGGTAATTAGAGAGTATATGGAGCAGGGCTTCAGCTTGGAATGGGGGTCAGGAGGGGGATTGGGAGAGTGGGAGGGGGGTGAGGAAAAGTGTGTGTGTGTGGGGGGGCACCATGGACCATGGGCTTCTGGTTTGTACTTGCCCCATGGACAAAAAGTTGTCAGTCTGCCCCTGCCGGCATAGTCTGCAGTGTGCAGAGAACAAAAGAATAGTTGACCATAGCCTCTCCTTTTAAAGAGTTTAGAGCCCATCCTCCACAGATTTTAGGGCTATTTTAGAGCTGAAGCTAATTGCCATGGATTGTGGGAGGAAGCAGTAGGGAACTCTTATAAACAGAAGCAGAACATGATTATAGATTCCTATAAACAGAAGCATTCACTATTTGGTCAACAGTTTGAGGACCCCTGGCCAGTGCCGTCTTAAGAGCATTGAAGGCCCCCTGGCAATGCAGTGCACTGCCTTCACAATCACCCTTAAAAAAAAAAATGCAATTTATTGATAAGGATTTATTTATTGGTACAGCAATGCCAGGCTAATGACAGCTTCCAAGTTCGGCTGCTGTGAACACACACACATGGACGGGAGTCAGACTCGACTGCACATGGGAGTCGGGACTAATGCTTGGCGGGGAAGTGGGGCCTCCGGGCAGCTGTCCAGCATGCCCATTCGGTAAGATGGCCCTGCCCCTGGCCATCACATCTACCGTGTTTTCCCCGAAAATAAGACTGGGTCTTATATTAATTTTGGCTACACAAAACACACTAGGGCTTATTTTCAGGGGATGTCTTATTTATTTATGGTATGTAAAAAGGCGAACTTAAAGGAATTGTAATTCTAAAATAAATAAATATCCTGATCCTTTAAAGCATGGTAGACAGCACAGTGCTTGTGTTGTGTCATTTAGCCCTCTTTATGTTCTAAAAAAAACCTGGAATAAAATAATAAAAATAAGTTCTCTCCCCCTCTCTCCCTGTCAGCTCAGGAGTCAGCATTATGACATTCTGTAATCCCAAAAATAAACCTTGGATAAAGTCATTGTAAAAATATGTAATCGATTTTGTAAAAAGATTATGTAATGTGCAGTGTGTCTCCTTTTGTAACTTTATTGTGGAAAATACCTTATTTACAGCGCTGCTGGGCACTCATGTGACCCTCCGGAGCTCTACTTTCCCTTTCCGAATACTGCAGAAGGAGGGGCTGAGATCAAGGATTTTACTAGGGCTTATTTTTGGGGTAGGGCTTATATTGCAGCCATCCCTGAAAATCATGCTAGGTATTATTTTCGGGGTAGGGCTTATTTTCAGGGAAACAGGATACCCTGTTTCCCCAAAAGTAAGCCCTACCCCAAAAATAAGCCCTAGTTTAGTGTATAAAAAATCCTAGGATGCACTTTATTAGCGTTTTAAATAATGTCCAGTGTGTTTTTGTAATATAATACTGTGAAATATCTTCCTTACATAGCCGCTCTGCTCTCAGCTGATTCCCTGCTGTCTTTCTCCTCTCATACCATAGTTGTCAGAGGGAGATCTCAGCCCCTCTCCTCTACAGTGTACACAGAAGCGCCGGTGGTTCAATTAGAATTATGGGAAATACCTTCGGTACATCATCGCTTCTGTAACCCCCAGCTGTCGGCCAGGGAAAAGAGGACAGCAGAGGGGCAGATCAGCTAAACCTATTCTAATCTAATCTACCACGGAACACCGGCTCTTCTGTGTACACTGCAGAGGGGAGGGGCTGAGATCCCCCCTCTGACAGCTACCGTATGAGAGGAGAAAGACAGGAGAGAGCAGGAGATTAGCTGAGCACAGAGCAGCGATGTACCATAATGAAGGTATTTCAAACAATTGTATTACAAAAACACTCACTGGACAGTATATAAAACATTAATAAAGTGCATCCTAGGATTTTATATAAACTAAACTAGGTTTACACAGGATTTCTGGCAGGCAGGGAGGGCAGAGAGGGACAAAACATTATAAGACCTACCCCGAAAATAAGCCCTACTGTGTTTTTGGTGCCAAAATTATTATAAGACCCGGCTTATTTTCGGGGAAACATGGGTATATGAGCTTGTTGGACATTCCATTCCAAAACCATGGCCATTCCTATGTATTTGCAGCACAAACATCACCACCTTTATTTCTAATAAATCCTCAAATTTTCTGCATGGGCTTTCCATAATTTCTATGATCTTGGAGTTTATGTTTTGGTATTTGTGTCTGCTCATGTCTTTATGAAGCTTGCTTTGTCCTCAGGGGCACAGTTATGCTGGAACAGAAAATGGCTTTCACTAAACTAATACTGCAGGGTTGAAAGAACACAATTGATTACCATATCTTTGTATACTGGATCAATAGCAGTTCTCTCTATTGGAAACACCTGAATCATTTGCAGGGGGTGCCAGATACTTTTGGCTATATAGTAGAAATGAAAGTCAGGTGTCCAGAAACTTTGGGCCATAACAGTAATTCTTGTTGGGAATTCAAACAGAGCCCTGGGGTGGCAAAGCCCCAGAACTAACCAGTAATTTACCATGTTTACTTGTTTTTAATTTTGTGTCTTTGTATAACTTCCTCTATGTGATCACACATATTCCAGTGATGACGATCATATTCTGATGGAAACTTTGTAATTGTGTTTCATTTCAGAGACCCCTCCTCTGGTGAAAATGGTTTTCATTGTAGGGATTTTCTCCCGAGAGCATACTGATCTGTACCAGTGGCTGGTCCGTTTTCTTCTCACTATTGCTGTAGTGAAAGATGTCCGCCAGGTCATTATCACCAACAACTTCTTTGAGTTTCGGGAAGAGGTGTTAAAATGTAGCTTCGCCATCCTCTACCACTCCAAGAGAAGAGGAAGACTCAATGTCACAGATGTCAACGACTCTCTGTACGACAAGGAGCTCCAACATCTCAATGAAACTTTTGGTGAGCACTATTACAAGAAATTATAGACACATTGATGTAGCGACAATATACCACCTATAAACACTGTATTATCTACAACTATGGCATTGTATTCCTATTCATAGCAGATTTGTTCACTACCAGATTAGGCGGATCTGTGCATGTAGATGTTTGCCCTGAATTACTCATTTATCTGGGCTAATTTATATGCTGAACTAGTAAGCATGGGATAATAAGTGGAGAGGGAAGGAGAGGGGATGGGGAAAACGGGGGAGGAGAAATAGGGAAATGGGACCTTATATGAGACTCGTGCAATTGAGTCTCCATCCCTAATGTGGTAAGCATGGGAACACATACAGTAGTGTTCAAAAATATTTTGGGACTTTATATGAGGTGTGGCCAGTGTACACATAATGATAAAAATGGTAATACATATACATGTGCTGGTAAGCATAGAGAAGTATATAATTAACATCACGTGTTTATTAACATATCCATAGCGGCCAACGCTGTATGTATCTTGGCCTAGGCCGACAAGGCCCAGGCCCAGGGCGGCACTTTCCAGGGGGGCGTCACCAAAAGATGCCCCTGGGTCTTATAAGGGTGGACTGGGTCGGGAGTAAAATCTGTCTGGCGCCCCCAAAAAGCCCCATATCATACATGGGAGGTCAGTGTATAAATAATATTTGGGGGTAATTGTATATTTAATACAATGGGGGTCAATGTATATATATATAATACAATGGGGGTCAATGTATATATAATACAATGGGATCAGTGTGTATATTTAATACATGGGGGTCAGTGTATATATAATATATGGGGGTCAGTGTATATATATAATATATGGGGGTCAGTGTATATATAATATATTGGGGTTCAATGCATATATAATACATGGGGTGATGGGGGGGGGGGTCAGTGTAAGTATAACACATAGGGGTCAGTGTATATATAATATATGGGGGGTTAGTGTATATATAATTTTTGGGGGGTCAGTGTACATATAATGCACGGGGTGATGGGGGGATCAGTGTATATATAACACATAGGGGTCAGTGTATATATATATATAATGTATGGGGGGTCAGTGTATATATAATATATGGGGGATCAGTGTATATATAATGCATGGGGTGAAGGGGAGGCAGTGAATAATAAATGGGGGATCAGGGGGCCATCCACCAGTCTGCCTGCCTGCAAGGAGAACTGGGGGCTTTAATAATAATAACAGATGAAGGGATGTATCTTAAACAGGAAGGGGTGGGACAAATTTAGATGGGGGCACCCAGTTTTAGTCTTGCCTAGGGCAGCACAAAACCAAAATACACCACTGATAGCGGTTAACGTCAGTACATTAGGTACACAAGCAGTAAAAAGAACATACAGAGTATATAAATATAGGTAATATGATAAGACCATGCATAATAATAGGAAATGGCCTCCTTAGCTCAACGCGTTTCGTGAAAAAAATTTTTTCACTTCACGAGGAGCAGGCACGATTCTGGTTTCTAAAAGAATACATATACATGAACAGTATTGCATCCAATGGGAAAGTATACTTAGAAATGAAATGAAGAGTGTGACTTACAGTAGGTATCAGCTATCAATGAGGCTGTGTGTTACCCAGGGATACGTCCAAAATGGGAACTGAGGGGGCATAACCCCCTTCCCTCTCCACTTATTATTATGCTGAACTAGTACATGGGTCTTTTGCAATGGCATACTTGGTATATTTGAAAGCTAGGGTGAATAATTTTTTTAGCACCTCCCGTATGTAACAAAATTATTTTTAGCAATACGAATCATAGAATTAAATGAATAATAGTTGTGGCCAGTTGTTGGAGTAAGGCTCCCTTACAATGATATTTGGTGGTAAACGAACCCCTTTACATTGGTGGTCATTTGAAGTGCCCCTTACATTTGTGATTAGTGGAGAAGTGTTCCTTACATTGATGGTCAGTGGAGAAGGACCTCTTACATTGGTGGTCAGTGGGGGAAGGCAGGGGAGGACTGGTCCAGGGGGCAGGTAAAAAAATAAGCGGAAGTAAAAAAAAAAAATGTCAGCGGCAGTAAAAAGTCCCTGCTGCTGACCTACTAAGTGCGGGTTAAAGACAAGGACAGGGCACACAGTTTACACCCCCCCCCCCCAGCATGGATGGTGTAAACTGTGTCCGAGCAGAGGTCTGTTCCATGCCCCACTGGAGACTCTTCTCCCCTGGCCAGCCCAACCGAGCTGTCCCAGCTTCCCCCAACCACCCTCTGCTGGCCAGGTTGGGAACCCGGATTTAGCCGGTGAGTAGAAAGTACGTGGAGCAGAGCTTCAGCCTGGAATGGGGGTAAGGAGGAGGCCGGGGAGAGGGAGAGTGGGAGGGGGGGGGGCGAGTTTTCTGCACCAAGGGCCTCTGGTTTGTACTTGCCCCCTGGGCTAAAGGTTGCCAGTCAGGCCCTGGGGGAAGGGTACATTTACATTGGTAATCAGTGGAGGAAGGGCACTTACATGGGTGGTAATAGTGATCACTGTGAGAAGTGTTCCCTTTGTAGTCAGGACAAGAAGGGCCCCCGTACATTGATGGTCAGTGGAGAAGAACCCTCTTACATTTGTGGTTGGTGGAGAATGGCTCTCTTATGGAGGTGGAGAAGGGCATTCTTACAATGGCTGATCAATGTGTAAAGACCCCCTACATTGGTAATCAGTGAGAGAACAGCCCCCACACATTGATGGATAGTTGTATAATGCGGGGATGTGTGGTGAGGTCAGCGGCTGGTGAGGCCCTGGCTAGTATCAGAGGCAGATACAACCCCCACATCAACATTTAGTGATTAAACCCCCCACAGCGTAGCCGAGTGCTGTGAGATGAAAAAAAGTCATCTTTAGCCAACTGGCTTACACTTGAAAACCCCAACGTCAGGACGCAAGCAGTCAATCAGATTCCCCCAGACAAATAAGCATGTGGGGAAAGGAATCTATTGGACTGCAGATTTTTATTTTTGCATTCTGTAACAGCGCTGTAAATGCTGAGCTGTCATTGGTCAGGTACTCGGCTGTTACAGAATGCAGAAATAAAAAATAAAAATGACACTGTGCTCTATATAGCTACCAACAGTCCTGATTTTATTACAACAAGTCCTTATGTTGGTTAAATTAGTAAAATGACAACTAATAAAAGTTCCATATATAATCTATATAATAAAAGAATACAACCTGAACCATTCTCTGATTATATAGATGATATCTGGCACCCTGATTAGTTCTTATAGTTTACTAATTTAACCAACATAAGGACATGTTTTAGCATATGTAAACGGCGTTCAAACCACACATGTGAGGTATCACCGCGAACGTTAGAGTGAGAGAAATAATTCTAGTCTTAGACCTCCTCTGTAACTCTAACTTGGTAACCTGTAAAACATTTTAAAGCATCGCCTATGGCAATTTTTCTCCATTCCACAAGTGTGCGCAATTTTAAAGCGTGATA
Organism: Pelophylax lessonae; assembly: GCF_965119305.1. Taxonomy (NCBI): domain Eukaryota; kingdom Metazoa; phylum Chordata; class Amphibia; order Anura; family Ranidae; genus Pelophylax; species Pelophylax lessonae. The sequence continues at coordinate 11,107,791 of NC_138773.1, read as the reverse complement.
TGTTAACTCGGCATGACATCATCTTTCACATTATACAAAAAATTAGGGCTAACTTTATTTTTATTTTTTATTTTTTTTATTCATGAAACCGTTTTTCTAAAAAAAAAATGTATGTTTGAAAAATTGCTGCGCAAATATCGTGTGACATAAAAAGTTGCAACAACCACCATTTTATTCCCTAAGGTGTCTGCTAAAAATATATATTATATATACAGTATATATATATATATATATATATATATATATATATATATAAAATCTTTGGTGGTTCTAAGTAATTTTCTAGCAAAAAAAATTATGATTTTTACATGTTGGAGAGAAGTGTTAGAATTAGCCTAGGTGGTAAGTGGTTAATTACCATAAGTAAGTAATATACAAATATGATATATTGTTTTTAAGGTAATTTACTATATTTTTATAAACTGTACTCAAGCAGGTGGCTTAACAGACAAATTACTGAAGTTTGAAAGTTGTAACTTCAAACCAGTATTTTCACAGTAAATAGATACAAAATTAATTATTATTTAATAACATATAGCATAATAATATATATTTTGCTTTATTAAAAAAGTATCTTTTCAGCATCGGCAGATTCTCCCTCTTAACTGTGTGAGAAAAACATTGGATTATGGGTAAACCGTATACCCATAAATGCATGTTTTTTTCCTTGTAGTTAAGAGGGCTGGGCTGGGAGGGAGCATTTGTCTTTAAGGCTCCATGTACACGGGACGTTGTTAAAAGTCCCTTTGAATGCTGGAATTTTTAGGACGTTTGAAACGTCCGTTCGGTCGCGTTTGTACCCGCGTTTAGCAGGCGTTTAGCAGGCGTTTAGCAGCGTTTGCGGGCGTTTGCGTTTAGAAGCGTTCCTAGAGGTCAAAAAAATGATTCCCCTTTAAAATGGAAAAACGCGAACGCTAAACGCGGGTCATCGCGTTTAGACGCGTTAGGACGCGTTTGTGCGTTTGAAACACCGGGAAACACACGTTCGAACGCAAATAATTGCGTTCTAAAAACAGTCCCTGAACGCAACTGCCTGCAAATGACTGTAAACGACCCTATGTACATGGACAGATAAGATAAAATGTAGATGGGTTCAGGGGCTTCTGAAAAAAACGCCCAACTGCTCCTAAACGGCCATTTCCAGCGTCCCGTGTACATGGAGCCTTAGACATATTCCCCCTTCTATGACACTGCAGTGAGAGGAGAGCCTCCACTGCAGCATTTTTATTGGACAGCTTAGACCAATGGTGCTTTACTATTGGTCCAAGGCTCCAAACTGTCCATTGAGCTCAGTGCCTCTGAAAAGAAATCAGAGGCACTGTGAGCTCATCCTCTCAGTCTGCTGCAAACAGGCTGCGCAAGGAGCCCTGTATCTCCGGAACCATAGGCGATAGGAGCCCCAAATTTTGACCAGTGGTGGGGTAGGACTTCTGGTACCTACCTCTAAAATGTCGGGTCCTTTTTTTGTTTTTGTTTTTTTTATGGCAGGTGAGGCTATGCCTCCCCTGACTGCACGTCCCTGGTATAATGCCCCCTGTGCATTGGTAGTCTGTGGTGTAATTCTCTCCTACATTTGTGAATGAAATAACTAGGAGGTGATTTTGGATTTCCCCCATTTATTATAACTATGTATTATCTTGTCTATTCCTATAGTTAGCTAGTCTATCAAAGCTCTGATGAGGATAATGGTGACGACACAATAACAATGTTAGCTAAAAAAATAAATACACTGCTTAAAGTGGAGTTCCACCCTAAAATGATATTTACCTCCATCTTCTTGCTCCGGGTCACCTGAAAAACAAATGGATAATCGCAATTTTTTTTTTTTTTTTACTTACCTCGTTTAGAAGATAATATACTCACCTTACTTCCTTCTTCCTCCCCTCGGCGGCCGCGGCGATTCGTCACTTCCTGTCTTGCAATGATTCCTGGGAGCTGAACGTCATCGCTCCCAGGAATCAATGCGCCTGCACCGGCCCCAACGTCAGTTCCGGTGCAGGCGCCGTCATACCTTGCAAAACAGCTTCTGGGCATGCCTGGGCGTGGCCTGTCCAAACCGGTAAAAAAGCCCCTAAACCCAGCCTTCCCCCATATTTATACTACTGGTGAGTAGGCTGGATTTAAAAAGTCCGGAGAGCTGTAGCACACACATTACCTCTCCCCCCTCCCCTTAACCTAAGTCAGCCACTAACTGAGCTAACATTTCTGTGGGTAATCTGCCTACAACGAGGCATCTCTGTCATTGGGGACAATGAGGACAAGGCTAAGATGGGTGCCCTAACACAGAGCTGCCATGCAGAACAAAGCATTGTAAGTAATTAATATGTAAAAAGATCAGCTGCAGGAAGACTAAAGACAATACAGGTGACTAGATCTGCCATCTCCTGCCTTTTAGGGCCACAACTTAATATAATGTTCATCTTAAAATAAAGTTGTATATACTTTGATTCAACACAGAATCTGATAATATTATATTATGAAGATTGCTCATTAATAATACAACATGTTGTTTGTATGTCTGGATTTTTTGAGCAGGTAGGAAGAGAGTCCTGGTTGTGATGGATGATTTGGAGGACAGCAGTGACTATGTAAAGAATGAAATCCTATCTAGACAGCAAAGCATTAAAAATTGGGCAGAGGAACTCTTCCTATTCAGCACAGAAGAGAAGGCTCTCCTTGGAGATACGATGGGCAACGGATATCAGAACCAATCTGACCTCAAGAGCAAGTTGGATCGGATGAAATCAATTATTAGAGGTAAGTGGAACACTCACTGTAATGAGCTTTTTGTCCCTTGAAATTGCATGCACTTTTGTTCAGTGTGAATAGGGGCTAAATCGATTGTTAAACAGCTATATTCTCTCCAGGACAATATTTTGGCTAAGATTAAGTGTAGTATCTGTTCATCATTTCCATAATATTTTATTGGGAATATTCAAAGAGAAACAAAAAACAGGTAGACAAAAGTTTTCTTGGCCCTAAGGGATCTTTCACACTATCCGTCCGTCGGACGGACTCCGTTTATCTCAGCGGGGGATCGATCCGCCGACTCCCCGCTGAGCAGGAGGATGACAGCTGTTCTCTGCGCTGTGTGTGGAGACACAGCTGTCAGTTCCCCATACATCTCTATGGGGGAATCGGATGGGAACGGACCGTTGGTCCGTTCTCATCCGGTCCCATCCTATCCGCTGGACGGATGAAAAATAGGGTTTCCATCCCTCCAGATTTGACGGATTGGATCGGACCGGATGTCAGAAGACATGTCTCCGCTGACATCCGATGCCCCATAGAGATGCATGGGGGGACCGCTCAGATCTGCCAAAAAAACGGACAGGCGGATCTGAACAGTCCTCCTGTGTGAAAGGGGACTAAAGGCCTAAAGGTATACATGAGTTTCGTAACTATGACAAGGAATGAACGCTTTAACCAAATGTAAGAGGTGCGTATAGCAAAATTGTGAAAAGTTGCGTATACTAAACAATTGCAAAGATTATAATGTGAGCATGAGTTTTATGTCTCAGAGGTCGAAAAAAATTGAATCTTTGATTAAGTCATATTCACAATGGGACTGACTTTGGTGTGAGTTGAGCCAGCTTCTTTAAACAAAAGGGGTTAGTTGGGTATATTTTTTATAATGTAGTGAAATGGGTGAGGTTAATGGGGTGGCGAGTACTACAGAGTGTAAATTATTTATGTCTAGGGATAGTTTCAAGGTTGGTAGACCAGCTGACCACCTTAATTGGTTCTAATACCTTAATTGGTTCTAATGAGCTGTGTGGATGCGGTTGTGGGAGGGAAGGGTGTAAGGGTGAGAGGGAGGGGGGAGTTGGGGGTGTGAGGGGGAATATCATTAAGTAGGGATGAGCTTCGAGTTCGACTAGAACATCGGTCGTTCGATCGTTTGTCGAATGACGAACAAATGTGCTTCTTCGCGGGAAATTCAAGATCCCATAATGCACTGCGCGCACCATTAGCCAATCATGGCTCAGGGGCCAAGTACACGCCCCACACTACATAAAGGCTGCCCGCGCAGCCGCAGCGTGTAGTATGAATGTGCGGGCGAGGAGATAGGGAGAGGAACGTGTTTGAGGCAGGGAGAGAATAGCTTTTTTTGCAGTTTGTCAGACAGTGCAGTGCCAGAGAGACGTTCCTAGCAGTGTAGGGAGGGACAGGAACGTGTTTGAGGCCGGGAGAGAATAGCTTTTTTTGCAGTTTGTCAGACAGTGCAGAGAGACATTCCTAGCAGTGTAGGGAGGGAGAGGAACATGTTTGAGGCAGGGAGAGAATAGCTTTTTTTGCAGTTTGTCAGACAGTGCAGTGCCAGTGAGACATTTCTAGCAGTGAGGGAGAGAGATTTGTGCTTTTTACAAGTTCAGAGATCAGATAGTGAGAAGTATATTGAGTAGTGCAAACCATAGACCATATACCATACATAGATCTCTATATATAGATAGGGCTATCAATTACATCATATCAGGTCATTGCTTATACTGTATACCCATTACATCTTTCCCAATCTCTAGGGCTATTGATTACATCATATCAGTTAGAGTTTTGTTAATCGGTCACTTGCGTACACCCTATAACCACTAGGGATGATCAAACTTTTGAAAAGTTTGGTTCGGCCAGAAAACCCGAACTTCCCGAAAGTTCAGGTCTGGATTCCAGAACCCCATTGAAATCAATGGGACCCGAACGTCGGTAATCAAAAAACACAATTTTGAAGCCCTAAAACCCAATAAATGCCCCTAAAAAGTGCCTAGGGTTCTGGGTCATGCCCCAGGTACTATTAATCACACAAAAAAAAGTTCTTAGAAATTGTCATTTTTTGATAGAGAGCCAATCATTGAAAAAATTATTAAAAAAAAAATTAGATTTCTTTGGATTTAGTGTCTGGGGGGTCTAAAAAGTGTACCTGTGAAGTTTCAGCTTTGTAGCATGTCCAGAACCAGAAAAAAAAGAAACATTTTCTTAGAATTGCAGTAAAGCAGGGATAGGGCTATGATCCTTTCACACCTGGACGTTTTTTGTTTCAGGCGTTTATTGGGCATTTTTTGGGCATCTTTGGAGGCAGGCATGACATCTGAACTTCTGTATAGGGGTATATATACACACACACATATATATATATATATATATATATACGTGTATATGTACATATATATATGTGTGTGTATATATATATATATATATATATATATATATATATATATATATATATATATATACAGTATATATGGAATCAAAAAACACCATTTTGAAGCCCTAACACCCAATAAATGCCCCTAAAAAGTGCCTAGGGTTCTGGGTCATGCCCCAGGGACTATTAATCACACAAAAAAAATTATTGAAAAAAGAAAAAAGAGATTTCTTTGGATTTAGTGTCTGGGGGGTCTACAAAGTGTACCTGTGAAGTTTCCGCTCTGTAGCATGTCCAGAACCAGAAAAAAGATAATTTTTCTTAGAATTTTTATTAGCGCAGGGATGAGGTTCCGCTCCTTTCACACCTGGGCGTTTTTGTTTCAGTCGTTTATTGGGCGTTTTTTGGGCGTCTTTGGAGGCAGGCATGACATCTGAACTTCTGTATAGGGGTATATATACGCACACACATATATATATACGTGTATATGTACATATATATATGTGTGTGTGTGTGTGTATATATACCCCTATACAGAAGTTCAGATGTCATGCCTGCCTCCAAAGACGTCTACAAAAAAGCCCAATAAACGCCTGAAACAAAAACGCCCAGGTGTGAAAGGAGCGGAACCTCATCCCTGCTCTACTAAAAATTCTAAGAAAAATTATCTTTTTTCTCTGGCGGTCACCCTGACACTTAACACTTTCCCTACAGAAACTAGATTATTGAATCTAATTATAGTGGAAAATAGTACCCTAACTACACTAGATATCCCTTTCCTCACACTAATAATTGCTAAATGACACTTTTGCAGCAGGAGTAACAGAACTGCTTCTACTCTCTTCCACAGCCCCTGTATTACAGTGCTAGAGATTTGGCGGGGCTATCTTATATAATGGGGGGTGTATTCACTACTGATTGGCCTCTGGACCCCCTAGTCACTCCAATCACATTCCTAGCATCCTCCGCAATTGGCTTTTACTCACGTTGCTGGTCCAATCATAGGCTTTTAAAGCCCAGTTCCTGTCCCATTTCATTTTGGGCGGTTCTGGTGCCGAATTCCGAACTTGTACCGCAAAACAGTCAATGTTCGGGTCGAACCGATGGTCGACCCGAACCGTTTTGATCATCCCTAATAACCACCACATCTTTCCATATCTATAGGACTATTGATTACATCACATCAGTTAGAGTATTGTTAATCGGTCACTTGCGTACATCCTATAACCGACACATCTTTCCCTATATATAGGGCTATTGATTACATCATATCAAGTCATAGTTAGAGTATTTTAATCGGTCACTTGCGTATACCCTATTTCCAACACATCTCTATCTAAATATAGGGCTATTGAATACATCAGATCAGGTCATTGAGTATCTATTGGTCAGTTGCGTATACCCTATATTGATCTGTATCAACATCTTGTCCGAAAGGCTGACAAGGAGAGGCCGACGCTCATAGGCCACGAAAAGAGGGCAAGCATCCTCTGAGTCCATTGTGAAAAGTGGTGGTCACAGTCGACATAGTGCATCCTCTGCAGGCGGAGCACGCCCGTCCTTTATTTCCGGTGATGCCACAACATGTGGAAGGGCTGGTGGAGTGGATCAATAAGCGTTATCATCCTCCTCGTCCTCTGACACCCATGCTCCCAGTAGTTTGCCTTCCACCGCAGCTGCCAAAGCGGCCCGTTCCACAGGCTCCTTCTCCACAGCTATTCCTTCTGTGGCCCCACCATCATGCACGGAGGAGTCGTTCTGAGCTGCTTTGATTGTGACAGCTCTTTTATAGTGACCTGACATCACAAGCCACCCCAAAATGCACTGCTCAGGTGCAGTGAATAAATTACTGACGTCAGTCACAACCAATCATTCTCCTATACTTTGTAATTGAGAGCGTGCTTGTTTATTTGGTTTGCTCTGCTTCAACTTCAATAAAAACTATAGAAACAAAAAAGTTCCCATAGACACTCCTAAACCTTGTGGACGGCCTTCCCAGAAGAGTTGAAGCTGTTATAGCTGCAAAGGGTGGGCCAACTCAACGGACTGGGATACCATAAAGTTGTTGTGCGTGTAAAGGCAGACGTCCCAATACTTTTGACAATACAGTGTATGCGCTTAACCGGTTGCCGACCGCCTCAAGTATATACAGTGGGTACGGAAAGTATTCAGACCCCCTTAAATTTTTCACTCTTTGTTATATTGCAGCCATTTGCTAAAATCATTTAAGTTCATTCTTCTTCCTCATGAATGTACACATAGCACCCCATACTGACGGAAAAACACAGAATTATTGACATTGTTGCAGATTTATTAAAAAAGAAAAACTAAAATATCACATGGTCCTAAGTATTCAGACCCTTTGCTGTGACACTCATATATTTAACTCAGGTGCTTTCCATTTCTTCTGATCATCCTTGAGATGGTTCTACACCTTCATTTGAGTCCAGCTGTGTTTGATTATACTGATTGGACTTGATTAGGAAAGCCACACACCTGTCTATATAAGACCTTCCAGATCACAATGCATGTCAGAGCAAATGAGAATCATGAGGTCAAAGGAACTGCCTGAAGAGCTCAGAGACAGAATTGTGGCAAGGCACAGATCTGGCCAAGGTTACAAAAAGATTTCTGCTGCACTTAAGGTTCCTAAGAGCACAGTGGCCTCCATAATCCTCAAATGGAAGACGTTTGGGACGACCAGAACCCTTCCTAGAGCTGGCCGTCCGGCCAAACTGAGCTATCGGGGGAGAAGAGCCTTGGTGAGAGAGGTAAAGAAGAACCCAAAGATCACTGTGGCTGAGCTCCAGAGATGCAGTCAGGAGATGGGAGAAAGTTGTAGAAAGTCAACCATCACTGCAGCCCTCCACCAGTCGGGCTTTATGGCAGAGTGGCCCGACGGAAGCCTCTCCTCAGTGTAAGACACATGAAAGCCGCATGGAGTTTGCTAAAAAACACCTGAAGGACTCCAATACAGTCCCAACAGTGAAGCATGGTGGTGGCAGCATCATGCTGTGGGGGTGTTTTTCAGCTGCAGGGACAGGACAACTGGTTGCAATCGAGGGAAAGATAAATGCGGCCAAGTACAGGGATATCCTGGACAAAAATCTTCTCCAGAGTGCTCTGGACCTCAGACTGGGCTGAAGGTTTACCTTCCAACAAGACAATGACCCTAAGCACACAGCTAAAATAACGAAGGAGTGGCTTCACAACAACTCCGTGACTGTTCTTGAATGGCCCAGCCAGAGCCCTGACTTAAACCCAACTGAGCATCTCTGGAGAGACCTAAAAATGGCTGTCCACCAACGTTTACCATCCAACCTGACAGAACTGGAGAGGATCTGCAAGGAGGAATGGCAGAGGATCCCCAAATCCAGGTGTGAAAGACTTGTTGCATCTTTCCCAAAAAGACTCCTGGCTGTATTAGATCAAAAGGGGGCTTCTACTAAATACTGAGCAAAGGGTCTGAATACTTAGGACCATGTGATATTTCAGTTTTTCTTTTTTAATAAATCTGCAACAATGTCAACAATTCTGTGTTTTTCTGTCAGTATGGGGTGCTATGTGTACATTCATGAGGAAGAAGAATGAACCTAAATGATTTTAGCAAATGGCTGCAATATAACAAAGAGTGAAAAATTTAAGGGGGTCTGAATACTTTCCGTACCCACTGTATACTGCGGTGGTCAGCCCCGGCCAGGGTATCGGTATGTCACTAGCCTGGGAGCCAATAGCGGGCGGGCGTGCGCCGCCGGAGGCGCGCTCCCGCCTCGGCTCGTTCACAGACACCTCCGTGCGTGTGACCGGTAGACCCGATGTCCGCCGGTCACTCGCGATAGTCCGCTGTGAAGGGAGAAAGGCAGGCGGCTGATGTAAACAAAGCCGCCTGTCATTCTTCCCTGTGTAAAAGCACTGATCTAACGGTCCTGCTATGTAGGACCATTGATCTGTGCTGTTACACACACAGCCACATCCCATAACAGTTAGAAACACGCCCCTAGGGACACACATAACCCCTCCCTCTCCAATAAAGTTAACCCCTTCCCTGTCAGTGTCATTTTTACAGTAACAGTGCATATGTATAGCACTGATTACTGCAGTAATGTCACTGGTACTCCCAAAAGTGTCAAAAATGTCAGTCAAGGGTCTGATCTGTCCGCCGCAATGTCGCAGTCCCGCAAAAAAAATTGCAGATCGCCGCCATTACTCGTTAAAAAAAAAACAACAAAAATGACAGAAATCTTTCCCTTAGTTAGTAAACGCAATAACTTTTGCGCAAACCAATCAAAATACGCTTATTGTGATTTTTTTTTTACCAAACATAGGTAGCAGAAAACAAATTGGCCAAAAATTTTAAAAAAATTAGATTTTTACATTTTTTGGGGGGGAATTTCATATAAAAAAATGTGAAAAATATTGTTATTTTTGCAAAATTGTCGCTCTTTTTTTGATTATAGCGCATGATCAAAAAATCGCACAGGTGATCAAATACCACCAAAAGAAAGCTCTGTTTGTGGGAAAAAAAGGATGTCAAATTCGTTTAGGTACAGCATTGCACGACCGCGCAATTGTCTGTTAAAGTCATGCAGTGCCGAATCGCAAAATACCCCCTGGTCAGGAAGGGGGTAAAATCTTCCGGGGCTTAAGCGGTTAAATAAAAACTGCCTGAAATACAGAATTGTATGATTCTCCTCTGACATACATATATTCAGGAAAACTTCAAAGTTTCTAAATGTTGACCTAATTTAGACAATCCACTGTTTACCTGTCCTGGCACCGTCCCAATACTTTTGACAATATAGTGTATATGAATCTCCGAATGGATAAACACAAAAAAAAATTATAACAAAATAATGAATGCATTTGTTTCATTCGGATGATGTCACATGATGCGATAGTAGTTCAGGTCCATGGAAAAAGGAATTACATTTTCAATTTCCTTCGGATTCGGATAACAAAGGGATCCAAATTCCGTTCCATTCCTTAATTTGGATGCACAAAACTCCAATCCATATTGTCCAATCAGCTCATTTTATTTCTCCTTGTGGGTTGGACTGGGTTGAAAATATTGAATGTTTCCAATTTGATAATATATTGAATATACAGTATAACAATCTTCCAGAGAAACTGCAAATTTTTTAAAATCCACCCGGACTAACGAATATACGAAACAAATGCAGAAGATACAAAGAAACAAATGCAGAAGATACAAAATTGACCGGTTGTTGACCACACGCTGTGTATTTACTGCGGCAGTGTGGCTCCCCCAGGCAAACCGACGTAGGGCTACGTCGGTCGAGAGCAGGGAGCTAGGGGGCAAGCGCGCGCCGCCGGTGGCGCGCTCCCGCCCCAAGTCGGCAGCGGGGAAGCCAATGCATGGGTCAGACGGCATCGATTGCCGCTTGACACCCGCGATTGCTCCCCGCTGAGAGAGAAGGACGGTCTGCTGTTGTAAACACAGCCGACCGTTCTTCTCCCTGGGATGATCACAGAGCGCCTGTGATCCTTCTATATAGGATCACATGTCTCTATGGTCATTTCACAAGCCACACCCCCCCACAGTTAGAATCACTCCCCTAGGCTCACATTTAACCCCTTGATCACCCACAATGTTAACCCCTTCCCTGCCAATGTCATTATTACAGTAACAGTGCATATTTTTAGCACTGATTACTGTAGTAATGTCACTGGTCCCCCCAAAAGTGTCAAAAATGTCAGTTAGGGGTCCGATCTGTCCGCCACAATGTCGCAGTCCCGCTAAAAATCACAGATCGCCACCATTTCTACTAAATAAAAATGACAGAAATCTTTCCCGTAGTTAGTAGACGCAATAACTTTTGCGCAAACCAATCAAAATACGCTTATTGCAATTTTTTTTTTTTTTTTTTCCCAAAAATATGTAGCAGAAAACAAATTAGCCTAAAATGTTACAAAATTTTGATTTTATTTTTTTTTATTTTGAGAATGTTATATAGCAGAATGTGAAAAATAGAGTTTTTTTTTTTTTTTTAGAATTGTCGCTCTTTTTTTGTTTATAGCACAAGAAAAAAAAAAAAAAAATCGCAGAGGTGATCAAATTCCACCAAAAGAAATCTCCATTTGTGGGCAAAAAAGGACATCAATTTTATTTGGGTAAAGCGTTGCACGACTGCGCAATTGTCTGTTAAAGTAACGCAGTGCCGGATCTCAAAATAGGGCCTGGTCATTAAGGGGGTAAATCCTTCCGGTCCAGAAGTGGTTTATTTGGATGCACATGACTCCAGTTCATATTGTCCAATCAGCTCATTTTATTTCTCCTTGTGGGTTGGACTAGCGTCCGCAAATATTGAATCTTTCCAAATTGATAATCTATTGAATATACAGTATAGCAATCTCCAGGAAAAAACTGCAACATTTTTCAAATCCACCCCGACTAATGAATATACGAAACAAATGCCGAAGATACAATATGAATTCTGAAAACAAAATTGGGTCAATATAATGAATGTGATTAAAAAGAGTTCTTCAATGAATGAATGCATCCGAAATGAAACAAAAATTTCCGGCTTGCTCATGTCTAGCCACTTAAGCCCCGGAAGATTTTACCCCCTTCCTGACCAGGGGGTTTTTCGCGATTTTTTCCTGCGTGATTTTAACAGACAATTGCGCGGTCGTGCGACGCTGTACTTAAACGAATTTGACGTTCTTTTTTCCCCACAAACAGAGCTTTCTTTTGGTGGTATTTGATCACCTGTGCGATTTTTTGATCATGCGCTATAAACAAAAAAAGAGCGACAATTTTGCAAAAATAACAATATTTTTCACATATTTTTATATGAAATTCCCCCCCAAAAAATGTAAAAATCTAAATTTTTTAACATTTTCGGCCAATTTGTTTTATGCTACATATGTTTGGTAAAAAAAAATCGCAAAAAGCGTATTTTGATTGGTTTGCGCAAAAGTTATCGCGTTTACTAACTAAGGGAAAGATTTTTGTCATTTTTGGTGTTTTTTTAACGAGTAATGGCGGCGATCTGCGATTTTTTTTTTTTGCAGGACTGCGACATTGCGGCGGACAGATCGGACCCTTGACTGACATTTTTTACACTTTTGGGGTTACCAGTGACATTACTGCAGTAATCAGTGCTATACATATGCACTGTTACTGTAAAAATGACACTGGCAGGGAAGGGGTTAACTGTATTGGAGAGGGAGGGGTTAAGCGTGTCCTAGGGGCGTGTTTCTAACTGTGATGGGACACGGCTGCTAGTTTAAAAACAGAGATCAATGGTCCTACATAGTAGAACCGTATGATCTCCATTTTTACACAGGGGAGAATGACAGGCGGCTTGTTTACATTAGCCGCCTGCCTTTGTCCCTTCCCGGCGAACGATCGCGAGTGACCAGTGGACATCGGGTCCGCTGGTCACACACACTGACTTGTTAGGGAACGAGCCGGGGCAGGCGCGCGCCTCAGCGGGCATGCGCTCGCCCGCTATTGGCTCACAAGCCAGTGACAGGCTAGTGACGTACCGGTACGTCACTTTGCCTGGCCGGGGCTGACCGCCGCAGTATATGTACTTGCGGCGGTCAGCAAGTGGCTAGTGGGAGTGTACAATAAGGATGGCAACATTGTCACTGCATACAGACCATAGGCCAACAGTATCATGGAAGAGGCTAAGGCTATCATTTGAATTTGTTTTCACGACAGCCTAAGTTTTATCAGCAGAATGTAATCTCACTGTCACCTCTGTATCTTCTACAGCCCACCAAAGATTCCTTCCAGGACCCTGGCCAAACAACAGAGTAAGTACTATTCACTCAAACTTCTACTGGTAGATGTTAAATATTGCATGTAAGCATTTTGTATTTTCATATCCAGCCAGCAGGTGGAGCCCTCACAACCTTTTCACACATCTACCAGCCACTCCTTAAGTCCTCTTTTGAAATATAATTAATGTTGTTTACAGAGCTCAATATCTCAAACTGAAAGTTACACACACCTTCTGACTGAATGCAGTGGCTCCACCCCTCCCTGCCTGCCTGCCTGCTTCTTTGGCAGATTGTATGGAGGATCAATAGGAGAATGACAGCCTGAAAGTAAACAGTTTCTGCTGTGCTCTCTTTATAGAAAATCCTTGCGTCTCGGCGGCGCACACGTGTGTTTAGACACAGCGGGAGGCGGGCCAAGGGAGGAGTGGCGGCGATTGCCACCGGCCTCCCGCGATCGTCAGATAAACTGACAGAAGACCCGCCTGTTTATGTAAACAAAGCAGGTGAGTCTTCTGTCAGACAGCAGAGAGAGCTCAGAAGTTTCAGCTAAGCTACAACCCCGATCTCTCTGTGCCTGTCACAAAACCCTTCCCCCACACAGTCAGTAAGCATATTTAGGTACACATTTACCCCTTTGATCACCCCCAGTGTTAACCCCATTCCCTGCCAGTGTCATTTATACAGTAACAGTGCATAATATTTAGCACTGATTACTGTAGTAATGTCACTGGTCCCCAAAAAGTGTCAAAAATGTTAGTTAGGGGCCCAATCTGTCCGCCACAATGTCGCAGTCCCGCTAAAAAAACGCTGATCGCCGCCATTACTAAAAAAAACGAAAAATATATAAAAATTCCAAAAATATATCCTGTAGTTTGTAAACACTATAACTTAAGAGTCGGTTCACACTGAGGCGACACGGCTCCTTACTACTTCGGGGGCGACTTGTGCATTACATTGCACCAAGACTTCAGAGCGACTTGCAGGGACTTCACATAATGGAAGTCTATGCAAGTCGCTCCGAGGTCGCCCCGAAGTAGTACAGGAACCTTTTTCTAAGTCGGAGCGACTTGTGTCACTCCTATTAGAACGGGTCCTGTAGCGGTCAATGGACTGCAAGGGAGCGCAACTTGTCAGGCTGACAAGTCGCGCTAGTGTGGACCGGCACTAAACCAATTAAAATACGCTTTTTGGGATTTACCAAAAATATGTAGCAGAATACAAATTGGCCTAAACTGATAACAAAAAATTAGATTTTTAAAAATTTTTTTATTGGGAATGTTTTATAGCAGAAAGTAAAAAATATGGCGTTTTTTTTTCAAAATTGACGCTATTTTTTTGTTTATAGCGCAAAATTTAAAAACCGCAGAGGTGATCAAATACCACCAAAAGAAAGCTCTGTTTGTGGGGGAAAAAAAAGGACATCAATTGCATTTGGGTACAGGATTGCACGACCGCGGAATTTTTTGTTAAAGTAATGCAGTGCCGAATCAAAAAAAAAAAAAAAAATGGCCTGATCATTAAGGGGGTAAAACCTTACAGAGCTGAAGTGGTTAATAGCCGGGTGCCGGCAATTGTAACCACAAGTCATTTTTGCTGTAGCATGTTCTGAATATGCTACAAATGCCCCACTTTACAGGCACATTAAGGGGACCCCCCACAATATATTTAAAGGAATTTTTCATTTTCATTGAAAAAAACAATTGTTTTAAATTAAAAAAAAAAAAAAAAAAACATTTGCATTGATCCATGTCCCCCAGGGCAGTACCTGGACCCCCATACCCCTTTTATGACCAATTACTTGCATAGAAGCCTTCAATATGGGCATTTTTCCTGTTCAGCTCTCATAGACTTCAATGGGGTTTTCTGTTCGGGTTCGAACATTTCCCCTGTTGGGGATTTCTGCTGCAAACAGAACAGGGGGGGAGTTTGGCTCATCCAGGGGAGGACTGGGCCAGGGGGCAGGGGGGCAATTGCCCCCTGGGCCACTCTGATGCCCTGTAAAAAGGCTGCACTGCTTCTGCCACAGACATGGCTAAATGATTCCTGGTGAAGAGAAGTTAAAAAGTCCCCGCCGCTGACCTACTGAGTGTGGGATGAAGAAAAGGACAGAGCGCAGATCCCCCTGCACAATGGTGTATTTAGGTTTTGTGCTGCCCTAGGCCTGACTAAGTTTGTGCACCCTCTAATTTAAATATGACCCACCCCTTCCTGTAGAGGCCACACCCCTTCCGGTTTATGGCCTGCCCTGTCATCTGTACACCACAGACCCCAACCAAAGTCTATCTGTGCCCATCAGCATAGCCTTATCAGTTCCCATAAGTTCAGCCTCATCAGTGCCCATCAGTACAGCCTCATTACTGCCCATCAATGCAGCCTCATCAGTGCAGCATATCAGTGTGGCCTCATCAGTGGCCATCAGTACAGCCCCATCAGTGGCCACCAGTGTAGCCTATCAGTGCCCATTAGTGCAGAATATCACTGTGACTGCTTTATGGGGGTGCCAGACTGATTTGCCTCCTGGACCCTGCCCTCTGGCCCAATTCACCCCATAATCCTGGCACTAAACTAAAAGTGTAGCGCAAGCCGGCGGGGACCCTTTTCGTGCAGGAGCCAGGAGGAGGCTGGCTTTGTTCATGTGGTGTGCAGCTTTTTTGCTGCCCCCCTGCAAAGTGCCGCCCTAGGCCTGGGCCTTGTTGGCCTAGGCAAAGATACAGCACTGAGCCAGCCCCTGGGCTCATCCCTGGTCTTCAGTGAGCAGTGAATGGTGACTGTCAGTCACATGATCTCTGCTCTGCCCCTACAGCACTCACTGGAGCGCTGAGCTGTGGAGGGGCAAGAGTAGCAGGCTCCGCTTCCCAGTGGCTAGCTGTGATGCTGAGCTAGCTGCTGATAAAGGCATCTGGGTGGATCCCAACATTAAAGTCGGGATCCCTCCAGATTTTGGACTGGCTCAGTAACATCACCTGACAACAGGCTTTAGGCCACTGCCGTCTGAAACTAGGTCACAGGAGAACTAAGTGCACTCCTTAGACCCACAAGAGAAGTAGGGCCAAAAGAGCTTTGGCTCTACTTCTCTTTTAACAAGAAGATTGTGTCTGACTACTAAGGTCCTGACATTTAATTGTACATGTATACTGAGTATCATGTGTGACATTTCTGAGGTCCAGGAGGACGAGATGTACAAAACATGGAGGAGCTTTTGTGTTCAGCTCACAGCCACAACCAGAGGAAATAGATGACAACGGGGCAGGTGGACCAGATAGACAGGGCAAACTGAAGACTGATGAAGGGGGGGAGGGGGGATGTATTTTTGTGCAACTGAGAAGTAGAAAACTCAAAAGAGATGAAAGAGATGTGTTACGGGTGGAAATGATTATAAAGATGAATTTTTCCTTTGAACAAGGATGTCCATCCTGTTCCTGAGTCATGTGACCAATAAGTCTCCCTTCCATGTGTTCAATACAGGCTGAAGCAGTAGAAATTAATATGCCAGATCCAGAACCACTGGGTAATCGAAGACAAGGACGACAATGGTGCTCTCCGGTAAGAATACAAGTTCTTTTGCTTTCTGTTCTTCCTGTGTTCTGCACATTTGGGTCCTGACTCTACAATGAATCGGTGTAAGCAAATTTTCATCAGTTTGCAGTTTGAGGCTCCAAGGTGGAGACTACCTGACCAGTAATGTATTTTGGTTTTGTGCTGCCCTAGGCAAGACTAAAATTGGGCACCCCCCCTCCCCTTCCCCCTCCTATGTAAATTTACCCCACTCCTTCCTTTTTAACGGATGTGACTCCCTCCAAAATCGAGGGACTCCAAGTCCAAGCACTCTAAGAACCCCTGAGATCCCCCAAGGGGGGGGGGGGGGTTAGAGGGGGTGGGAGAGAGAGAAGGGGGTGGGTGAGAGAGAGAGGGGGGATGAGAGAGAGAGGGGTGTGAGAGAGAGAGAGAGGGGGTGGGTGGGTTGGTGAGGGAGGGAGGGGGGTGAGGGAGAGAGGGGGAGGGAGAGAGAGGGGGTGAGAGAGAGAGAGAGAGAGAGAGGGGTGAGAGAGAGTGAGAGAGGGGGAGAGAGAGAGAGGGGGTGAGAGAGAGAGAGAGAGGGGTGAGAGAGAGGGGGAGAGAGAGAGAAAGGGGATAAGTGAGAGAGAGACAGAGGGGGGGTGAGAGAGAGAGTCGGATGAGAGAGAGAGAGAGATAGGGGGTGAAAAGGAGAGAGAGGATGAGAGAGGGGGGGCAGTGGGAGAGAGAGGGGGGATGAGAGAGAGAGAGAGAGAAAGAGAGGGGTTGAGAGAGAGAGAGAGGGAGGGGGGAGAGAGAGAGGGGTGAGAGAGAAAGAGAGAGGGGGGTGAGAGAGAGAAGGGGGTGAGTGAGTGAGTGAGTGAGAGAGAGAGAGAGGAAGAGGGGTGAGAGAGAGAGGTGGGAGAGGCGGCTCTAGCAACCAATGGCCAAAAGAGTCTCAGGTGGAGGGGGGGCTGCTTTTTTGCTGCCCCCCTGCAAAAATCCGCCCTAGGCCTGGGCCTTGTCGGCCTAGGCCAAAATACAGCACTGTACCTGACCTGCACATTCACAAGAGTCAGCAACTGGTGTTCCCAGAAATTCAGCAAACTTTCTTCCAGGACCTCATAGTTACATAGTTAGTCTGGTTGAAAAAAGACACAAGTCCATCTGGGGGGGGGGGGGGGTGAATACAATCCTATATACCTATATACACAGTCCTATACGCACAGTTGATCCAGAGGAAGGCAAATTCTGACACTTCGCTCCTACATGTAAAAACCTACTTTTTTTTTTCTAGAAAATTACCTAGAAAAATTACAAAAAAAATGTGTTAAAAATAAATAATTCATTAATTTAAAAAAAAAAACGTTGCAGACATAATTTTAAAGGGCGACATGTTAGGTATCTATATACTTGGTATAACATCATCTTTCACATTATATGGAAAAATTGGGCTAACTTTACTGTTTTTTTTTTTTTTCTTTTTTGTTTTTTTAGCAGAGACCTAATAGAATAAAATGGTGTGTGGTGCAACTTTTTATGTCACCTGGTATCTGCGCAACGGTTTTTAAAACGCAATTTGTTTGCAAAAATAAACACTTTCATGAATAAAAAAAACGAAACCATGAAGTTAGACTAATTTTTTTTGTATAATGTGAAAGATGATGTTCACCAAGCAAATAGATACCTAACATGTCACGCTTTAAAATTGCGTCTGCAACGTCTTTTTTTTTTTTTTATTTATTTATTTATTTTATTTTTTATTTTACACTTTCTTTTTTGAACTACCTTCATTGCTTTTACAATGGATGAACAACATCCCTTGTGACAGCATGGGCCATCACCAGTCCTCTTTTTGGACAGATTTGGGGTCTATTAGACCCCAAATCTCTCCTCTGGCCACCCATGCAGCTGATCAAACACAGATCGGTCTGATCAGCTGCCACTGGTGACCTGGTAAACAAAGGGGTGGAACCGGAAGTGAGAAATTGCTCGTCACTCCCGATTTTCAAGGTTACAGAGAGAGGGGAACAACGTCAATTTCTCTCTCTCTGTGCAGGGCAGCCATTTCTGTCATCCGTATCGCTCCTGAGCACCATGATGGGACCGGAGAGGTGGGGGTGGGAGGGGGGTGAGACCCCCTTCTGCCACCCGCAGAAGTGATTGAGTGACTAATTATCCACTCGGATAACTTCTACATTGAAGAGAATCGCTGGCTCAAGATCAATAATGGGATGATGCCCTTAGGTGCGCCCACCATCCCAGAATAACCACTGAAATCTGAGGATGTACAGGAACATCCTTGGGTGGGAAGTTGTTAAAGCAATCTATTGAGATGGCCAGAACCACCTCTGGAGGGAGTCTATTCCATATTTTCACAGCTCTTACTGTGAAGAAACCTTTCCATATTTGGAGATGAAATCTGTTTTCCTCTAGATGTAAAGAGCGCCCCCCTTGTCCTCTGTGATGACCTTAAAGTGAACAACTCAACACCAAGTTCACTATATGGACCCCTTATGTATTTATACATGGAGATCATATCCCCCTTATGTATTTATACATGGAGATCATATCCCCCCTTATGTATTTATACATGGAGATCATATCCCCCCTTATGTATTTATACATGGAGATCATATCCCCCCTTATGTATTTATACATGGAGATCATACCCCCCTTATGTATTTATACATGGAGATCATACCCCCCTTATGCATTTATACATGGTGATCATATCCCCCCCTTATGTATTTATACATGGTGATCATATCCCCCCTTATGTATTTATATATGGAGACCATATCCCCCTTATGTATTTATATATGGAGACCATATTCCCCCTTATGTATTTATATATGGAGACCATATCCCCCCTTATGTATTTATACATGGTGATCATATCCCCCCTTATGTATTTATACATGGTGATCACATCCCCCTTATGTATTTATGCATGGAGACCATATCCCCCCTTATGTATTTCTACATGGTGATCATATCCCCCTTATGTATTTATACATGGAGATCATATCCCCCCCTTAGGTATTTATACATGGTGATCATATTCCCCCCCCTTATGTATTTATACATGGTGATCATATCCCCCATTATGTATTTATACATGGTGATCATATCCCCCCTTATGTATTTATACATGGTGATCATATCCCCCCTTATGAATTTATACATGGAGATCATATCCCCCTTATGTATTTATACATGGTGATCATATCCCCCCTTATGTATTTATACATGGTGATCATATCCCCCCTTATGTATTTATACATGGTGATCATATCCCCCCTTATGTATTTATACATGGAGATCATATCCCCCCTTATGTATTTATACATGGAGATCATATCCCCCCCCTTATGAATTTATACATGGTGATCATATCCCCCCCTTATGTATTTATACATGGAGATCATATCCCCCATTATGTATTTATACATGGTGATCATATCCCCCCCCCCCTTATGTATTTATACATGGGGATCATATCCCCCATTATGTATTTATACATGGTGATCATATCCTCCCCCTTATGTATTTATACATGGAGATCATATCCCCCATTATGTATTTATACATGGTGATCATATCCCCCCCCCTTATGTATTTATACATGGGGATCATATCCCCCCTTATGTATTTATACATGGAGATCATATCCCCCCCTTATGTATTTATACATGGAGAACATATCCCCCTTATGTATTTATACATGGTGATCATATCCCCCCATTATGTATTTATACATGGTGATCATATCCCCCCCCCTTATGTATTTATACATGGAGATCATATCCCCCCCTTATGTATTTATACATGGAGATCATATCCCCCATTATGTATTTATACATGGTGATCATATCCCCCCCTATGTATTTATACATGGTGATCATATCCCCCCTTATGTATTTATACATGGAGATCATATCCCCCCTTATGTATTTATACATGGTGATCATATCCCCCCTTATGTATTTATACATGGAGATCATATCCCCCATTATGTATTTATACTTGGTGATCATATCCCCCCTTATGTATTTATACATGGAGATCATATCCCCCCTTATGTATTTATACATGGATGGTGATCATATCCCCCCTTATGTATTTATACATGGAGATCATATCCCCCCTTATGTATTTATACATGGAGATCATATCCCCCCTTATGTATTTATACATGGAGATCATATCCCCCATTATGTATTTATACATGGTGATCATATCCCCCCCTTATGTATTTATACATGGTGATCATATCCCCCCCCTTATGTATTTATACATGGAGATCATATCCCCCCTTATGAATTTATACATGGTGATCATATCCCCCCCTTATGTATTTATACATGGAGATCATATCCCCATTATGTATTTATACATGGTGATCATATCCCCCCCTTATGTATTTATACATGGGGATCATATCCCCCCTTATGTATTTATACATGGAGAACATATCCCCCTTATGTATTTATACATGGAGAACATATCCCCCTTATGTATTTATACATGGTGATCATATCCCCCCATTATGTATTTATACATGGTGATCATATCCCCCCCTTATGTATTTATACATGGAGATCATATCCCCCCCTTATGTATTTATACATGGGGATCATATCCCCCCTTATGTATTTATACATGGAGAACATATCCCCCTTATGTATTTATACATGGAGAACATATCCCCCTTATGTATTTATACATGGTGATCATATCCCCCCATTATGTATTTATACATGGTGATCATATCCCCCCCTTATGTATTTATACATGGAGATCATATCCCCCCGCTTATGTATTTATACATGGAGATCATATCCCCCATTATGTATTTATACATGGTGATCATATCCCCCCTTATGTATTTATACATGGAGATCATATCCCCCATTATGTATTTATACTTGGTGATCATATCCCCCCTTATGTATTTATACATGGAGAACATATCCCCCTTATGTATTTATACATGGAGAACATATCCCCCTTATGTATTTATACATGGTGATCATATCCCCCCTTATGTATTTATACATGGTGATCACATCCCCCCTTATGTATTTATACATGGAGATCATATCCCCCCTTATGTATTTATACATGGTGATCACATCCCCCCTTATGTATTTATACATGGAGATCATAGCCCCCCTAATGTATTTATACATGGAGATCATATCCCCCCTTATGTATTTATAAATGGAGATCATATCCCCCCTTATGTATTTATACATGGAGATCATATCCCCCATTATGTATTTATACATGGTGATCATATCCCCCCCCCCTTATGTATTTATACATGGGGATCATATCCCCCATTATGTATTTATACAAGGAGATCATATCCCCCCCTTATGTATTTATACATGGAGATCATATCCCCCCTTATGTATTTATACATGGTGATCATATCCCCCCTTATGTATTTATACATGGAGATCATATCCCCCCTTATGTATTTATACATGGTGATCACATCCCCCCTTATGTATTTATACATGGAGATCATAGCCCCCCTAATGTATTTATACATGGAGATCATATCCCCCCTTATGTATTTATAAATGGAGATCATATCCCCCCTTATGTATTTATACATGGGGATCATATCCCCCATTATGTATTTATACAAGGAGATCATATCCCCCCCCTTATGTATTTATACATGGAGATCATATCCCCCCTTATGTATTTATACATGGTGATCATATCCCCCCTAATGTATTTATACATGGAGATCATATCCCCCCTTATGTATTTATAAATGGAGATCATATCCCCCCTTATGTATTTATACATGGAGATCATATCCCCCCTTATGTATTTATACATGGAGATCATATCCCCCATTATGTATTTATACATGGTGATCATATCCCCCCCCCCTTATGTATTTATACATGGGGATCATATCCCCCATTATGTATTTATACAAGGAGATCATATCCCCCCTTATGTATTTATACATGGAGATCATATCCCCCCTTATGTATTTATACATGGTGATCATATCCCCCCTTATGTATTTATACATGGTGATCATATCCCCCCTTATGTATTTATACATGGTGATCACATCCCCCCTTATGTATTTACACATGGAGATCATATCCCCCCTTATGTATTTATACATGGTGACCATATCCCCCCCTTATGTATTTATACATAGAGATCATATCCCCCCCTGAGTCATTAACTTCGTCAGCTGACGAAGTCGATGACGCAATGCGTACGGGGGAGGAGCCTGCACGTCATTACGCTGATTCCGGGTTTACCAGGAAGTGTCTGAATGCCGAGATAGCTTGCACTGCTTAAGTGCTATACAATGTAAGTGCGATTTCAGCATATGTAATAAATAGCCTTTTACTGAGACAGAGAGCACTAGATCTTCTTTTTATTTATTCACCAACGCCATATACAACTTGAATGATTGTTTGGAGGCGGTGGCAGGAGGGCTTACCAGGCGACTGTGATTTTACCCTATGCGTATTTAGGCGCTCATGAGTCTTTCCTTGAGGTGAGCTGCTAATTTTACCATTGTCACGTGGATCACTTGGAGTGAAGCATGCAGCACTTTAATCACAGATGAAGATTCATTTATTATTGTGTCACTTTAGTTGCACTGTGTATTGGGACTTTCAATATCACCGATTTTTTTGATTCAATATTTATTAATGTTTATCACATTATTTGAGTTTATGGTCACATTATTTACCATTTTCCACTAAGCGATTATTTGTCATTGATTTTCATTCACTTAGCGCAGCGATATTATTTATTCATGTTTTCTCACAGAACTACATATTTGAACAGGGTTTCTCAACCAGGGTTCCTCCTGAGGTTGCTAGGGGTTTCTAGGTTTCCTCCTGATGTTAATAGGTGTTCCTAGGGTTCCTCCTGAGGTTACTAGGTTTTCCTAGGGTTCCTCCTGAGGTTACTAGGTGTTCCTGGGGTTCCTCCTGAGGTTACTAGGTGTTCCTGGGGTTCCTCCTGAGGTTACTAGGTGTTCCTAGGGTTCCTCCTGAGGTTACTAGGTGTTCCTAGGGTTCCTCCTGAGGTTGCTGGGGGTTCCTAGGGTTCCTCCTGAGGTTACTAGGTGTTCCTAGGTTTCCTCCTGAGGTTGCTAGGGGTTCCTAGGGTTCCTCCTGAGGTTACTAGGTGTTCCTAGGTTTCCTCCTGAGGTTGCTAGGGGCCCCTAGGGTTCCTCCTGAGGTTGCTGGGGGTTCCTAGGGTTCCTCCTGAGGTTACTAGGTGTTCCTAGGTTTCCTCCTGAGGTTGCTAGGGGTTCCTAGGGTTCCTCCTGAGGTTACTAGGTGCTCCTAGGGTTCCTCCTGAGGTTGCTGGGGGTTCCTAGGGTTCCTCCTGAGGTTACTAGGTGTTCCTAGGTTTCCTCCTGAGGTTGCTAGGGGTTCCTAGGTTTCCTCCTGAGGTTGCTAGGGGCCCCTAGGGTTCCTCCTGAGGTTGCTGGGGGTTCCTAGGGTTCCTCCTGAGGTTACTAGGTGTTCCTAGGTTTCCTCCTGAGGTTGCTAGGGGTTCCTAGGGTTCCTCCTGAGGTTACTAGGTGCTCCTAGGGTTCCTCCTGAGGTTGCTGGGGGTTCCTAGGGTTCCTCCTGAGGTTACTAGGTGCTCCTAGGGTTCCTCCTGAGGTTGCTGGGGGTTCCTAGGTTTCCTCCTGATGTTAATAGGTGCTCCTAGGGTTCCTCCTGAGGTTACTAGGTGTTCCTAGGGTTCCTCCTGAGGTTACTAGGTGTTCCTAGGGTTCCTCCTGAGGTTACTAGGTGTTCCTGGGGTTCCTCCTGAGGTTACTAGGTGTTCCTAGGGTTCCTCCTGAGGTTACTAGGTGTTCCTAGGGTTCCTCCTGAGGTTTCTGGGGGTTCCTAGGGTTCCTCCTGAGGTTACTAGGTGTTCCTAGGTTTCCTCCTGAGGTTGCTAGGGGTTCCTAGGGTTCCTCCTGAGGTTACTAGGTGTTCCTAGGTTTCCTCCTGAGGTTGCTAGGGGCCCCTAGGGTTCCTCCTGAGGTTGCTGGGGGTTCCTAGGGTTCCTCCTGAGGTTACTAGGTGTTCCTAGGTTTCCTCCTGAGGTTGCTAGGGGTTCCTCCTGAGGTTACTAGGTGCTCCTAGGGTTCCTCCTGAGGTTGCTGGGGGTTCCTAGGGTTCCTCCTGAGGTTACTAGGTGTTCCTAGGTTTCCTCCTGAGGTTGCTAGGGGTTCCTAGGGTTCCTCCTGAGGTTACTAGGTGTTCCTAGGTTTCCTCCTGAGGTTGCTAGGGGCCCCTAGGGTTCCTTCTGAGGTTGCTAAGGGTTCCCAGGGTTCCTTCTGAGGTTACTAGGTGTTCCTTGAGCAATGAGCAATCTCGGCCTCTCATATAAGTTCCCAATGACACCATTGTTCCTTTTAGCTAACTGTAAGGGGGGTAATTCTTCCCAATGGTGACAAGAGTAGTGTTGAGCGAACACGGACTGTATTATTCGTGTTCGTACCGAATAATTGGATTTTTTTTACCCGAACACGGACACGGACACTTTACTGTATGTTCGGGTAAAAATCCGTGTTCGGTCGTTTTATTTCCGGGTTTTGCATGCTTTGGCGCTCTTTTCATGGCGGGCTTTCAACAGCCAATCAACAATCGTTTAACTGGTGTGCCTTAAGCCATCCCAGCCATGCCTGCAAATGTCTTAGTAGCTGTGATTGGCCGTCTGAAGCATGTGACCAAGTCTTTATAAGTTCGAGGCAGCCGCCGCAGCAGCGTCATTCTGCTGCTTAGCTAAGGGACAGAGCACACATCAATGTGCTGGCTGCTGATTAGGGAAAGATAGGCAGGAAAAAACCATTTGTGTCCGGATAGAATTGAGGGACAGGTCGGAGTGTTTAGGCAGGGCGAGTTGTAGGCATTTTAGGGATAGAGTCTGCTGAATTATAGGGTCAGTGTCTTCTACAAACTACAATCGATATTGCTGTGTGGGGGGTGGGGTGAATCTGCACTCAATCCTGATCTACGATCTCTTCTCAATCCTGTTAGGGACAGAGTCTGCTGAATTTTAGGGAAACTGTGTTCTACAAACTACAATCGATATTGCTGTGTGGTGTGGGATTGGAGATAGGCAGGTGTCAGTGATCCACATCCATTTTTCTGTGTGTGAGCTGCAGTGAACACAATCTTTTTGGGCTGCAGTGAACACAATCTTTTTGGGGTGCAGTGAACAAAATCTTTTTGGGGTGCAGTGAACACAATCCTTTTTGGTGTGCAGTGAACACAATCTTTGTGGGGTGCAGTGAACAAAATCCTTTGTGGGGTGCAGTGAACACAATCTTTTTGGGGTGCAGTGAACAAAATCCTTTTTGGGGTGCAGTGAACAACATCCTTTTTGGGGTGCAGTGAACACAATCTTTTTGGGGTGCAGTGAACAAAATCCTTTGTGGGGTGCAGTGAACACAATCTTTTTGGGGTGCAGTGAACACAATCTTTTTGGGGTGGAGTGAACAACATCCCTTTTGGGGTGCAGTGAACAAAATCCTTTTTGGGGTGCAGTGAACAAAATCATTTTTGGGGTGCAGTGAACACAATCTTTTTGGGGTGCAGTGAACACAATCTTTGTGGGGTGCAGTGAACACAATCTTTTTGGGGTGGAGTGAACAACATCCTTTTTGGGGTGCAGTGAACAACATCCTTTTTGGGGTGCAGTGAACACAATCTTTTTGGGGTGCAGTGAACACAATCTTTGTGGGGTGCAGTGAACACAATCTTTTTGGGGTGGAGTGAACAACATCCTTTTTGGGGTGCAGTGAACAACATCCTTTTTGGGGTGCAGTGAACACAATCTTTTTGGGGTGCAGTGAACACAATCTTTGTGGGGTACAGTGAACAGAATCTTTGTGGGGTGCAGTGAACACAATCTTTGGGGGGTACAGTGAACACAATCTTTTTGGGGTGCAGTGAACACAATCTTTGTGGGGTGCAGTGAACACAATCTTTTTGGGGTGGAGTGAACAAAATCATTTTTGGGGTGCAGTGAACAACATCCTTTTTGGGGTGCAGTGATCAAAATCCTTTTTGGGGTGCAGTGAACACAATCTTTTTGGGGTGCAGTGAACAAAATCCTTTGTGGGGTGCAGTGAACAGAATCTTTGTGGGGTGCAGTGAACACAATCTTTGGGGGGTACAGTGAACACAATCTTTTTGGGGTGCAGTGAACACAATCTTTGTGGGGTACAGTGAACAGAATCTTTGTGGGGTGCAGTGAACACAATCTTTGGGGGGTACAGTGAACACAATCTTTTTGGGGTGCAGTGAACACAATCTTTGGGGGGTACAGTGAACACAATCTTTTTGGGGTGCAGTGAACACAATCTTTGTGGGGTGCAGTGAACACAATCTTTGGGGGGGTACAGTGAACACAATCTTTTTGGGGTGCAGTGAACAACATCCTTTTAGGGTGCAGTGAACACAATCTTTGTGGGGTGCAGTGAACAACATCCTTTTAGGGTGCAGTGAACACAATCTTTGTGGGGTACAGTGAACAGAATCTTTGTGGGGTGCAGTGAACACAATCTTTGGGGGGTACAGTGAACACAATCTTTGTGAGGTGCAGTGAACACAATCTTTGTGGGGTGCAGTGAACACAATCATTGTGGGGTGCAGTGAACTCAATCTTTGTGGGGTACAGTGAACACAATCTCATACTTCTGAAGATTTGAGGGTGCTGCCTGTTCCATACTCCCCCTACTCCTCATCTAGCCTTTTAGGGGTACAAACAATAGTAATTGGGGCCTAGTGTGGTTGTGTACGTGTGATATACATACACTTTTTTTGGATCATATTTTCTATTCCGCTATTTAATCAAAAACCTTTGGGGATCAGTTAAATTGGGGGATAGTCTGTGTTGGTACGTGTGAGAGAGATCCACCTTTCCAAGTTTTTGGGGTTCATCTCATACTTCTGAAGGTTTGAGGGTGCTGCCTGTTCCATACCCCCCCTACTCCTCATCTAGCCTTTTAGGGGTACAAACAATAGTAATTGGGGCCTAGTGTGGTTGTGTACGTGTGATATACATACACTTTTTTTGGATCATATTTTCTATTCCGCTATTTAATCAAAAACCTTTGGGGATCAGTTAAATTGGGGGATAGTCTGTGTTGGTACGTGTGAGAGAGATCCACCTTTCCAAGTTTTTGGGGTTCATCTCATACTTCTGAAGGTTTGAGGGTGCTGCCTGTTCCATACCCCCCCTACTCCTCATCTAGCCTTTTAGGGGTACAAACAATAGTAATTGGGGCCTAGTGTGGTTGTGTACGTGTGATATACATACACTTTTTTTGGATCATATTTTCTATTCCGCTATTTAATCAAAAACCTTTGGGGATCAGTTAAATTGGGGGATAGTCTGTGTTGGTACGTGTGAGAGAGATCCACCTTTCCAAGTTGTTGGGGTTCATCTCATACTTCTGAAGGTTTGAGGGTGCTGCCTGTTCCATACTCCCCCTACTCCTCATCTAGCCTTTTAGGGGTACAAACAATAGTAATTGGGGCCCAGTGTGGTTGTGTACGTGTGATATACATACACTTTTTTTGGATCATATTTTCTATTCCGCTATTTAATTTAACTGGGCCTCCATGCGAGACCTGTGTGCCTTGTTGCGCTGTTTTGAGTACTCCACCAACATGGCCAGTGGCAATGACGCCGTTCTCAGCTTAACTATCCCACTTCTATGCCTCCTTGAAAAAACAATTCGGGCGATGATGGAAGAGGATGTGGCACAGGATGAGGAGGAGGAGGAGGATGAAGAGGTAACATTTCCAAGGCTTTCAGGGCAGTCATTCGCAAGGGGCTCCGAGGGTGGGTTCCTGCACACGCAAACGCCAGGGACGCAATTGTCCAGCAGGGGCACAGTTCTGGAGGATGAGGAGGATGAGGAGGAGGAGGAGCTGGAGGAGGAGATGGAACCATGTTCACAGCAGGGTGGCACCCAGGCCAGCTCATGGCCATCACTGGTGCGTGGCTGGGGGGATACAGAGGACACGGACGATACACCTCCCACAGAGGACAGCCTTTCGTTGCCTCTGGGCAGCCTGGCACACATGAGCGATTACATGCTGCAGTGTCTCCACAACGACCGCCGAGTTGCCCACATTCTAACTTGTGCTGATTACTGGGTGGCCACGCTGCTGGATCCCCGTTACAAGGACAACGTACCGTCCTTAATTCACTCACTGGAGCGCGATCGCAAGATGCGCGAGTACAAGCGCACGCTGGTAGACGCCATGCTGCTGGCATTCCCATCTGACAGCGGGGCCACAGTGGAAGCACAAGGCAGAGGAGGAGGAGGAGGAGGTCGCCAACGCAACCAGGGCACCGCCAGCACCTCAGAAGGCAGGGTTAGCATGGCCGAAATGTGGAAAAGCTTTGTCAGCACGCCACAACAAACAGCAGCACCAGCAGCTCAGATGGAACGTCTTAGCAGGAGGCAGCATTTTACCAACATGGTGGAGCAGTATGTGTGCACACGCCTACATGTAGTGAATGACGGGTCTGCCCCCTTCAACTTCTGGGTCTCCAAATTGGGCACATGGCCTGAGCTTGCCCTTTACGCCTTGGAGGTGCTGGCGTGCCCTGCAGCCAGTGTATTATCTGAACGGGTATTTAGCACGGCTGGGGGCGTTATAACAGACAAGCGCAGCCGCCTGTCCAGAGACAATGTGGACAAGCTCACGTTCATTAAAATGAACCAGGCATGGATCCCACGGGACTTTTCCGTACCTTATGCAGAATAGCAATGGATACCGACCTTACCCACCCATTGTTCCATTTTTGCTCTTTCTCACTCTTTTGGGGTGTACCCTCATTTAAAATTTTTGAAAAGAAGCAGTGTTGGCTACCTCGTCCTCCTCCTCAGGGCCAGATTAATGTAGGGGCTATTGGAGCTGCAGCTCCAGGCCCCTACCTTTTATATAGGCCCCGGGTTGGCCATATTCACTGTTACCGCTCTTCTGTCACTTGTAAACACAGAAGTCTGGCTTCTATGCTCGCTTCCCCAGGCAGCACCCTCAGAACCTCCCCACACAGCGTGAAGGCCGGACAAGGAGGGACAGTTGGCGATGTATGGATGTGTTTATGGGCTTCAGAGACAGCATCCCATGTTGAATTAGGCATGCATGGCTGCACCCTTCCTCCTCTGGGTGCATGGCAAGGCACGGCCCTTAAGGCCCTTCAAAATCCTCAGCACCAAGCCCATGATGCTGTTAATCCGGCCCTGGTCCTCCTCCACCGCCGCTTCCACCTACACCGCCCATAGGTGTGCGCAGCCTATTGCATTAAGGTGTGCACCCCAAAGTTGAAATACACATGCATGTGTTTGCCAGCAGGGAGAGTAATGTATCGGGGCCATGTACCTGTAGGCAAGGAGAAATAGAGCAGAGCAGGTCCCAGGGAGATCTTTCCCATCTCCTCACTGGCAATGCTATGTGCCCTAGGTGATTAGGGTGTGCCCAGGCACACCCAGCACACCCTGTGCGCACGCCTATGTCACCGCCACATCCACCACCACCTCAACCTCCCTCCTACTCCATATGGGCCTCGTCCTTCAGAGATGAAGAAGAACATTGTTTTATTTTTCTGTTTTTTTTTGTTGTTTTAAGTTATTTCCCTATCCACATTTGTTTGCAGAGCACTTGCCATGCTCTTAATTACGTTTTGCTGCCATTTGCAGCACTCTAGCCCTTTCCTTTGGTGTTTTAGAGCCATTTTAGTGCCTTAAAGTTCGGGTCCCCATTGACTTCAATGGGGTTCGGTGTCCGGGAAAAGTTCGGTAAAAGTCCGGGACACGGACCCGGACTTTTTTTTAAAGTTCGGCCGAACCCGTCGAACACGGACATCTAGGTGTCCGCTCAACCCTAGACAAGAGTAAGAATCTTTCTTCCCACCGACTGACACACTAATGTGTCATGAGTTGTAGATTTTTTATTTTGTAGCATACTTGAACAGGGTTTCTCAACCAGGGTTCCTCCTGAGGTTGCTAGGGGTTCCTAGGGTTCCTCCTCAGGTTACTAGGTGTTCCTAGGGTTCCTCCTGAGGTCACTAGGTGTTCCTAGGGTTCCTCCTGAGGTTACTAGGTGCTCCGGGGGTTCCTCCTGATGTTACTAGGTGCTCCTAGGGTTCCTCCTGAGGTTACTAGGTGCTCCTAGGTTTCCTCCTGAGGTTACTAGATGCTCCTAGGGTTCCTCCTGAGGTTGATGGGGGATCCTATGGTTCCTCCTGAGGTTGCTGGGGGTTCCTAGGGTTCCCCCTGAGGTTACTAGGTGCTCCTAGGGTTCCTCCTGAGGTTGATGGGGGTTCCTAGGGTTCCTCCTGAGGTTGCTGGGGGTTCCTAGGGTTCCTCCTGAGGTTGCTGGGGGTTCCTAGGGTTCCTCCTGAGGTTTCTAGGGGCCCCTAGGGTTCCTCCTGAGGTTGATGGGGGTTCCTAGGGTTCCTCCTGAGGTTGCTGGGGGTTCCTAGGGTTCCTCCTGAGGTTACTAGGTGTTCCTAGGTTTCCTCCTGAGGTTGCTAGGGGTTCCTAGGGTTCCTCCTGAGGTTACTAGGTGTTCCTAGGTTTCCTCCTGAGGTTGCTAGGGGCCCCTATGGTTCCTTCTGAGGTTGCTAAGGGTTCCCAGGGTTCCTTCTGAGGTTACTAGGTGTTCCTTGAGCAATGAGCAATCTCGGCCTCTCATATAAGTTCCCAATGACACCATTGTTCCTTTTAGCTAACTGTAAGGGGGGTAATTCTTCCCAATGGTGACAAGAGTAAGAATCTTTCTTCCCACTGACTGACACACTAATGTGTCATGAGTTGTAGATTTTTTATTTTGTAGCATACTTGAACAGGGTTTCTCAACCAGGGTTCCTCCTGAGGTTGCTAGGGGTTCCTAGGGTTCCTCCTCAGGTTACTAGGTGTTCCTAGGGTTCCTCCTGAGGTCACTAGGTGTTCCTAGGGTTCCTCCTGAGGTTACTAGGTGCTCCTGGGGTTCCTCCTGAGGTTACTAGGTGCTCCTAGGTTTCCTCCTGAGGTTACTAGGTGCTCCTATGGTTCCTCCTGAGGTTGATGGGGGATCCTAGGGTTCCTCCTGAGGTTGCTGGGGGTTCCTAGGGTTCCCCCTGAGGTTACTAGGTGCTCCTAGGGTTCCTCCTGAGGTTGATGGGGGTTCCTAGGGTTCCTCCTGAGGTTGCTGGGGGTTCCTAGGGTTCCTCCTGAGGTTGCTGGGGGTTCCTAGGGTTCCTCCTGAGGTTTCTAGGGGCCCCTAGGGTTCCTCCTGAGGTTGATGGGGGTTCCTAGGGTTCCTCCTGAGGTTGCTGGGGGTTCCTAGGGTTCCTCCTGAGGTTGCTAGGGGCCCCTAGGGTTCCTCCTGAGGTTGCTAGGGGTTCCCAGGGTTCCTCCTGAGGTTACTAGGTGTTCCTTGAGCAATGAGCAATCTCTGCCTCTCATATAAGTTCCCAATGACACCATTGTTCCTTTTATTTATCTTTAATAAGGATGATCGAACTTTTGAAAAGTTCGGTTCGACCAGAACACCCGAATTTTCCAAAAGTTCGGTTCGGATTTCAGAACCCCATTGAAATCAATGGGACCCGAACTTCGGTAATCAAAAAACACCATTTTTAAGCCCTAAAACCCAATAAATGCCCCTAAAAAGTGCCTAGGGTTCTGGGTCATGCCCCATTAACTATTAATCACACAAAAAAAGTTCTTAAAAATTGTCATTTTTGATAAAAAAAGCCAATTATTGAAAAAATTGAAAAAAAAAAAAAAAAGAGAGATTCTTTGGATTTAGTGTCTGGGGGGTCTAAAAGATGTGCATGTGAAGTTTCAGCTCTGTAGAATGTCCAGAACCATGAACAAAAAAAAAAGATAATTTTTCAGTAGAACAGGGATGTGGTTCGGGAGCCTCCTTTAACTTTAACACTTATATGATCTTTTTTTTCTGGTTCTGGACATGCTACAAAGCTGAAACTTCACAGGTACACATTTTAGACCCCCCAGACACAAAATCACACAAAAAAAGTTCTTAGAAATTGTAATTTTTGATAAAAAAAAAGCCAATTATTGAAAAAAAAAAAAAAAAGAGATATTTTGATTTTCACTTTGGATTTCGTATCTGGGGGGTCTAAAAAGTGTACATGTGAAGTTTCAGCTCTGTAGCATGTCCAGAACCATAAAAAAAAGATCGTTTGTATTAGAAAACTTTAAGCACAGGAATATAGCTTCGCTACTGTAACACCTTGCCGGTTTAATAGCAGGCATTTTTTTGGGTTCTTTGCAGTCAGGAAAAACATCTGAACTTGTGTATAGTGGTACTGTGCACAAGTTCAGATGTTTTGCCTGCCTCCAAAACCCCCCAAAAAATGCCAGCAAAAACACACCTGGGCATTTTTTTTTGACGCTAGCGTTTTTTTTTTGCATTTTTTGGGGTTCTTTTGAGGCAGGCAAAACATCTGAACTTGTGTATAGTGGTGTATATACACACATAGATATATTTATATACACACCTAGACATATATAGGTGTGATAGTAGCAGAAATATATTACTGTAAATGATTTCATTAGCGCAAGCATATATTTCTGCTACTATCACACCTATATATGTCTAGGGGTATATATTCAGACATATATGTGTATATATACCCCCTATACACATGTTCAGATGTTTTGCCTGCCTCAAAAGAACCCCAAAAAATGCCAAAAAAAAACGCTAGCGTCAAAAAAAAAATGCCCAGGTGTGTTTTTGCTGGCATTTTTTGGGGGTTTTTGGAGGCAGGCAAAACATCAGAACTTGTGCACAGTACCACTATACACAAGTTCAGATGTTTTTCCTGACTGCAAAGAACCCAAAAAAATGCCTTCTATTAAACCGGCAAGGTGTTACAGCAGCGAAGCCATATTCCTGTGCTGAAAGTTTTCTAATACAAACAATCTTTTTTTTTCTGGTTCTGGACATGCTACAGACCTGAAACTTCACATGTACACTTTTTAGACCCCCCAGATACTAAATCCAAAGTAAAAACCAAAAAATCTATTTTTTTTTTTATTTTTTTAATAATTGGCTTTTTTTATCAAAAATGACAATTTTTAAGAACTTTGTGTAAAGGAGCACTCTAACTACACTAGATATCCCTTTCCTCACACTAATAAATGCTAAATTACATTTTTAAAGTAAAATTAACAGAACTGCTTCCACTCTCTTCCATGTCCAGTATAACAATGCTAGGAATATGGCGGGGGCTATCTTATATACTGGGGGGCGTATTCACTAATGATTGGTCTAGGGACCCCCTAGTCACTCCAATCACATTCCTAGCATTCTCCTGCCCCCTCAATTGGCTTTTGCTAATGTTTCTGGTCCAATCACTGGCTTTTAAAGCCCATTTCCTGAAGCATTGCATTTTGGGCCGGTTCTGGTTGCCGAATTCCGAACTTTTTGGGCAAAAAGTTCTAAATTCGACCGAACCTCGAACACCCAATGTTCGGGCCGAACCGATGGTCGACCCGAACCGTTCGATCATCCCTAATCTTTAAGGGGGTAATTCTTTCCAATGGTGACAAGAGTAAGAATCATTCTTCCCACTGACTGTCACACTAATGTGTCATGAGTTGTAGATTTTTTATTTTGTAGCAGAGGTTCCCAGAGACCAGAAATTTATTTCAAGGGTTCCTCTGCGGTGAAAAGGTTGAGAAATGCTGAACTTAAAATGTTGAATTTTTGCTAGTTTTTCATTTTTTATTTTGTTTAATTTATGATACAAAGTTTTTATTTAACACCATTAAAACCATAAGGTTGTTAAAGCACAAGAAGGGTTCAATAAGGATAATATAAGAATTTAGCACAGTATACAGTGCATCTGGAAAGTATTCTAAGTGCTTCACTTTTCCCACATTTTGCTATGGTACAGCTTTATCCCAAAATGGATTAAATTCACAATTTTCCTACAAATCCTACCAACAATCCCCCATAATGACAATGTGAAAGAGGTTTGTTTTAAATCTTTGAAAATGTATTAAAAATAAAAAAAAATCCCATGTACATGAGTATCACGGCCTTTTCCATGATGCTCAAAATTGAGCTCAGGTGCACCCTGTTACCACTGATCATCCTTGAGATGTTTCTACAACCTGATTGGAGTCCTCCTGTGGTAAATTCAGTTGATTGGACATGATTTGGAAAGGCACACACACCTGTCTATATAAGGTCCCACAGGTAACAGTGCATGTCAGAGCACAAACCAAGCCATGAAGTCCAAGGAATTATCTGTAGACCTCCAGGACAGGATTGGATCAAGGAACAGATCTGGAGAAGGGTACAGAAAAATGTCTGAGGCATTGAAGGTCCCAATGAGCACAGTGGCCTCCATCATCTGTAAATGGAAGAAGTTTGGAACCACTAGTACTTTTCCTAGAGTGGGCCGCCTGGCCAAACTGAGCGATAGGTTGGAGAATGGCCTTAGTCAGGGAGGTGACCAAGAACCTGATGGTCACCCTGACAGAGCTTCAACATTTCTCTGTGGAGAGAGGAGAACCTCCCAGAAGAATACCCACCTCTGCAGCACTCAACCAATCAGGCCTGTATGGTAGAGTGGCCCGACGGAAGCCACTCCTCAATAAAAGGCACATGACAGCCCACCTGGGGTTTACCAAAAGGCACCTGAAGGACTTTCAGACCATGAGAAACAAAACTCTCTGCTATGATGAAACAAAGGTTGAACTCTTTGACCTAAATGGCAAGCGTCATGTCTGGAGAAAACCAGGCACCGCTCATCACCTGGCCAATACCATCCCTACAGTGAAGCATGGTGGTGGCAGCATCATGCTGTAGGGATGTTTTTCAATGGTAGGAACTGAGAGACTAGTCAGGATTGAGGGAAAGGTGAATGTAGCAATGTACAGAGATATCCTTGATGAAAACCGGCTCCAGAGCACTCTGGGCCTCAGACTGGGGCGAAAGTTCATCTTCCAACAGGACAACGACCCTAAGCACACAGCCAAGATAACAAAGGAGAGGCTACAGGACAACTCTGGGAATGGCCTTGAGTTGGCTGAAAATGGGAGCTTGAGAGATCCTGCAGAGAAGAATGGGAGCAACTGCCCAAAAATAGGTGTACCAAGCTTGTAGCATCATACTCAAAAAGACTTGAGGCTGTAATTGGCGTCAAAGGTGCTTCAACAAAAGTATTGAGCAAAGGCTATAACCAAATTAGAAAAGATGGGGCTTTGCGGGCCAATGGGAGCAGGAGGATCATATATGGTTCCCATGTCTGACATATATAAAATCAAACAAGCAAAGCAGAAACGCAAATGTAGAAATAAATTCCCAGATGGGAATGTCGATACTGGGTATCAGAAGATGATGTAAGGGTCTCTGATGGAGCACGGTCTAAGGGTCACCAGCAAGTTTCACACGAGGCTTCCTCAGGGCCTGAGAGACCAAGACAGACCGATATTTCCCAATGCGAATCAGGTCATGGCAAGCAAAGCAGAAAAGGATAGGCTGAACAGCCAAATTATCTAAGACCAGTGAGGATGCAGTACTCAATATACGGCCAGATTGGCACAATGATTCTTTATCTATTATAATGGCAACATGTAGTCAAGGTGCATGGGGACATCTTATTGGGATAGGTGTATCCGTATATCCTGTGTCCTATATATACAGCTGGAGATTACAGCTGCAAGTAGTCTAGTCAGATCATGAGGCAGGTATACTCTCAATGGGTTCAAGCTGGTTAGCTTAGAACAACGGCCAACCCATAGAAAAACCCAAAAAACCCAAAGGCTGTGAATACTTATGTACATGGGATTTTATTTATTTTTTTCATTTTTTATTTTGAATAAATTTGCAAAGCTTTCAAACAAATTTCTTTCACATTGTTATCATGGGGGATTGTTTGTAGAATTTTGAGGAAAATAATGATTTTCATTAATTTTGGAATAAGGCTGTAACATAACAAAATGTGGAAAAGGTGAAGCACTGAATACTTTCCAGGTGCACTGCATACATATTTTTTGACCCCAATTTTTGCACACACCCGTGCACAGCGCTGTCATTTAAATTGGCTAATATGGCAACTGGGATGAGTAGAATGGGAAATAGCCTGACATATGGCTATACTATCACACACAGGAAAAGTGGAAAAGGGCGGAGCTACAGTTTATAATTCTGTTTGATCCTGATTTTCTTTTGCTTTCAGAAATGTATCTTCATTATCGGGATCATTATTGCTCTTCTACTCCTGGTGATTGTTCTGCCAATAGTGCTGCACCACTGAAAACAGGACGCCTAGCCCCACCCTCTGAAGAACAACTGCTCAGATACAAACACTAATGAAAAAAAGGAACGTTCTGGGGCATTTCTCTCGTAAGAATAATTTGGTGCATTGGATGGAGTGAATGGATGAATGATCTTCATTGTCAGAGGGGAAAAAGTACTAAAATCCATCCAGTACTAAAAGAAATAATGAACAGGAATACCTCTAAAAGTACAAGAAAATTCAACTATGTACTGGAATCGGTGTATAATGCCCACCTTAGGATGTGGATGAGATACATCACAATGTGGCCTATCTATGTGCAATTTCACTGTGAGAATGTCTCAGCATTCATATACCCGTCCTAAATCATTCCTGTAGTTTTCTAATATGCATAACATTTTATTTTCTGTTTTTTCCTATGATCTATTCTATGATTATTAGCTCCATCTAGTGGCCATAATGTGGTAGGTTCCTGATTGCAGTATTTCAAGGAAATACTGAAACATAGAAACATAGAAACATAGAATGTGTCGGCAGATAAGAACCATTTGGCCCATCTAGTCTGGCCATTGCATCCTTGCATTATTGCCACTAGATGGAGCTGACAACTATAGGAATTAAACAGAAAATGGCATTTCACACCTTATACACTAATCACAGGGATTATTTGTGATGGCTGAACCATTTGTACAGGGAATTTATTTATACAAAAAACCCCAATGGGTACCACGGCAGCCAAGCTCTGAAGAAAGCACCTCCAATCTGAAGAGGATCAGTAATGAGATCATCCATAGATGATGACATTTCTGAGCATCCTCAGTATAGTATAACAGTGTCTCTAATAAGCAACAAATGATGGTTTCTAAGCATATCAGTTATATTAGGGCTGGTTCACACCAAGATGCAGTCCAGTGCATTTTTTTTTCTGCATTAATAACGCATGGCCATTGTTTAACATGGATTCCAATGGCATCAATATACTAAGCAGCAAAGAATCACTATGGAACTTTTTTAAGCATCCGTCATTCCCCCTACTACAGGGTGGGTCTACATACCAGAAAAAAGAACTGTATCAAACAGTGGGAGAGTTTTCCCAGGAAAGAAGGTATAAAGTGACCCCAGACATTTATGAATTAACAAAATTGAAACAGTTTATTGGACTCAGAACATACCGTATATACTCAAGTATAAGCCGAAGCACCTAATTTTACCACAAAAAACTGGGAAAACATATTGACTCGAGTATAAGCCTAGGTTGGGAAATGCAGCAGCTACTGGACCCAACTGGACCACCACAAGACACAAAACAGGGGCTGCAGATATGGTACAGGAGATGCAGGCCTGTGGGCATGGTACAGGAGATGGTACAGGCATGGTACAGAAGATGGTACAGGAGATGGTACAGGCATGGTACAGGAGATGGTAGAGGCATGTTACAGAAGATGATACAAGAGATGGTACAGAAGATGATACAAGAGATGGCACAGGAGATGGTACAGGCATGGTACAGGAGATGGTACAAGAGATGGTACAGGAGATGTTGCCAGCATGGTACAGGAGATGGTACAGGAGATGGTACAGGAGATGGTACAAGAGATGGTACAGGAGATGGTACAGGCATGGTACAGGAGATGGTACAGGCATGGTACAGGAGATGGTAAAGGCATGGTACAGGAGATGGTACACGCATGGTACAGGAGATGGTACAGGAGATGGTACAAGAGATGGTACAGGAGATGGTACAGGAGATGGTACAGGCATGGTACAGGAGATGGTACAGAAGATACAGGGCTGCGGGCATAGTACAGGAGATGCAATGCTGCAGGCATAGTACAGGAGAATCTCCTGTACCATGCCCACAGCACTGCATCTGCTGTGGAGATTCAGGGGCTGCGGAGGAGTCTCACTTACCTTTCAGTGAGACACCTTTCATTTAAAAATGGACGCCACCTGGCGCCAACATATCACTGCGCATGCGCCGTCTGCCTGGGTGTAGCCAAACGTAAAAGGTAAGTGGGGACCCTGACTCAAGTATAAGCCGAGGGGGGCTATTTCAGCATAAAAAAACATGCTGAAAAAGTTGGCTTATACTCGAGTATATACGGTAATTAGAAAAAACATTATGTATCAAACCTTCACCTGTCACAAAATAACAACATTGTTATTAGCTAAAAGAAAAAAGCACACACTGGGCCCATGAGCCCCTCTACTTGATATGGGAAATGGCCGTCCTTAATCCAGATTGGGATATCAATCATGCAGCCAGCTCACTGAGCAATAAATAATATTCATCATACGGATTTGTAGCATGATTGCATCCCTTCTGGATGATGACAGTTCGGCAAACACAGGTACTTGTATAGGGAGGTGATTCCTGAGCTAATTACATCTTTTCATGGATGTCCCATCATCTACCTCGGAGACAAAAAATCAAAAAACAGTGCAGCACAATAAATAATATGTCTGTAGCACATCAGACACAAATAACAGCGAGGCCCAAAAGTCCCTTGGTACACAGATACGGGTCCAGTAACAGGTTAGAAAAGATATAAGAAAACAGATCCACTTCAGGTGACAATCCCTTCACCCATAACCAATACAATGTGCTCACCTCACTGTAAGACCCCTGTTTTACCAGCAGGTCATACACACTTTGATTCCACCAGAGGAAGATGTTGGGGGTAAATGTAGAAGATGTTCCTCAGCACTCCACCAACACACAGCCTTATAGAGTAGAAATCCCGTGTTTATAGATCAGTGATGCCTCCCGTTTTCCCAGCAAAATGGTGTATCAAACAGCCATCAAGTATGGGTATATAAAAACCAAAAGCATCTTAGTGTGTACTGATGGATGCCTTGGGTGAGAATATCAGGAACACCATTCCTCTGCGTGAATGAGCCCTCCACCAGCACACAGATTCTCACTGCCCGGGGATGGGGGATAGCAGATGTGAACAGGTCCCGGCCACTCCAATGGTCACACATATAACCAGGTACCTATGAAAAGATAAAAGATCTAAGTGCTCTCCGTAGGATGCAAAAACTCACGCTTTATTGGATAAAACTGACACGATCCTCCTCTTGTATGAAGCATGTAGTTCCAATATACAAGTTGAACGCCGAATGTCTGATCAGTACATTCAGCTCAGATAGCAGTGGGTGACATCATGGAACATAGCTCCTCCTCCCGTACGCGTTACGTCCTTTGGGACTTCATCAGCAGGTTGGAGCCAAGGAGTCACCCGATCTTTAATGTAGAGCACCGGCTGCTATAGAAACCGGAATGCTGCGCAGCTGCAATCCATATACCACTGAATTCATTGAGAGGGTGATAACACTAATATACAGCCGCGCTCAATAGATACTGTAACCGACTCCCCAGTGTAAGACTGAGAACACAAAACCACAAGACTTTAGAACACAAAAGCAATAAATTATCACATTTTTTGGTAAAACATAAAAGACCAGTATGGACCGGGTAATGTGGACTGGATCCATACCAGTATAGATCCTAACACATTACCCAGTCCATACCAGTATAGATCCTAACACATTACCCAGTCCATATCAGTATAGATCCTAACACACTACCCAGTCCATATCAGTATAGATCCTAACACATTACCCAGTCCATATCAGTATAGATCCTAACACATTACCCAGTCCATACCAGTATAGATCCTAACACATTACCAAGTCCATACCAGCATAGATCCTAACACATTACCCAGTCCATATCAGTATAGATCCTAACACACTACCCAGTCCATATCAGTATGGATCCTAACACATTACCCAGTCCATACCAGTATAGATCCTAACACATTACCCAGTCCATATCAGTATAGATCCTAACACACTACCCAGTCCATATCAGTATAGATCCTAACACACTACCCAGTCCATACCAGTATAGATCCTAACACATTACCCAGTCCATACCAGTATAGATCCTAACACATTACCCAGTCCATATCAGTATAGATCCTAACACACTACCCAGTCCATATCAGTATAGATCCTAACACACTACCCATTCCATACTAGTATAGATCCTAACACATTACCCAGTCCATACCAGTATAGATCCTAACACATTACCCAGTCCATACCAGTATAGATCCTCTACCCAGTCCATACCAGTATAGATCCTAACACATTACCTAGTCCATACCAGTATAGATCCTAACACATTACCCAGTCAATACTAGTATAGATCCTAACACATTATCGAGTCCATACCAGTATAGATCCTAACACATTACCCAGTCCATACTAGTATAGATCCTAACACATTACCCAGTCCATACTAGTATAGATCCTAACACATTACTCAGTCCATACCAGTATAGATCCTAACACATTACCCAGTCCATACCAGTATAGATCCTAACACATTACTCAGTCCATACCAGTATAGATCCTAACACATTATCCAGTCCATATCAGTATAGATCCAAACACATTACCTAGTCCATACCAGTATAGATCCTAACACATTACCCAGTCCTTACCAGTATAGATCCTAACACATTACCCAGTCCATACCAGTATAGATCCTAACACATTACCCAGTCCATACCAGTATAGATATCCAGCATGACATTTTTCCCCATTGAGATATGGTGTGTTTTCAAAGTGTTCCTTAAATTTTTTTGCGCAGTGTATAAAAACATGGATTTGAGGAAAAATGGTTTAGATTTCAGAGAGGCCAAAACCCAGTGCCACATGAATGTATCCCAATCTCAGAGTTAAGAGCCTGTTCACACTGAGGCGACACGACTCCTTACTACTTCGGGGGCGACTTGTGCATTACATTGCACCACGACTTCGGAGCGACTTGCAGGGACTTCACATAATGGAAGTCTATGCAAGTCGCTCCGAGGTCATCCCGAAATAGTACAGGACCCTTTTTCTAAGTAGGAGCGACTTGTGTCGCTCCTATTAGAACGGGTCCTGTAGCGGTCAATGGACCGCGAGGGAGCGCGACTTGTCAGGCTGACAAGTCGCCTGACAAGTCGCGCTAATGTGAACCGACTCTTAAGGAACCTTGAGGGATGTTTGTCAAAACAAAGATACTGCTGAGTATAAAACACCCAAATCAACGAGTGGAGTAAATAAATAAATACCCCCTGGAAAAGGAATAATCCTGGCTATACTGATATGGTATCAGACATTTGGACAAAGTCAATCTCTTGTTGGGCAAGACCAATAAAACTACTCTTCCATGTTTACAAGGCCTTCAGAAACCAATAAGTGTTAATTTACCCGCCTGAAGGAGACCTTCATTTTTAGTCTATCGTTTCACCTGGAGACAAAACTGACCACAAAATGAGAAGATCGCACAATAGATGTTTATTGAGAAAACATTCTGGAACTGTGCTACAAAACAAATGAATCCAGAGAAGAATCCATGAGAAGTGAATTATGTATATTTCAATATTTTATAAGACAAAACAGTTGATACTTTCGGGACACTTTTGAAAAGACTGTAAAATGTAAAATTCCTGTTTAATTTATGGATATACAGTATATAGGGCAGCACGGTACTCAATAAAATTCAATCATGTTTAAGATAAAACTACAAAATCTATGTTTTTCCCTGTAATCATTGTCATAATAAATATGTATATTTCATAATCTACACTTAAAAGTAAAATGGGAAGAGCAAAAATTGTGTACAAAAATAATTTAGGAATATAATTAATATTTTAACGTGGATCACTGGATAAAATGACACCTCTTGTTAGCCAGGGTTTCACGTTTAGGACGCCAATATACCCACAAATATAAATCATAAATACCACAAACACCTCAGAGGGACATGGTTATATACCCGATACATAAATCAACACATTGAGATTAATCTAAGGATTAGATATATTTATCCTATAAAGAGTGATTCAATTAAAGTGATTGTAAAGTCTCGTTTTTTTTTTTTTTAATAAAAATAACAAACATGTTATACCTACCCCCTCTATACAGTTGGTTTTGCACAGAGTAGCCCAGATCCTCCTCTTCTTGGGTCCCTCTTCTACTCTCCTGGCCCCTCCTTCCCTTTCAGTGCCCCCCAGCAAGCATCTTGCAATGGCGCAGCCGAGCTGAGTCACAGCTCCCTGTGTCTATTCAAAAATGGAGCTGCAGCTTGGCCCCAACCTTCTCTCTCCTCATTGGCTAACTGACTGTGATTGACAGCAGTGGGAGCCAGTGGCGCCCCTGCTGTGTCTTAGCCAATGAGGAGGGGAGTTCCAGATGGTTGAGACACTCATGGACATCGCTGGATCGAGAAGGGGCTCAGGTAAGCATTAGGGGGTGCTGGGGAGGCTGCTGCACACAGAAGGTTTTTTATCTTAATGCATAGAATGCACCTTCTGACTTTACAACTCCTTTAAAAACACTTTTTCCTGACAGACTCCATGGCAGCATATGTTTGGGTAGTCCCGCCTCCACTCCTACCCTATAGGACCCCACTCCCATAAATCCTTGCTCCCTTTCAGCATCCGTGTTCTTTTTTTGTCCTCCTCCATGCACCTGTTTGGTGCTGAATTCCTACGAATATGGTCGTTTTATATGACGCAGGGTCGTTTGGAGTCGGCAGGACCTGTTTTCCCAATAAGCCCTTGCTGCTGCGGGGTATAGGATGGGCAAGTTGAAGAGGAGCCGAGAAAGTGCCTGAAAAAGCGGGCTAAGTAATGGCATGGCCGATGACCCCGCTGTGGTGGGTGGCCTCATTGTATTGCCCCAACGCTGGATTGGATGTCCTCTGGCTCTAAGGTATCCCTGGTGTCTAGTGCGACTGGAGGGGTAAGTGTTTTTTCTTTATTTTATCCCTTCTGTGTACCTGGTGGTCTAGCGACTGCCTGGTGGTCTAGTGTGCGGCTCCTCGTTCCGTTCATAGTCTTCCTGGTGGTCCGGGAGGCTCTGTGAACACCGTGGAACGCTATGCGTTCCATCCCCGGCATCCTCAGTCGCTCTGCGCATGTGGGCCGACTGACCGAGAACGAGGCTTGGTTCGCGCATGCGCAGTAGCAGCGAGTGCCGATACTCGCGCATGCGCAGTTCGCTGCGACCGTGACGTCACGGCCGGCGCCGGATTTAAACAGCTGTCAGTTCCACAGTCGGTGGAACTGACTATATATCACGGCGCCCAGCCCCGTAGCCTGTTCCCAAGAGCTGACGCTCTAGATTTCAGGTATGTGGGTTTCCTTTATGGGGGTCTTCATTTTAGGCCATCTTGGGATACTTATATGCCTTATTTATTCCAGTGGTTCCTTTTTCCTTATGGACCCGTCACCGCTCCCCTGTGACCAGCCCTCTCTTAGGTGAGTGCAGGGCTCAATGAAGGGGGGGAGCAGGATGTACGGATGTGCACATTACTGTATTGCCTTATGTGTTTTCCTTTTGCAGCTCCTCTTCTAGGACGGAACAACCGCAGGACACGCGGCA
The DNA here is from genome assembly GCF_965119305.1 of Pelophylax lessonae. Lineage (NCBI taxonomy): Eukaryota > Metazoa > Chordata > Amphibia > Anura > Ranidae > Pelophylax > Pelophylax lessonae. The sequence goes on along the minus strand of NC_138773.1, from coordinate 11,063,663 downwards.
GGATCGCCATGCTAATCCGCAGCATCACCGCTCCTCCTCCAAACATGGCTCATCCAAGTCCAGATACCGTAGTAAAGACCGGTCACCTCCCAGGTCTTCAGGCCAATCCAGCGAGACTAAGTGCTGGGGCTGTGGTATCCGTTTACTGGACGGTGGATCACTATGCGATTCCTGTTATTCCCGTGCATCGAATGAAAGGGGAAGATTTGACCAACAACTTGGGCGAAGCGTGCACTTTGGTTACGCCCTTGGTTGGCTGATCCTGCTTCTAAGCAGGTGTGGTGCCGTATTCCCTTTGAGGGTTCGTCCTTCTTTGGGAATAAGTTAGATAGCGCCATTTCCAAGGCTACTGGCGGTAAGTCGGGCTTTCTCCCCCAGGATAGGCGTCTTCTGGGTCAGAAGAGGCCACCTCTTAGAAGACAAAATTCTGATCGTGCCAGGGAGGCACGTAGTTATAGGCCAGGAAGGGAGTTTGGAAGAAACTGGAAATCCAGGCAGTCTTCCTTTCGGAAAGGCCCCAAGTCCAATCCGTCTGGGGATAGAGACACGACAAAGTCCTTTTGAGATTGGGCCCGCTCAGGTCGGTCAGGTGGGAGGTCGTCTCTTTCACTTTCGGCAGGTCTGGGCGGCCTCAATCCGGGATACTTGGGTCGTCAACACGGTCTCTGCAGGTCATTCTTGGACCTTCACCAGTATTCCCGGAGACAGATTTTTTCCTACCTCCCTTCCTCGGTCAGGCGACAAAAGAGAGATTCTCTTGTCTTACGTAGACTCGCTAGTCACTCAAGGAGCAGTGGTTCCAGTGCCAGAATCCGAAAGAAGATTTGGAGTGTACTCTCCTCTGTTCATGGTGCGCAAGAAGAGCGGCGCCTGGAGACCAGTGATAGATCTGACGCACTTGAATCGCTTCATCAAAGGAGAAAAATTCAAGATGGAGACTCTATTCTCCATTCAGCAAGCCGTTCAACCAGGAGATTGGATGGTTTCAGTAGACCTGAAGGATGCTTACTTCCACGTACCAGTGGCAACAGAGTTTCAACGATATCTGAGATTCTCGGTCGGCCAGCGTCATCTACAATTTGTATGTCTCCCCTTCGGGCTTTCCACGTCGCCTTGTACCTTTTCGAAGGTCTTATAAACTGTGGTAGCCTTGATAAGACTGAGAGAGGTCCGTCTTTATCATTACCTGGACGACCTCCTTCTTCTGGCCCAAGACAAGTCTGTTATCCTGGAACATCTGGCTCTGGTCATCTCGTCTCTAGAGAGGTTCGGCTGGATCCTGAACAGGGAAAAGAGCCATCTGATTCCCACTCAGTCCCTGGTCTTTTTGGGTGCGCTGTTCAACACCAAGAACAGTACCATCTCTCTGCCAGAAGAAAAGATTCCGAGACAGAGTGTCTCTAGCTTTGTCAGCATCACGTCTCACAGCAAAACAATGCCTAAGGGTAATTGGCACCATGGTGTCGGCAGCCCCTATGGTGAAGTGGGCTCTCTGGAGGATGAGGCCTTTTCAGAGGGGTTTCCTTCAGCAATGGAACGGAGTCAGCAATTCCCAACGAATTGTGATAACCGCAACAATGAAGAGCTGGCTTCCGTGGTGGCTACAGCTGAAGAATTTGAGCAATTGTCACTCCATAGCCCCCATATCTTGGGTGATAGTGACATCAGACGCCAGCAACACCGGATGGGGCGGTCATTGCGGAACAGAGATGGCACAAGGGAAATGGGACTTTCGGTCTCGCCAGACGGTGTCCAACATCTTGGAACTACGAGCGGCCTTTCAAGTGTTACTAGCCTTCAGCCACCTCATTCGGGGCACCTCAGTCATGCTGAGGTTAGACAACACGACTGCAGTAGCCTATGTGAGGAAACAAGGCGGAACTCGCAGCGCATCCCTGCTTCGGGAAGTAGAGCCAATAATGACCTGGGCTCAGGAAAACCTGGTCAATCTGTGGGCAGTTTACATACCAGGGGCTCAGAACACACAAGCAGATTTCCTCTCGAGAACACAACTCAACAACAACGAGTGGTCTCTCCACGAGGATGTGTTCAGCTGGATCCTGTCCTTGGAGTTCATCCCAGAGGTGGATCTATTTGCCTCCTTCAACAACAGGAAGTTGCAGAAGTTTTACTCGAGGGACAGAGATCCCAGAGCATTCGGGGTGGATGCCCTGACAGATTGCTGGAGGTTTCACAAGGCTTATGCCTTTCCCCCAGTACCAGTCATCTTTCAATTCCTGCGGAGAGTCCAGATGGAGTCAGTCAAAGTGGTTGCAGTAATCCCGTTCTGGCCCAACAGACCGTGGTTTCCCCTACTGTTTCAACTGAGCTACCGCGACCCAGTCCCTCTTCCTCTCAGGACGGATCTGCTGTCCCAGGGCTCCATCTTTCACCCATGCCCAGCCCGTCTGCACCTTCGGGTCTGGTTTTTGAAAGGGGAAGGCTGGAAGCGTTAGGATGTCCCGAAGTAGCCATACCAACTCTTTTGAGTGCCAGAAGACAAAGCACGAATAAAACCTATGAAAGGATTTGGGCTAGGTTTACTTCCTTCCTAGAGTCCAAAGGAAAGTCCTGGTCATCTCCTTCTGTGCAAGATATTCTTTCTTTTCTTCAATCAGGATTGGAGTTGCCTCTTTCAGTAAGCGCCCTACGAATACAAGTCTCAGCCATATCTGCTTTCACAGGCATTTCCTGGGCTGCACATCCTTTGATCAGGCAATTCTTCAAAGGGGCAGTAAGGCTAAGGCCACAGAAGAAGATGAGATTCCCCAAGTGGGACATGCCTCTGGTCCTTGATTTCTTATCATCGGTTGGCTCAAGTCTTGAAAATCCTATATCAGTGAAACATCTCACCCTCAAAACGGTCTTTCTGGTGGCCATCACATCTGCTAAAAGGGTGTCAGAGATCCAAAGTCTGGGAAGTAAGGAACCTTTTCTGACTTTTTTCCCGGATAGAGTTGTCCTCATTCCAATGCTGGGAGCAAGGCCTAAAGTCACTTCGGTTTTTCATGAGAACCAAGAAATTGTTCTCCCTACTTTCAATTCATCGGCCGAATCTCTGGAAGTCCATCCTCTGGATGTGGGCAACACGCTCAGACAGTACTTGGAAGCTACAGCCTCTTTCCGGAAGACAGATTATCTATTTGTCCTATTGTCTGGGAAGAATAAGCGTATGCGTGCTTCCTCAAGATCAGTTGCCTCCTGGATAGTAGAGGCGATTCAGTGGGCTTATAGAGAGAAGGGCTTGGTTCCTCCTAAAGCGGTGACTGCACATTCTACGCGTGGTGTCGCTACTTCATGGGCAGCTTCAAGACATGTCGCTCCGGATGTGGTCTGCAGAGCAGCGTCTTGGTCGTCCATTCATACATTTATGTCTCATTATTGTGTTGAGCCGGCGGCTCTTTCTTCTGTTGGTTTTGGTGCTCAAGTGTTATCTGTTGCAGGTGTTAATTAAAATTTATCAGCATCTGCCCACCCAATTGTGTTTTGGCGAGTTATTTCCCAAACGTATGCTGCCATGGAGTCTGTCAGGAAAACTGAAAATTTATATCAAATACTTACCGTAATTTTCCTTTCCTGATGGACTCCATGGCAGCAGGAGTCCCCTCCCAGTTCCTGAGTAGGATAGTTACAGAACACGGATGCTGAAAGGGAGCAAGGATTTATGGGAGTGGGGTCCTATAGGGTAGGAGTGGAGGCGGGACTACCCAAACGTATGCTGCCATGGAGTCCATCAGGAAAGGAAAATTACGGTAAGTATTTGATATAAATTTTCCGTTATTCCCAGAAAACTTAATGAAGGGATTTCTAGTCTCTGAGTGCCATCTGGTGGACAGGTTAAGGTATTGTCTAGGCAAACAAGTAGGTAATCAGTAATATTGCCCTCTAATCAGAGGTGGGTACATATTACAAACTTTGCCATTTGGGATGATCCTTAGTTAAAACAGTTTGGGGAAGATAAAAATGGAAGCTCAGAGAGAGACTAGATCAGATCGGCTCAAAATTGGACCCAAAGTGCCAATATTTTGTGAGGCCACCATTATTTTCCAGCACTGCCTTAACCCTCTTGGCCATGGAGTTCACCAGAGCTTCACAGGTTGCCACTGGAGTCCTCTTCCACTCCTCCATGATGACATCACAGGGCTGGTGGATGTTAGAGACCTTGTGCTCCTCTACCTTCCATTTGAGGATGCCCCACAGATGTTCAATAGGGTTTAGGTCTGGAGACATGCTTGGCTGGTCCATCACTTTTACTCTTAGCTTCTTTAGCAAGGCAGTGGTCGTCTTGGAGGTGTTTGGGGTCGTTATCATGTTGGAATACTGCCCTGCGGCCCAGTCTCCGAAGGGAGGGGATCACGCTCTGCTTCAGTATGTCACAGTACATGTTGGCATTCATGGTTCCCTCAACTGTAGCTCCCCAGTGCCAGCAGCACTCATGCAGCCCCAGTCCATGACACTCCCACCACCATGCTTGATTGTAGGCAAGACACACTTGTCTTTGTGCTCCTCACCTGGTTGCTGCCACACACGCTTGATACCATCTGAACCAAATAAGTTTACCTTGGTCTCATCAGACCACAGGACATGGTTCCAGTAATCCATGTCCTTAGTCTGCTTGTCTTCAGCAAACTGTTTGTGGGCTTTCTTGTGCATCATCTTCAGAAGAGGCTTCTTTCTTGGATGACAACCATGCAGACCAATTTGATGCAGTGTGAGGCGTATGGTCTGAGCACTGACAGGCTGACCCCCCACCCCTTCAACCTCTGCAGCAATGCTGGCAGCACTCATACGTCTATTTCCCAAAGACAACCTCTAGATATGATACTGAGCACGTGCAATAAACTTCTTTGGTCGACCATGGTGTGTTCTGAGTGGAACCTATCCTGTTAAACTGCTGTATGGGCTTGGCCACCGTGCTGCAGCTCAGTTTCAGGGTCTTGGCAATCTTCTTATAGCCTAGGCCATCTTTATGTAGAGCAACAATTCTTTTTTTCAGATCCTCAGAGAGTTTTTTGCCATTAGGTGCCATGTTGAACTTCCAGCGACCAGTATATAGTTACATAGTTAGGTTGAAAAAAGACACAAGTCCATCTGGTTCAACCAAAAAAAAAAAACAGTATTGAAAATCCAACCATACAATCCCATATACACAATCCTATACCTGCAGTTGATCCAGAGGAAGGCGAAATAAACCCAGCAAAGCATGATCCAATTTGCTACAGCAGGGGAAAAAAAATCCTTCCTGATCCCCCGAGAGGCAATCGGATATTCCCTGGATCAACTTTACCTAAAAAAAAAATTAGTACCCACTTACTGTACATTAATTACACCCAGGAAAGAATCTAGACCTTTTTTTAAAGCAATCTAGTGAGCTGGCCAGAACCACGTCTGGAGGGAGTCTATTCCACATCTTCACAGCTCATACTGTGAAGAAACCTTTCCATATTTGGAGATTAAATCTGTTTTCCTCTAGACGTAAAGAGCGCCCCCTTGTCCTCTGTGTTGACCCTAAAGTGAAAAACTCAACACCAAGTTCACTATATGGACCCCTTATGTATTTATACATGGTGATCATATTCCCCCCTTAATCTCCTCTTCTCAAGGGAGAATAAATTCAGTTCCTCTAATCTTTTCTCATAGCTGAGGTCCTCCATGCCTCTTACCAGTTTGGTTGCCCTTCTCTGCACTTTCTCCAGTTCCCTGATATCCTTTTTAAGAACTGGTGTCCAAAACTGAACTGCATATTCCAGATGAGGTCTTACTAATGATTTGTACAGGGGCAAAATGATATCTCTCTCTGGAGTCTGTGCCTCTGTTAATACAAGAAAGGACTTTGCTTGCTTTGGAAACAGCAGCTTGGCATTGCATGCTATTATTAAGCTTATGATCTACCAGAACACCCAGATCCTTCTCCGCTATTGATTCCACCAGATCCTTTTCCGCTATGGATTCCACCAGATCGTTCTCCGCTATGGATTCCCTCAGTTCTACTCCCCCTAGTATGTATGATGCATGCATATTTTTAGCCCCCAAGTGCATAACTTTACATTTATCAACATTAAACCTCATTTGCCACATAGTTGCCCAATAATACAGTGCATTGAGGTAAGATTGTAAGTTGGAGACATCCTGTAGGGAAGTTATTCCACTGCAAAGCTTGGTGCCATCTGCAACGACTGAAATTGTTCTTTTAATCCCAGTCCCTATATCATTTATAAAGATATTAAAAAGTAAGGGTCCCAACACTGAACCTTGGGGTACACCACTGATAACCTTAGACCATTCAAAGTAAGAATCATTAACCACTACTTTTTGAATTCTATCTTTTAGCCAATGTTCTATCCAATTACAAACCGATCTTTCCGCGCCAGTAGACTTTACCTTACACATTAGCCGTGTGTGGGGAACTGTGTCAGACGCTTTTGCAAAATCCAAGTATACCACGTCCACAGCCACCCCTCTGTCCAAGTATACCACGTCCACAGCCACCCCTCTGTCCAAGTATACCCCATCCACAGCCACCCCTCTGTCCAAGGTTTTGCTTACCGCCTCATAAAAAGAAATCAGGTTTGTTTGACAAGTTCTGTCTTTCATGAATCCATGCTGTCTGTTGCAGTATGAGAGAGTGAGAGCGATAACACCAAATTTAACACACCTGCTCCCCATTCACACCTGAGACTTCGTAACACTAACAAGTCGCATGACACTGGGGAGGGAAAATGGTTAATTGGGCCCAATTTGTACATTTTCACTTATGGGTGTACTTACTTTTGATTCCAGTGGTTTAGACATTAATGGCTGTGTGTTGAGTTATTTTGAGGGGACAGAAAATGTACACTGTTATACAAGCTGTACACTCACTACTTTACATTGTAGCAAAGTGTCATTTCTTCAGTGTTGTCACATGAAAAGATATAAAAAGAATAAAATATTTACAAAAATGTGAGGGGTGTACTTACTTTTGTGAGATTCTGTATATATTTTATCCGTGAATTGTGAATTGAGGGATTCATTGTAGAATATAACTCTCAATGTCTATGTGTTTATGTCATACTGCTAATTCTACTGCTATCCATGATTTTTAGCTACAGTATTTCATTGTAAAAAAAAAAAAAAATGTTAATTTATTTTTCCAGTTTTGTAGTCCATACTTTTACACAGTTTAATGTGCTTAACCCCTTAGTGCTGGCTGCACATGTAGTACTATCCCCGCAGCAGCCGCTGGTTGAATTGGGTCCTCTGTTCTTACCTTGAGCAGAGGTACAAAGACCTCAGTACCTCTGAGCCTCTGCAGCTTGCTATGGGGGCACCCAACCCGAGTCACAGCTCTCTGTGCCCCGCCCCTCTCTCTCTCTCTCCTGATTAGCTGAATGTTTCTGATTGACAGCAGCCAATCACGCCACGCTGCTGTCTCAGCCAATGAGGAGGGGACTCCCAGGCAGCTTACTGTAGACACTCCTACAACATTGCTGGATAAAGACGGGCTCAGGTAAGTATTAGGTAGGGCTGAGGGGGGCTGCTGCACACAGAAGATTTTTTTTGTCTTAATTCACAGAACGCACCTTTTGCCTTTACAATCCCTTTAAAGGGCAACATTGAAAATAAAAAAAATAAAAAAATGTTTCAAATTACATGCTTAGGGGATACCTGAAAACTGTACTTTGTTTCACAGAACTTTACAGTTTTCAGGGACAGTACCAGTGACAACATATTTTGGAATTACATGAATTGCACATATTATAGTTTGGTTTACTTTTACATTATTCACTGGCTTACATACAACAGCAGCAGCAACCCAAAATGGTTGATTTTCAAAATAAAAAGGCTTTATTGGGTTGTTTTCTACATAGAGACAGATTGTTTGGTGTACCGGTGATAGACCATAATTGAGTGCTGGAAGCAGCAGGGACATTATAGCTAAAGTGTAATGCAAGGTATATACTTTGTAAAAAAATAATTAAATAAAGCTAATGCTATCACCTTCATACATGTTGTCAAACAATGTCAAAATAACATAGCTTGTGATTGTCTTTTCAGTACCACACTTGTACTTTGCCATTGTATATAGAAAATATAACAAAATTCCAACCCAGACTGCTGCGAAACCACAAGCCTACATTCCAGAGATGAGGCATTGGTTAAAGTGAAATAATAAAGTTACAGCGCTAGGTTTCAGAGACAACAGTAAAACATGCACAGTGGCTGGAGAATATGACAGCAGTTTTATCAGGGCAGCAATGTAAGAGGGAGAGATACGTTTTTTTTTTTTTTTCAAGAAATAATAGAGTATGATATTTCAAAGACAACAGCCATAAATATTGTATAGACGCGCAGCACATTATGCAAGTATTTGTACCTTGGCCACTTTGTTAGTGTGTAAAGATAACATGTTATTCTGAAAATCAATGTATTTATGATGTCACAGTCAAGAGCCAGAAATATTTTACAGACCCACTGTACATAATATAAGTGTTTTTCCTAAGCAACAATGGAAGATAGAGAAACTTGGCATGTGCTATATGTAACTAAATTAGAGTGAAATTTGCAAGAACCACAAGCAAAAAATCAGCACTGATTTGTTGGACAGTATGTACTCTTTTTTTTTTAATTAGGATGTTATGTCAGAGAGAGAGAGCACAAATACTGTATTTTAGCTTGATTAACCTCTTCCAGACTGCCCCATGCATATTTACTGTGACAGGGCACCTCTCCTGGGCAAAATCATATACCTGTACGTGATTTCTAGTTCCGGGTCCATGCGTGCCTCCGGCGACCACCAGTAACCAGCTCCCACTGTGATTGGAAACAGCAGGAGCCAATCAGTGGGTCCGTCAGACCCAATGTTCGTCAGGAAACCCAGCGATCGTTCCTTAGGCAGACAGAACAGCGGTCTTACTATGTAAACAAGGCAGATCACCATTCTGTGAGAGGGGAAGATGATGATCTTGTGTTTGTGCTAAACAGATCTCTATCTTCCCCCAGTCAAAGCAACTCCACCACACAGTTAGAAAGCATCCCCTAGAGAAACATCTAACCCTTTGATTGCCCCTGATGTTAACCCCTTCAATGCCTTTGGAGGACCAGAGCCACGTCAGATGTCAGTTCCGCCTAACGACCCTAAAGGTCCTTTTTTCTTTTTTTTTCTTTTTTTTTTTAAAGCAAATGTAAAATTAATTTTTTTTTTTTTGCTTTTAAGTGTTTTTGAACCCAGATCTCACAATAAAGGGGACCCGTCATGCTTATTTTTTTTACAAGGGATTTTCACATTCCTTGTAATAGGAATAAAAGTGATAAAAAAAATAAAACGGATAGTGTAAAAATAAAAAAAAAATTAAAAGTAAAATGAAAAAAATTAAAATAAAAACATTTAAATGCGCCCGTCCCTCCGGGCTCGTGCACAGAAGCGAACACAAACGCAAGTCGTGCCCACTTATATAAACTGTGTTCAAACCACACATGTGAGGTATCACTGTGATTGTTAGAATGAGGGCAATAATTCTAGCACAAGACCTCCTCTGTAACTGTAAGTCTATAAAATGTAAAAAATGTTAAGGCGCCGCCTATGGCGATTTTTGTCAGTACTTAACCCTCCTGTTATGTTAGGGTCAGAACGGACCCGTTTTCAGGTTTTGAATGTCTATAAGTATCACATAAATTTGTTTATTGCATCAAGATTTTTTTACTTTGTCAGGAACCTCTATTTAAACAATGTAATAGAAAAAGAATCCTTTTCACTAAATTATAAAATACTGTGGTGAAAATTAAGACGTTCATGGTGTTAGGGTCAATTCTGACCCAGTTATAATATAGGATTATAGGACACTAATAAGTTCCAAAACTGAAATCATAAACACTCTCTCTGCTTAGTAACACTGACAGCCAATCCCCTCTCAACCCTGTGAGCTGTAGTTTGGGAGGGGCCTATCTCTTTGCCTGCTTGTCTGCTTCTCTAAATAAAGTGAAGAAACATAGGACAAATTCATTTCAGAGTTGCTGACTTTATTTTACCATTTTTTAAATTTGAAAATGAGAGGTATGCTATCAAAAGAAAGGTCTAGGGGTCACACCAAAAATATTAAAACCAAACTTTTCAAGGATAAAGAAGCCTAACAAGGTAACCAAGAGGTAAGAAACTAATTTGATGATAAATAATTATTCAGAGGGTATTTTATGGCTGATTTAAAACACGGGTCAAAACTGACCCTAACATCATGGATAGTAACGGAATTCTAACATAAGAGGAGGGTTAAGTTTGTCGCCATTCTGTGAGCGTGCGCAATTTTAAAGCATGACATGTTGGGTATCTATTTACTCGGCATAACATTATCTTTCACATTATGCAAAACATTGGGTTAACTTTCCTTTTTTTTTCAATTAAAAATAGTGTATTTTTTTCCAAAAAGGTTGCGTTTGTAAGACCGCTTCCCAAATACTGTGTGACAGAAAGTATTGCAACGATCTCTATGTTATTCCCTAGGGTCTCTGGTAAAAGAAAGATATATAATGTTTGGGAGTTCTAAGTAATTTTCTAGCAAAAAAATACTGATTTTAACTTGAAAACAACAAATGTCAGAAATAAGCCCGGTCCATGTCCTTTTGTGTTAAATTGCAAATAAAATGAACCACACCTTTGAAGTCTTTATTGGATAGGCCACAATTTCTGAGGGAGAGAGCAAGCAGATTATATGTGGAATTAAAAATGAGTGCCTTGTTTCAGAGACTGAATATTGGGAATCAGCAGCAGAAATGGCCAGATCTGCATGGCTATATTCAGAAAACTGGGACCACACTGTAAATGCTTTAAGTGAGACTTATTTACAATGAGACAAAATCCTTTCAGCACACAGCAAACATTAACCACTTTAGCCCCGGAAGATTTTGCTGCTCAATGACCAGGCCACTTTTTTCAACTTGGCACTGCGTAACTGACAATTGCGCAGTCATGCAATGCTATACCACAACAAAATTTATTTCCTTTTTTTCCCACAAACAGAGCTTTCTTTTGGTGGTATTTGATCAGCTGTGCGCTTTTTTTTTTTTTTTTTTGCGATATTAATAAAAAGATAGCAAATATTTTGTGAAAAATTTACATTTTCTAATTTGACTGTTAAAAAATATCCAGTATATTCAATTTTTGTCATATATTTAGGCCAAAATGTATTTAGCTACATGTCTTTGACAAAAAAATTCTCAATGAGGGTATTTTTATCCACTTTAAGACCCGAAGATTTTACCCCTTTCCTGACCAGGCCATATTTTGCGATTCGGCACTGCGTTACTTTAACGGACAATTGCGCGGTTGTGTGACGCTGTACCCAGATGACATTTCTTTCCCCACAAATAGAGCTTTCTTTTGAGGGTATTTGATCACCTGTGCGATTTTTAATTTTTGAAAAAAAGAGCGACAATTTTGAAAAAAAAAAAAAAAACAATATTTTTCACATTCTGATATATAACATTCCCCAAAAAAATTAAAAATCAAAACTTTTTAACATTTTAGGCCAATTTGTTTTCTGCTACATATTTTTGGTAAAAAAAAAAAAAATCACAATAAGCGTATTTTGATTGGTTTGCTCAAAAGTTATTGCGTTTACTAACTACGGGAAAGATTTGTCATTTTTATTTTTTTTTTTACTAGTAATGGCGGCGATCTGCGATTTTTTGCGGGACTGCGACATTGCAGCGGACAGATCAGACACCTAACTGACATTTTTTACACTTTTGGGGGGACCAGTGACATTACTACAGTAATCAGTGCTAAAAATATGCACTGTTACTGTAATAATGACACTGGCAGGGAAGGGGTTAACACTGTTGGTGATCAAGGGGTTAAATGTATGCCTCATGCTTACTGATGTGTGTGGGGGGAGGGGGTTCTGTGACAGAGATGGAGATCGCAGGTTCAGCTATGCTGAATCCTGTGATCTGTCCCTGCCTGTCACAAGGAAGATCTGCCTGCTTTGTTTACATAAGCAGGCAGATCTTCTCACACTTTCCCCGATGACCGGGGAAGAGAGATGGTGATCGCTGCCTCTCCTCCTCCGGCTTGACTCCCGCTGTGTCTAAACACAGCGGGAGTGAGCCTCTGGCAGTGCGCATGCACCGCCGAGACCAATAGGAGTCCAGCGACATAGGTCTACGTCACTGGACCCAGGGGAGCCACTGTGCTGCAATAGCAGCACAGTGAGCGGTCGGTAAGTGGTTAAAATATAAGTAAACCAAAAAACCCAAAGACAGAATACCTAAAGAATGCCTAAAAAACAGAGATGGAAATGAAGAACACAGAGAAACAGGGAAAACTGGAGGTGCAGGGAGAAGATGGGAAGGGGGAACCAACACTGGGATCAGTAACAAAGGAGAGCAGGCACAAGGCAGCAGGATACAGAGTATAGGGCAGGAACAAGAGCAGGATCTAGGCAAATATGCAATTATCTTTCTTTTTTTCCCCAAGAATGAACCAAGACGGTACATGTTAACAGGTTAGCACCACAGCTTTCAAGCCTGGTTGGACAGGCAGCTCTATGTTGTCCATAAATCTAGTAGATACCATCTTAAAGAAATAGGGGCTATTTCTTGCCAGACAGAAGAGAGAAACAATATAAAGGACTGCAGCACAGCTTTTATACTCTTTTGGATGGCTGATAGTGTTTAGGTAGACATTAGACAGATTGTACCTGAAACAAAAATGTCTTTTATTTTTAACTGAAGTATAAAACAGAAAAATGGAATTGATTTTAAGTACATCTTAAAAGTAGGAATGGGCCGAACGCCGCTCTGTTTGATTCACAGCAGAACTCCCAAAAGGCGAACCTCATTGAAACCTATGAGAGCAGAACAGGAAAAATCAAAAGTGCCCATTTTGAAGGATTATATGCAAGTCATTGGTCATAAATGAAATATTGAGATAGGGCAGAACTTCTGTTCGGTTCGCAGTAGAACTCCCGAACAGGGGAAATGTTCTAACTCCAACAGCAAAAACCATATGCAAGTCATTGGCCATAAAAGGGGTATGGGGGTCTGGGTACTGCCCTGGGGGACATGTATCACGTCTGTTCTCTCTTCGCTTTGACAGCTCTTATATAGGTAAGTGTTGGGGCTACCCTGTTGCATCACCTTATGGCACCACCTCTTCTGATATCACCTGGCGTTATGCGACATCAGAAGGGGGTGGTGCCACCGGGTGACGTAGCCGGGTGGCCCTGCCCCTTGCCTATATAAGAACTGTCAAAGCGAAGAGAGAGCAGTCGGCGGGAGGCCATCCAGGAGGCAGAAGCGTTTTCTTTTTTTTTTACGGCGAGCGTCATGATTGATGATGGATTTACATCAAGGGACATTTTTTTTCTTCTTTATTAAAGGATTTGTCAAAAACAGTTTCTTGTGTTTCTTTTTCTGGTGAATGGGCATGATTATGATGTACTCAATACCCATTTACATGGGGGGTGGCAGGATCTGGGAGCCAATTGTTAAAGAGAGCTTCCAGATTCCGATAAGCTCCCCACCCGTAGACCCCCACAATCACAGCCCAGGGTTGTTGGGAAGAGGGCCTTGTCCCTATCAACATGGGGACAAGGTGCTTAAGGGTGGGGGTCACAGAGCCCCCACTGCCCCAAAGCATCCACCCCTCATGTGGCCTGGTATGGTTCAAAAGTGGGGGAGGCTCGCTCATCCCCCCCTTTTCCCTGCCGAGCTGCATGCTTGGATAAGGGTCTGGTATGGATTTGGGGGGGGGTTCTCACGCCATTTTCTTTTTCAAAATTTGGCATGGGGTTCCCCCTAAAATCCATACCAGACCCGAAGGGCACAGAATGCCCTGTTCAGCGCTCAGTGCTTTGCAGGGTATTAGTCGGGGGGAACACCATGCAAATTTGGGTGTTCGGCAAACAGCCGAACAGGTAGATGTTTGGCCCGAACTCATGCTCGGACTAAACCGCTCACCAATCCCTGATCACCATACAAAATAAATATGCTAACATTGAAATGTATTTATGTCATATTTAGCAGAATTTTTTTTTTTTTTTTTTTAAGCCCGTAGCGTGTGAATCACACTCAAAAGACTTAACAACCGGTGCATAAAAAGTGCACACACACAAACGTGAGGAAACACAAAAGCTGCACAGGGTGTGCGAAAATGGTCTGGCCTCCGAAGAGTTTGGACCTATACCTTGATCCCCCGGGGCGCAAGACTCCTGACAGGGACTGAGGTACTTCCTATGGTTTGCTTGGCCGAGACCTGGCAAACCCGTTCTCCAGGGGGACTGCCGAAACAGCCCACCCCAAGTACTGGGTGGGGCTCCCCCGAAGGGAGACCCCATGAGAGAGGGCGAACTAAGCCAAAAGGCCATGTCTACCCCCCCCCCCCAAGACTTTCAAGGTAGGCCCAGAGACCCATGATGCTTTGGGGCTGTTTCTCTTATAAAGGTACAGGCCGACTTTGCTGCATTGAGGGGCCAATGGACGGGGTCATGTGTTGTAAAATCTTGGATGAGAACCTTCTTCCCTCAGCCATAACACTGAAGATGGGTCATGGATGGGTCTTCCAGCATGAAAATGACCCAAAACATACCGCCAGGGAAACAAAGGAGTGGCTCAAGAAGAAGCACATTAAGGTCATGGAGTGGCCAGACCTTAATCCTATAGAAAAAAATGGAGGGAGCTGAAATTTTCTAGTTGCCAAAAAACCTTAAGTATTTAGAGAACATCTGTAAAGAAGAGTGGACCAAAATTCCTCCTGAGCTGTATGCAAACCTGGTCACCAACTACAAGAAATATCTTACCTTTGTGCTTGCCAACAAGGGTTTCTCCACCAAGTACTAAGTCATGGGGATCAAATACTTATTTTACTCACTGAACGGCAACTTAATTTATAGCATTTGTATCATGTGTTTTGTCTGGATTTTTGGTTGATATTCTGTCTCTATCATTTCTTTTTTTTTTATTTTTTTTTTTTTAACAAACATGTTTTGTTGAAAATTTTTAGAAAATCAAACAATACAGAAAGAAGAAAATTAGGTGTAGTATATTGACAAACATTGCAATATTAGACCAAGTTTTCATAATGTGCAGAGGGATCCATAGTCCAGTGGTGAATTTGAGTGTGCAAGCCATGACCCGGACACCCCACTGGGTATAAACTGTGTCTGGAGGATAACGCGCCTCATCTCCACCCCCCGACCATGGCCCCCGCTCTGTGAGGAAATATCTAGAAACTATCAACTATAGAAACTTGTAAACTCAATCAAACTGTGATCCTGACAAATTGATTGAGAGATGAAATCAATTCAGTTTCTTGCTCAGTGGATCCTTTATCCAGGGATCCCAATTTGTCAATAATTTTTTGGTGGTTAATTTGGCTTTGAAGAAGAGATATTCCATTGCAAAGTGACCGTCTAAAATTGTATTCAGTTCTTGGAGAGTCGGGGGTTGCACAGATTTCCATTTTCTAGCTATTGCCAATTGTGCAGCGATGAGAATGTGTGTGGCTACGGTTTGAAACAGCTTGGGCTAGGATGGTAAAGCCAGTCCGAGTAGTAAATCCAGTGATGACAGTGATGGGGATGATCGAATTGAGGAAACAAGTAACCATAGTCCAGTAGTTCTGTATGGTTGGGCATTCCCACTAGATGTGGAATAATGTGTCGGGGAGCCCACAATTCCTCCAGCAGAGAGGAGAAGTCACGGGGTAGATTTTTGCAAGTTGGGTTGGTGTGTAGTACCAGTGATGAAACAATTTTTGCAGCGATTCTCAGTGAGTGAGACAGCAAGAGAGTTTTGAGAGGAGTAGTAACGCCTTGCACCATTGGTCCGTTGGAGGTGTCGAGGTCACATGTTTTGACCATATTGAAATCTGAGCCTTGATAGAGCTTTCGGAGATTTGTAAAAATAGGTTGTATATAACAGAAATTCCTTTGCGCCCTGTTGTGGGTGAGTTATAGAAGTGTAGCAATGGGCAAAGGATTTTGTCTGATATAATCCATTGGATCCTATTGAAGAAGGATCTAATCCTAAGGTAAATGTAGAATGTTTTGGAAGAGAGACCATAAGTGGATTGTAGGTTTGAAAAGGATAGTAAGGTCTTTGCCTCAAACAAGTTGCTAAAAGTGTGTATTAGTGATAGACCGATATTGGTTTTTTTTAAGGCCGATACCGATATTTTGGTCATCATATATTGGTATCGGCCGATATCTGCCGCTATTTTCGGACATGTAAAAAAAAAATTTTTTTTTCTAAACGTGCTCTTGTGGAGGGATCTGGTGGTCTAAAAGACCCCAAACCCGTCCTTGGCACCGAAAATAATTCAAAACACCAAGTTTGGCTGTTTTGAATGCTGTCAGTTTTTTTAATTTGGCGCCGAGTACCCGGAAGTGATATCATAACATCACTTCTGGTTTTTTTACATGGAGACCCGGGTCTTCTCTTCGGCAGTGTCAGCGGTGGAGGTAGGATGCCCGGGTCTCCCGGTGGGACGGGAGACCTGGGTGAGCCACGGAAGGTGGAGGGAGGGGGGGGCATCCCCTCCCACTCCTTGTAATGACAGCCGAGTGGCTTCTCAGCTGCATCAGTTGTCATTACAAGTCAGCCGACCATCGGCTATGGACACCGGTACCGGGGTGATGCCTCTAACTACAAGCACTTTCCCTAAATATTGGCAATATCGGTAAATGCAAAGGCCAATTCCAATATATTGGGGAAAGTGCATATCGGCCCGATATATCGGTGTTGCCAATAATCAGTCAATCCCTAGTGTGTATACCCGCTGTTATCCAAGGTTGTATGTCCAGGTCGGAGAGAAGAAGGTTAAGAGGTTGAAGTGGTAGATGCAACAGAATGGAGAAGGGTTTTCCTTTTGATGATTTGGACATAGATGTCCATACACGCAGGGAGGCTGTTATCGTGTCCAGTCTAGAATGTCTAGGTATTGGGGTCAAAAGCAAGGCTTTTATTTGCTTCCAATTGGATTGAGCTGTTGATGTCCACCAGGATTTAAGTTGATCCAGCAAAACAGCCTTGTAGTAAAGGGTTATATTAGGGCCTCCCAGGTCCCCTAAATTGGGCAGAGTCAAGAGGTTTTCTCTTTTTATTCTGGATCATTTCCCTTGCCATATAAAAGAGTTGAGGATTGCTTGAAGGGTTTTTACATGCACCGGAAGAAATGATAGTGGAAGAGTGTGGAAGGTATATAGGATATGCGGGAGAAGAAACATTTTGGCCAGAGCAATTCTGCCGGCCCATGACACAAAAGGATGATGTAAGTCTGCAGAAACTCGTTGGAGCTTTCCCACAAGGTCTGTCAGGTTGAGACGCAGGAGATTTCTACTTGGAGAAATCAAACGGATACCTAAATATGGTAGGGATGCGTCCCAGGCCCAGAGAAATGGAGAAGACTGAGTGATGTGGCATATAGAGGGTTTTTCTCTATAATTTCAAATAGTGTACATCTATGATAAAAATGATAGACCCTTCATTTATTTGTAAATGGGCAAACTTAGACAATCTACAGGGGATCAAATCATTATTTTCCCCACTGTACATAATGCAATATTCACGTATTACATGTCAGGAATCAGGATATCGATATTGGGATCTATTTACATAGAATAAACTTTTGTCCACTCTTCACTGTCTGGGCTGGTAGTCATATTGCACTTGCAATGACTAATGTTATCAAGTTGCATCTCTCTCTGCCATGAACTGAACTTTGGAGTTATAAATAACATTTTATTGGCAGCAGATGATAATCTGCAAAAAAATTCTGGTCACGTGAAAGATTTCAGACTTTGAAAAATAAGCAAACTGTTGTGTTGCTCTATTTTATACTGTATATAGAATGTGGACAGGGGCAGCATTACCATTCTAATGTCAGAGATAGGAAATTTTAAAGTGAACCTGTCAGGCACATCCATGTGCTCACAATACACTAGGAGTGCGGGCAATATACTGTATAATATCTACATTTGTTAATCCTCTAAATAATATTTGCAGGGAGGCATCAACCCCCAACTAATGGGTTTCTAAGTCACACCACATTTTGGCACTAATGCCCAACTCTACATTTTAAAGCAGACTTCCACTGAAAAGTGGAACTTCCGCTTTAAGGCCTACTCCCCGGCTCTTGTTTGTGAAACAGAGCATTTGGGGAGAAGGGGGATCAGGTAACAGATTTTGACAGATACCCACTCCCACTTCTGTTCTGGTCACCTAAGGCGATTGGAAGCAGAAGTTCTCGTTCCCAAAGTCTTCTGGGACACATGACAGGTCCTAGAAGACTTCTGGACCAGGCAGAGAGCATAGCGCATGCGCATTGGGCATCCGGCTGTGAAGCCGCAAGCTGTCACAGCCGGGTGCCCATAGTAGAGATGCCGGCACCGCCGAGGGAGGACACAGGAAGAACACAGCTGGGGTGAGTACACCGAGGGATCGTGGGACAGGTGAGTGGCTGCTTATTAAATGTCAGCAGCTACATGACTGAAACTCTGGGGGGAGGGGAGGGATGTCTAATTCCCCCCCCCCATTCATCTGCATTGCCACAGCTGTTGCTGACAATATCTGCACAGCAGTCACCTGTCAGAACTTAGAGACAGGCAACAGTGGTTCAGAGAGTGGTAGAGTGGTAGGCTCCATTTAAATCCTTCTCAGCTCTGGTCACATGACACAGCTGGGTAGGAATGGAGGACTTACCCTCACACTTCAATGCCTGGTCTGGTGAGTGGATTTTTTGCTTTAGGATTTGTACTGGGGGATAATCTATGGGGGGGGGGGGACTGTACTGGGGTGAGCTGTACTGGTGGGGGGTGTACCGTGGGGGAGATCTGTACTAGGGGAAATTGTACTTAGGGGGAAGTCTGTACTGGGGGGGGGGGTCTTGGGGGTAACTGTACTGGGGAAGGGAACTGTAATAGGGGGAGATTTACTGTGGAAGGGTAGCAATATACTATGGAATGGATGGAGGGAAAATGTGGGAAAATGGATAAAGGGAAAATGTACTATCGGGTGAGATTTGTACTAGGGATTATCTGCACTAGGAGGTGTAGATCTTTAATGGGGGAGCCATATTGAAAAGGGATGATCTTTGCTATGTGGTAACTATACTGGAGGAGGGGATCTGTAATAGGGGAAGCTTTACTGTGAAGGGTAGCAATACTGGATGGGTGGAGGGAAAATGTACTAGGGGGGAGATTTGTACTAGGGATTATCTGCACTGGGAGGTGGGGATCTGTAATTGGGGAAGCTGTGTACTTGGGGTGGAGATCTGTACTAGGGGAGCTTCACTGAGGAGGGGTGATCTTTACTAGGTGATAACTGTACTGGAGGAGGGGATCTGTAATAGGGGAAGATTCACTGTGAAAGTGTAGCAATACTGGATGGGTGGAGGGAAAATGTACCAGGGGGGGGGTATTTTTTCAAGGGATTATCTGCACTAGGAGGTAGAGATCTGTAATGGGGAAGATGTGTCCTTGGGGTGAAAATCTGTACTGCATGGATAACTCTATATTGGAGGATGTACTAAAAGGAGATCTGTAGGGGTGGAAACTGTACTGGGGGAGATCTGAACTTGAGAGATGATCTTTACTATTGGGGAGGAGCTCTGAAGCTGACCCCGTCCCCAAGAAAAAAGCTATCCAATTCTTTCACACTGTTAGACACTTGGGGTGCAGAATTCTCCAGGAGTGGCAGGACTTACCTTTGTCTTGGGTAAATGTCAAGGCCCAATGTATAACATGTATAGAACTGGAAAAGAAGAGCTACACCGTGATACTGAAGACTAAATTCAAGTTTGTTCTAATTTTAAATTTGTGGACAAAGCCTGTGGATTGGTCCGATTGGCTGCTTTTCTGGTAGGTAAACAAAGAGGTGGAGCCGGAAGTGATGAATACTCGTTGGTAACAGTTTTGGAGTTACAGAGAGAGGGGAATGATGTCAGTTCCTATCTCTCTGTTCAGGGCAGCCATTGCCACCGGTCGCATCGCTCCCGGCCTCCGCGATCATACTGAGACCAAAGGAAGCATTGGTAAGAGGAGGGGGGACCCCCTTCCACCACCTGCAGAAGTGATTGAGCGGCTAATTAGCCTTTCAGATCAGTTCTGCATGTTAAGGAATCGCCGGCTGAAAACATACAAACCAGAATGATGCCTATAGGCGCAGGACTGATTCCAGTATAACCACTGAAACCGGAGGACATCCATGGACATCCTCCCATCGGGAAGTGGTTAAGCTAACAAGCTATTTTTATTTTATTTTTTATGTAGCACCCTCTTACAAAGGTAGGTGCTAGGTAAATGCATCTATTGCTCCTTCTGCTTATCAGGGGAACACACAATGGTAACAGGCGCTTAAGTCACATATTAGACCAGAGTCCATAGGAGTACAAAAGTCATTAGTGGCATAGGGGAAGAAAAAGTCCACCATATAGGGCAGCCATCCAGAAACCAAGAGCCAGGGGTTCCACAGGGCTAAAAACAAAGACAGACAGAGGCGCCTCTAAGTGGCCACGGCGAGGGGATCTCTAGTCCAGCAGGATGGATGCCTAGGACCGGATGATGTTTACTCCTCCACACTGGAACCTTGTTTATGGGCATGAATATATGCTTACAAATGTGAGTGTATAATTTTATCTATTAAACTTGTTATAACAAAAGTCTACACTTAGAGGCGCCTCTGTCTGTCTCTGCTTATCAAGGGAGCCTGATCTATTAGGTTGCCTGTCACATGTCTCCAAGTGTGATTCACTGGGTTTGAGGGAGTGTCCCTACTGTATCCAATGAGGGAGCT
Organism: Pelophylax lessonae; assembly: GCF_965119305.1. Taxonomy (NCBI): domain Eukaryota; kingdom Metazoa; phylum Chordata; class Amphibia; order Anura; family Ranidae; genus Pelophylax; species Pelophylax lessonae. Next base: position 11,042,897 of record NC_138773.1, on the reverse strand, counting down.
TGTTGGACAGTGGAGGAAACCCAGCCAGTGACACATTGGCTTTTGTGAGAGTCCCAGTGGAGCAATGCATCCTGGGATTGCCCATAAAAGCTGGGGGGACATGTGACAGGGCATCTTTGGTGGGAAGCAGAGTCCGAGGAGGAGGCTGATGGCTGTCTCTCCTCCTGCTGTGTCTGAGGAAGGTGGTTTCAGGCAGTTTGCCTAGTGAACCAGGTGTGGAGTGGAGCTGCAGAGGATCCAGTGTTGCTGAGGATGGAGCTGCTGGCAGAGTCTCTTGGGAAAAACAGGGAATTTCCAAAGGGTCTGCCCAGGAAGGGGGACCACTCCAGCGAAGTCAGGGGATCAGGGAGCCAGCTCACACACAGAGTTACAGTAAAGGGTGTGCTGTGTAGAGAACCCTGAAGAATAGGGACAAAGAGGGTACCAGGAAGGGCCCTGTTCTACAGTACAGGTAAGCTTATCTAAATACTTCTTCACTGAATAGTCAAGGTGAAGCAGTGGCCTTGCCGTATTCAGTTATTCAGCAGTCCCAGCTAATTGTGCAAAGTTATTCAAGTTGGAGTATCCCATTCTCATTCCCTTCTCCTATCCAAGTTCTCAGATAAAACTACAAAAAACCAAAACCCCTGGACCGTTTTATGACTGAACCGAGCACTTTGAAAATGCTAAACCGTGATGTTGTTGCTATGGGTAACCCAGGGGAACCCGTAACCAAGGGAGTAGTGCTACATTTATTATTATTATACATTTATATAGCTCTGACATATAGCGCAGTGCTGTACAGAAAACACTGAGCCATTCCCTCAGTCTCTGTACCAGAGGAGCTTACACTCTAATGTCCCCTCAAAGTCACACACTATTATTATTATACATTTATATAGCTCTGACATATACCGCAGTGCTGTACAGAGAACACTGAGCCAATCACATCAGTCTCTGTACCAGAGGAGCTTACACTCTAATGTATCCCCACAGTCACACACTATTATTATCATACATGTATATAGCTCTGACATATACCGCAGTGCTGTACAGAGAACACTGAGCCAGTCATCAGTCTCTGTACCAGAGGAGCTTACACTCTAATGCCCCCCCCCCCCCCCCAGTCACACACTATTATTATTATTATACATTTATATAGCTCTGACATATACTGCAGTGCTGTACAGAGATCACTGAGCCAATCACATCAGTCTCTGTACCAGAGGAGCTTACACTCTAATGTCCCCCCCCCCCCCAGTCACACACTATTATTATTATACATTTATATAGCTCTGACATATACCACAGTGCTGTACAGAGAACACTGAGAGCCAGTCATCAGTCTCTGTACCATAGGAGCTTACACTCTAATGTCCCCCCACAGTCACATCAGTCTCTGTACCAGAGGAGCTTACATTCTAATGTCCCTCCACAGTCACACACTATTATTATTATACATTTATATAGCTCTGACATACAGTATGCATTATTATTAGCAATAAAGGTGGTTTTTCCCATCCCTTCCTAATATGTAACTCAGATTACTCCGGAAAGGACTTTGAGATGAAAAATTCCAGTTTAGATAAGGTCAGTCAGTATGTAATAAAACTTCCCGCAGTGTGTGATGTGCTCCACAAGCCCGGTAAGTACAACAAACCTTTTATTATTACTTTTATTCCAATATAATGTCACATCTGTTCTCCTGAATGTATTGAATGTGTCTGTCTGTCCCTGCGGTGTTCTGTCCCTGCGGTGTTCTGTCCCTGCGGTGTTCTGTCCCTGCAGTGTTCTGTCCCTGCGGTGTTCTGTCCCTGCGGTGTTCTGTCCCTGTGGTGTCACTATTGGACTCATATTCCAGATTTGTGTCATCTGAAGGAAGTCTATAATCTGTCATGTGTTACAATGTGATCATTTAAGACACTTTGATCCTTAGACTGTCATATTTCTCTTTCGGAGTCTATAGGCAGATGGGGGGAGAGGGAGCGTATTCACTAAGTATTCAGGGAGAAGGACTTTGTTTTCCTGCAGTTGAAGCAGTTTTATTCCCAATTTTGCAGATTTCAGTTGACTTTATTTGTTGTGTGTGGATTAATGCTCTAACGCTACTTTGCTTTGGTTGATTAAAGATCTACAGGGGCATCCCATAAAATTAGAATATCATCAAAAGTTAAATGTATTTCAGTAATTCAATTCACAAATTAAAACTCCTATATTTTATATAGATGTGTTACACACAGAGTGATAGATTTTTCAAGCTTTTTTTTTTTTTGTTTAATTTTGATGATTATGGCTTACAGTGAGTGACACCCCAAAATTCAGTATTTCAGAAAATTAGAATATTACATAAGACCAATAAAAAAAAAGATTTTTAATACAGAAATGTTGGCTTAGTGAGAAGTCTGTCCATGTACAGTATAGGATGCACGCAATACTTGGTCGGGCTCCTTTTGCATGAATTACTGCATCAATGCGGTGTGGCATGGAGGCGATCAGCCTGTGGCACTGCTGAGGTGTTATGGAGGCCCAGGTTGCTTTGATAGCGGCCTTCAGCTCCTCTGCATTGTTGGGTTTGGTGTCTCTCATCTTCCTTTTGACAATCCCCCACAGATTCTCTATGGGGTTTAGGTCAGACGAGTTTGCTGGCCAATCAATCACTGTGATCCCATGATCATGTGACCAGGTATTGGTAGTTTTGGCAGTGTGGGCGGTGCCAAGTCCTGCTGGAAAATGAAATCAGCATCTCCATAAAGCTGGTCAGCAGAGGGAAGCATTAAGTGATGTAGAATTTCCTGCTAGAGGGCTGCGCTGACTTTGGACTTGATAAAACACAGTGGACCAACACCAACAGATGACACGGCTCCCCAAATCATCCCTGACTGTGGAGAATGTTGCATTTCATTTTGAAATCAAGGTCCCAGAGTCTGGAGGAGGAGTGGAGAGGCACAGAATCCAAGTTACATGAGGTCCAGTGTGAAGTTTCCACAGTCAGTGATGATTGATGAGAGATGTCATCTGCTGGTGTTGGTCCTAAAATTGGAATCTTTTTCAATGCTAATTTTTAGATGGGTAACATTGGCATGGGTAGCTGGAACTACCATGGGGGACTTGCATTCAACCCAAACCTGAAACTCATCGTAAGTCTCTAAAATTCTACTGGTCCAGGTTTGGAAAAACAAGATCAGGCAGTATAGAGTCTACAGGAATATACATTATTTTAGTTATGTCTAGAAGTTTGAAATTGTTTATATTTAATATGTTTAAAAGTGGCAATCAAGGCTTTACAGATTATATTCATCAACCATGTTTAACCACGTGACCTTCGGAAGATTTACCCCACTTCATGACCAGGCCATTTTTTGCGATATGGCACTGCATTACTTTAACAACATAACGACCGCCCACCGCAGATATACTGCGGCAGGCAGCCGCTGCTGGGCAAAGTGACATAAGAGTACGTCACTCGCTCAGATGCCTGTAGGGGGCGAGCGAGCGCGTGCCACGGGAGGCGCGCTCCCACCCCCGCTCGTTCACTGAGATCCCCACGTGAGTGACCGGTGGCTCCGATGTCCGCTGGCCACTCGCAATCTCCCGCTGGAGAGGGAGAAAGGCAGGCGGCTGATGTAAACAAAGCCGTCTGTCATACTCCCTGGTGTAACAGCAGAGAATATACGATCCTGCTATATAAGATCATATGTCTCTGTGATTACATCACAAGCCATGCCCCCCCCCCCCACAGTTAAAATCACACCCCTAGGGACACATTTAACCCCTTGATCACCAATAAAGTTAACCCCTTCCCTGCCAGTGTCATTTTGACAGTTACAGTGCATATGTATAGCACTGATTACTGTAGTAATGTCACTGGTAACCCCAAAAGTGTCAAAAATGTCAGTCAGGGGTCCGATCTGTCCGCCGCAATGTCGCAGTCCCGCAAAAAAAAAAAAAAAAAAACGCAAATCGCCGCCATTACTAGTAAGAAAAAAAAAACAATAAAAATGACATAAATATTTCCCGTAGTTAGTAAACGCAATAACTTTTGCGCAAACCAATCTAAATACGCTTATTGCTATTTTTTTTTTACCAAACATATGTAGCAGAAAACAAATTGACCTAAAATGTTAAAAAATTTAGATTTTTTACATTTTTTTTTGAGAATTTCATATAAAAAAATTTGAAAAATATTGTTATTTTTTCAAAATTGTCGCTCTTCTTTTGTTTATAGCGCAAAAAATGAAAATCGCACAGGTGATCAAATACCACCAAAAGAAAGCTCTATTTGTGGGAAAAAAAGGACATAAATTTAATTTGGGTACAGCGTTGCACGACCACGCAATTGTCCGTTAAAGTAACGCAGTGCCGAATCGCATAATATGGCCTGGTCAGGAAGGGGGTAAAATCTTCCGGTCTTAAAGCGGTTAAAAATACGCTCATTGAGAATTTTTTTGTCAAAGACATGTAGCTAAATACATTTTGGCCTAAATATATGACAAAAATTGAATATATTGGATATTTTTACCTGTCAAAGTAGAAAAATATTGTTATTTTTTCAAAATTGTCGCTCTTTTTTTATTAATATCGCAAAAAATGAAAATCGCACAGGTGATCAAATACCACCAAAAGAAAGCTCTGTTTGTGGGAAAAAAAGGATGTCAATTTCATTTGGGTACAGCGTCGCACAACCGCGCAACTGTCCGTTAAATTCACGCAGTGCCGAATCGCAAAATAGGGCCTGGTCTTTGAGCAGCCAAATCTTCCGGGCTTAAGTGGTTAACTGACAATTGCACGGGCATGTGACACTGTACCCCAAAAAAAATGTATGTCATATTTTCCCCACAATCAGAGCTTTCTTTTGGTGGTAATTGATCACCTCTGTGGTTTTTATTTTTTGCGCTATAAATAGAAAAAATAGCGACAATTTTGAAAAAAAAAACAATATTTTTTACTTTCTCCTATAAATCCTATCCAATAAAAAAAAATGTAAAAAAATCAAATGTATTTATTATTTTAGGTTAATTTGTATTTTTCTACATGTTTTTGGTAAAAAAAAAATCCCAATAGATGTATATTGATTGGTTTGCGCAAAAGTTATAATGTCTACAAACTGGGGGATATTTTTATGGAATTTTTATTTATTTATTTTTTTTTACTAGTAATGGCGACAGCCTGCGATTTTTAGTGGGACTGCGACATTGCAGCCGACAAATTGGACACCTAACTGACACTTTTTTGGGGACCAGTGATACTAATACAGTGATCAGTGCTAAAAATATGCACTGTGCTTTCTAACTGTGGGGGAGATGACTTAACCAGAGGAAGACAGCGATCCATGTTCCTGCTTAGCAGAAACACAATATCTCCATCTTCCTCTCTGACAGAACTGCAGTTCTGCCTCTCCTGTAAACAATCAGCGGGTCCCGGCGGATTGGCTCCGGTTGTGTCCAATCACAGTGGGAGCAGGTGGCCGGTGGGGTGCACCCCAGACCCTGTGCTCTAAATAACGTACAGGTACGTGATTTCGTGCAGGAGAGCCGCCTTGACGCAGTATATCTGCATTGGGCCGTCCATAGGTGGTTAATTTATGATACAAAGATATTTTGCATATCATTAGCACTTCAAGATTGTTATAACAAAACAAGGGTTCAAAAAGGATAATATTAGAACTTAGCACAGTATATACAGTATCTCACAAAAGTAAGTACACCCCTCAGATTTTTGTAAATATTTTATTCTATCTTTTCATGTGACAACACTGAAGAAATGACACTTTGCTACAATGTAAAGTAGTGAGTGTACAGCTTGTATAACAGTGTAAATTTGCTGTCCCCTCAAAATAACTCAACACACAGCCATTAATGTCTAAACTGCTTCCAACAGAACTGAGTACACCCCTAAGTGGAAATGTCCAAATTGGGCCCAAAGTGTCAATATTTTGTGTGGCCGCCATTATTTTCCAGCACTGCCTTAACCCTCTTGGGCATGGAGTTCACCAGAGCTTCACAGGTTGCCACTGGAGTCCTCTTCCCCTCCTCCATGATGACATCACTGAGCTGGTGGATGTTAGAAACCTTGCGCTTCTCCACCTTCCATTTGAGGATGCCCCACAGATGCTCAATAGGGTTTAGGTCTGGAGACATGCTTGGCCAGTCCATCACCTTTACCCTCAGCTTCTTTAGCAAGGCAGTGGTCGTCGTGGAGATGTGTTTGAGGTCGTTATGTTGGAATACTGCCCTGCGGCCAAGCCTCTGAAGGGAGGGGATCATGCTCTGCTTCAGTATGTCACAGTACATGTTGGCATTCATGGTTCCCTCAATGAACTGTAGCTCCCCAGTGCCAGCAGAACTCATGCAGCCCCAGACCATGACACTCCCACCACCATGCTTGACTGTAGGCAAAACACACTTGTCTTTGTACTCCTCACCTGGTTGCCGCCACCCACGCTTGACACCATCTGAACCAAATAAGTTTATCTTGGTCTCATCAGACCACAGGAGATGGCTCCAGTAATCCATGTCATTAGTCTGCTTGTCTTGAGCAAACTGATGGCAGACTTTCTTGTACATCATCTTTAGAGGAGGCTTCCTTCTGGGATGACAGCCATGCAGACCAATTTGATGCAGTGTGCGGCGTATGGTCTGAGCACTGACAGGCTGACCCTCCACCCCTTCAACCTCTGCAGCAATGCTGGCAGCACTCATACGTCTATTTCCCAAAGACAACCTCTGGATATGATGCTGAGCACGTGCACTCAACTTCTTTGGTCGACAATAGCGAGGTCCGTTGACCCTGTCCTGTTAAACTGCTGTATGGTCTTGGCCACCATGCTGCAGCTCAGTTTCAGGGTCTTGGCAATCTTCTTATAGCCTAGGCCATCTTTATGTAGAGCAACAATTCTTTTTTTCAGATCCTCCGAGAGTTCTTTGCCATGAGGTGCCATGTTGAACTTCCAGTGACCAGTATGAGAGAGTGAGAGCGATAACACCAAATTTAACACACCTGCTCCCCATTAACACCTGAGACCTTGTAACACTAACGAGTCACATGACACCGGGGAAGGAAAATGGGTAATTGGGCCGAACTTGAACATTGTCACTTAGGGGTGTACTCACTTTTGTTGCCAGCGGTTTAGACATTAATGGCTGTGTGCTGAGTTATTTTGAGGGGACAGCAGATTTACACTGTTATACAAGCTGTACACTCACTACTTTACATTGTAGCAAAGTGTCATTTCTTCAGTGTTGTCACATGAAAAGATAGAATAAAATATTTACAAAAATGTGAGGGGTGTACTTACTTCTGTGAGATACTGTGTATATTTGTTGGCCACTAATTTTTTCACTTTTATATTTATGTTTTGGTCCCTTAATAAGCTAGCAGCAGTATGGGTTAATAGTATTATTACCATCTTGGCACTGCCTTTTAAAAGGAATATCACTTATACAGTGTTGCTTCTCCCCACACCCTTGCCAGGGACTCTCCCCAACAGCAGGCAGAAGGTAACGATAACACTGAGATTAGGGAAATCGGGAAGAAATCGGGACTTTCAATCAGAGCTCAGGCTGATTACAGCCTAGCAAAACTACATTTGAATGAGAGACACCACAGCCTAGGGCAGCATTTTTCAACCAGGGTGCCCAGGCACCCTGGGGTGGCTTTAGGTTTCTTCAGGGGTGCCTAAAAATTGCCCTAAAAATTGTATAGAGGCCAGCAGCTGGACCAAGCCTGCCTTTTAGTTACACAAAGCCACAGGTTTTCATTGTGCACCATTACGACATTATAGACCCCGGCGTGCTAAAAACCAATGGCCTTCCCCTGCCCCTCTCTGTCAGCGCTGGGTTCACATTAGCTGAGTGATGGAGAAAAACTGAGGGAGAAGAGAAACATTGGAATACTAGACAGTACCAGTGTGCAAAAGTGTATTGGATGTGGAAGAATAAATCCCCTCTAATGCTGGGTGTTCTATGTATGTGGATGTTGATGTGTTATGTAAAACTATTAGAATTGTTTTTTTACATTTTAGACTGAGGTGCCTCAAGACTGTCCTTCATTTTAAAGGGTGCCTTGACTGAAAAAAGGTTGAGAAACACCGGCCTAGGGCAAAGCCCTTACAGCTCCTTTCTTTAAATGTTTAAACTTTTCTTGCTTGCTTTCAACTGTGTTTGTGCTTTTAGGCCACTTGCCCGTATCTGAACGTCGGCTTGAAGAAGTGGTTGGACCAGGGTGATGGGCGCAGCTGCAGGCATCACCCCGGTGCCGTTGTTTTAGAGCTGGTGGTTGGTTTCTAATGAAAACAATCGATGCGGCTCAGCAGCTGCTTGGCCATTATCACAGGTAGCGGGAGTGGACGTTCTCCCCCTCCAGCCGCCTTCCGCCGCTCTGCCCGGGTCTCCCGTACCACCGGGAGAAACGAGCGGCCAGTTTCTGATTATGTAACCCGGAAGCAACATCACAACGTCACTTCTGGTTTACTCGGCTGCAAACTTCGCCTATTTAAAAAAAAGTGACAGTATTCAAAAATGCAGATTTCGGCATTTTGAATTCTTTTAGGTTCAGTGGAGGGGTTTGGGGTCTTTTAGCCCCCCAATCCCTCCATAAAGAGTACCCGTCACTGCCTATTACTGTCACATTCCCCCCCCCCCCCGATCCCTCCATAAAGAGTACCCGTCACTGCCTATTACTGTCACATTCCCCCCCCCCCCGATCCCTCCATAAAGAGTACCTGTCACTGCCTATTACTGTCACATTCCCCCCCCCCCCGATCCCTCCATAAAGAGTACCTGTCACTGCATATTACTGTCACATTCCCCCCCCCCCCCGATCCCTCCATAAAGAGTACCTGTCACTGCATATTACTGTCACATTCCCCCCTCCTCCCCCCCGGATCCCTCCATAAAGAGTACCTGTCACTGCCTACTGCTGTCACATTCCCCCTTCCCCCGATCCCTCCATATAGAGTACCTGTCAATGCCTATTACTGTCACATTCCCCCCCCCCCCCCGATCCCTCCATAAAGAGTACCTGTCACTGCATATTACTGTCACATTCCCCCCGATCCCTCCATAAAGATTACCTGTCTCTGCCTATTGCTGTCACATTCCCCCCCTCCTCCCCCCCGGATCCCTCCATAAAGAGTACCTGTCACTGCCTATTGCTGTCACATTCCCCCTTCCCCCGATCCCTCCATATAGAGTACCTGTCAATGCCTATTACTGTCACATTCCCCCCCCCCCGATCCCTCCATAAAAAGTACCTGTCACTGCCTATTGTTGTCACATTCCCCCCCTCCTCCCCCCCGATCCCTCGATAAAGAGTACCTGTCACTGCCTATTGCTGTCACATTCCCCCTTCCCCCCGATCCCTCCATATAGAGTACCTGTCACTGCCTATTACTGTCACATTCCCCCCCCCCCCCGGATCCCTCCATAAAGAGTACCTGTCAATGCCTATTACTGTCACATTCCCCCCCCCCCCCCGATCCCTCCATAAAGAGTACCTGTCACTGCATATTACTGTCACATTCCCCCCTCCCCCCCCGATCCCTCCATAAAGAGTACCTGTCACTGCATATTACTGTCACATTCCCCCCTCCCCCCCCGATCCCTCCATAAAGAGTACCTGTCACTGCATATTACTGTCACATTCCCCCCTCCCCCCCCGATCCCTCCATAAAGAGTACCTGTCACTGCCTATTGCTGTCACATTCCCCCCTCCCCCCCCGATCCCTCCATAAAGAGTACCTGTCACTGCATATTACTGTCACATTCCCCCCCTCCTCCCCCCCCCGGATCCCTCCATATAGAGTACCTGTCACTGCCTATTACTGTCACATTCCCCCCCTCCTCCCCCCCCCGGATCCCTCCATATAGAGTACCTGTCACTGCCTATTACTGTCACATTCCCCCCCTCCTCCCCCCCCCCGGATCCCTCCATAAAGAGTACCTGTCAATGCCTATTACTGTCACATTCCCCCTTCCCCCGATCCCTCCATATAGAGTACCTGTCAATGCCTATTACTGTCACATTCCCCCCCCCCCCCCGATCCCTCCATAAAAAGTACCTGTCACTGCCTATTGTTGTCACATTCCCCCCCTCCTCCCCCCCGATCCCTCGATAAAGAGTACCTGTCACTGCCTATTGCTGTGACATTCCCCCTTCCCCCCGATCCCTCCATATAGAGTACCTGTCACTGCCTATTACTGTCACATTCCCCCCTGATCCCTCCATAAAGAGTACCTGTCACTCCTATTACTGTCACATTCCCCCCTGATCCCTCCATAAAGAGTACCTGTCACTCCTATTACTGTCACATTCCCCCGCCGATCCCTCCATAAAGAGTACCTGTCACTCCTATTACTGTCACATCCCCCCGATCCCTCCATAAAGAGTACCTGTCACTCCTATTACTGTCACATTCCCCCCGATCCCTCCATAAAGAGTACCTGTCACTCCTATTACTGTCACATTCCCCCCGATCCCTCCATAAAGAGTACCTGTCACTGCTATTACTGTCACATTCCCCCCGATCCCTCCATAAAGAGTACCTGTCACTGCTATTACTGTCACATTCCCCCCGATCCCTCCATAAAGAGTACCTGTCACTCCTATTACTGTCACATTCCCCCCGATCCCTCCATAAAGAGTACCTGTCACTGCCTATTACTGTTACAAGGGATGTTTACATTCCTTCTCACAGCAATAAAAGTGATCAGATTTTATTTTTTTTTTAAGGAACAGTGTTAAAAATAAAAAATAAAATAAAATAAATAGGAAGAAAAAAAAAATGTTAAAGTACCCGCCCCCATGAGCTCGCGCACCAAAGATCTGCATATGTAAGTCGAGCTCAAAATTGTAAACAATGTTCAAATCACACAATGTTCAAATCACACATCGTTAGAGGGAGAGCAATAATTCTAGCAAAAGACTTCCTCTGTAACGCTAAATTGGTAACCGTTAAAAAAAATGTAAATGTCACCTGTGGAGATTTTTAAGTATCGTAAATTGTCACTATTCCTCGAGTGTACGCAATTTCAAACCGTAACATGTTAGGTATCGATTTACATGGCGTGACATCATCTTTCCCAATATAAATGCAACAAAAGTGATCAGAGTTTTTTTTTTTTAAGGAACGGTGTTAAAAATAAAAAATAAAATAAAATAAATAGGAAGAAAAAAAAAGTTAAAGTACCCCCCCCCCGTCCCCGTGAGCTTGCGCACCAAAGATCTGCATGTGTAAGTTGCACTCAAAATTGTAAACAATGTTCAAATCACGCATGTGAGGTATCGCCGCGATTGTCAGAGCGAGAGCAATAATTTCTTGCAAAAGACTTCATCTGTAACTCTAAATTAGTAACTGTTAAACATTTTTAAAATGTCACCTATGGAGATTTTTAAGTACCGTCATTTTTCACTATTCCTCGAGTGTGCGCAATTTCAAACCGTAACATGTTAGGTATCTATTTACTCGGCGTGACATCATCTTTCACAATATAAGTGCAATAAAAGTGATCAGATTCTTTTTTTTTTTTTTGTATGTACAGTGTTAAAATAAATAAATAAAATAAATAGGAAGAAAAAAAAAATGTTAACGCCCCCCCCCCCCCCCTTTGCACACCAAAGATCTGCATACGTAAGTCGCACTTGAAATTGTAAACAATGTTCAAATCACACATGTGAGGTATCGCCGCGATCGTCAGAGCAAGAGCAACAATTCTAGCAAAAGACCTCCTCTGTAACTCTAAACTGGTAACCATTTTTAAAACGTCGCCCATAAAGATTTTTAAGTAGTTTGTCGTCATTTCTCGAGTGTGCGTAATTTCAAACTGTAACATGTTAGGTATCTATTTACTCGGCGTGACATCATCTTTCACAGTATAAGTGCAATAAAAGTGATCAGATTTTTTTTTTTTTTAAGGTACAGTGTTAAAAATAAAAAATAAATAAAATAAATAGGAAGAAAAAAATATGTTAACGCTCCCCCGTATCTTTGAACTTGCACACCAAAGATCTGCATACGTAAGTCGCGCTCGAAATTGTAAACAATGTTCAAATCACACATGTGAGGTATCGCCGCGATCATCAGAGCGAGAGCAATAATTCTAGCAAAAGACCTCCTCTGTAACTCTAAACTGGTAACCGGTAAACAATTTTAAATCGTCACCTATGGAGATTTTTAAGTACTGTAGTTTGTCACCATTCCTCGAGTGTGCGCAATTTCAAACCGTAACATTGTAGGTATCTATTTACTCGGCGTGACATCATCTTTCACAATATAAGTGCAATAAAAGTGATCAGATTTTTTTTTTTTTAAGGAACAGTGTTAAAAATAAAAAATAAAATAAAATAAATAGCAAGAAAAAAAAATGTTAAAGTACCCCCCCCCCCCCCCCCCGTCCCCGTGAGCTCGTGCACCAAAGATCTGCAAATGTAAGTCGCACTTGAAATTGTAAACAATGTTCAAATCACACATGTGAGGTATCGCCGCGATCATCAGAGCGAGAGCAACAATTCTAGCAAAAGACCTCCTCTGTAACTCTAAATTGGTAACCGTTAAAAATTTTAATACGTCACCTATGGAGATTTTTATGTACCCTAGTTTTGTCACTATTCCTCGAGTGTGCGGAATTTCAAACCGTAACATGTTAGGTATCTATTTACTCGGCATGACATCATCTTTCACAATATAAGTGCAATAAAAGTGATCAGATTTTTTTTTAAGGAACAGTGTTTAAAATAAAAAATAAAATAAATAGGAAGAAAAAAAAAAATAGGATAGAAAGTCATGTGTGTAGTGACGCAACATCTGCCATTCTCCAGAGTCTTTGCTAAAAATATATATATATATATCATATCGGGATGTGGCACTCATATCTAAGGACACAGTGAGAGCACACCTTCCATATATATATATATATATATATAATATATAATTTTCTAGCAAAAAATACTGATTTTAGCTTGTAAAAAAACATGTGTCAGAAATACGCCTGGTCCTTAATTAGACATACAGTAATAAAGTAAAATGAAATACTGGGTCATAAATGAGTGAAATAAATTACAGTGCCTCACCTACCTAATTCCAGGAAATATTGATAGCACTCTGATAAATAATACTAATAATACTAATAACCAAAACTATCAATATTTATTCACTACGAAAACAAAAAACATTCTAAATTAATCACTTTCAAGATGATAAGGAAGTAATAAGGAAGTAATAGTAAATAAGAGGGAACTTTTCTCAGCTGGAGGAAAGGTACTTTCATTTAAAATTCTTAAAGTGGAACCAAAGTCCGCAATACTTGCCTCAGTTGCAATAGTGATGTCCCTCGCCAGCACTGCCATCTTCTTCTCAGTCTCTTTTTGGGTGCTGGTCGGCAGCCATCGTGATGTGCAGGAGTTTAGTCATCCTGGCACAAAGGCATGTGCAGCTCGGTGTACATTCTACAGAAAACGGCAAACAAGTAGGTTGGTTTATCTTTTTGAAGAAGAAACATTGCATGCGAAAAAGAGACTACCTGTTTGCAAATTTTTTATTTGAGAATTGAATTTCACTTAAAGCTGCCCGAGGGCCACAAGGGGACCAGAGGGAGGGAGAGGACCACGTGTGACCCCCAAAAACAGGTGTGAGATGTTCTACATGCTCTTTTCTGTGGTGGAAACATAATATTGGGGGATCCTTCATGGGACAGAGACTGATGTGAGATGTTCTACATACTCAGTACTGTAATCAGAACATGAGATTGGAAGCTCCTTCATGGGACAAGTATGTAAAATGTTCTACATGGTCTATACTGTGGTCAAAACATGAGATTAGAATCTCTTTCATGTGACAGAGACAGGAGATGTTCTACATGCTCAGTATTGTGGTGGGAACATAAGATCTGGAGCTCCATCCTGGAACAGAGACTGGTGTGAGATGTTCTACATACTCAGTACTGTAATCAGAACATGAGATTGGAAGCTCCTTCATGGGACAAGTATGTAAGATGAAAAATAAGTATAATTTTTCTAAAAAAAAGTTATACTCCCCGCGCCTAGGAGTTGATGTGTGTTAAAATGTATCAATTACCTTTAAATATGTGAAAAATGTGTGAAAATATATAAAAAAATAAAATTGTAAGAAATAGCAGCAGCAGTAGTATAAAATGGAGAAATTTGAGACAAATAGTCCTAATGTTAGGGCTATCTACAGCGCTTGCTAAAAATATATCTATAAAAGTGTGACAAACTAAATTTGTGTGAATAATATATAGGTATAATAAAAGTGCCAATGTGCAAATAAGCATACAAATCAATTACTCAATATTTCAAGTCCATGCATGAATCAATAGGGAATTACTTATGTGCAATAAAATATATATAAGAAAATTCAGAAAAAGTTAAAAAAAAAGTCCAAAAAAATGATTTCATAAGAAAAAACTTTTGTGCAAATAATGTTTCCTTGAATTAATGTGCAGCGTGCTCTTAATTATGCTTATAATATGGTGACTGATAAAGTGCAGGTGCTTCAAAGCCTTCTTCCCGTGCAGTAATTTATACGATGGGTAACTTACCAGATGGAGTGGGTCTCACATATCTTATAATATTGAGACCAATCACGCTTAGTGGTAAGTCCCCTTTAGGCTCCTCCTGTGCCGTGGTCTCTCTCCTCAGCGTTTTTATGAGGCAGCTCCGGTGAAAATTAGGAAGAAGAAAAACTCCAGATGGTGTAATATTGTTTAAGATTCAGGTTTAATCCAAAGAAATCAAACGGTTTTACAACGTCTTATAGCAGGCTCCGGCAAGGAGCTAAAGTGCTGGTGTCCGTGACATTCAAATGCAAAGTATGCAGAGTGGCGAGCAGAGGTGAATACGGCTTGCGTTCCAATAGTCACGTGACTTACGTTGTGCGGTCCACGGTCTGATGCGTTTCGTCACATCCGGTGACGTTCTCAAAGGCTGTCAAAGGAATTGAAATATTGAGTAATTGATTTGTATGCTTATTTGCACATTGGCACTTTTATTATACCTATATATTATTCACACAAATTTAGTTTGTCACACTTTTATATATATATTTTTAGCAAGTGCTGTAGATAGCCCTAACATTAGGAATATTTGTCTCAAAGTATGTAAGATGTTCTACATGCTCTGTACTGTAATCAGAACATGAAATTGGAAGCTCCTTCATGGGACAGGAATGTGAGATGTTCTACATGCTCTGTACTGTAGTAGGAACATGAGATTGGGAGCTCCTTCTTGGGACAGAGACAACTGTGAAATATTATGCATGCTGTGTTCTGTGGTGGGAACATGAGATTGGTAGCTCCCTCATGGGACAGAGACTGGTGGGAGATGTTCTACATGCTCTGTAATGTGGAAGAGACATGAGATTGGCAGCTTCATCCTGGGACTGATACTGATGTGAGATGTTCTACTGTGGTCAAAACATGACACTTGGGGCTCTTTTATGGGACAGAGGCAGGAGATGTCATACATGCTCAGTTTTGTGGTGGGAACATAAGATCTGGAGCTCTATCTTGGGGCAGAGATTTGTCTGAGATGTTCCTACATGCTCTATTCTGTGCTGGGAACATGAGATTTTGAGTTCCTTCATGGGGCAGAGATTGGTGTGAGATGTTCTGCATGCTCTGTTCTATGGTAGAAACATGAGATTGGGAGCTGCTTCTTGAGGTAGAGACTGGGGCGAAATATTCTACATGCTCTGTACTGTGGTAGGAACATAGGATCTGGCTATCCATCCTGGGACAGATACTGGTGTGAAATATTCTACATGCTCTGTAATGTGGTCAGAACATGAGAGTAGAAGCTCCGTTGTGAGACAAAGATGTGAGATGTTTTATATGTTCTGTACTGTTGTAGGAAATCAGAGCTTCTTCTTGGGACAGAGACTGGTGTGAACTATTCTACATGCTCTTTATTGTGCTGGGAACATGCAATTGGGGGCTCCTTCTTGGGACAGAGACTGGTGTGAGATGTACTATATGCTCTGTACTGTGGTTGGAACTTAAAATCGGAAGCTCCTTTATGGGACAGTCATGCAAGATGTTCTACATGCTTTATTGTGGTGGGAACATGAGATCTGGAGCTCCTACATGGGGCAGAGACTGGTGTGAGGTGTATTACATGCTCTGTACAGTGGTTGGAACTTGAAACTGAAAGCTCCTTCATGGGACAGACATGCAAGATGTTCTACATGCTCTGAATTGTAGGGGGAACCTGAGATCTGCAGCTCCTTCATGGGGCAGAGACTGGTGTAAAATATTCAACATGCTCTTAATTGTGCTGGGAACATGAAATTGGGGGCTCCTTCAAGGGGAAGAGACTAATGGGAGATGTTCTATATGCTCTGTTCTGTGGTGGGAACATGAGATTAGGAGTTCCTTCTTGGGATGGAGACTGGTGTGAGGTGTTCCTACCATAGTACAGAGCATGTAGAACATCTCACACCAGTCTCCATCCCAAGAAGGAACTCCCAATCTCATGTTCCTACCATAGTACAGAGCATGTAGGAACATGAGATTGGGAGCTCCATCCTGTTACAGAGAGTGGTATGAGATGTTCTTCATGCTCTGTACATGACTGCACACTAGAAAAAAAACCCCAATTAGTTAAATAATTATTTTTAATCTAATGGATTTTATATGCTGAATGATTTTGGAATTTTTTGTTCAAAGCCTTTTTTCTTTTTTTTTTTTAATGTTTGGAAATGGAAACTTACCTCAAATGTACGTGAGAAAATCACCCCTTCCCCGTGTTTTTATACTAATATTTAATTTAAAAAAAAAGGCTTGAATATATTTTTTCCAAATGTCTCTAAAAATTTGTTGTAGTCAGCTTGCAGACAATGATTTATCAATTTATGTTGTAATTTTAAAATCATTTTTTTTTATCTGTTTTAAGATCCTGCCCTTGGGAAATGGTGTCTGTGAAGCCGGTAGTTGGGATACTTTCTAGAGAACACCCAGAATCCTACCAGTGGTTGACCACTTTTCTCTCATCTCTACCAGAAGTGAAAGATGTTCTCTGCACTCACCTTCCTGGGAAGAACTCCTCACACTTCAGAGAGGAAGTTTCTCAGTACGATTTTGTGGTTTTCTACACACCAAAGCACATGGAAGAGGAGAGCAGAGAAGAGGAACGGTGGAGTGGACAGGACATTGTTACGTTTGCTGAGACTCGGCCACCGTATACTGAAGATCTGACGCTTGTTTCAGACATGATAGGTAGGATAAAAGAAGGACATACTAGCTTAGAATGAAACATTCCTCGTACACCAATGTTCCACGTTTTCTTTTATTCAGTTCTAAACTCCGACCAATCACTTATTTCTACTAATTATTATTTTTTTTATTATTATTCAGGATTTCTATAGCGCCAGCAGTTTACCCAGCGCTTTACAGTGTTAGAGGGAGACAATACAGTTACAATCAGGGCCATTTGAAGGAATTTGGGGGCCCCAAGCAAAATGGACACGGAGGCCCCCCCGCACACATGCAGATTTGGGGCAATGAGGGAGGGAATGCAGTAATTGAGGCAGGCACTGATATAGAAATGGAGGGCTATGAAGGAGGGCAGTAGAAGGCAAGGCAGACTGGTATCCACTAAGATCTCTGATCATCTTATACAGCTTTATATTTTTCATTAAAAACTTAAGTGACCCCTATACAACAAGTTGCCAGATATCGCCCCTCCCGTTCCCCCACCATGTGCCCTAGATGATACCAGGGGGACTTTTTTCTTATGCTATGGGACTATCCAGCTGTCTGTTAACAGGTAGGTATTGTTCCCAGTTGGACAAATGTTCCAATTTTTGCATGAAAAAATGGAGTGACAGACTGTCAGTGTGATCATACCTGTCGCTGGCCTGGTCCGGTCCACGTGTGTGAGGAGAATGTGATGACTCGTGGTGTGTCTCTCTCTGGCAAAGTTTGCGGGCCTGGTGGGGTGGCCCCACTCCCACGCACGCTTTAGGCCGCCTAGGCTGGGCTGGTGCGCACTGCGCAGATGCGCGCCACCGCTGCACACTCTCCCCCTAGCGAGCCGGCGCCGCGTGACATGCCGCTCCTCCGATGTGCGCCCGCGCGCCCGCCGGCCTGTCACAGGCCGCCTGTGTGTTGTGAGGCCGGCCTGTGTGTGTGAGGCACGGCGTGCGGCCGCAGCGTTTGTGTTTTGGGTTTTTGGGATAATGTCAGTCTGTGTCTTGGGTCTTGGGGCCCCAGGCCAGCTCGGGGCCCCAAGCAATTGCTTGTTTTGCCTGCCTTGACGCGACGGGCCTGGTTACAATACAATAAAATACAAGAGGATTAGGAGGGCCCTGCTCAGAAAAGCTTACAATCTAATAGGGTGGGGCAGGTGGTACAAGAGGTTATAACAGTAGGGAATGAGCTGATGGAAGATTAGTTGGCGGTGTGATAGGCTTCCCTGAAGAGATGAGTTTTCAGGGATCGCCTGAAAGCAGCTAAAATAGGAGATGGCCGTACAGGTTGAGGTAGAGCATTCCAGAGGATGGGAGAGGCCCTGGAGAAATCCTGGAGACGAGCATGGGAGGAGGAGACAAGGGAGCTTGAGAGTAGGAGGTCTTGAGAGGAGCGGAGAGGACGGTTTGGGTGATATTTGGAGACAAGATTGGTGATGAAGCTCGGGGCAGAGTTGTGAATGGCTTTGTATGTTATGGTTAGTATTTTGAATTTAATTATGCATATATATTTAATTTTTCTGTAGTTTAAGTGATTCTAAAGGAAATAAAAAATAAAAAATAACAAACATGGTATACTTACCTGCTCTGTACAATGGTTTTGCACAGAGCAGCCCCGATCCTCCTCTTTTTGGGCCTCCCACTGGTGGTCCTGGCCCTCCTCTTGCTATGGGGGCCCCCGTATAGCTTCTTTTGACCTTCATAAATAGGTTTCTTCAAGTGCTATTTTTTTCATGATTGAATCTTGAGCCTTGCAGGCTTTACTCTACTTCCTGATGGTTAGCGGGGCTCACTTTAGTAATTTGGCTATTGAGCAGACAAGGATGTGAATAAAGAGTACACATATGTACATCCTAAAACTGATAAAAGTTATTTCTTGACCCACTTCTAGGAAAGAAAAATATTCTGATGGTGGCCGATGAGCCAGAGAGGAGCACCTCTGAGGAGAAGATCCAGAACCTCCAGAACCAGGACAGCTATAGCCAATGGAGGCAAGAACTTGTCCAATTCACCGGACAAGACAAAACGTCTCCCCTTGATTCAAAGCACTGTAATGGGATACCGACAACCGATCTGCAAAACACAGATCTGTCCGGATTACAAATCCCAAATGGATCGTTAAAGGAAGATGTGGGTGATATGGATTCTGTTTTAAAAGGTCTGTAGTAGACATGTACAACCAGAACTGGTGCTAGACTATTCTGCGCCCTAGGCAAGACCAGCTACTTGCGCCCCCCCCCCAAATAAAAATGAATAAATAAATTAATAAAACTTCAAAATTTCCCAAAAATTCCATGCATTCCCCATACACCCCCTATACTCGAAGTATACTCCATGCATTCCCCATACACCCCCTATACTCGCAGTACACTCCATGCATTCCCCATACACCCCCTATACTCGCAGTACACTCCATGCATTCCCCATACACCCCCTATACTCGCAGTACACTACATGCATTCCTCGTACTTTCCGCTATACTTGCAGCACACTCTTTCATTCCCATACTTTTTCCAGCAGCGCCGGCCCTGCCCCTAGCAACATAAGCTCCCCCCAGAAACAAATGATTCCCCCACTAGCAACAATAGACCCCCCCAGCAACAATAGATCACCATGCAAAAATATACTGCCTGGCCAAAAAAAAAGTCGCCACCAAAAACAATGTCACACACTCTAATTTGTTGGCTTTGATTACGGCACGCATTCACTGTGGCATTGTTTCGATAACCATCTGCAATGTCACAAGATTTATTTCCCTCCAGTGTTGCATTCATTTTTCACCAACATCTTGTATTGATGGTGGGAGAGTCGGAGCGCTGCGCAAAGCCTTCTCCATCATATCCCAAAGATTCTCAATGGGGGGTAAGTTCTGGACTCTGTGGTGGCCAATCCATGTGTGACAATGATGTCTCATCCTCCCTGAACCACTCACACACAATATGAGCCCAATGAATCCTGGCATTGTCATCTTGGAATATTCCCGTGCCATCAGGGAAGAAAAAATTAATTGATGGAATAACCTGATCATTCCGTATATTCAGGTATTCAGCTGACATAATTTTTTGGGCACATCCAGTAATATCCAATAGGAGAGTCACTGCATGCTTAGTTTAGTTAGTTGCTTAGTTAATACCAGGTGGTGACTTTTTTTTTTGGCCAGGCAGCGTATATCTCCTCCAGAAACAATAGATCCCTCAGCAGCCAGCTTCAATGGACCCTTCAGCACACCCCAGCACTCCTTGCCATTACATACATTCAGAACTGCCCCAAGGCATTATGCTGCCTGGGTCCAAGAATGAAATGCTGCCCCCCATCCCCCCAAAAAAATCACGCCCACCAAAAGGCCCCCCCATCTATTATTTTGGCTAAATATAAAATTTAGAAAATATTATATATACTCTTATCATCTTCTATAACTCACCACCAGACCGGTCCACCAAACACAAGCTGTCTGTCCTCCTATCACTCCTGTGTCTTCTGCGGCCATCGCCCTAGAAGATCCAGCCTGCCCTGTGTGAGATGGGGTGCGCTGATGTCTGATGTCATTGCGCACACCATGATCACGCGAGGGACGTTCCCAGGAGGAGACGCTCCGCCTCCTCAAACTCATCAGTTTCCACTACGGGCGGCAGTATGAGATGGGGAAATGCCGCCTGTAACACACTGCAAACTGATGAGACACAAAACTGCCGGAAAATAAATCCTGGGAGTCAATTTGCTGCCCCTCTTAGTGTGGCCTGGGTCCAATTGACCCTGTAAGACCCATGGTAGGGCCGGCCCTGTATACATTCAGTGCTGGAGGTGCCGAAACGGCATTCCCCTGCATTCCCGCTAAAAAAAAAAGCCCTGTGTAAATCTATCATGTAATGATCAGATGTGAGTGATCAGCCCTCAGATGTGAGTGATCAGCCCCAGACGCAGACTAGGGATCAGGCAGCAGGTTTAATCGGATGTGGGCAGGGAGGGTAACCAGCATGGCAGGGGGGCAATTACTGGCAATAATCCCCTGTATGGCTCTCTCTGCAGCAGCTGAAAGCTAGCTTCTTCTCCGCTTTCTCCCACCAGCTTTCAGCTGCTGCAAAGAGAGCCATACAGGAGATTATTTCCCATAATTGCCCCCTCTGCCGCAATGATCCCCCTCCTTATGAACCAAAAGTTTCCCCCTGCTGTCCAGGCCCCCCTGTGTGCCCCCCATCCCTGCGGAGCTGCTGGATTCCCCCCTCTCCTTCCTGCTGGCAGCTGTAACCACACAAAAGATCCTTAAGGATGGAAAGTGGAGGAAGGGTCTGGTAAATAAGTCATATTCACCAGCCCCTCTTTTTTGCTGAATGAACACAATGAGTGATCTGTACTGATCACTCACTGTGTTCATTTATAACTGAAGCATAGTAAACCGTGTTTTTTTGTAGGAGGGGGGACCTGTGAGGTTGACTGTATGAGGCCCCGTGATTTATAACAGCAGTCCTGCTTGTTAACATCAGGTCGTAGTTTGATTTCTATTTCTCTTGACAGGTGATGCTGAAGCTACTTCAAGTTCATCAGGAGATATCCAGACAATATGGAGCAGCAGGGGGAGCCCTGACAGCACCACAAACAATGTAACTATCATATATGTTCAGTTTTCTGACCTCTGCTACCATCCTATGAATGCTTTACATTACTATTCCCCATCAATGGCTAAACGTGCCCCACTCAGAACGCTTTCTATAACTTATTTTAATTCCGCTTTATTGGTTTGAACCAGCAAATAAAAATGCTGTTAGTGGTTTTTATCACAATAACCTATTGGCATAGCTTCCAACTGTCCCGAATTTGGAGGGACTGTCCCTGACTTGAAGGGACTGTCCCGGATTTAGAGGGACTGTTCCCTAAATTTGGACAGAGTCCCTCTGTCCTTCTTTCCTCCTCCTTTGTCCCTCATGTTGATCCGATCTGTAAAGTTGTATATAAAATTCACATTTTATCTTTCAAAAAGTGTTCCCCAGCGCTAAACCTTCCATCCAATTTCTAAATTGCTGCATTTGTAAATTTCAAATCCCAGTATAATGGAATATAAGTGGGGGAAAAAAAGCATTTTTTGGTTTAACTAATCTTTTTTTAAATTATTCTTCTTTAAGGGGGCGTGGCAGGGGGTGTGTTCTATGCCTACATATTTTTGCTAATAGGTGTCCCTCATTCCCATCTCAAAAAGTTGGGAGGTGTGCCTATTGGGTATCGGAAGAACCAAAATTCACAGGAGAACAAAGAATAATATGTGGCGCTGCCTGAGGGCAAGTAGGATGTGAACCTATCAGAAATTAACCAGTTCTGGACCGGAAGGACTTACCCCCTTCATGACCAGGCCATTTTTTTGCGATTTGGCACTGCGTTATTTTAACAAACAATTGCGCGGTCATGTGACGCTGTACCCAAATAAAAAAGAATGTCCTTATTTTCCCACAAACAGAGCTTTCTTTTGGTGGTATTTGATCACCTGTGCGATTTTTATTTTTTGAGCTATAAACAAAAAAAGAGCGACAATTCTGAAAAAAAAACAACATTTTTCACATTCTGCTATATAACATTCCCAAAGAAAAAAAATTAACAATCACATTTTTTTTTAACATTTTAGGCCAATTTGTATTTTTCTACATATTTTTGGTAAAAAAAAAAAATCGCAATAAGTGTATTTTGATTGGTTTGCGCAAAAGTTTTTTCATCTACTAACTAGGGAAAAGATTTATGTCATTTTTATTGTTTTTTTTTTATTTTTTTTACTAGTAATGGCGGCGATCTGTGATTTTTAGTGGGACTGCGACATTGCAGTGGACAGATCGGACCCCTAACTGATATTTTTGACACTTTTGGGGGGACCAGTGACATTACTACAGTAATCAGTGCTAAGAATATGTACTGTCACTGTAATAATGACACTGGCAGAGAAGGGGTTAACACAGTAGGTGATCAAGGAGTTAAATGTGAGCCTAGGGGGTGTTTTATAACTGTATGGGGCGTGGCTTGTGAAATGATCACAGAGACCTGTGATCCTATATAGAAGGATCACAGGCGCTCTGTGATCATTCCAGAGAGAAGAACGGTCAGCTGTGTTTACAACAGCTGACCGTCCTTCCCTCAGCGGGGAGCGAGCCGCTGACCCCATGCATCAGAGTCCCCGCTGCTGAGTGGGGGCGGGAGGCCCCCTAGCAGCAGGCACGCGACCGACGTAGGGCTACGTTGGTTCACGCAGGAGGGGCTGCCTGCCGCAGTATATCTGCGGCGGGCGGTTCAGAAGAGGTTAAACTAAAGCTGATAAATTACGTGATAGGAAATAAAATGTTAAAGGTGCAGAAAATATAATTGCGAGTGTATGCACCAATAATAACTCCAAAAATATACATACACACACATATATATATATATACAACCATATATATATATATATATATATATATATATATATATATATATATATATATACATACAAATGTTTAAATCCATGAGATAAGCTAAATTAATTGAAGTCCACTATAAAAATCTAGAATCTACAGATGACAAGGAATATTTTTTTTGTATTTTGGAAAGACAGCAAAAAAGGAACAACCTGAAAATTATTTCAAAATATCAGAAGGATCTACTGAAAATATAGAGGGCAGAGCCAGATGGGAGGGGGCAGAATAAAATAAATGAATCAACAATGATTAAATCTGTAATTCATTTTTTATTTTTTATTTCCTTTTATTTAAACTGAAAATTGATCCTTTACAGCTCCTGACACTTATGTTGTATTTGACAGGAGGACATTGAAAGCTTTTTTGAGGATACCCGCAAGAAGAGTACTTTCCAGGTTGGTGATCCCCCAGTTGTGATGTAGTACATGAATATTCAGTCCCATATTAGAACAGTGGTCAGGCAATGGACATGTAAAGCCCTATTCCAGGCTTACCCGTGTAGTGTTGTCTAGTATGGACTTGGGAGGGACCCCATGACACTTTTTTTTTTTTTAGCCCGTGGTCCCTCTCAAAATCCTTACCAGACCCTGTTCAAGACCTTTTTTTTCTTGTTTTTCTTTAAGGTATGTGGTCTGGTATAGCTCAGAAGGGGGGTTCACTCCCCTCCTTTCCTGGCCACTAAGGCTGCATGTATAGAAAAGGGTCTGGTATAGTTTTGGGGATCCCCATAGAAATGAACAAAAAAGTGTGCCCCCCCAATGATCTTTAGGTCTGGTATAGTTCAGGAAGGGGGTTTACTCCTCTCCCCTCCTTTCCTGGCCACTAAGGCTGCATGTATAGAAAAGGGTCTGGTATAGTTTTGTGTATCTCCCATAGAAATGAACAAAAAAGTGTGCCCCCCAAATGATCTTTAGGTCTGGTATAGTTCAGGAGGGGGGTTCACTCCTCCTCCTTCATTTCCTGGCCACTAAGGCTGCATGTATAGAAAAGGGTCTGGTATAGTTTTGGGGATCCACCATAGAAATGAACAAAAACGTGTGCCCCCCATGATCTTTAGGTCTGGTATAGTTCAGGAGGGGGGTTCACTCCTCTCCCCTCTTTTCCTGGCCACTAAGGCTGCATGTCAAGAAAATGATCTGGTTTGGTTTTGAGGATCCCCCATAGAAATTACCAAAAAGGTGTGCCCCCCATGATCTTTAGCAGACCCTTAACCTTGAGGGAACCTTACACAAAAAAAAAAAAAAAAATGGCATGAGTTCCCTTCAAAATCCATACCCTCCCCCCCCCCCTTCCCAGCATGACACTTTGTCCCCATTTTGATGGGACAAGGACCTCTTTCCCATATCGCTGGCCCCATGAATATTGTAGTCTGTGGGGGGTTATTAAAATCTGGAAACTCCCTTAAGAATCAACGGGACTTCAGATATCTGATAGTCCCCTAATCTGAGTAAAGGATACATATTAGTCCATGCAACATAAAAATAACCTGCACCACGGACAGCTCTATACTTACTGCTACTATTATCTAATACTACACGGTGTGTATAAGGGTACAACTGCTATCAGTAAGATGTATGAAAAACGCACAAGATTATCCAAATGTCTAGACAGTGCTATCACTAAGAGATATACACTGCCTGGCCAAAAAAAAAAAGTTGCCACTTGGAAATAACTAAGCAACTAACTAAACTAAGCATGCAGTGACTCTCCTATTGGATAATTACTGGATGTGCCCAAAGAATGAGGTCAGCTGACTCCCTGAATATACGGAATGATCAGGTTATTCCATCAATGGATTTTTTCTTCCCTGATGGCACGGGAATATTCCAAGATGACAATGCCAGGATTCATCGGGGCTCAATTTGTGAAAGAGTGGTTCAGGGAGGATGAGACTTCATTGTCACACATAGATCGGCCACCACAGAGCCCAGAACTTACCCCCCATTGAGAATCTTTGGGATATGCGGGAGAAGGCTTTGCGCAGTGCTCCGACTCTTTCACCATCAATACAAGATCTTGGTGACAAATGAATGCAACACTGGAGGGAAATAAATCTTGTGACATTGCAGAAGCTTATCGAAGCAATGCCACATTGAATGTGTGCCGTAATCAAAGCCAACAAAATATTAGAGTGTGTGACCTTTTTTTTAATGGATATTTATTTTTTTTTTTGGCCAGGCAGTGTATACAATACTTACATATATATCACAACTAATAAATAATACTTCTTCTAAAAATCCACCTAAAATATGTTGTGTCAGTTCATCAAAGTATTTTAATAAATATTATAACACATATAATCAATAAGTAAATAAAGTATCCAATACATAATGAGTGAATTCCAAAGATGCCCTTTGAAGGTGTTGGGAGACAAAACGCGTAAGAGCTTGTGTGAATATGACGTCACCACACATGCCAGGTCCAAGCTCGCAGCTAGGATGTGCAGCTGAAGCCAATTTGGTTATAGAGATACCGCCTGTTTTTTAGTGTCGTTTGAGACACAGTAATATGATGCACTGTGAGCATGCACTGAGGTTGCTGCTGTGAGGTTGTGAAGCTCTTCAGAAGGCAATAGACGTTCCAATAATTGACTATTCCAGTGCAGTTTTTTGTGATGCTCTTTAGTTGGTGTCCCATGTTGCCAGCAAATAATGCTGGTGAGTTATTAGATTGATTGGTGTTGGATGGCACATCTGTGGTGGGCACTGAAATCATTTGTGGATGGAGGGAGCCGATGCACTTTTCAATGATTTAAAGTTTTCAGTTTTCTGCACTGGACACTGTTATGAGTGAAAATTCATACTGGCATAAAGACGTTTTCTTTAGCACAATTACCTGGGACTTTTGCAGAAATTTACTCTATATTGTCACACACATGAACTTTAATGGCATCCCAGTCTTAGTCCGTAGGGTTCAATATTGAGTTGTCCCACCCTTTGCATCTATAACAGCTTCAACTCTTCTGGGAAGGCTGTCCACAAGGTTTAGGAGTGTCTATGGGAATGTTTGACCATTCTTCCAGATTAGCATTTGTGAGGTCAGGCACTGATGTTAGACAAGAACGCCTGGCTCACAGTCTCCGCTTTAATTTATCCCAAAGGTGTTCTATTGGGTTGAGGTCAGGACTCTGTGCAGGACAGTCAAGTTCCTCCACCCCAAACTCGCTCATTCATGTCTTTATGGACCTTGCTTTGTGGACTGGTGCGCAGTCATGTTGGAACTGGATGGGGCCATCCCTAAACTGTTCCCACAAAGTTGAGAGCAGGAAATTGTCCAAAATGTCTTGGTATGCTGACGCATTAAGAGTTCCCTTCACTGGAACTAAAGGGCGCCAAGCCCAACCCCTGAAAAACAACCCCCGCAGCATAATCCCCCCTCCACCAAATGATTTGGACCAGTGAATTAAGCAAGTTATAGCTACAAAGGGTGGGCCAACTTAATATTAAACCCTATGGACTAAGACTGGGATGCCATTAAAGTTCATGTGCGTGAAAAGGCAGGCGTCCCAATACTTTTGGCAATATAATGTATCTATTGCACGGGACACTTTAATTTAATTTTGCACTTTAGCTTGCACCTTTAAAATTTGCACATTATGTATTGGACAATATATTTATTTATTGATTATATCTTTTGTAATAGTTATTACGAGACTTTGATGAATTGACACAACATATTTTGGATTCATTTTTTGAAGACATATTTATTCATTGTGATGCATTATGAATTATTGTCTATATCTCTTGGTGATAGCCCGGTCAAGGCATTTGGTTACATATTAGTCCTTGTTACCTGTTCATAAAATAAAAAAAATCATAGTACATAAACACAGAGACACTGTTGTAAAATTCATTTAGCAAATACATAAAAAAATTAAATAAATATCTGTCGCTCAATGCCTAAGGCTACGTTCACATGTCAGCGTAGCGATTCCGCCCGCGATCCAGAAATCATTGCAAATCGCGGGACGCCTGTGCGTTGCCTGTGATTTGCAATAGCACCCCAAACGATTTGCGATGTTGCCGCGATTTCCGCCTGCCGAATCGCAGTAACATTGCACAAAAAAATCGCGGAACGCATGACGCCCAAAAAAGGTACAAGAGCTTCTTTGGGGCGTCATGCGTCCCGCAATTTTTTTTGCGCGATGTTACCGCGATTAGTCAACATCGCACAGCGTTTGGGGTGCTATTGCAAATCATGGGCAACGCACAGGTGTCCCGCAATTTGCAATGATTTCCAGATCGCGGTGATTCTGCCCGCGATCACTACGCTGAGATGTGAGCGTAGCCTAAAACTCGATAAGGTACACAAATTACTTTAGAAGAATAACAAGGAATTTTTGGCCCTATTCACTTCAAGGGGAGTGGGAAAAAATAGACAAAAGTGTGCATTATGTGCATTTTTGAGGGGTTTCCTGGCCACCCTGGGGCCAAAAATGTATGGCCCTTCCCCAAAGAAGCTCTTGTGTGGACATTACACATGTGCAAAAAAACTTCAAAATGACCAACATACACTACTCAAGTGTAATGTCAATGACGCTGCTGAGTGATGTAGATCCATTATCCTGATGAGTGACTCCCCAATGACCCACAGACATGAGGACCACTGCTATGGCTAACCTCCCCCACCAATACTACTGTTGGAAAAGGGGCTGCTGCCATTGATCATAGAGTATATGGTCAATCCTTCTGTGGAATCTCCACTGCCTTGCTCACAATGTGAAACAAGCAGGCGGGCAGGAACCTGTCCTTTACTGGCTTTAGTAATATCGCCACTAAATGAATGAGCTCTGGGCGCAGCTACTGGAGGTTCGTGTAGGTTAATCCAGATATATACTTTATATGATATGTTATCAAGTTTATTGTACAGTGGTGGATTGTGTTTTTATCATGCTGATCTTTGCATAGTGATCAGTGACTTTGTTAATAAACAAAGCCAACCCTAAGGACCCTTTCACATGGGCTTTAAATTCAGGTCCCCCACAGTTTTTCAGGCAGACCTGATATGACCATCCATTCACCCCTATAAAGCAGCTGGACGTCAGCGGTGACATGTCCTCTAACACCCGCTGATGTCCTTCAAATCCAGATAGATGCTGGTCCGATTTTCCATCTGTCAGGCGGATTGGATAAAAACGGACAGGAGGTCCCCCCATAGAGGAGTGCGGGACTCTGACAGGTCCGTCTCTGCACAGTGACCCCCAGGATCTGCCCCGGAACCGCCCCATGTGAAAGGGGCCTAATGCAAACTCTAAGGTCAACCTTAATGCCATTGTCAACCTCAACCCTTTGCTTATTAACAAAGACATATAGGTAAGTGTTAGATTGAGGGCTAGCTATAGGTTTAGCTTTAAGCATTCTGTGTTCGGTAACATTTTATCTCAAGTTCCTGTTTATTGACAGGCTTTTTTGGCATGAAAAGAGGAATAGTAGGCGCAAAGGCAGGGTCTCTCTGTGAGATAAGCAACTACAGTATGATTATATTGTTAATAATAAGAAGTCCAAAAAAAGGTCCAGAAAAAGTCTGTCACTAGGGCAAGCTGGTCCAAGAGCTGAAGCAGACTCTGGGGTAGATAAGAATACCAGAAAAAGCTCCTCTAAATGCAGTAGGATCAATACATTTAATAAAACCAAATGGGGGCCACTCACATTTTCATTGTTAAAAGCAAGCTTACATGAATGCGAAGGTCAGGGGTGACAGAAATCCAGGAGAGGACCGCCAGGGGTTCCACTGTTGGTGCACCAGGAAAGAGGAAGCCTGTGTCCCCTTAGTACTCTGTGGACCGCAGCTTGGAGCGTGCCATAGGTGGGATGACGTCACCGAAGACCAGAATGCAATGTAACATATTTTTGGAGCATGTGTTATGCTGTCTTGGAGCATGCGCACTCCTTTGTCAGGTTGTAACAGAACCGCGACCCCATAATGCGCTTGTGTGCTTCCATCAGAATACGGCTTCCTTCAGTCTTGAACATAGATATCAGATATTCTAGCCACCCCATACAAAACTAGACTAGAATAGCTTGTATAAGATCTTGAATATCTATTGAACAAACTCACACCGAATATATACCCCACCAGGTCAGGTGCTTGAATACATTATCATATGCAGATGAAATTGTGTACAGAATTATAGTTAACATAGCTAAGGAACAACCAACACAAACGGTATTCCACTTTCCCACTAACAACTAATAAATGACAGTGATTTAATTAACTTGAGTTAATTAACTAGCAGACTTTCCATCATCAAGCTCATGAAGTAAAATACACATTATTATAAGTGTAAACACATCTCCGCAGTAGACAATAGGTGAGTTAATCACAACAATCAACAATGTGTGAAAGACAGGTGGTTGAGCTGATGACATTAGCATCTGCAATGAGTATGACTGCTCTGAGCAGTCCCCTATTGGCAATAGGCAGCTAGGCCTTTAACATGGATCCTAGACCTAAAGTCCCAAAGTCTGTGTGTCTTGGGGATATGTGGACTTGAATCCAAAGTAACATTACTCCAAGGGTCCCCCCCAGCATACACCCACAAAGAGCAGTATTCCCTCACAAGTCAGGGCCCATAGTCAATAGGCAGCCTGCAGTCCCCTCCAAAAGCCCCTGTCCTGAGTGAGTCTGTTACACAGGCATACTGCAGCACTTATAGGCTCTCTTTACTCTTTGTTCTTGTTTGGCACAAAATCTGGTCTGGCATAGCCGAAAGGAGTCTTCCTAAAGCCTGGTACACACTTTAGGTTTTTTTTTTTTTTTAGTTCAAACAAAAAACAAAACAGACAGATCTCTGTACTAACACAAGCAAAGTTAGTACAGCAATTTCCGTTGCTGTGCTATTGTGTTCTGACAGGGAGAACCCCCCACCATGTCAAAGCAAATAGGTTAGTGCTGGCAGCCATTGGCTGTCAGTGCTGATCATATGCTGATTTTCCAGCATGCCCGTTCAACAGAAGTTGGTCATAAATCCAGCTTGTGTTGGACAAGGATCTGAACACATGGGGCGAAAGTCGGTTCCTGACAAACTGTCCATTTCCAGACAACATTTGGCCCATGTGTACCTGCCATTACCCTAAGGAGCGATCAATAGGACATGGCATCCCTAAAAAACACCAAAATTACTTTACCTAAACCCTCCTCATTGACTTGAATTTTGCCAAAATGCTGCAATATTTTGCTTACATTTCAGGGAAGTTCTCAATTTTACTGATCTTTTGTGTTCTTATAATGGTCTCCTAGTATTACACGATGAGGAATTCCATCATCCATGTTTAACAGATCCATCAAATGCCTTTTATGTTTTTCAGAAATACTTCTATTGGATAACTGTCTTAGTTATTTTCAGTATTATGATCCTTATCACGGGACTGGGAGTAAATGAAGTAAACAGACTAAATCGAAAAAACACCACAGTCACCCCGGAAAATGTCACCTATTTCCCAGAAAACTCCACCATGGCAACTTCAGGGGATGTTATGACCAAAACTACTACGCCTCTTTCTGTAAATACAACGCAAAGTGCCACACCGTCAAGGAATTATATTACAGAATATACACCGAGTACCACGACGACAAAAGGTTACACTACTGATTATGTCACAAATATTACAACGGCATTAACAACTAACACAACTACTCTTCTAACCACAACCACAATGAGCCCAGGGATCTCTACGGACTATCCAGAAGACGCCACCAATGCAACATTGGGGAGCAGCGTAAATGAAAGTACCACCTCCCCTTCAGTACATACAACACCAACAACTTATACTACAGAGCATAAAACATATAATGTCACAACCACAGGCGGATATAGTGATAATGTCACAAACATTAGCACAACACCAACCACTAAAACAACTACTCTTCCAGCCATGACCACAACAAGCCCAGGAATCTCTACTGATTATCCAGAAGACACCACCAATGTAACATTGGGGAGCAGCGTAAATGATAGTACCACCTCCCCTTCAGTACATACACCACCAACAACTTATACTACAGAGCATACAACATATAATGTCACAACCACAGGAGGATATAGTGATAATGTCACAAACATTAACACAACACCAACCATTAACACAACTACTCTTCCAGCCATGACCACAACAAGCCCAGTAATCACTACTGACATTCCAAGAGACACCACCAATACAACATTGGGGAGCAGCATAAATGAAAGTAGCACCCCTCCTTCTGTAGATACAACACTAAAGAATTATACTACAGAGTTTACAACATATAATGTCACAACCACAGGAGGATATAGTGATAATGTCACAAAAAGTACAACACCAACCACTAACACAACTACTCTTCCAGCCATGACCACAACAAGCCCAGGAATCACTACTGGCTATCCAAGAGACACCACCAATACAACATTGGGGAGCAGCATACATGAAAGTAGCACCCCTCCTTCTGTAGATACAACACTAAAGAATTATACTACAGAGTTTACAACATATAATGTCACAACCACAGGAGGCTACACTAGTGATAATGTCACACACATTACCACAGCACTAACAACTAACACAACTCCTCCAACCATGATCCCAACAAGTCTGGGAATCTCTACTGACCATCCAGGAGATACAATCAATACAACATTGGGGGGCAAAAAAAATGAAAGTAGCACTTTTCCTTCTGTAGATACACCAAAGAATTATACTACAGAGTATACAACATATAATGTCACAACCGCAGGCGGCTACACTAGTGATAATGTCACAAACAGTACAACACCAACCACTAACACAACTACTCTTCCAGCCATGACCACAACAAGACCAGGAATCACTACTGACATTCAAAAAGACACCACCAATACAACATTGGGGAGCAGCATAAATGAAAGTAGCACCCCTCCTTCTGTAGATACACTAAAGAATTATACTACAGAGTATACAACATATAATGTCACAACCGCAGGAGGCTACACTAGTGATAATCTCACAAGCTTTACCACAGCACTAATAGCTAACATAAATACTCTTCTAACCACAACCACCATAAGCCCAGGAACATCTACTGACTATCCAAAAGACACCACCAATACAACATTAGGGATCAGCATAAATGAAAGTACCACCTCCTCTTCTTTAGATACACTAAAGAATCATACTACAGAGTATACAACATATAATGTCACAACCACAAGAGGTTACACTAGTGATAATGTCACAAACATTACCACAGCACTAACAACTAACACAACTCCTCCAACCATGATCCCAACAAGTCTGAGATTCTCTACTGACTATCCAAAAGATACAATCAATACAACATTGGGGGGCATCAAAAATGAAAGTAGCACCTTTCCTTCTGTAGATACAACACCAAAGAATTATACTACAGAGTATACAACATATAATGTCACAACAGCAGGAGGTTACACTAGTGATAATCTCACAACAGCACTAACGGCTAACACAAATACTCTTCCACCCATGACCACAACAAGTAAAGGAATCTCTACTGACTATCCAGAACACACCTCCAATACAACATTGGGGAGCAGCATAAATGAAAGTAATACCACTCCTTCTGAAAATACAACACCAAATAATTATACTACAAAGTATACAACATATATTGTCACAACCACAGGGGGCTACACTAGTGATAAGGTTCCAAACATAATCAGGACGCAAGCCACGAACACAACTACACTTCTAAACACAACCACAAGTCCAGGAATCTCTACTGAGTATCCAAAAGACACTACCAGTGCAACATTAGGGAACAACGTGAATGAAAGTACCACTTCCCCTTCTGTACATACAACACAGAATACCACAACACAAAGCAATTATATTACAGAGTACCCAACAACAACCACAACAACCACAATAACTAGTGATATTGTTGTAAACATTACCACAACACTAGCACCTAACATAACTACTCTTCCGACCATGACCACAACAAGCCCAGGAATCACTACCGACTATCCTGAAGACACAACCAATACAACATTGGGGAATAACATAAATGAAAGTTCTACCTCCACGTCTGTCCAAACAACACAGAATGTTACAACATCAAGAAATTATAGTACGGAGTATACAACATATCATGCCATGACAACAAGAGGATACACTATCGATAAAGTCACAAACATTATCACAGCACCAACAACAAACACAACTACTCATCTAAACACAACCACCAGCTCAGGATTATGTACTGACTATCCAAAAGACATTACCAGTGCAACATTAGGGAACAACATAGATAAAAGTGCCACCTCCTCTTCTTTACGCACAACACAGAATATCACGACATTAAACAATTATACTACGGAATTTACAACAAATAATGCCGCAATGACAGGAGGCTCCACTAGTGATAAAGTCACAAACATTATCACAGGACTAACATCTAGCACAACTCGTCAAAACACAACCACAACAAGTCCAGGCATCTCTTCCGGATATCCAGAAGACACCACCAATATAACATTGGGGAGCAGCATAAGTGAGAGTACCATCTCCCCTTTGGTACATACAACACAGAATGCCACAACACCAAGGAACTATTATACAGACTATACTACAGATAACGACAGAAAGACAAGAGGTTACACTAGTGATAAAGTCAGAAACATTATCACAACACTAACAACTAACACAACCACTCCCAACCATGACCCCAACAAGCCCCGGAATCTCTACTGATTATCCATAAGACACAACCAATGCAACATTAGGGAATAACATAAATGTAAGCTTTACCTTCATGTCTGTACGTACAACACAGAATGCCACAATGCCAAGCAAATATACTACAGGGTATACAACATATAATGCCACAATGACAGGAGTCTACACTAGCAATAATGTCACAAACACTATCACAACACTAACATCTAACACAACTACTCTTTCAAACACAACCATGAGTCCAGGAATCTCTACTAACTATCCAGAAGACACCACCAATGCAACATTAGGGAAACAACATACATAGATAAAAGTACCACCTCTCATTCTGTATATGCAACCCAGAATACCACAATGCCAACAAATGACACAATTGATTACAGCACACATATTATCACTACTCCAGGTAACTTTACCAAGGTTACAACACCTAGAACATTCACTCCAGGTGTGACCAGTTCTAACATATCAACCCTAATTCCAGGAAATACATCGTCCAGGGCCATCTTACCGAATGGGCACACTGGGCATTTGCCTGGGGTGGCCCCACCTGCCCAGTGACCCAGCCCCAACCAAGCATTAGTTAAGATTCCCGTGTGCATCCCGCCACCGAACTTAGCGGGTGGCAAGTGCCTGTCCGCCCTGCACAGCTGTCAGGCCACTTGGGCCGTGGAGGGGGAGCCCACAACTGCAAGAATGCCTGTACGCCTCCACCGGAACAGGCACACACAGGACAGTTGAGTCTGACTCCTGTCCATGTGTGTGTGTTCACCAGACCCAGCCACTGAACTTGGAAGGTGTCATTAGCCTGGCACTGCTATACCAATAAATATCGTCTTATCGATAATTTACATTTATATTCTCATGGGTGATTGTATAGGCAGGGCCCAAGTGCACTGCATTGCCCAGAGGCCTATAATGCTCTTAAGATGCCACTGACATCGCCACAACCTCAACTATACCACCTAGGAAATATTGTTAACTAATCCTGAAAAACAGGACTGCCTTCATCCTTCATCCTTTCCTGCTGCCCCAATTACAATTTTACAAACAAGCTCCGAAGTACAACTACTGCTAAGAACATCACCACTTTCCCACCATCTCCAACCAACATCCAGGACATTTAACCAGAATAACTGGTTCAGAAGTCCCAACATAAGTTCCAGGAGGAACATCTCCATTAATGGACACCACCATAAATCCAGAGTCCTAGTTCTGAGCCTCCACCGTCAATTCCTTTGTAGTTTTTGCCTGGAGTTAGGATTGCAGAACAAAAATTACACCTATTGCAAAAGATACATAATCAAGTGTAGGGCTAACTAGCATTGGAAAGAAAAATACTGTACCAAGAACCTTAATCTAAAGCCCCGTACACATGCAATGATTATCGGCCGACTGGTCGTCCGTCTTTTGTCCAGAGTTGTGTTTTGTTGGTTGGAATGTGCCTAGACTGCACACGAATTTTCCCGCACGACAAAATTCTACTTCAGAAGTGATGTCATGTGTTGGGTTGCTTTCTTTGTATTCTTTCTTCACTGAGCATGCCCAGACTTGCTCATCAGATTTTTCCCTGTCGAAATCTGTACTGACTGCACGAAAATCGGCCGTTGTGTCGACGGCCAACAAAAATTTTATAGTCTGCACACCAGATTTTTTTCGGCCAAAAAGTCGGAGTTGGTTGTCGGAAGCATCATACTAACAAGCCGAAAATCGGCAGATCGGACGTTGGCCGAAAATTCCCTGCCAATTTTCGACGCGTGTGTACTGGGCTTTAGATTCTGGGCAGGTATCTCCCATAGCAGGTTCAGAGAAACACACATCAGCAAAAGTGGGACAATCTCCATTACCAGACACCATCAAAAATGTTTACAAGTTCTGAACCTCCACTGTCAGCTCCTATACAATAAGCTATTGTTACAGCAATCATACTATCGGTGATTCTTACCTTGATTGCTTCTTCAAATATGATTCAAAATAGTTTAGAAAATTCTAGCATACCTACTGAAACTAAAAAAATAGTGCTGGAATATGTAAGTAGTTCTCATGCAACAGGCAGTTCTGAAAGGCCCACTTCAGAACACAAAAACCCATCTACAATCATAGTTAGTTGTAAGATTACTATGTTACAGTAACTTCCACTTCACCAAATCCACAGTACAGTTCTATAGAAAATATACCCACCAATGCTTAACCTCCCACGTTATCTTCAAAACATGTAAGCTCAAATGCTGCCATATCTGATTCTATAATGACTACATTACTTCCACCATCTGTGAAAGACAGCACCACATATAAAGCAATTCTTACCTGTCCTGAGAAAGACAAATTCTTTGATAATAACACCAACACCCAACCCAGGAGCTGAAAACAAAGAGACTGCTATAACACTTCAAGGAATCACAATAAATGCTTTAAGAACACGTAGCCCTGAAGGTGTCACCTCTGATACCCAGAGTGGAACATTTGGCCCTAAAGATGTCACTTCTGATACCCGGACTGGATCTCTTGACCCTAAAGATGTTACCTAAGGTCTCCAGACAATTGGTCCTGAAGATGCTACCTCTCATCCCCTGACTAGAACTCTTCACCCTAAAGATGTCACCTCTGGTCTCCATACTGGAACACTTTGCCCGAAGATGTCACTTCTGATCCCCAGACCAGAACTGGTCTTGAC
The DNA here is from genome assembly GCF_965119305.1 of Pelophylax lessonae. Taxonomy (NCBI): domain Eukaryota; kingdom Metazoa; phylum Chordata; class Amphibia; order Anura; family Ranidae; genus Pelophylax; species Pelophylax lessonae. The sequence goes on along the minus strand of NC_138773.1, from coordinate 11,005,949 downwards.
CCCATTGAAGTGACTTCAGGTCTTCAGACTGAAAAACTTGGTTCTGAAGATGTTACCTCTGATCCCCTGACTAGAACTCTTCGTCCTAAAGATGTCACCTCTGATCCCTAGACCGGAACTAGTCTTGACTTTATTGTTGTGATGTCACGTCTCCAGACTGAAACACTTGACCCTGAAGATGTCACCTCTAATTTCCAGGCTAAAACTCTCACCCTGAGGATATCACATCAATTCTGATCCGCAAGAAACGTTAAACTACACCAAGACAATCAATTGTTCTAACAGACTCAAATCCATGATGCAACAACATGACATCATAAAAGACTAATGCTACTAAAGCAGATAAAACTTCTGAATCAGAAGATGCAAAACAGCTCTTACAATATTGTATTGAACTGTGTAGATAATTTCTTAGAAACATTATATAAGAAGTTGGACAATAATTAGCTTTATAAGCTTTACTAATGATGGACTTACTTGATGACCAAAATGATGCTAACTAAACTAAATTGTATATTTAAATTAAAATAAAATTAAATTATAAAACTTTAGACTTTCTTTTCAGAAATTAATAACTAAAAATTGGTTATACTTTTCAGATTACAAATAGAAGTCTATGTTGCATGTACATAAAAACAGTGGAGGGATTCAGCCAGTTCGCACCGGTTCCACAGAACCTGTTACTAATAATTTGGAAGTTCGCTGAACCGCTGACTTACTGTGACCATCTGGAATCGATCATCCACTCTGGCTCTCTCTCTGCCTCTCTCTCTGCCTGTGGCTGCAGCGATCTCTCTCTCTCTCTGCTGCAGGGAGGCAGCCGGAGCCAACACACAGCACTGGTTGCTAGCCTAGAGCCGCTTGGCGTCTAGCAACTGGTTGCTAGACGCCAAGCGGCTCTAGGCTAGCAACCAGTGACGTCACCACTTTCTCCTCCAGGCACAGTCTCCTCCCCAGCCAGAGCCCCGACCCCCCCCCCCCCCCAGTCAGCTCCCACGCAAATGAACTTTAAGCACACAGGTGCACTAGGAGAGCAGGAGGACACAGCAGGGTTGTCTGCAAGGCCACCCTCCCTCCTTCCCCCTGTCACACACAGGTCGGCCTCGGAGTGATTTGCTGTTCGCTCATCCGTGCTGCTGCTGGAGGGAGCCCAGGTGACTATGGATGAGTATCCTGCAGCTTGGTCAAGGTGAGTGAGATGACCCCATATCCCCACCATCCCATACCCCACACTATGTCACTTGGGGACAGGGACCCCCATCTCACCCAAGGACAGGGACCCCTTCTCCCCTGGGGACAGGGACCCCCATCTCACCTGAGGACAGGGACTCCTTCTCCCCTGGGAACAGGGACTCCTTCTCCCCTGGGGACAGGGATCCCTTCTCCCCTGGGGACAGGGACTCCTTCTTTCCTGGGGACAGGGACTCCTTCTTTCCTGGGGACAGGGACTCCTTCTCCCCTGGGGACAGGGACTCCTTCTCCCCTGGGGACAGGGACCCCTTCTCCTCTGGGGACAGGGACTCCTTCTTTCCTGGGGACAGGGACTCCATCTTTCCTGGGGACAGGGACCCCATCTCCCCTGGGGACAGGGACTCCTTCTCCCTTGGAGACAGGGACCCCTTCTAACCTTAAGGCTTCTCCATGGCTATCTCCCACCAGGGGCTCTTTCCCTACAGGGAGTCTCGGGGGACCTACTGCTGCCCGACGGGGATGATGAGACCCCTGAGGTGAAATTCACACAAATCAATTTTTTTTATCATTTTAGGCCAATTTGTTTTCTGCTAAATCTTTTTGGTAAAAAAATCCCAATAAGCGTATTTTGATCGGTTTGCCAAAAGTTTTCACGTCTACAAACTGGGGGAAAGATCTATGTCATTTTTATTTATTTTTTACTAGTAATGGCGGCGATCTGCGATTTTTAGTGGGACTGCAACATTGCGGCGGACAGATCGGACACCTTTACTGAAAGTCGGAACTGGTTACTAAAATTTTTTAATCCCACCACTGCATACAAATATGTTTGAGGCCAAACTGCCCCCACTGTGCACTACTCCAGTCCATGTGACTTTCCAGGATGGAACCCAAATAGGCAAAGAGACAAGCAGATCCTTACCTACCCACCCAAAATATATTTGTATTGCTTTTGTATAGACAGTGGAGATAATAACCCATATTTTCAGTTTTTGGTAATCACTGTGGCCAGGCCTCTGTTTTAACGCAAAATGCTGTAACAATTTAGACTTTGTTTGTGTGCTGACTGGTTAAGTGTGATCAGGAATTCTTTGTATTGCATTGTTCTATAAGACAGACAAGAGAAAGCATATCCCCAGTCTCCTCTCCCCCAATGATAAGACTTAACTTTGTAGCAAGTAAATGCAAGTTTTCTCTGGTTTTCGTTCTTTGAAGGACCTCATGTACTAAAATGCACAAGGAAAGCAATGTTTTTTTCATGAAAATTTTATAAATTTCTAAATGTCTTTGATTAGTTGCATTTACAAAAAGAAAAAAAAAGTCTGGAGTATTGTTTTTTTTTTTTTTTTATTGAGTTGCATATCCTGAGCCAATGTCAGTAGGACACTAGCCAATACAAACACCTAGCAGTGGCCACATTAAGAACAACATGGAATAAATGTAGGTTATATTTACAATCGTTCTCTCGTTGTGGTGGCAACAGGCAGTGATAACAGAATACATTCTTAGAGGAATGAAACTGCTTATCAGCAGAGAAATGTTCTTTTATACTAGAGAACAATAAAAAGTACCTCAGCTGGTCACATACAGTAACTTGTTATCTCACTTTTGTTCATAGCTCTGTCATAGCTTCCATCAGTTCTTTGTTTGGAGGGATTGCCCATTATTTGTATGGTGGGGTCTCACCGGAATCTCTCACGCTCAGAGTAGAGTAATTTATTAGTCACAGAACAAGCTATGACATCACTTCCGGCTGGGCAATGGCTTCAGGTATGAGGTAACTTCAAGGCAGGTGGTGGTTGGTGCTTAGACAGTTACCAGGTATATGCTTCTGGCTATCAACCAAATGGTGTGAATGGTGTCAACATTTACTTAAGCACAGTGAGGACTATTTTGACCATTTAGATCGGAGTTCTTCAAACTATGGCCCTCCAGTTGTTCAGAAACTACAATTCCCATCATGCCTAGCCATGTCTGTAAATGCCTCATGGGACGTGTGTCAGGGTGCCAGGATACCAGACCACAGGAAGATGCAAGTAAAATGAAGCAACAAGCAAGAGAGAGGAGCAAAATCAAGAACAGCCTGGGTCAAGTTCGGAAGCGGCTAGTCATCCAAGCCGAGATACAGTCCAGGAACAGGTAGTCATCCAAGCCGAGATACAGTCCAGGAACAGGTAGTCATCCAAGCCGAGATAGAGTCCAGGAACAGGTAGTCATCCAAGCCAAGATACAGTCCAGGAACAGGTAGTCATCCAAGCCGAGATACAGTCCAGGAACAGGTAGTCATCCAAGCCGAGATACAGTCCAGGAACAGGTAGTCATCCAAGCCGAGATACAGTCCAGGAACAGGTAGTCATCCAAGCCGAGATAGAGTCCAGAAGCGGGTAGTCTGCCGAAGCCGGGTCGTCGTCTGATGCGGGATCGTCTGCCGATGCGGAATCCAGAGCCAGGAAGGTCGTCAGCCAAGCCAAGTCATTGCACAGAGAAACCACAGAGACCAGAGGTCTTCTAACAGTGATGCACCTTGGAGCACAAACGCAAGGGCGAGGTCTGAAAGCCATCAGGTGATATATATAGTCAGGTGTGCAACATCATCACTGAGCGACGGCCAGGCAGCAGACAAGTGATGATGCAAACAGAGTTTATAAGAGCCAGCAGTCTGCACATGTCCAAGATAGCTGCCATCAAGAAGGCAAGGTAACAGTGTTGCCAACAGCCCGTAGATTTATGGACAGCCCATTAAAACAGGGCACTTTTCTCCTGCCCGTAAATGCCCGTAGCAGGAGAAAAGTGGCAGTAAATCTACGGCGGCGGCGGCAAGGTCAGAACTGCGCATGCGCGGCACACAGTTCCGGAGATCCCCGAGTTATCGTTGGACGAGTGCAACGGCCCGCCTCTGCCTCCGCTCCTGCCCCTCCGCTGTCATTTACGTTTTCCCGCCGGCCGCAGCACAGGCAGGAAAAGAGAAGCGAGGTCACATGAGCAGCCCTCCCCCCCTCCTCCCCGATCGGCTCTGTGATGAAGCCGGGACTGGAGGAGACACACCTGGACCGAACCTCGTCCATCCCACACCGGACACAGCCTGACCTTCATCCGCTCACCAAAGGGGGCGATTGACGTGAGCTATGGAGGGGTCACCTACCTATCCGTGCGGGCTGAGCCGTGCTGGGCACCATGCTGGCCACTGACCGTCCAATCCATTCGCCGCAGGTCCTGGCATCACGAGGAGATGTTTCATGTAAGTGTAACTTGTACTGCCTTGGCTTGCCTTCCCTGACCCGCCACTTCCCTGCTTCTGAGTCTCTGACCCCGCCGGACACTGTCACTTCATGCCCTGCCTCACTGCCTATCACCTCACTGCCACTCCGGGACCCCAGGGGAGCTACCTATCTATCCACTCATTTATCTACAAGTACCTGTGTGATATGAGGCATGGCATGGAGGCATGGAGAAGGGCACAAGATTGTGGAGGGTTCAGCCTCAACAGGAGGGACAGTGTTCTAGCAGATAAATAGCAAAGGGGTGTGTCTGCGCCATAAGAGTGATGAATCAACATATGAAAAATTGATAGCAAGTGAAAAAAGCAGCTAACACAAAATCAACAGACAGTGATCAGTGGTACAATAATAATAAAAAAGTGTAGCGCTAAAAATAACATGGATAAATGTTACACTGATAAGAAATCATCATCTAAAGGGATGAAAGAAATGTCCAAGGGAATTATGGTGAATAAAGTCCCAAAAAAGATTATAGTAATGGTGAAAGTCCAAAAAAATATCAAGTGAAAATACTGTGAAAGCAATCCTTCCCGTGACACCCAAGGAATGTGTGGGATGGGGACACCTCGGTGCACAAGTAATAAGAGCAGCTTACCAGAACGCCATGGCTACTCAAATGAATGAGAGAGCCTCACCAAGCAAAGTGATGTTTTCACTTAAATTCAATGGATCCAAGGAAAAATGGATAGTACCATGGAACGCTCAATCCCTCTTAGTCACTCCGTGATGGTCAAATGAATGTTTGGAGGAAAGTAAACAAAGGACCATAGCGTAATCCCGTAAACACATATGTATAATTTTATTAAAAGACTACACACAATAGTACGGACATAAGCAGGCACATAGATATGACAGCTGAAGATCCGACCGCGGCATCCCGCGTGTATCCAATCAGCGTAGAAAACAGTACAAAAGCAGTAGGCTGGCTCAGTAAGGGGGCGTGTGGACGTTACGTCTGGAGTCGCCAACGTTTCGTCATCAAAAGACGTCGTCTGGGCGTTGGTACTGTTTTCTACTCTGATTGCATACACGCGGGACGCCGTGGTTGGATCTTCAGGTGTCATATCTATGTGCCTGCTTATGTCCGAACTATTGTGAGTAGTTTTTTTAATAAAATTATACATATGTGTTTACGGGATTACGCTATGGTCCTTTGTTTACTTTCCTCCATACATTCATTTGACCATCACGGAGTGACTAAGATGGATTGATCTTTCCATGGTACTATCCATTTTTCCTTGGATCCATTGAATTTAAGTGAAAACATCACTTTGCTTGGTGAGGCTCTCTCATTCATTTGAGTAGCCATGGCGTTCTGGTAAGCTGCTCTTATTACTTGTGCACCGAGGTGTCTCCATCCCACACATTCCTTGGGTGTCACGGGAAGGATTGCTTTCACAGTATTTTCACTTGATATTTTTTTTTGGACTTTCACCATTACTGTAATCTTTTTTGGGACTTTATTCACCATAATTCCCTTGGACATTTCTTTCATCCCTTTAGATCAGGGGTGGGGAACCTACGTCCCCAGGGCCGTATGCGGCCCTCAAAGTCATTTGGTCCGGCCCCCCGTGCAGCTGAGTCTGTGTCTCTCAGCTGATCTGTCAGAATGGCGCCAATGCTTCCTGTATAGTTCTATCAAATGCCACAGGAGGAGTGACCAATACAGGAAACATTGCCTTTTTCCTCCAGCGTGGCGCCGCTGCTAGCCGTACCAGCCAGAGCCAGCATTACCCACAGCAGAACCAGCAGTACCCACAGCAGTACCAGCCAGAGTCATCAGTACCCACAACAGTACCAGCCAGCAGTACCTACAGCGCAGTACCCACAGCAGTACCAGCCAGCAGTACCAGCCTGAGCCAGCTGTACTCTAGGCAGTACCTACAGCACCTACCAGCCTGAATCAGCAGTACCAGCCAGCAGTACCAACAGCATAGTACAAGCCAGCAGTACCAGCCTGAGCCAGCAGTACCCACAGCAGTACCAGCCAGCAGTTCTTTTCAAAACTTACCACCACAAAGAGTCGACTGCGCTCCAGACTGACCGACGCAAACCTGGAAAACCAGTTGCGAGTAGCAACATCATCAATACCAGCTAACATCACAAACCTCACCAAAGAGAAGCAGTTGCAGCCATAACATTAGGGGTGAGTTAATTAAAATGTTGACCAAATATAACAGGGACATTTTTAAGTTGATAAGTTTGTATGGCCCCCGAATGGTTTTATAAATACCCAAATGGCCCTTGGCAGAAAAAGGGTTCCCCACCCCTGCTTTAGATGATGACTTCTTATCAGTGTAACATTTATCCATGTTATTTTTAGCGCTACGCTTTTTTATTATTAGTTTTCTAGCAGGCCTGGAGCGGGGGTAGGGATTTGTGCTTTGGCACCAAAACCAGAGAACCATGAAGCCTCTCTTAAAGCCCCCTTGCCTATTAGCCCAGAAAATTGTCATTTTAAATCTGACCGATTCAGCTCCTAGTGAGGTTCCAAGTGACAATTTGACATCCTGCTTATGATGTGATTGTCCTGCTATTCCCTGAACAACACCAGTAAAGTTCAGTGAAGTTATTGATTGTTTGGACACTCCTTCCTTTTAATTTAAAGGCCTATGGGGGAGGATCAATGGGGAGGGGGAGATCAATGGGGCGGGGGGGGGAGATCATTGAGGAGGAGTAAGGCATGGAGAAGGGCACAAGATTGTGGAGGGTTCAGCCTCAACAGGAGGGACAGTGTTCTAGCAGGGCTGGGGCTGGGGTACGGATTTGTGCTTTGGCACCAAAACCAGAGAACCATGAAGCCTCTCTTAAAACCCCCTTGCCTATTAGCCCAGAATATTGTCATTTTAAATCTGACCGATTCAGCTCCTAGTGATTTCAGTGGGGTTCCAGTTTGACATCCTGCTCAAACCGAACCCAGAGCAGTTTGGGTGATCACAATTGAGGAGATCTGTGGCTGTGCCTTACGTGCAACTTTACCATTCAGGGCCAGTTCAAAACTTTTTGTGGTTTTAAGCCAGCAGCACCCATGTTATCCTTGGCATGTGTCCAATGGAAATTCCCATTACGTACATTGATTGTACATTGAGTACAACCTAAGTAAACATCTCTTACAGGAACTATTTCTAAATAATAAATCATCACTCTTTTACTTTCATTTTATCAAACATTGTTCCTTAATCTTCAGTAGAGAATTCGGATTAGAAAGCGACATCATGACTCCTGAGCAGAAGAAGGTTTTTGTAGAAAACTTCAGCCTAGATAATTGTAGATGGGGGAACCAGGGCTACAACCGGGTCCTCATTCAGCTCTTTGGATATACGGGTCATGGGAAGTCAGCTTTCATCAACTCCTGTAAGTACGTCCTCGAAGGAGACTTCAGGATTCATGCTAACCAGAGAGATGACTTTGGTGGATTTACAATGGTAAGAAGATCGTATAGACTGACCGATGGCATTGTCTTGGTGGATAATCGAGGGTTAGCTACAGCAGACTGGCATGAGCTCGGACTGATCTACGCCCAGCTGGGTAAGGGAGAAAATGTATTATCAGAAACAGTGCTATGACAATAGCGATAGTAGATGGGGGGTGGAAGGGGTCCAATTATGGAAATGTGTGCATGTGCAGATAACACAAATCCAGGACTGTATTACTAATGATTGCAGGTGACCCTTGACACTGACCCTAACCCTATACCCCCTGTCAGTGGCAAAGTGTGGGTTGCCAGCTCATGGGGCAAGGCAACTATGCCCTAACCCAGTGGTCCTCAACCCTGGTCCTCAGGGCCCACTAACAGGCCAGGTTTGCAAGATAACTGAAATACATCCCAGGTAATATAATTTGCTGCTCAGTGATTGCAGTACTCTAGCCTGAATCTCCCCAAGGTAATACTTAAAATCTGGCCTGTTAGTGTGCCCTGAGGACTGGAGTTGAGGACCACTGCCCTAACCCATGAACCATTAGAACTCCCTGAGTCCCTTCCACCAGTTCAGTGTGAAACCCCTTAACCCCCCCAAGCACAGGTATTGAGGACCAGACTTTTTTCAGTATTTTTTGCTAGAAAATTACTTAGAACCCCCAAACGTGATATATTTTTTAGAAGAGACCCTAGAGAATAAGTTGGCGGTTGTTGCAATTTTTAATGTCACACATTTTTTTGTACAGAGGTTTTTCAGATGTTTTTTTTTTGGAGAAAATATGCCTTAATGAATAAAATTAAAAAAAATATATATATATTTTTTTGGAAAAAATACACCTTAATGAATAAAAAAAAAAACAAAAAAAAAACATAAGATATACCCCAATTTTTTGTATAATATGAAACATGATGTTATGTTGGGTAAATAGATACCTAACATGTAATCTTTTAAAATTGCACATCCTTAGAATTACAGACGAGGTCTAGTGCTAAAAGTATTGCTCTTGCTCAGACGTTTGCACCACAAATGTGGGGTATCACTGCGAACACCGTTTACATATGTGGGCATGACCTACATATGTATTCACTAATGCGCGTGAGCACGTGGGCACTTTAAAACGTTTTTATTATTATTTATTTATTTTATTACATTTTTTTTTTTTAAATGTCACTGTCCCTTTAAAGAAAAAAAAAATTGATCACTGTTATCGTAAGGAATGTATACGTCCCTTGTGATAACAATACAGCATGACAGGTCATCTTTATGGAGAGATCTGGGGTCTGAAAAACCCCATATCTTTCCGCTACCCTTAAAAGCAAAAGATTAAAAAAAAAAAAAAAACGATTTTATTTTTTGCTTTAAGAGAAAAAATATATATATATATTTACATGGGAAATAAAAAAAAAAGTGGTGTTGTGACGTCGCTCCGGTCCTCCCCGGGCATAGAAATGAGTGGTGGCCATCTTGCCATTGCTTATCTCTATGGCAAGACATTGCCAGAGCCAGGTTGTTCCTGGGCTGAGCAATCGGTAACTTAAGCCCAGGAACCACCGGGAAGCAGCAGGAGGGGGCACTTCTCCCGCTGCTTCTTAAACTTATCCCCCGGTGATCACCAGATAAATAACAGAGGGGGAAAAGCCTAGAAATAAAAATGAATGCAGCCACTGCATCTAATGATCAGTAAGCTGCAATATATAATAGACGTCTTTTGATGACGAAACGCGTCGGCAGCACCAGACGCAACGTACACACGCCCCCCATGCGTGCCGGCCTCATCTCTAGTTTTGCTGTTGGGAACACGCGGTATGCCGCGATTGGACTCTTCCAGCCTATTTTCCTTGATGCGCCTGTTTATTCGCCTGTATTGTGAGTAGTTTTTTTAATAAATCCTCATTTTTAGTACATACAATATCACGCTATGGTCTTTATTATATATATTTTACACATGCCCGTAATCCATTGAATACATCTGATGTGGAGACTGGACCTTCCTGACTATTGCTCGTCCTCTGCGACTGGAGTCCATCTGTTTTACCTATATGCCTGGTGAGGTCATCTCATTATTTTGAGTGACCACGGCGCTTTGATAAGCTCCCTCCCATTACCTTCACTTTGTGGTGTCCCTTACTTGCACTTTCCCGCGGTGTCACAAGAAGAATGTATACTATGTAACACCTGGATAACACTTTTGTTTTGGAATCCCTAAATTCACTTGTTTTTGGGACTTGCCTATGCACAATTTTTTTTACTTCATACTTTGGACTCTTTATTGGTGGTCATTCACTATGATGTTTTATTTATCATTTATTTTTATTGATTAGCGCTATGTTATTATTGTACTTAATCTGCAATATATTAAATTTTTGGTTTTGGGTTTAATATCTCTTTGGGAAAATACTAATGTAATTATGTAAAATGCATTTAATGCTAGTATACTCAAATTTATTTACCACTTAAAGCGGAGTTCCACCCTAAAATTAAACTTACCTCCATCTTCTCGCTCCGGGTCACCTGAAAAACAAATGGATAATTGCAATTTTTTTTTTTTTTACTTACCTCATTTAGAAGATAATATACTTACCTTACTTCCTCTTCCTCCCCTCGGCGGGAACGGCGATTCGTCACTTCCTGGCTTTGCAATGATTCCTGGGAGCTGAACGTCATCGCTCCCAGGAATCAATGCGTCTGCACCGGCCCCGACGTCAGTTACGGTGCAAGCGCCGTCATACCTTGCTAAACAGCTTCTGGGCATGCTCAGAAGCTGTGCAGGGATGACGCTGCGGCACCGGAAGTGACGGCGGGGTCGGTGCAGTGCATCGTGGGACCGAAGAAAACGGAAGAGGACGCAGAAGAGGATCGCGCTGGCTTCAAGCTGCCCACACCTGAGATGGCAGCGCTGGACAATACATTTTCAAGGTAAGTATTTCTTCTAAAAGGTAAGTGCAACCCGGGACAGATCAGAGGCTAGCCATTGTGGAATGCACTAACCCTGACTGTCCCGGGGGGATTTTTATAAAAAAAAAAATTCCCAGGGTGAAACTCCGCTTTAAGGAACGGGCCTATTTCTGACACTTGTTGCTTACAAGTTGAAATCAGTATTTTTTTGCTAGAAAATTTACTTAGAACCCCCAAACATTTTATCTATCTATCTATCTATCTATCTATCTATCTATCTATCTATCTATCTATCTATCTATCTATCTATCTATCTATCTATCTATCTATCTATCTATCTATCTATCTATCTATCTATCTATCTATCTATATATACAGTGCCTTGCGAAAGTATTCGGCCCCCTTGAACTTTGCGACCTTTTGCCACATTTCAGGCTTCAAACATAAAGATATAAAACTGTAATTTTTTTGTGAAGAATCAACAACAAGTGGGACACAATCATGAAGTGGAACGAAATTTATTGGATATTTCAAACTTTTTTAACAAATAAAAAACTGAAAAATTGGGCGTGCAAAATTATTCAGCCCCCCTAAGTTAATACTTTGTAGCGCCACCTTTTGCTGCGATTACAGCTGTAAGTCGCTTGGGGTATGTCTCTATCAGTTTTGCACATCGAGAGACTGAAATGTTTGCCCATTCCTCCTTGCAAAACAGCTCGAGCTCAGTGAGGATGGATGGAGAGTGTTTGTGAACAGCAGTTTTCAGTTCTTTCCACAGATTCTCGATTGGATTCAGGTCTGGACTTTGACTTGGCCATTCTAACACCTGGATATGTTTATTTGTGAACCATTCCATTGTAGATTTTGCTTTATGTTTTGGATCATTGTCTTGTTGGAAGACAAATCTCTGTCCCAGTCTCAGGTCTTTTGCAGACTCCATCAGGTTTTCTTCCAGAATGGTCCTGTATTTGGCTCCATCCATCTTCTCATCAATTTTAACCATCTTCCCTGTCCCTGCTGAAGAAAAGCAGGCCCAAACCATGATGCTGCCACCACCATGTGTGACAGTGGGGATGGTGTGTTCAGGGTGATGAGCTGTGTTGCTTTTACACCAAACATAACGTTTTGCATTGTTGCCAAAAAGTTTGATTTTGGTTTCATCTGACCAGAGCACCTTCTTCCACATGTTTGGTGTCTCCCAGGTGGCTTGTGGCAAACTTTAAACAACACTTTTTATGGATATCTTTAAGAAATGTCTTTCTTCTTGCCACTCTTCCATAAAGGGCAGATTTGTGCAGTATACGACTGATTGTTGTCCTATGGACAGAGTCTCCCACCTCAGCTGTAGATCTCTGCAGTTCATCCAGAGTGATCATGGGCCTCTTGGCTGCATCTCTGATCAGTCTTCTCCTTGTATGAGCTGAAAGTTTAGAGGGACGGCCAGGTCTTCGTAGATTTGCATTGGTCTGATACTCCTTCCATTTCAATATTATCGCTTGCACAGTGCTCCTTGGGATGTTTAAAGCTTGGGAAATCTTTTTGTATCCAAATCCAGCTTTAAACTTCTCCACAACAGTATCTCGGACCTGCCTGGTGTGTTCCTTGTTCTTCATGATGCTCTCTGCGCTTTAAACAGACCTCTGAGACTATCACAGTGCAGGTGCATTTATACGGAGACTTGATAACACACAGGTGGATTCTATTTATCATCATTAGTCATTTAGGTCAACATTGGATCATTCAGAGATCCTCACTGAACTTCTGGAGAGAGTTTGCTGCACTGAAAGTAAAGGGGCTGAATAATTTTGCATGCCCAATTTTTCTGTTTTTTATTTGTTAAAAAAGTTTTAAATATCCAATAAATTTCGTTCCACTTCATGATTGTGTCCCACTTGTTGTTGATTCTTCACAAAAAATTACAGTTTTATATCTTTATGTTTGAAGCCTGAAATGTGGCAAAAGGTTGCAAAGTTTAAGGGGGCCGAATACTTTTGCAAGGGACTGTATATATATATATATATATATATATATATATATATATATATATATACATATATATATATATATACAGTATATATATATAAATATACTTACTAAATAAAAAAAAAAAACTAAACAGTAGCCAATTTTTTTGTATATTGTGAAAGATGATGTCACGTTGAGTGAAAGGATACCTAACATATTACGGTTTAAAACATGGAATGGTGACAAATTACGGTACTTAAAAATCTCCATAAGCGACGCTTTCAAAATTTTAACAGTTACCAATTTAGAGTTACAGAAAAGCTCTTGTGCTAGAATTATTGCTCTCGCTCTGACGATCGCGGTGATACCTCACATGCATGGTTTGAACACTGTTTACATTTGCGGGCGCGATTTACATATGCATTTTCTTTTTGTTCTTTTTTTTCTATTTATTTTATTTTTATTTCACTGCACTGAAAAATCTGATCACTTGTATTGCTGTCACAAGGAATGTACAGTATCTCACAATAGTAAGTACACCCCTCACATTTTTGTAATGTGACAACACTGAAGAAATGACACTTTGCTACAATGTAAAGTAGTGAGTGTACAGCTTGTATAACAGTGTAAATGTGTTGTCTCCTCAAAATAACTCAACACACAGCCATTAATGTCTAAACCGCTGGCAACAAAAGTGAGTACACCCCTAAGTGACAATGTCCAAATTGGGCGCAATTAGCCATTTTGTCTCCCTGGTGTCATGTGACTCGTTAGTGTTACAAGGTCTCAGATGTGAATGGGGAGCAGGTGTGTAAAATTTGGTGTTATCGCTCTCACTCCCTCATACTGATCACTGTAACTTCAACATGGCACCTCATGGCAAAGAACTCTCTGAGGATCTGAAAAAAAGAATTGTTGCTCTACATAAAGATGGCCTAGGCTATAAGAAGATTGCCAAACCCTGAAACTGAGCTGCAGCACAGTGGCCAAGACCATAAAGAAGTTGAGTGCACGTGCTCGGCGTCATATCTAGAGGTTGTCTTTTTGGAAATAAACGTATGAGTGCTGTCAGCATTGCTGCAGAGGTTGAAGGGGTGGGGGGGGGGGCAGCCTGTCTGTGCTCAGACCATACGCCGCACACTGCATCAAATTGGTCTGCATGGCTGTCATCCCAGAAGGAGCCTCTTCTAAAGATGATGCACAAGAAAGCTCCCAAACAGTATGCTGATTACTCAAACCATGTCCTGTGGTCTGATCAGACCAAGATAAACTTATTTGGTTCAGATGGTATCAAGCGTGTGTGGCGGCAACTAGGTGAGGAGTACAAAGACAAGTGTGTCTTGCCTACAGTCAAGCATGGTGGTGGAAGTGTCATGGTCTGAGGCTGCATGAGTGCTGCCGGCACTGGGGAGCTACAGTTCATTGAGGGAACCATGAATGCCAACATGTACTGTGACATACTGAAGCAGAGCATGATCCCCTCCCTTCAGAGACTGGGCCGCAGGGCAGTATTCCAACACAACGACCCCAAACACATCTCCAAGACCACCACTGCCTTACTAAAGAAGCTGAGGGTGAAGGTGATGGACTGGCCAAGCATGTCTCCAGACCTAAACCCTATTGAGCATCTTCGGGGCATCCTCAAGGGGAAGGTGAAGAAGAGCAAGGTCTCTAACATCCACCAGCTCTGTGATGTCATCATGGAGGAGTGGAAGAGGACTCCAGTGGCAACCTGTGAAGCTCTGGTGAACTCCATGCCCAAGAGGGTTAAGGCAGTGCTGGAAAATAATGGTGGCCACACAAAATATTCACACTTTGGGCCCAATTTGGACTTTTTTTGACATAGGGGTGCACTCACTTTTGTTGCCAGCGGTTTAGACATTAATGGCTGTGTGTTGAGTTATTTTGAGGGGACAGCAAATATACACTGTTATACAAGCTGTACACTCACTACTTTACATTGTAGCAAAGTGTCATTTCTTCAGTGTTGTCACATGAAAAGATAGAATAAAATAGTTAAAAAATGTGAGGGATGTACTAACTTTTGTGAGATACTGTATATATGATTTCTTCAGGGTTCTAACTTGGTACCCCCTTTTCTCTCTGTGCTAGCTGACACCCATCCACTGACTCTACACTGTGTCCCCTTCCTGGGCAGACCCCTGGGCAAGTTCTTCTGTACTCACGGACACTGTTTTTCCAGAATCACTATTGCCCTAACTCCTGCAGTCAGCTTCTCCTCGACCTCTGGGTTTAGCCTCCTTGCACTGGCTCACCAGGCCGACCGCCTGTGACCGTCACCACCTGTTGCAGAAGAGGAGGCAGCCACCACCCTTCTTCTGGGACCTGGCTTCCCGCCCAAAGACCCCCTGCCTCCTGTGCCCATGGCTTTTATATTCTGACCCAGAATGCACCACTTTCTGTGCCAACCCACTGGGACAGTTACAAAAGCCTTTTTATCATTGGCCAGGTTTCCCACAGCATCCAACGTACCTCGCCATTGGATCTGCTAAGGGACACTCCCCTGGGACCAGATGAATACACACTGAGCACATTGAGCAGGCCTCACTCCCGAATCACGCAGGGAGCACCAGGCGGGGGGGCGGTCCGCCCCGGGTGCCACACATTAGGGGGGTGTCAAGGAAGACCAGGGTGACACCCGGGGCCGGCCGCCAGACTGCTTCCGCCGCGGAGGAGGAGGAACTGTTTAAAGCAGAGGATGTGAGAGAGACTCACTGTCACTCCCGAGCCCTGAATACACAGCGATCGGCGGGCGCTGCTGGAGTTAATTGTGCTAGTTAATGAGAATGCAATTGGTTACTAGGACCGCCTATCAACCAATCACCTGCTCATTAACTAGCACAGTAACTTCTGCAGTTCCCGCCGAGGCGCCGACCGCTGTGTATTCAGGGCTCGGGAGTGACAGTGAGTCTCTCTCACATCCTCTGCTTTAAACAGTTCCTCCTCCTCCGCTCTCCTCCTAAAAAGGTAGGGAGGTAGGGAAGGAGGGAGGGGGGGGTTGTATTGTAAAGGGGTTCTTTGGAGGGGGGGGGTTGTATAAAGGGGTTCTTTGGAGGGGGGGTTGTATAAAGGGGTTCTTTGGAGGGGGGGGTTGTATTGTAAAGGGGTTATATTGGGGGGCTGTGTAATGTAAAGGGTTGTATGGGGGATGGGGCTGTGTAATGTAAAGGGTTCTATTGGGGGGCTGTGTAATGTAAAGGGTTGTATTGGGGAGCTGTGTAATGTAAAGGGTTCCATGGGGGGGTGGGAGCTGTGTAATGTAAAGGGTTCCATGGGGGGATGGGGGCTGTGTAATGTAAAGGGTTCCAATGGGGGGCTGTGTAATGTAAAGGGGTCCAGGGGTAAGGGGGCTGTGTAATGTAAAGGGGTCCAGGGGTACGGGGGCTGTGTAATGTAAAGGGGTCCAGGTGTAAGGGGGCTGTGTAATGTAAAGGGGTCCAGGGGTACGGGGGCTGTGTAATGTAAAGGGGTCCAGGGGTACTGGGGCTGTGTAATGTAAAGGGGTCCAGGGGTACGGGGCTGTGTAATGTAAAAGGGGGTCTCCATACATTTTACACGTGACACGTCAATGGGCAGTTCGTCGCCTGGGGGTGCCAGATATAGGATCCGCCCCGGGTGCCAAATGCTCTAGGTACGCCCCTGGGGAGCACATACATTTAGCCTGCTACTCTGCTGTTAAGCAGACAGAGCCAAAACTACTCAATCTACCTAGCACCTATCTAGGAGGGTGCTACATCTATTTATTCATTTATTTATTTATTGAGCTTCTGGTCATCCAGGACAGCTCTGAAATGAACCTTATATGTCTATCACAGCCTTCCTCAGGATGTAAAAATACACAGAGCTTCTTCTCAGCTATAAACTGGTTTGCTGAACCCCTGCCAAACCAAACCCAGGGCAGCTCAGGTCATCGCTATTTGGGACATGTGATGCAATGAGACGTGTAAATAACTTCCGTTCCAGGGTTTTACTGTGCTATTAAACTATACTGCAATTCAGCCAAATGTTTAAGTGATTGTAAAGTCTTCATAAATAAACACATTATACTTCCCTCCTCTGTGCAGTTGGTTTTGTACAGGGCAGCTCGGATCCTCCTCTTTTTGGGTCCATCGTTCCTGCTCCTGGCCCCTCCCTCCTATGAAGTGCCCCCACAACAAGCAGCTTACTAGGAGGGCACCCGAACCAAGCTGCAGCTTCATGTGTCCATTTAGACAAGGAACTGCCATTCTGCCCCGCCCCCCTCTCTCTCCTGATTGGCTTACTGGCTTTAATTGACAGCCGCAGGAGCCAATGGCGCCCGGGTATATCTCAGCCAATCAGGAAGGAGAGTCCCAGGACAGCCGTATGACTCGTCGACATCGTTGAACAGAGATGGGGCTCAGGTAAGTATGAGGGGGTGCTGAGGGCGGCTGCTGCGCACAGAAATCTTTTTATCTTAGCCACTTAAGCCCCGGAAGATTTTACCCCTTTCCTGACCAGGCCCTATTTTGCGATTTGGCACTGCGTGACTTTAACGGACAATTGCGCAGTCATGCGACGCTGTACCTAAACGAAATTTACGCCCTTTTTTCCCACAAACAGAGCTTTCTTTTGGTGGTATTTGATCACCTGCGCGATTTTTACTTTTTGCGCTATAAACAAAAAAAGAGCGTCAATTTTGCAAAAATAACAATATTTTTCACATTTTTTTATATATGAATTTCCCCCCCCCCCCAAAAAAAAATGTAAAAATCAATATTTTTTTAACATTTTAAGCTAATTTGTTTTCTGTTACATATGTTTGGTAAAAAAAATCGCAAAAAGCGTATTTTGAATGGTTTGCGCAAAAGTTATCGCGTTTACTAAATACGGGAAAGATTTATGTGATTTTTATTGTTTTTTTTACTAGTAATGGCGGCGATCTGCAATTTTTTGTGGGACTGTGACATTGCGGCGGACAGATCGGACCCCTAACTGACATTTTTGACACTTTTAGGGGTACCAGTGACATTACTACAGTAATCAGTGCTAAAAATATGCCCTGTTACTGTAAAAAGGACACTGTCAGGGAAGGGGTTAACTTTATTGGTGATTAAGGGGTTAAATGTGTCCCTAGGGGCATGATTCTTACTGTTAGGGGGCGTGGCTTGTGAATTAATTACAGAGACTTGTGATCCTATATAGCAGGATCACATTGCCTCTGTGATCACTTCAGGGAGAATGACAGACGGTTGTGTTTACATCAGCCGTCTGTCCTTCTCCCTCAGCTGTGGGAGATCGCGAGTCACACGCGCTGGCTCCCCAGGGAATGAGCGGGGGCGGGAGTGCGCCACCGGCAGTGCGTGCTCGCCCCCTAGAAACTCCCGAGCGAGCGACATAGTATTACGCCACTTTGCCCAGGAGCAGCCGCCTGCCGCAGTAAAACTGCGGTGGGTGGTCGTTAAGTGGTTAAAGCGATCGAAAAGGTATTCTTTTAAAATAACAAAAATGTTATACTTACCTGCACTATGTAATGGTTTACACATAGCCGCCCTAAAACTCCTCTGCTAGGGTCCCCCACCAGCACTATAGGTTCCTCCCCCTCTTGAATGCCCCTAAAGCTTTGCTATGTTAAGGATGCACCCATGTGTTTCCACTGACACACACGGCACTGCTTAGCCCCACAACCCCCCCCTCTCTTCTCACAGGCTGTGATTGACACCAATAGCTCCTGCTGCTGCCTCCGCAGATCAATATAAGGCTGAGGCAGGGCTTTCTTTCATGGGGAACGTGGGAGAATGCAGGTCCAGCACCTCCAGTACTGAATGTTGGTAATGACAAGAAGTGCTGAGGTGTGCTGGACGGTCTATGGATTCTGGCTGCTGGGGGATCTACTGTTGCTGGGGAGGTCTCTTGTGGCTGGCGGGGGATCTATTATCATGGTAGGTCTTATGTTGTTGGGGGTCTACTGTGTCGGAAGGGGTCTAATGTTGAGGTAGAGGTCTATGGATGTCTGCTGGAGGGTCTATTGATGCTGGCTGCTAGAAGGTGTATTGTTGCTTGGGGGGGATCTATTGTTGCTGGGAGGGGTAAGGTCTGTTGTTGCTGGCTACAAGGGATCTACAGTATTTTATTGCTTTTCTTTTTAGCATGAACAAATTCCATACACACTATGTAGCACCACAAAATGATACCAATGCCAACATTTGGTATAAATTCTCTGCACTGACCTTGTGACTTGTCTTCTAGGAAATTTGTTGCCTCTGAACCAGTGGATCAACTGGCCGCAAAATTACAACGAAATAATGAACTGGATAGTTGACAATGACATGAATCCAAACAACGCAGATCTCATTGTCCCCGTTTTCGTATACAGGTAAGAAATTAACCTTCACCTTTATTGGATGAGCCGCAAGAAAAAATGAAGCCAAGCCAGGGGCGTAACTACAGGGGTTGTAGGGGTTGCAATTGCAACCGGGCCCCATGCTCCAGGGGGCCTGTGCGGCTCCCCTGTACACCTGGATAGGAGGGGGGCAGGGGCAGCATGTAGAGAAATCACCGTCCTCCTTCTTCCTCCTGTACCTGCAGGAGGAAAATGGAGGAGATTGGTTCCTCTGTATGCTGCCCCCGCCACTCCTCCTATCCAGTTCACTTGTGTTCTGCTGTCTCTGTGCCCCTGTGTGCTCCCCTGGTCCCCCCCCCCTACTGTGCTGCCCCCCACTGTGCCACTGTGCTCCCTTCCCTCTCCTGCCGGCTGCTGCAGGGGATGTGTCACAATAGAGAACCAGAAAGGGGTCGGTAAATATGTAATTTACCAGCTCCTTCCTTTTCCGAATGGACAGAGTCATAGTCAGTGACATTGTAAAAAAATAAAATAAAATGATAAAAAAATAATACAATTAAAATACCAAAAAATAAAAACTACTGACACCAGTGGGAGAACTTCCAGGATGGCAAAGGTCACACTTGTAACTGTGGGCAGTGGGTCACACTTGTAACTTGTAGCAGTGGGCCCCCTTCCTGCCCCAAGATGGCAGGAAGGGGGCCCACTGCAGAACTTGTGAAAGGGTCCCGTTGCGGGACCGTAATAAAGGAGAGTAAAGGACCCCAGGATCAATGGGAAGAGCCCCAGGCCTAAAAGGAAGGGCCCAAGCCAGGGGTCCGGGGGGCCCTTTATGGTTTCTTGCACCGGGGCCCTGAAGGTTCTAGTTATGCCTCTGAGCCAAGCTGCCAATCGGCTGAGAAAAGTGCTCAATAGCTTATATTTTTATCCAGCTAATATAAATGAAGATTTATTAGGTCTTCAGAGAAATCTACAATTAACCACTTGCCTAATGCGCACAGTATATTTACTGCGGCAGTCAGCCCCGGCCAGGCAGAGTGACGTAGGTCTACATCGCTCGCCTGTCACTCCTTCTAGAGCCAATAGGGGCTCGTTCACGGAGGAGTGCGGGAGTGTGACTGGCGGACCCGATGTCCGCCGGTCACACTACGATCGCCGGTACAGCGGGAGAAAGACAGAGCAGCTTATGTAAACAAGCCGCCTGTCAGTTCTCCCTGTGTAAAAATGAAGATCAGAAGGTTCTACTATGTAGAACCGTTGATCTTTTTTTTTACACCAATAGGAATGTCCCACTACAGTTAGAAGCACGCCCCTAGGACACACTTAACCCCTCCCTGTCCAATAAAGTTAACCCCTTCCCTGCCAGTGTCATTTTTGCAGTAACAGTGCATATATATAGCACTGATTACTGTAGTAATGTCACTGGTACCCCCAAAAGTGTCAAAAATGTCAATCAAGGGTCCGATCTGTCCGCCGCAATGTCGCAGTACCGCAAAAAAAATCGCAGATCGCCGCCATTACTCGTTAAAAAAAAAAACACCAAAAATGACAAAAATCTTTCCCTTTGTTAGTAAATGCGATAACTTTTGCGCAAACCAATCAAAATACGCTTTTTGCGATTTTTTTTTTACCAAACATAGGTAGCAGAAAACAAATTGGCCGAAAATGTTAAAAAATTTTGATTTTTACATTTTTTTGGGGGGGAATTTCATATAAAAAAAAAAGTGAAAAATATTGTTATTTTTGCAAAAATTACGCTCTTTTTTGTTTATAGCGCGTGATCAAAAAATCGCACAGGTGATCAAATACCACCAAAAGAAAGCTCTGTTTGTGGGAAAAAAAGGACGTGAAATTCGTTTAGGTACAGCGTCGCACGACCGCGCAATTGTCCGTTAAAGTCACGCAGTAAAAAATCGCAAAAAACCCCCTGGTCTTTTAGCAGGAAAATCCTCCGGTGGTAAAGTGGTTAAAGAATCACAGCCTGAATTATGTGAATCCCAACAGATTATTATTATTATACAGGATTTATATAGCGCCAACATTTTGCGCAGCGCTTTACAATGTGGGTGAAGACAATACAGTTACAGTACAGTTCAATACAGGAGGAATCAGAGGGCCCTGATCGTTAGAGCTTACAATCTAGAAGGGAGGATCTAGTGAAACAAAAGGCAGTAACCAAGGGGGAAGGCAAATGGATGAAATGGAGGTACATTTGTTAGGTGTTGGTAGGATAAGCTTCTCTGAAAAGGAGGGTTTTCAGAGATCGCCTAAAAGCTAATAGAGTGGGAGATAATCGGACAGATAAGGGTAAGGAGTTCCATAGGATTGGAGAGGCTCTGGTAAAGTCCTGGAGGCGAGCATGGGAGGAGGTGACGAGGGGGGTAGAGAGCAGGAGGTTTTGAGAGGAATGAAGAGAGCTATTGGGTTGGTATTTTGAGACTAGGCTAGTGATGTAACTGGGGGGCTAAGCTGTGGATGGCTTTGTAAGATGTTGTTAGTATTTTGAATTGAATTCGTTGGGTGAGCGGAAGCCAGTGGAGGGCTTTACAGAGAGGAGCGGCGGACACTGAGCGATTGGTAAGGTGGATGAGTCTGGTGGCAGCATTCATGATGGATTGAAGGGGGGAGGAGCCTATGTAGAGGTAAGCCAATGAGAAGGGAATTGCAGTAGTCGAGGCGCGAGATGACCAGGGAGTGAACTAGGAGCTTTGTTGTGTCTTTGGTTAGAAAGGGGCGTATTTTGGAGATTTTGGCGGAGGCTGAGGCGGCAAGATTTGGACAGTGATTGGATGTAGGGCTTGAAGGAAAGTTCAAGATTCCAGGACAACACCTAGGACCTTGGCCTGCGGGGATGGGCTGATAGTAATGCCATCAATGTTGACAGAGAGATCAGGGGAAGGGGCACGTGGTGGAGGAAACATTATAAGCTCGGTTTTGGAGGGATTGAGTTTGAGGAAGTGATGAGACATCCAGACCGATATATCTGATAGTAAATTAGTGATACGTGAGGAGACTGAGGGAGAGAGCTGAGGGGTCGATAAATAGATTTTCGGTATCGTCAGCGTAGAGATGGTATTGGAAGCCGTGGGAGAACCTACAGTTTCACATAAAAATATTCAGACCAATCACAAATGATTGCAAATTTTCCTAATCCAATCCTCCGCCGATCAATGAAAGATGAACAAAGTCACCAAACATGACTGGAGATGAAAGACAAAACCAGAAAAAATTCCCATCTCAACTCACCAACCAGTCTGCTAACCAACAGAATTAACCTGTTCAACAGTATGCGTTAAACACAGGGGTTTTGTTAGCACACATTTGCAAACACATGCGTAAGCTGCAAGGCCCCTTCATGACACCCTGTATTACCTGCAGTCCTAACCCTTTTAAATGTATGAGAGTCTCCACAGTGGAAGCACAGACATTCTAATGGACATTATCTGTCCAGAGTGCCTCTGCACCTTTAGGGCAGGAGGGCCTGGAGGGAGCCCAAACCTCCCTAAAGGTGCAGAGGCACCCTGGACACCCAGCACATAGCACAATGTCAGCAAAGGTGTTCAGTGGGCCCCCTCACCAATATTTGCACCAGTAACAAAGAGATGGCCCCTGCCCCCATCTATAACTGGCCTTCACAGCAAGGAGCACACGGACGGGGAAATGCATGAAAGACATAACCAGAGAAAATTCTCAGCTCAACTCACCAACCAGTCTACTTACCAATCAAATTAACTTGGGGTTTAGTTAGCACATATTTGCACACGCATATATAAGCTGCAAGGCCCCTCCACGGCACCCTGTATACTGATGTGAATATTGGTGAGGGGACACACTGGACTCCTTAGCTGACATTTTGCTATGTCCTCCAGGCCCACCTGCCCCTCATCTATCCATTAGAATGTCTGTGCTTCCATTGTGGAGACTCTCATAAATTTAGAAGGGTTAGGACTGCAAGTAATACAGGGTGCAGTGAAGTGGCCTTGCAGCAAATGTGTGCTAATGATGAAACCCCTGTTTTTAATGCATACTGTTGGACAGGGTAATTTGGTTGGTAAGCAGACTGGTTGGTGAGTTGAGCTGGGAATTTCCTCTGGTTTTGTCTTTCATGCGTTTGCCCCTCCATGTGCTCCTTGCTGTGAAGGCCAGTTTTAGATGGGGCAGGGGCTGTCTCTTTATGACTAGAGATGAGTCAACAGTTTGGAGAGAAATTTGGTTGTTTGGGGATTTGCAAGAAAGGCTGAACTTCTGCCTGTTTGGTCCCCTGTTTGGTGGGATCCCAAAACTGGGAACCCCAAATCATAAATTGAAGCAGTATTTCTACCACTTTTTTCTTTATGACAGCTTCCTTCTGTCAGTGGTTCCCAAGGAGGCTGCAGGTGCTGGCATCCACTGCATCCCTAGCAACTGCTGCTGTCATATTCGGTCAATGATGTCACTACCATCCCCCCTTCACACAAACCATGAGGACTCGAGGACATACAATGCGATTAGAGGAGAAGCGTTTTAACCTCAGGCAAAGTGGGGGGTTCTTTACTGTTAGGGCTACAAGATTAGTCACCTTGTCTTTTACCCACTGAGATGTCTTAATAAAATATCAGAAGATCTACAGAGTTGCCGGCTGTCCTTCTGCTTGACATTGTATTCCACGGTGTTTGGAGAGATCACCACAGTGCACCTGATGAACGTTTCCAATCATCTGAAGGTTCCACTGTTGAGAGCAATGTGGTCTTGTTTTGTTTTTTATGCTCCCTGGAGAAGAGACGCCTGAGAGGGGACATGATAGCAATGTATAAATACCTCAATGGGGATCTCAGCATAGAAAAAAAGCTATTCAGTCGAAGGGATTGCATGAGGACTCGAGGGCATACAATGCGATTAGAGGAGAAGTGTTTTAACCTCAGGCAATGTGGGGGGTTCTTTACTGTTAGGGCTACAAGATTGTGGAATTCTCTACCACAAGAGGTGGTTTCTGCGGGAAGTATGGTGGCTTTCAAAAGACTCTTATACATCTCAAGGATCAGAACATTCAGGGTTATGAGAAATGATTACGGCCACACACACCTACACGGGGGGAACTGGATTGACTATTGTCTTTATTCAACCTCACCTACTATGTAACTATGTATGTAACTCTAAAGGTCCCCCACATATTTTTTTAAATGAAAGCCAGATGGGAAATATCATTAACTGACAAATTAAAAACATGTTTTCTTTATAAATGTCACCGCTTTAAAAAAAATAAAAATCACTTCTCCCAGCCAAATTATTATTTATTTTTTTATTAATATTATTACCTGTCACCAGGGCACTTCCCACCCCCAAACCCCCATTCTTTTATTTGATGACCCTTCACCTATTATGCTAGAAGATGGGCACTTTGATTTGAAAGGTTCGGCTCCCATGATTTTGCCTTCTTTGATACTCACTGAAACCCCGCTAGAAACAAACCCAAGACAGTTTGGCTCATCCCTAGTTATGACACATTGCACATTCTTATTGCTCTGCTTTTCTAATAACATGCTAGAAATCCATAATAATTCTGATTTCAAATTTGAAATTATTTTTAGTCCTAGTCTTTGACTAAAATGCCATTTTAGATTTAGTCATATTTTAGTCATCTGAATTGTTTTAGTTGTATTTTAGTTGACTAAAATAGTGTTAATTTATCGTTGACAAAATTGACACTGCTAGAAATGCACAGTTACTGCTAGTAGGGTTCATTGTACACACTGATTGATTAATCTTACTGTGGATCCACCCTAGACTCAGTTGTTAACTTAACTGAATAAAAAAACATACAGTTTCCATAATAGTGGAGATTACAGCCAAAGGACCTGCATGCAAGAATGACAGACATCTTATGCCTCGTACACACGCAACGATTATCGGCCGACCGATTGTCTGACTTTTGTCCAAGTTGTGTTTTGTTGGTTGGAATGTGCTCTAGGCTGCACACAAATTTTCTCGGCCAACAAAAAATCTACTTCAGAAGTTATGTCATGTATTGGTTTACTTTACGTGTGTTTTTTCTTCTCTGAGCATGCCCAGTCTTGCTCATCAGATTTTTGTCTGCCGAAATCTGTACTGACTGACGGAAAATCGGCCGTTGTGTTGACGGCCAACCAAAATTTTATTGCCTGCACACCAGATTTTTTTCGGGCGAAAAGTCGCAGTCGGTTGTCAGAAGCATCATACTAACAAGCCGAAAATCGGCCGATCGGACGTTGGCCGAAAATTCCCGGCCAATAATCGATGCGTGTGTACGGGGCTTTAGACCTGTGTCCCAGGTGATGACATTTTAAAGGTAATAATTTGCACCACACCTTTGAAGCCGTTATTGGATAGGTCACAATTCCTGAGGGAGAGAGCGAGCATATTGTGCCTGGAACAGACAGACTATTTTTTCTGTGACCAAGCCCCCCACAGGGCTTAATGTGTTAAGAGAGGAATTGGCTGCACAGAAACTCAACAGCTCAATAGCTTACTGGGCAAGCTCTGGCCAGTGATCTACCTTGATTACCCAATAATCAATGGGGTCATTGGATGGAAAGGCAACAACATCAGCCATTGAGCCTTTTTACTCCCCCAGCATATGATGCAGCTGTTGTTGATAGCTGCTAGCAACAGACAGCCCTCAGCACTGGGTAGAGAAAATTATTTCGAATGCTATGCCTAGGCAACCACCCCACTGCTGCCCCTCCATTCAATGACAGCAGGCCCTAAGACACATTGTCCATGAGAAAGTATACTTCCAGCCTCTGGGAAGGGGGTTAATGGGTCCTCTAGTTTTCTCATATTTTGCTCTCTCTGAAAGGACAGGATGAGTTCAGTGACTTTGCCCATGTAATGTAGATTGAGGGGAATTGCCAACCAGTAATAATACCATAAATCCTAGGGTCTTTTAGCAGACTCTGGAGCATAAATAAGCCCATCCGTCACAAGTTACCAGAGGTGATGGAACCTTGGGATTGCTGAGGATGACATTGTCTTCAGCTACCCCCCCTATCCTTTTATACCTCACAGGGGGTGTGAGGGATAAAACCTACCCCTGGAAGCCTGCCCCATATCTACCTCCTCCTCCTAAATGCCGTCAGGGCAACCATACTCCTCCTCTTTTTATTTCTCCTCTACCTGTCGAGACCTCACTGGGACAGTTTCCTGGATACAGTGGCTTCTGTGACACCAATAAGTCTTCCTTTTTCTGTTGTGCCTCAGTGCCCTGTCTAGATTGCCACATAGTATCTGCTCCAGCAGGAAGACAACAGAGATTGTGGCACTGATGCATGTATTATCACAGATAATCATTCTAGTTGCCTCCTGAAATACTGATAATGCAGCGCAAATGTCCTGTATTGGAGCCACTGACACAGAAAGTAGAACCCTGGCTCCCCCTGAGCCTATCCTTGCCACAGGTCCTTGCCACAGGTACTCAACTATGTCCCATTGATGCTTGTACAGCTGTTGCAGCACGGTTAAGGAAGAGTTTTTTTCAGGTGGACATGTAATGGGCCATAAAAGATGCTTTCCATCTTTGCCCATACTTACTGGACCACATATCTGTGGTTAGGTGGACCCTCCTGTTGACCATGTGGCCCACCAATGATGAAGGAAGGCAGGGATGGCCTTACAGTTGAAGAAATGTTGACCGAAAACCTGCCACTGTTGTACAGTATGGGCTGCACGTTCAGAAAAAGGAGCTGAATCCACCAGCTGAAAAGGCAGGAGCTGTAAGCCCAGCAAGTGTGCCAAGCTGGCATTAAGCCTTTGGTCATTGAGGTGGATGGGAATGAACAGCATTTCTTCTTCTGTTCTAGCAACTGAGACAGAAAACTTGCCTGCTGAATGCTACAGCTGGAGTGGGGTTGGAAGAATTAATAAAAGTTTGCTGCCTTCCCAGGCCTCTACTCTTGGTGTCACCTTGCTGATCCTCTTCCCAGCCGAAAGAGCCATAGGGTAAGCCTCTGACACCCCTTGAAAGACTTCCATCCCTATCAGGAGGCTAAAAACATAGACTATCAGGTTCCCTATAGTGTAAATTTTTTTTGCCAAGAGTTGGGCTTTAACACATCGTGCTGTTCAAGATCCAGGCCTCTGATCCTGAGCCTCCATCCCCAGGCTCCAGGGGGAGCTCTTCTCTGCCCACAGGAACATTTTATCCACTGCTGCTGGCATCCCAAGAAAGCTAGACAGATCCTCCTCCCACATAAAGGGAGGGGGCAGGGCCACTACAAAAGAAAAAAAAAAAAACAATCTACTAAGGGAACGTTCACTAAATAGAGGGGAACCTTTCTACTAGAGATGGGGCGAACACCGCCCAGGGCGGTTCGCGAACGCGTTCGCGTGCTCACGCTCAAACGCAAACACAAGTTTGCAGCGAACCCCATTGACTTTAATGGCAGGCAGACTTTAAAAACCCACAGGTCATATTTGCAGCCCCCAAATACTTCCTAGCTGTGCACACATAGTCCCACCACATGGACACTGATATAACAGAAGTATTAAGCGCATTTGCAAACTCATAATCTAATATTTTGTGTTACAGAAAAAAAAAATTCTGCAGTACCCAAATACACTATTCTGAAAGTATATATATATCACCCCGCTGGTTCTCTAAGCCCTGGTTCTCTAAGCCCTGGTTCTCCAAACTCTGGTTCTCTAAGCCCTGGTTCTCCAAACTCTGGTTCTCTAAGCCCTGGTTCTCCAAACTCTGGTTCTCTAAGCCCTGGTTCTCTAAGCCCTGGTTCTCTAAGCCCTGGTTCTCCAAACTCTGGTTCTCTAAGCCCTGGTTTTCCAAACTCTGGTTCTCTAAGCCCTGGTTCTCTAAGCCCTGGTTCCCTAAGCCCTGGTTCTCTAAGCCCTGGTTCTCCAAACTCTGGTTCTCTAAGCCAGTGGTTCTCAATTCCGGTCCTCGGGACCCACTAACAGGCCAGATTTTAAGTATTACCTTGGGGGATGCAGACTAGAATACTGCAATCACTGAGCAGCAAATGAGATCACCTGTGATGTAATTTAGTTATCTTGCAAACCTGGCCTGTTGGTGGGTCCCGAGGACCGGAGTTGAGAACCACTGCTCTAAGCCCTGGTTCTCTAAGCCCTGGTTCCCCAAACTCTGGTTCTCTAAGCCCTGGTTCTCTAAGCCCTGGTTCTCCAAACTCTGGTTCTCTAAGCCCTGGTTCTCCAAACTCTGGTTCTCTAAGCCCTGGTTCTCCAAACTCTGGTTCTCTAAGCCCTGGTTCTCTAAGCCCTGGTTCTCCAAACTCTGGTTATCTAAGCCCTGGTTCTCCAAACTCTGGTTCTCTAAGCCCTGGTTCTCTAAGCCCTGGTTCTCCAAACTCTGGTTCTCTAAGCCCTGGTTTTCCAAACTCTGGTTCTCTAAGCCCTGGTTCTCTAAGCCCTGGTTCTCTGAGCCCTGGTTCTCTAAGCCCTGGTTCTCCAAACTCTGGTTCTCTAAGTCCTGGTTCTCCAAACTCTGGTTCTCTAAGCCCTGGTTCTCTAAGCCCTGGTTCTCCAAACTCTGGTTCTCTAAGCCCTGGTTCTCTAAGCCCTGGTTCTCCAAACTCTGGTTCTCTAAGCCCTGGTTCTCCAAACTCTGGTTCTCTAAGCCCTGGTTCTCTAAGCCCTGGTTCTCCAAACTCTGGTTCTCCAAACTCTGGTTCTCTAAGCCCTGGTTCACATCTACATTTGTCACTCTTTGTAGTTGTAGTATTGCTGCAGAACCACACCAGTCACAATGCTGCACAATACAAATCCACTATAATGCTTTCTATATTAGAAAGTATATTATAAGTGTGTTACACCCCTATATACTGCACACCAAAGAATAGTACACCTATACCAGTCCTTAAAAGGACTTTTGTGGACCACTAAAAGTCTGTCCCTGCTCCACACAGCAACCTCTCCCTACACTGACAAAAAGCAGAATGTAAAATGGCAGCCAGGTCAGGTTTATTTATAAGGTAGGGGTTATGTCCATGTGCTGAAATGTCTCAATTGGCTGTCCTGTACCACCTGATGGATGTGTCATGGGTCAAAGTTCTTCAGAATGTAAAAGTACATGGCTTGGCGAACATTAACGCGAACATCGGCAAACGTTTGCGTTTTCTCGAATTTGCGAACACACAAAGTTTACTGCAATGCCATCTCTACTTTCTACATGCTGGTGTCAGTGGGAGAGGCTGGATTGGCTATTAGGGAGGGTTTACAAAACAATAAAAATAAACAAATGTAACCATTTCCATTAAATATGTATTATGTGAGACTTCTATTACTACATAGATTATATTTGTTAGAGTTGCAGTGTACAGCGCTCACATCACAGATTTATTTATTTTCCTCAGTGCGGCAATGACCATTACGGAAGGTGATATCCCTGGACTAAGGACTATATTGAATAATGCCAAAAAACTGACAGGTACTCATGTACTGTATATCTCACATGTATATACTTGGCAGAGTCTGTTTGTTTCATTGTTTGTAGGAGACAGAGCGTTGTTGTACAATACAGGCGGTCCCCGGGTTTCAAACATCCAACTTACAAATGACTCCTAGTTACAAAAGTAAGGAGACAACAGGAAGTGAGGAGAAATCTCCCTCTAGGAAGGGAAATTCACTCCTGTAAGAGTTATCATGGGAAAAAGGTGTCTCCACTGAAGCTTTATCACCAATCCTTGTTTCCACAACAACCCAAAATTTTCTAAATCCAATTGTCATAGGGACAGAAAGTGAGGTTAAATCATCTGAACATGGGTACAGACAGCAAAAACAAACATTACAGGGGTGGTAACCCTTCCCTGTGCTATCCAAAAAACATAAAAATTATTTATTACCTGTTCCGACATACAAACAAATTCAACTTAAGAACAAATCTACAGACCCTATCTTGTTTGTAACCTAGGGACCGCCTGTATATAGTTATAAAGTTTCATAGTCAGGTTGATAAAAGACATAAGTCTATCTAGCTCAACCAATAAAAAACAAAAAGAAAACCCAACCATACAATCCCATATACACAATCCTATACCCGCAGTTGATCCAGAGGAAGGCGAAAAAACCCCAGCAAAGCATGATCCAATTTGCTACAGCAGGGGAAACAATTCCTTCCTGATCACCTGAGAGGCGATCGGATATTCCCTGGACCAACTTTACCTATCTTCCATGTCCCTAGCTTTTATTAAGCTCCTGCAGAGCTATGTGTGCTTAGTAGAGGTGTACCGAACTGTTCGCCGACGGACAGTTCCCGGCGAACTTAGCATGTTCGCGTTCGCCGCTGCGGGCGAACATATGCGATGTTCGGTCCGCCCACTATAATACATCATTGAGGCAAACTTTGACCCTGAACTTCACAGTCAGCAGGCACATTTCCAGCCAATCAGCATACCTCCCTCCCACACCCTCCCACCTCCTATAAATAAGCAAGGGCAGCATCCATCTTAGATCATTCTGAAGCAGTGTGTGTAGTGAGAGTAGGGAGAGAGCTGCTGCTGCTGTTAAGCTAGGGACAGTTAGTCAGTGTTCCTGGTCTTGCAGTGTTCTTGGTCCACTACTGCTGTAAGGACAGCACCCCAAAAAGCCATTCTAAGGGCTGGTATTTGTGTAATTTTATATATATATATCTAGTGTCCCCAAAAGCCCTTTTAAGGGCTGGTAATTGAGTTTTTCTTTATATATA
The DNA here is from genome assembly GCF_965119305.1 of Pelophylax lessonae. Lineage (NCBI taxonomy): Eukaryota > Metazoa > Chordata > Amphibia > Anura > Ranidae > Pelophylax > Pelophylax lessonae. The sequence goes on along the minus strand of NC_138773.1, from coordinate 10,975,211 downwards.
TATATATATATATATCTATCTAGTGTCCCCAAAAGCCCTTTTAAGGGCTGGTAATTGAGTTTTTCCTTTATATATATATATATATATATTGTACACTGCAGTTGCCTGCCCGCTGTGTGTGAGAGGCCACAGACCCACCACAGACTGTACTGTGTGCACACCACACTCATTTCGGGTGGCACAGGCACAGTACCTTGCATTTTAAAAAATATTTTTTTTTTCCTCTGTCATAATTGCTGTGTCAGGTCCACAGAGTGTACTGTACCCACTGCAGTGCACTGCCCACCACATATATATATATATATACGGTGGCACAGCATCTTGTTGCAAATTGAAAAAAAAAAATATATTTTTTATTATTGCAGTTGCCTGGGCTGCCAGTGACTGTCAGGTCCACAGAGTGTACTGTGCCCACTGTAGTGCCACTGCATGCCCACCCACCACTGATATATATACGGTGGCACAGCATCTTGTTGCAAATTGAAAAAAAAAATATATTTTTTTATTATTGCAGTTGCCTGGGCTGCCAGTGACTGTCAGGTCCACAGAGTGTACTGTGCCCACTGTAGTGCCACTGCGTGCCCACTCACCACAGATATATATACGGTGGCACAGCAGCTTGCAAAGTAAAAATATATATTTTTTTTTTATAATTGCAGTTGCCTGGGTGCCAGTGACTGTCAGGTCCACAGAGTGTACTGTGCCCACTGCAGTGCCACTGCCCACCCACCACTGATATATACGGTGGCAGGCATGACTTTTTTTGGATTAGTGTCTGGGGGGGTCTAAAAAGCTTACCTGTGAAGTTTCAGCTCTGTAGCATGTCCAGAACCAGAAAAAAAGATCATATAGGTGTAAAAGGGGTTCCCACCATCCCTGCTCTACTGAAAAATTATCTTTTTTCTGGTTCTGGACATGCTACAGAGCTGAAACTTCACAGGTACACTTTTTAGACCCCCTAGACACTAAATCACACAAAAAAAGTTCTTAAAAATTGTCATTTTTGGAAAAATTATTGGAAAACTTAAAAAAAAAAAAAAACGTAAAAAAAAAAAAAATTCTTTGGATTTATTGTCTGGGGGGTTTAAAAAGTGTACCTGTGAAGTTTCAGCTCTGTAGCATGTCCAGAACCAGAAAAAAAATAGAATTAGGGTTAGGGCTAGGGTTAGGGTTAGGGTTAGGGCTAGGGTTAGGGTCAGGGCTAAGGTTAGGGTTTTTTTTAGTGCTTAGGGTTAGAGTTAGAGGGGTAGGGGTAGGGCTACTAACTCTAACCCTAAGTATCTCACCGTAACCCTAACCCTAGCCCCTAACACTAAACCTAACCCTAACCCTTTAACCATAACCCTAACCCTCTAACCTTAACCCTAACCCTCTAAGCCTAGCCATAAAAATAACCCTAACCCTAACCCTAGCCCTAACCCTAACCCTAGCCCTAGCCCTAACCCTAAGCCTAACCCTAGCCCTAACCCTAATTCGTAATTTTTTCTGGTTCCGGGCATGCTACAGAGCTGAAACTTCACAGGTACACGTTTTAGACCCCCCAGATGCTAAATCCAAATAAATTTTTTATTTATTTTTTTTTTTTTAATTTTTCCAATCATTGGCTCTCTATCAAAAAGGACAATTTTTAATAACTTTTTTTGTGTGATTTAGTGTCTGGGGGGGGGGGTCTAAAAAGTGTACCTGTGAAGTTTCAGCTCTGTAGCATGTCCAGAACCAGAAAAAAATAGAATTAGGGTTAGGGTTAGAGTTAGGGTTAGGGTCAGGGCTAAGGTTAGGGTTATTTTTAGTGCTTAGGGTTAGAGGGTTAGAGTTAGAGGGGTAGGGCTACTAACTCTAACCCTAAGTATCTCACCGTAACCCTAACCCTAGCCCCTAACACTAAACCTAACCCTAACCTTCTAACCATAACCCTCTAACCTTAACCCTAACCCTCTAAGCCTAGCCATAAAAATAACCCTAACCCTAACCCTAGCCCTAACCCTAGCCCTAAGCCTAACCCTAGCCCTAACCCTAATTCGTATTTTTTTCTTGTTCTGGACATGCTACAGAGCTGAAACTTCACAGGTACACTTTTTAGACCCCCCAGATGCTAAATCCAAAGAAATTTTTTATTTTTATTTTTTTTTAATTTTTCCAATAATTGGCTCTCTAACAAAAAATTACAATTTTTAAGAACTTTTTTTGTGTGATTCAGTGTCTGGGGGTTAGGGTTAGGGCTAGGGTTTAGGGTTAGGGCTAGGGTTAGGGTTATTTTTAGTGCTTAGGGTTAGACGGTTAGGGTTAGAGGCGTAGGGGTAGGGTTACTAACTCTAACCCTAAGTATCTCACCGTAACCCCAACCCTAGCCCCTAACACTAAACCTAACCCTAACCCTTAAAGCCCAGTTCCTGTCCCATTTTGGTCGGTTCTGGACTGTTTGCGGTTGTTTGCGGTGCGTTAAACGGGGAGTTTGGTCTGTCACTGTGAAGCGGGCGTAACCCTTACACTACCTGATCGATACAACATCATACCTGATCGTATACACACACTGGATGTTTTAAAGCACGTTATTCCAAACAATTTAGGAATGTTAGGTGATTTATGCCCTTTATGGAATAAAACCTGACTCTGCGTCAACTACGTAATTTTCCATGGGAGTTTTGCCATGGATCCCCCTCCGGCATGCCACAGTCCAGGTGTTTGTCCCCTTGAAACAACTTTTCCATTACTATTGTGGCCAGAAAGAGTCCCTGTGGGTTTTAAAATTCGCCTGCCTATTAAAGTCTATGGCGGTTCGCAATGTTCGCGAACATTCGCCGATGTTCGCGTTCGCCGTTCGCGAACGGCGAATTTTATGTTCGCGACATCACTAGTGCTTAGCACAAGAATGGTGGGAACCCCTCACAAAGGACACAACAGGTGTACAGATTAGTGATCGACCGATTATCGACAAAGCCGATATATCAGTGGCCAATATGCACTTTCCCCGATATATCGGTATCGGCCCCTGAGGTTACCGATATTTGGGGAAAGTGCTTGTACCGGAGTGATGTCTGCAGCTAGAGGCATCACCCCGGTACCGGCGTCCATAGCCGACGGTCGGCTGACTTGTAATGACAACTGATGCCGCTGAGAAGCCGCTCGGCTGTCATTACAAGGAGCGGGAGGGGACGTCATCCCCCCTCCCCCGGGAATCCTACCTGCACCGCCGCCGTCTGACTGGGTCTCCATTTTTTTTAATTCGGCAACGCCGAGTACCCGGAAGTGACATCACATCACTTCCGGGTACTGGCGGCGCCGAATTCAGAAAAACGTACAGCATTCAAAACAGCCAAACTTGGCTTTTGAATGCTTTTAAGTGCTGAGGAGGGGTTTGGGGTCTTTTAGACCCCCAGATCCCTCCACAAGAGTACCTATAGACATCAAAAAATTTTAATGTCCGAAAATATCGGCCAGTATCGGCCAATACCGATATCTGATGACCAAAATATCTGTATCGGCGTTAAAAAAACAATATCGGTCGATCAATAGTACAGATCCAAGATCCAAATTATGAGGATGGTAGGAATCCCACATAATAGGCAAAGCAGAAGTTTAGAACTACAGGGATGGTGAGAAATGCTCATAATGGGCACAGCAGGTGTACAGACCCAGGGCATCAGTGCAGGGATGGTGGAAACCACCCATAATGGACAAATAAAGGTGTACAGACCCAGGGCATCAGTGCAGGGATGGTGGAAACCACCCATAATGGACAAATAAAGGTGTACAGACCCAGGGCATCAGTGCAGGGATGGTGGAAACCACCCATAATGGACAAATAAAGGTGTACAGACCCAGGAACTCAGTGCAGAGGAGATAAGAAGCACCCATTATGGGCACAGCAAGTGAACAGACTTGCGCACTTAGCACAGGGATGGTAGGAGCCCTCATAGTGCCCTGTTGCACTCGAGGGGAACAGTGGCAGCATCTCAAAGCGGCCCCAGGGCCAGCTGGCCTATCCCGGTAGGCCAGTCCGGCCCTGAGCACAGGGATGGTGGAAACTCCTTTTAATGGGACCAGCAGGTGTACAGACCCAGGAACTCAGCACAAGGATAGTGGGAACCCCTCATATTGGGCACAGCACGTGTACAGACCCAGACACTCAGCACAGGGATGGTGGGAACCCCTCATAATGAGCACAGCAGGTGTACAGACCCAGGAATTGAGCACAGGGATGGTGGGAGCCCCTCATAATGGGCACTGCAGGTGTACAGACTTGGAACATCTGCACAGAGATGGTGGAACCCTCATAATGGGCACAGTGGGTGTACAGACCCAGGAACTCAGCACAGGGATGGTGGGAACCCCTCATAATGAGCACAGCAGGTGTACAGACCCAGGAATTGAGCACAGGGATGGTGGGAGCCCCTCATAATGGGCACTGCAGGTGTACAGACTTCGAACATATGCACAGAGATGGTGGAACCCTCATAATGGGCACAGCGGGTGTACAGACCCAGGAACTCAGCACAGAGATGGTGGGAACCCCTCATAATGAGCAAAGCAGGTGTACAGACCCAGGAATTGAGCACAGGGATGGTGGGAGCCCCTCATAATGGGCACTGCAGGTGTACAGACCCAGGAACTCAGCACAGGGTTAGTGGAAACCCCTCATATTGGGCACAGCACGTGTACAGACCCAGGAACTCAGCACAGGGATGGTGGGAACCCCTCATAATGAGCACAGCAGGTGTACAGACCCAGGAATTGAGCACAGAGATGGTGGGAACCCCTCATAATGGGCACAGAAGATGTACAGACATGGAACATCTGCACAGAGATGGTGGAACCCTCATAACGGGCACAGCAGGTGTACAGACCCGGAAATCTGCACAGAGGTGGTGGATAGAGATGTATAGAACTGTTCGCCGGCGGACAGTTCCCGGCGAACTTAGCATGTTCGCGTTCGCCGCTGCGGGCGAACATATGCGATGTTCGGTCCGCCCCCCATAATACATCATTGAGGCAAACTTTGACCCTGAACTTTACAGTCAGCAGGCACATTTCCAGCCAATCAGCATACCTCCCTCCCACACCCTCCCACCTCCTATAAATAAGCCAGGGCAGCATCCATCTTAGATCATTCTGAAGCAGTGTGTGTAGTGAGAGTAGGGAGAGAGCTGCTGCTGCTGCTGTTAAGCTAGGGACAGTTAGTCAGTGTTCCTGGTCTTGCAGTGTTCTTGGTCCACTACTGCTGTAATATCAGCACCCCAAAAAGCCCTTCTAAGGGCTGGTATTTGTGTAATTTTTTATATATATATATATATATATATATATATATATATATCTAGTGTCCCCAAAAGCCCTTTTAAGGGCTGGTAAGGTAATAGAGTTTTTTCTATATATATATATATTGTACACTGCAGTTGCCTGCCCGCTGTGTGTGAGAGGCCACAGACCCACCACAGACTGTACTGTGTGCACACCACACTCATTTCGGGTGGCACAGGCACAGTACCTTGCATTTTAAAAAATATATTTTTTTTCCTCTGTCATAATTGCAGTGAGTGCTGTGTCAGGTCCACAGAGTGTACTGTACCCACTGCAGTGCACTGCCCACCACTGATATATATACGGTGGCACAGCATCTTGTTGCAATAAATTGAAAAAAAAAATATTTTTTATTATTGCAGTTGCCTGGGCTGCCAGTGACTGTCAGGTCCACAGAGTGTACTGTGCCCACTGCAGTGCCACTGTGTGCCCACCCACCACTGATATATAAGGTGGCACAGCAGCTTGCAAAGTAAAAAAAAATATATATATTTTTTAATTGCAGTTGCCTGGGTGCCAGTGACTGCTGTCAGGTCCACAGAGAGTGTACTGTGCCACTGCCCACCCACCACTGATATATAAGGTGGCACAGCAGCTTGCAAAGTAAAAAAAAAATATATATTTTTTAATTGCAGTTGCCTGGTTGCCAGTGACTGTCAGGTCCACAGAGTGTACTGTACCCACTGCCCAACACTCCTATAGGGGTGGCACAGCACCTTGCACTCATAGTACAACAGTAACACAACACATTAAAAAGAAAATGACAGGCAGAGGCAGGCCACCCCGCAAGGGCCGTCGTGGTCGTGGTGCTGTGATTTCCTTAGGCCCTAGAATAATGCCCAGTGTTCAGAGGCCACCACAGACCCTGAACTCAAAAAATTCTGAGGCCATAGTTGACTGGCTTACACAGGACACCCAATCGTCTACAGCTTCCGCTCGGAACCTTAATGCACCATCCTCCTCCAGCTCAGCTTCGGGCACCTCTCAATTTACCACTCGCCAGCCCGCCGGCACCACCACCAACACTAGCACCACAGCCGCTTCACTTGATCCGTCAGAGGAGTTATTTTCACATCAGTTGGAAGAAATAAGTGATGCGCAACTATTAGTGCCAGAGGATGTAGATATTGGGGATATGTCTCAGTCAGGCAGCATTATACACATGGACGTACATTGTGATGATGATGATGATGATGTTGTACCTGCTGCTGCTGCCTTTGCTGAGTTGTCAAGTGAAGCGGCTGATGATGACGATGTGTCTGTGGATGTCACCTGGGTGCCTGCTCGAAGAGCAGAAGAAGAGGGGGAAAGTTCAGATGGGGAGACAGAGAGGAGGAGGAGACGAGTTGGAAGCAGGGGGAGGAGGTCATCGCAAGGAGCTAGTGGCGCAGTCAGACAGCATGTAGATTCGGCACCCGGGGTCAGCCAGACAGCACGCCAATCAACGCAAGCTGTTGCCACCACCAGAATGCCGTCCTTGCAAAGCTCAGCAGTGTGGCATTTATTTTGTGTGTCTGCCTCTGATATCAGCGATGCCATTTGTAACCTGTGCCAAAAGAAACTGAGTCGTGGGAAGTCCAACACCCACCTAGGTACAACTGCTTTGCGAAGGCACATGATCTCACATCACAAACGCCTATGGGATCAACACATGAGTAAAAGCAGCACACAAACTCAAAGCCACCATCCTCCTCCTGGTCCAGCATCTTCAGCCACGTCAACCACTGCTGTCCTCCATGCCCCCTATCAACAACCCGCCCCTCCGCCTCTCACCTTCAGCAGTTCCTGCTCGTCACCTGCCCACAGTCAGGTGTCTGTCAAGGAAATGTTTGAGCGTAAGAAGCCAATCTCACAGAGTCACCCCCTTGCCCGGCGTCTGACAGCTGGCTTGTCGGAACTCTTAGCCCGCCAGCTTTTACCATACAAGCTGGTGGAGTCTGAGGCCTTCAAAAAATTTGTCGCTATTGGGACACCGCAGTGGAAGGTACCCGGCCGAAATTATTTTTCACAAAAGGCAATCCCCAACCTGTACTCTATTGTGGAAAAGGAAATCATGTCACGTCTGGCACACAGTGTTGGGGCAAGGGTCCATCTGACCACTGATAGCTGGTCTGCAAAGCACGGTCAGGGCAGGTATATAACTTACACTGCGCATTGGGTAAACCTGCTGGCGGCTGCCAAGCATGGAATGCGTGGCTCTGCTGCAGAGGAGTTGGTGACACCGCCACGACTTGCAGGCAGGCCTGCTGCCACCTCCTCTACTCCTCCTACTCCATCCTCTTTGCTAACCTCCTCGGCTGAGTCCTCTTCTGCTGTTGCGTCTTGCTCCACACCAACTGCACCCCCCCCAGCTCCCCAGGGGCTATTCCACATGCCGGATACGACAGTGTCACGCTGTCTTGGGGTTGACTTGCCTGAAAGCAGAGTCACACCGGACCAGCACTACTTTCCGCCCTGAACGCACAGGTGAATCAGTGGCTTACCCCGCACCAACTGGAGATCGGCAAAGTGGTGTGTGACAACGGCAGCAATTTGTTGGCGGCATTGAATTTGGGCAAGTTGACACATGTGCCGTGCATGGCACATGTGTTGAATCTGATTGTGCAACGTTTTGTGCAGAAGTACCCAGGCTTACAGGACGTCCTCAAGCAGGCCAGGAAGGTGTGTGGCCATTTCAGGCGTTCCTATACGGCCATGGCGCACTTTGCAGATATTCAGCGGCAAAACAACATGCCAGTGAGGCGCTTGATTTGCGACAGCCCGACACGTTGGAATTCAACACTGCTAATGTTCGACCGCCTGCTCCAACAAGAAAAAGCGGTCAACGAGTATTTGTATGACCGGGGTGCTAGGACAGCCTCTGCGGAGCTGGGTATTTTTTTGCCACGTTACTGGACGCTCATGCGCAATGCCTGTAGGCTCATGCGTCCTTTTGAGGAGGTGACAAACCTAGTGAGTCGCACCGAAGGCACCATCAGCGACATCATCCCATATGTTTTTTTCCTGGAGCGTGCCCTGCGAAGAGTGCTGGATCAGGCCGTAGATGAGCGTGAAGAGGAAGAGTTGTGGTCACCATCACCACCACCAGAAACAGCCTTACCATCGCTTGCTGGACCTGCGGCAACACTGGAAGAGGAGTGTGAGGAAGAGGAGTCAAAGGAGGAATGTGGCTTTGAGGAGGAGGAACACCAACCACAGCAGGCATCCCAGGGTGCTCGTTGTCACCTATCTGGTACCCGTGGTGTTGTACGTGGCTGGGAGGAAGAACACACCTTCAATGACATCAGTGAGGACGAGGAATTGGACATGAGTAGCTCGGCATCCAACCTTGTGCAAATGGGGTCTTTCATGCTGTCATGCCTGTTGAGGGACCCTCGTATAAAAAGGTTGAAGGAGAACGACCTGTACTGGGTGGCCACGCTACTAGACCCCCGGTATAAGCAGAAAGTCTCTGATATGTTACCCAATTACCGGCAGTCGCAAAGGATGCAGCAGCTACAAAATAAGTTGAAAAGTATGCTTTACACAGCATATAAGGGTGATGTCACAGCACAACGGGAATCCAACAGGGGAAGAGGTGAAAGTAATCCTCCTCCTACCACCACAACCACGCCGGCAAGGACAGGACGCTTTACAGACGTCTTGTTGATGGAGGACATGCGGAGCTTTTTTAGTCCTATGCATCGCCACAGCCCTTCGGGGTCCACCCTCAGAGAACGACTCGACCGACAGGTAGCAGACTACCTTGCCTTAACTGCATATATCGACACTCTGAGGAGCGATGAACCCCTTGACTACTGGGTGTGCAGGCTTGACCTGTGGCCTGAGCTATCCCAATTTGCCATTGAACTTCTGGCCTGCCCCGCTTCAAGTGTGCTGTCAGAAAGGACCTTCAGCGCAGCAGGAGGTATTGTCACTGAGAAGAGAAGTCGCCTAGGTCAAAAAAGTCTTGATTACCTCACGTTTATTAAGATGAATGAGGCATGGATCCCGAAGGGACTGACAGTGGGGGATGCATTTGACTAAAAAAGGCCTGGTGACGACTGAGATGCCTTGGCCTAAAAATGGTCCACACGCTGCTGTCTTTAATCATTCTCTGCATGCCGCCGATGCCGGATGACTTACGTGACATCTCCGCCACCAACTACGGTTCAAGCCGCAATGTTTTAGTGCACTTTCTGCCTTGAAAACCTCAATTTTTAAGGCCGCTGCTACAGCAGCGGCTGCAACAATAGCTACTTTTTCATGCATGTGTACATGCCTAATTTTTCTGGCCTCTGGTGCTACACTGTGGCTGCAAAAAAACAAAAAAAAAGGCACATACATGTGTCAATTCCCCTTCGTGATCGTTACCTTGTCGTGGTGAAGGGGCTTGCGTATCACAATGAAGCGATCACCTCTAGGAGTGTGTTGGCACACCCCAGATGATAAGGTCATTGCTTCATTGTGAACAGACCAAAAGCGATCCGCAGGATAATTTTTCATAGAAAAAAACATTCATTTTCTTTCATTCTTTCTGCGGAGCTGGGTATTTTTTGGCCGCGTTACTGAATGCTCATGAACAATGGCTGTAGGCTCATGCGTCCTTTTGCGGAGGTGACAACCCTGGTGGTCAGTCGAACCCAAGGCAACATCATCGACCTCATCCCATATGCATTTTTTCTGGAGCGTGCCCTGCGAAGAGTACTGGATCAGGCTGTAGATGAGCATGAAGAGGAAGAGTTGTGGTCCACTCCCCATCACCACCAGAAGCAGCCTTGTCGTTGTCAATTGCTGGACCTGTGGCAACGCAGAGAGAGGAGTCTGAAGAAGAGAAGTCAGAGGAGGAAGGTGGCTTTGAGGAGGTGGAATACCAGCCACAGCAGGCGTCCCAGGGGGCTTGTTCTCACCTTTCGGGGACCCTTGGTGTTGTACGTGGCTGGGTGGAGGAAGAGACCTTCAATGATGTCAGTGAGGACAAGGAACGGGACATGGCTAGCTTGGTATCCAACCTTGTGCAAATGGGGAGTTTGCGGTTGTGCAAATGGACTGACTAACTGTTGTTAAACGGGGAGTTTGGTCTGTCAGAGTTTGGTCTGTCACTGTGAAGCGAGCGTAACCCTTACACTACTTGACCGATAAAACATCATACCTGATCGTATTCACACACTGGATGTTTTAAAGCACGTTATTCCAAACAATTTAGGAATGTTAGGTGATTTTTGCCCTTTATGGATCAAAACCCGACTCTGCGTCAACTACGTAATTTTCCATGGGAGTTTTGCCATGGATCCCCCTCCGGCATGCCACAGTCCAGGTGTTAGTCCCCTTGAAACAACTTTTCCATCACTATTGTGGCCAGAAAGAGTCCCTGTGTGTTTTAAAATTCGCCTGCCTTTTGAACTCTATGGAGGTTCGCCCGGTTCGCCGGTTCGCGAACATTTGCCGATGTTCGCGTTCGCCGTTCGCGAACGGCGAATTTTAGGTTCGCGACATCACTAGTGGTGGAACCCTCATAACGGGCACAGCAGGTGTACAGACCCAGGCACTTAGCACAGGAATAGTGAGAACCTTTATAATGGGCACAGCAGGTGTACAGACCCGGGCACTTAGCATAGGAATAGTGAGAACCTTTATAATGGGCACAGCAGCTGTAACAACCAGAAAACTCCATGAATGGGATGGTGGGAACCCCTCATAGGGGGTACAGCAGGTGTACAGACCTGGAAAGAGATCTCACCAATGTAGCCCCCATGATTTAGAACAAACTTTCAGTTAATTTAACTTTTCAACATCTACAAAACAGAGATGTCCATTATGGGAAGATTGCTCCTGTAATTCAGTTTAGCATGGTCCTTTCATTTTAATTAAAAGCAGAGTGTTGGCAGTGCTGGCTGTATGGAGAATGTAAATTGTGTTGCTTTGCCCAGCACAGTTCTATGCCAGGTCCTAAAAATCCAGTTGCTATTTTTCTTTCCAGGAATCAAACCATTCGTGGTTCTGACACATACATCTCAGGGGAGATTGACACAAATAAGAAACATATTTGAAGACATGGGAATAGATTACATATTCCACGTGGAGAATTACACTCGGGAGGAACACAATAGAGTCCGGGCCACCCACGAGGAGATCCTGAGATTCCTCTATGAAGTTCTAAAAGATGTTGAATGCCGCATGGAGGAGATGAGAAATCCTCAGCAAGAGAGGGCTGATCGCTGGAAATTTTTACTGGATTTTGCACATGAAAGAGAGGTAGAGATAAGAATGAACCATGCAAGGCTACAAGTGATTGAGATAAGAATGAACCATGCACGGCAACAAGTTATGGAGATAAGAATGAACCGCGCAAGACGGCAAGCCAGGGAGGCCAATGGAGTGTGCCCAATATTGTGAGTCACAGTTGGAACAAGAAGACCACATTTGGGGATCAAGTTATGAATAATAATTATGTTCTGTATTAAGGTTACATAGTAGGAAATATATTTAGGAGAATGGTTGTGGAGGGGGAGATATTGGCTTTACTAATCATTAGTAGTCAATTGGCACCTTCCCCATTGTAAAATTTGTATAAAGAAAGGGGAGGGGGTTTCTAACCCTGTCCAATCGGGCAGAGGTAGAACCAAAGGGGATTTAAATGTGCCACTGATACAGAAATTTATTCCAAATTAAGTCCTCATTTAAAAGTTAGTAAAAAAGATTTTATTCAACATATATTAAAAACAGACAGACATACATATTAATTGCAGTTTTATATACATATATTGTACACAGAAACAAGTGCTTATATTTCAGCAAGCCCACAAGGGGACTATATGAAACTGCGAAGAGTTGCTGGAACTACGCGTTTCGCTATGAGTGCTTCCTCAGGCTCCAGCTGTTTCAAAATATTCTTAGTGTATATAGTTTATGTATGTATAATTTTAAATCATAAAAATTGGAGAGAAAGAAATCGTTTTTTTCCTCATATGAATCAAGCAATCGATTGCTTGATTCATATGAGGAAAAAAAACTATTTGTTTATCTCTGATTTTTATGATTTAAAATTTGAGTATATTAAGATTAAAGTATGAGTTTTGTATGTATTTCAATCAATATCTGTATTATGTGCTAATATGTATACTGTTTGTTCTATAGATTGTCTATATATACTAAGAATATTTTGAAACAGCTGGAGCCTGAGGAAGCACTCATAGCGAAACGCGTAGTTCCAGCAACTCTTCGCAGTTTCATATAGTCCCCTTGTGGGCTTGCTGAAATATAAGCACTTGTTTCTGTGTACAATATATGTATATAAAACTGCAATTAATATGTATGTCTGTCTGTTTTTAATATATGTTGAATAAAATCTTTTTTACTAACTTTTAAATGAGGACTTAATTTGGAATAAATTTCTGTATCAGTGGCACATTTAAATCCCCTTTGGTTCTACCTCTGCCCGATTGGACAGGGTTAGAAACCCCCTCCCCTTTCTTTATACATATATTTAGGAGAGATCTCATTTTTTTTTCGTCAAAACTGATTTTAAGGTGAAATTGAAGATTTCCTGTTCACTTAAATTGCTTTCTAATTTATAAAAACAAAAAATGATACAGTGCTGAAAGCATATAATGCTGTACATGCCCCAAATTCTTATAAATGTGATATAACATATATCAAGTGCAATAAATATATATCAAAATTGAAAAGCAAAAGTGATCATGTGTCCTACAAAAAGTAAAATGGTGCAAGGTCTAGAGAAGGGGTGTCCAACCTTCTGACCTTCCATCCTGGGCCTGGAAGAAGAGGTATTGTCTTGGGCCGCACATAAAATACACTAACAATAAGGAGAGCTGATGAGCAGAAGAATTTGGGAAGGTCGCTGATATAGATAATATACTTATTTGAGTAATAATTTTCCTTGAACAATATTATCCGCAACTTTTCTTTTTTTTGGGGTTCTGTTTTCTTTTCCGATTTGGAAGCAATGCTAGAATTAAAAAAAATAATAGATAAGGGGATTGGATTTCAACTATATGCTGTATGGGGAGGTAGAGGGGAAGTTGTGGGATGAGGGCTTTGGGGATGGCCACAACTGAAATTCGTGGTGGGGGGGGGCACAGCCTACCCCAGAACCACCCTAGATACAGCCATATGGTATTTACTTGCCTGCCACTATTGTGAGTCCCTGCCTTCGCTGCTTCTGGTGCTATTACAAACTTGGCATCCCTCCAGAGGTGCAGCGCTAAACAAACAAATAAATTAAACGTCCACTGAGGAAGCTCCGCCCCCAGGACGTAACATGTATGGAAAGGAGTATACACTAACAATAAGGAGAGCTGATGAGCAGAAGAATTTGGGCAGGTCACTAATATAGATAATATACTTATTTGAGTAATAATTTTCCTTGAACAATTTTTTCCGCAACTTTTCTTTTTTTGGGGTTTTGTTTTCTTTTGCGATTTGGAAGCAATGCTAGAATTAAAAAAAATAATAGATAAGGGGATTGGATGGGGAGGTAGAGGGGAGGTTGTGGGCAGGGGCTTTGGGGATGGCCACAACTGAAATCTGGGGGGGGGGCACAGCCTACCCCAGAACCCCCCTAGATACAGCCATATGTTATTTACTTGCCTTCCACTATTGTGAGTCCCTGCCTTCACTGCTTCTGGTGCTATTACAAACTTGGCATTCCTCCAGAGGTGCAGCGCTAAACAAACAAATAAATTAAACATCCGCTGAGGAAGTACCGCCCCCAGGACGTAACACGTATGGAAAGGAGTCATGTGACGTCACTCGCAGCCATCTTCATGTGTTATGCAGACACCATTCTTGCGATGCCACAGAACACACAAAAGGAGAGGGCAGGAAAGGAGAAGGATGATTCTGGCAGCATTGAAGCAGAGGAAGACCTACGTAAAACCTTAAGACCAGATGGTTTTCTGTCTCCGGTACCCTTGGGAGTAGTACGTGGCTGGGAGGGGGCAGTTCCAGAAACTGTAATAATCAGTGACCCCAAGGTCTCTGCTCTCAAACTTGCGGTGCATGGGCTTCTTTACGGTTCAACGTCTGCGAAAGGACTTGAGAATTCGTATCATCAAGGAGAAGGAACATTATTGGTTGGCAACCCTCCTTGACCACCATTACTAAGGGAAATTCTCGGAACTCATCCCATCCCCACTGAGGGAGCAGAGGATGAAATATCTAGAACACAACTTGAGGAGAAGTTTATGTAACACCTTTTAAGACTCTGCTAGGTTACAGTCTCATGGAAAAGCTAGTTTTCCATTAATCAAAGAAAGAGCAGAAAGAGCAGTGGAGAAGGCGGCTGCCTCAGTTATGCATTTCAACATTTTTTCCTTGGCGCCCATGGCTGTCAGCTGTCACATCCCAACGACAACGTCTGCAACATATGGTGGAAGTTTTTCTAGGAACGAAAACCAACATTCAGAGCTTTCCAGTCAACAATGCACTGAGAATAGACCACTGGCCAGGACTTTCCCAGTATGCAATGGAGCTGCTGCTTGTGACAGATAAAAGAGTGCTTCTGTCCACAGACTCCGTTGACCGACTGAAATTTGTCAAAGTGAATCAGTCCTGAATTACAAGCAGCTATCCAGCCCCTGATGTCAATGTCACTGATTAAAGGGTAACTCCACTTTCGTAGGGGAAAAATATCAGCAAATAAAGAAAAAACAATATAGTGTATACAAATCATATTGTTATTGAATGCTATTAAAAATTACCTTTCCTTTTCAATTTGCAGCTGTTGTAATTTTCTGAAAATAAATGCAATATGGCTACCTGGAGCTGTTCTGTACACAGAATGTGTACTGACCACACCCCCAGAAACATCATTTCCTGCTTGTGTGATTGGCTCACCAATTTTCCCAGAAGTCTGCACTAAGATACAAGTCAGATTTCTGGCATCCCCTGCAACAAAAATGTAATTTTTGGTGAGATATTCTCAATAGAAACATGTCTAAAGGGATGCAGGCCCAGCAGCTTTCCTCATTAGAGCCCTGCAGCTGTCACAGCTGATAGATACTTATGAAACCACTCCCATTAGACCCACTCAGCACAGAGGAACAAACAATGATTTCTTCAGAATAACAAAAGGTAGAAATCTGCAACAAAGTTTAGTAAAACCCTTGTAATGTACAGAGATCACCCAGAGGGGGATGTTTTTTTCCTCAACAAAAGTGGAATTATGCTTTAACCACTTAAGCCCCGGAAGATTTTACCCCCTTCCTGATCAGGGCCTATTTTGCGATTCGGCACTGTGCGACTTTAACGGACAATTGCGCGGTCGTGCGACGCTGTACCTAAACTAATTTGACGTCCTTTTTTCCCACAAACAGAGCTTTCTTTTGGTGGTATTTGATCACCTGTGCGATTTTTACTTTTTGTGCTATAAACAAAAAAAACAGCGTCAATTTTGCAAAAATAGCAATATTTTTCACATTTTTTTATATAAAATTCCCCCCCCCCCCAAAAAAGTAAAAATCTAAATTTTTTAACATTTTGGGCCAATTTTTTTTTTTACCATATGTTTGGTAAAAAAAAAAAAAATCGCAAAAAGCGTATTTTGATTGGTTTGCGCAAAAGTTATCGCGTTTACTAACAAAGGGAAAGATTTTTGTCATTTTTGTTGTTTTTTTTAACGCGTAATGGGGGCGATCTGCGATTTTTTTTGCGGGACTGCGACATTGCCGCAGACAGATCGGACCCTTGACTGACATTTTTGACACTTTTGGGGTTACCAGTGACATTACTGCAGTAATCAGTGCTATACATATGCACTGTTACTGTAAAATTACATTGGCAGTGAAGGGCTTAACTTTTTTTTGAGAGGGAGGGGTTATGTGTGCCCCTAGGGGCGTGATTCTAACTGTGATTGGCTGTGGCTTGAGGTGTAGGAACAGTGATCAACAGTCCTACATAGTAGAACCGTATGATCACCATTCCTACACAGGGGAGAATGACAGGCGGCTTTGTTTACATTAGCCGCCTGCCTTTCTCCTTCTGCACCGATGATCGCGAGTGACCGGTGGACACCGGGTCCGCCGGTCACACGCGCGGGGGGGGGGGGGTTCGTGGCCACGCGGGAGCGCGCCTCCGGCGGCACGCGCTCGCTCCCTAGACCCTTACAGGCTAGCGACGTAGACCTACGCCGCTCTGCCTGTGAGGGGCTGACCGCCGACGTAAATAGTCGTGCGGCGGTCGGCAAGCGGTTAAGTGTTTTTGGGATGTGGAATCTCTGCAAGACTGTCTAGGCTGTTTAGCTTAGAAGGTGTTGATTTTATCTGGAAGAAATGTTTTGGTATAGGTTTCATGGACACAATTAACATCCAAAGACCAATTTTTTCACACATCTTTGACAGGTGCATATCATTTGCATTTTTTATCGCAAGGTGAAATTCTCTTGCAATTCTTGTTTTCATCAAGAGTACCTCTGTAGGATTAGGGTGTGAAGGCAGTGCCAACACCCAAAGCCCAATTTCTCCGCACATGCTGCTTCTATCCAAAGTCTGCGAAACAGACACCAGGCCTGGCCCTCAGCCAAGCTAATTTACCTCCTCTAGCAACTAAATTATGTACATCTAGCACAATAGCTAGAAGGTGTTACACATCTAAGGCCCCGTTCACATAGGGGCGATCCAACTTCCAGGGGCGACCTCCGAGGTCGCGGTGCGAGCAGCGCGCCGCGACCTCGGAGCGGCCGCCACGGACTTCATAACATTGAAGTCTATGGAGGTCGCCTCCGGGTCGCCCCAAAGAAGCTCCGGACCCTTTTTCTAAGTCGGAGCGACTTGTGTCGCTCCTATTAGAACGGGTCCGCAGCTTCCCTATGGAAGGCGACCTGTGAGGCGACCAGGTCGCCTTAGTGTGAACGGGGACTTATTCTGATCACACATTACAAATGTAAGAAGAAAATAGGACTTTGTAGATAAATAAATGCAAATAATGAGTACAGAATGTTATATAAAATTTTTATTAGTTATGAAAATAATTAATACTTACAGTATATAAAATATACAAAAGACAAATTGGTCAGGAAATATGGCAGAGAAGTAGCGAGTTATAAAGAGATGTAAGCGAATGGAGGTTCGTATTGTCAGTCTGTGACTGCTTCTGTGCAGTAATTAAAATATGAACAGGGGTGTTGTGGAGAATTTCTAAAATTGCTGGCTCGTCTTTCCTTCCTTAAAGTTTATTTGATTCGTTTTTTTTCTTCCTGCAGCTTTCAGGACCTATCTTGCCTGTATTGAAGGACGTCCCACATCGTTGAGGCTGCTGGATCCTGTGGAAATCATGCCCGGTTCTCTTCCTGGTGCTGAACGTGTGGAACTGCGGGGGTGATAGGTGCAGACCTGTGGGCTGAATTCAATAGAAGAAGCTCCTGATGGGGACTTGCCTCCTCCTCCCCTCTTATCCAATGAAAAAAGCCTGTGCATAGTGTACACTTCATGAAACATGGGGGAGAGTCTAATGAATGTCAGGATTGTCTCCCCCCAGTTCACAGATCATGTCACATGCAATGTAATTAATTCACAGGCTCTTCTCAATGGATGAGAGGGGAAGCGAGTGGGACCTCATCAGGAGATTCTTCTTTTGAGTTCAGCCTGGAGATCCAACCTTTTAACCCCCACAGCCAGGGCCGCTGTTTCCACTAGGCAAACTAGGCAGCCGCCTAGGGCGCATTGCCACCTAGGGGCGCAGCCAGGAGTCGGCACTCTCTCTCCATCATTAATGATTATTGTGAGCTGAGGGTAGAGGTGGCGGTAGGGGAGGAAGAAGGGACAGAGAAAGATGCCAGGTGTCTTGGGCAGTGGCGAAACTATCAGGCCCTGGCTTTCCACCACTGTTGGAGGGGCCCCAAGAGGCAGGAATGGAGCCCACCAGAGTGCGGCCTGCATGATGATCCTCTTCAGCTGGAGCTGAACGGCCTTAATCCCAGGCAGGAAGTGACTCTCTGCACTGAGCTGGTGGGCAGCCGTTCATTTCCCTGGATTGGCATTAAGCAGGGAGCGGAGGAGAGCTGAACCTGAGCCGGAGCTCGGCACTGGAGGGCGGAACCTTTCCTGGGGCAGAAGCGACGAGGTACCGGAATGGTCTGAGGAGGTTGGTGATGAAGGACATGCAGGGCTCTCTGACTGCTGCTTTTCCCTCCCCCAGGAGCCGGTTGGAGCTGTGGTGAGCACTGTGGTCCAGGAGAGGAGCGTCCTGGGAGAAGGAATCAGCAGGATCACTGTGAAGGAGGGCAGAGTGGGGGCCACTCTCTTTATACCGCCCAGTTAGTGTCCCCAGAACAGGGGATCGGGGTCCCTGGGTGTTACATGGAGCATCCCTAGTATGAAAGGGAATCGGGGTCACCAGGTGTGTCATGGGGAATCAGAGTCACCAGGTGTGACATGGAGGATAGGGGTCACCAGGTGTAACAGGAGTTTGAGGTCACCAGGTGTGCCATGGGGAATTGGGGTCCCTGGGTGTGCCATGGGGGATTGGGGTCCCCAAGTGTGACATGGAGGAACATCAGGGTCCCCAGGTGTGACATGGAGGAACATCAGGGTCCCCAACTGTGACATGGAAAAACATCAGGGTCTGACATAGAGGAACATTGGGGTCACTGAGTATGACAGCATGACATGGAGGAACACGGGGGTCCCTGGGTGTGACATGGGGGAACATCAGGGTCAGTGGGTATGACAGCATGACATGGAGGAATTTTGGGGTCCAAGGGTGTGACATGGAAAAACATCAAAGTCCCTGGGTGTGACACGGAGGGACATTAGGGTCCCCGAGTGTGACATGGAGGAATATGGGGGGTCACTGGGTATGAAAGCATAACATGGAGGAACCATCGGATCAGGGTCACTGGGTTTGACAGAGGAGTTTTTAACTACTTCCCTTTTTTTTTGGAGGGGGGGGGGCTCAAGTAGCTGGTCTTGCCTAGGGCGTAACATCGTCTAGCACCGGCCCTGCCCACAGCACCTGAAGTTCAAATCCAGGAGGGGGACCAGACTATTTCCACAGGATCCAGCAGCCTGTACAACATGAGATATCCTTCTTTACAGGTAAGTTAGGTCATTAAAGTTGTAGCTTTTCAAAAGTCAGAAGGCATGAATAGATTGCTCAAGGGAACATCTGAAGTGCAATAGATAATGGAGCACCAAAGGAATGTATGAAAAAATGATCAGGTATGGTCACACTGATCCATATTTAGAGTTGAGGTCCAATGTGTTTCAGAGGTCACACACTCCCCCTGTTTAGGGTTCTCAAATGACTGTACTACGTTCAATATTATTGTTGAAGTCAGTGCTTGATATTCATTGTCATTTCCAAAGACACTTCTGTGGAATTAGTGGCTGGGCAGGAAAAATAGGGCTATTGGTAATGGAGTCATTGCTTTTTGCTGTCCACACACTAACTTTACTTAACAGTCTTCCTAGTTGACACTGGATATTCGCCACTGTATGCAATTTTACCATTAGACAGCATGCAGCTTCTCCAAAGCCCCGAAGAAGGGAGATTTGTGTAACCCCCAAGACGCATTGGCTTTCAACTCCAAATGAACCCCTTCGAGCCTAAAGGTAAAACAAATCTTAATGCCTAAGCACAATTTTGCAACTTTGACATGTGTTAGTAAAACTGTACATATCACCACAACTACTTTATGTATCCAGGTGGATTATAGTGCATTATCTTCAGGACAAATTGGGATTTCATTTGGTGGTAATGGATAATGGCAATGGACATCTCCCGTTTTTTATTTATTTTTCATTATCAAAGGAAAACTGGTCAAAAATAATATATATATATTTTTTATTTTTTTTTAAATTACGCTGTATATTTTTTGCTACTACCATAACCTACCACCAAAGAACAACCCAAATTAAATGTTCCTGCTCCTGAAAATGGCAGCAGTACCACTTATGTATATGTTAGTTGTAGTACAGCCCAAAAATAATAGCGCTTTTTTTTTTTTTTTATCCTACCTAAAACACACTGACACTTTCTGACACAAATACTAAAAAAAATAAAATAAATCCTAGCATAAAAAAAAAAAAAAAATGTCCCTGATCTTTGATCTTAACCCTGACCCAAACACTAACCATGGCACTGACCTAGATCAAATCTTGATTGACCTTTTTTTAAAATTATTATTAATATATATATATATATATATATATATATATATATATATATTTATTTTACAACCGCTTTTTTTTTTTTCTTTGCAAGGATAAAGAGAGATACTTTGTATCTCTCTTGTCCATTCACAAAGAAAGGAGACACGGAGTAGGCTTCACAGTAACTGATCACTGTGGTAGCCAATCAGAGGCTATCACAATGATAGGGTGGTCCAGAATCAGGATTTATGTTAGTAAGGGGCCCGGGTCTCTCTGTGAGACCCCGGTCTCTGAGCTGGGAGCGTGCCGTGAAGTGTGCTTCCAGCACAAAGGGAGATACACAAATATGCGGCCCCACAGAAAAAAGTTCAATAGAGTGGGGACGCATATTTGCGTATAGTTGTCGTGAAAGGGTTAAGAATGATTTGACTATACGTAGATACATATTCGCCAGCACACCAAGGATCTTGCAAAAGCAGTCCAAAAAACTTTATTCAAGATAAGATCACATCAGAAAATTATAGTGCAACGTTTCGGACATGCCTGACGAAGGGGTCCTGTGCACTATAATTTTCTGATGTGATCTTATCTTGAATAAAGTTTTTTGAACTGCTTTTGCAAGATTCTTGGTGTGCTGGCGAATATGTATCTACTTGTAACTAATCCAGTTGCCAACTGGTGATCGCTTCGGCACCCAGTACACACGAGCCTACAAACCAGGAAGGTGTGCGATAGGAATATGAACTATACTGATTTGAATATACCTGATTGTTACATTGATCTGTTCACCTCAAGTTTCATCCATGGTTCCCCTAGTGGTGGCCTCTGAGACCCATGGAGCAGTTTAACCACTTCCGCACTGCTCACTAGAGCTCTACTGCAGCAAAGTGGCTTGATAATGTCTGGCGACGTAGACCTACGTCACCAGACATTCCCCTCCCTCAGCAGCGCGCGCGCGCCGCCGGAGGCTCGCTCCCGCTGTATTCAGTCACAGCGGGAGTCGGGCCAGGGGAGGAGCGGCGGCGATCGCCGCTGCTCTTCCCCGATCGTCAGGGAATCGAGTGTGGAGATTCGCCTGCTTGTGTAAACAGAGCTGGCGGATCTCCTAAGTGGCAGGCAGGGACATATTGCAGGATTCAGCATAGCTGAACATGCGATCTGTCCCTGTGTCACTCAGTCACCTCCCCCCACACACGTCAGTAAGCACCAGGCATACATTAACCCCTCCCTCTCCAATAAAATTAACCCCTTCCCTGCCAGTGTCATTTTTACAGTAACAGTGCATATGTATAGCACTGATTACTGTAGTAATGTCACTGGTACCCCCAAAAGTGTCAAAAATGTCAGTCAAGGGTCCAATCTGTCAGCCGCAATGTCGCAGTCCCGCAAAAAAAAAAAATCGCAGCTCGCCGCCATTACTCGTTAAAAAAAAAAACACCAAAAATTACAGAAATCTTTCCCTTAGTTAGTAAACGCAATAACTTTTGTGCAAACCAATCAAAGTATGCTTATTGCGATTTTAGGTAGCAGAAAACAAATTGGCCAAAAATTTAAAAAAAATTTAGATTTTTACATTTTTTGTGGGGGAATTTCATATAAAAAAAATGTGAAAAATATTGTTATCTTTTCAAAATTTATGCTCTTTTTTTGTTTATAGCACAAAAAGTAAAAATCGCACAGGTGATCAAATACCACCAAAAGAAAGCTCTGTTTGTGGGGAAAAAAAGGACGTAAATTTAGTTTGGGTAAGGCGTCGCACGTCCACGCAATTGTCAGTTAAAATCGCACAGTGCCGAATCGCAAAAAGTGGCCCAGACGTAAGACAGCAAAATCCTCCGGTGGTAAAGTGGTTAAAAACCAAACTTACATTACAAGGCTACAATATTAATAATTGATATACAATATTAAATAATACAAATGTTGCAGCTCCACTCCCAAACCAGTATGCCAATTCTCTACATTGAGTCCACCTGGAGTCATACATTCCCTGTCTCTCTCTACCCAATGTTTTGTATATAGAGATGATGGTAATTTAAGGCAGCCTTTTTTAACCAGGGTGCCCAGGCACCCTGGGGTGCCTTGAGGTTTCTTCAGGGGTGCTTTGACAAAATGCCTAAAAATTGATCAACAATTTTATACAAGCCAGGAGATGGATGAAGTCTGCCTTTTAGTTACACAAAGCCACGGGTTTTTATTATGCACCATTATGACTTTCTCAACCTTTTCAACACAAAGGAACCCTTGAAATAATTTTCAGGTCTCAGGGAACCCCCTACTAACAATGACTAGATTTACAACTCATGATACATTAGTGCAGTGTTTCTCAACTCTGGACCTCAGGGCACATTAACAGGCCAGGCTTGCAGGAAAACTGAAATACATCACAGGTGATATCATTTTCTGCTCAGTGATTGCAGTACTCTAGTCTGTATCTCCCCAAGGTAATGCCTCGTACACACGCAACGATTGTTGGCCGACCGATCGGCCGTCTTTTGTCCAGTGTTGTTGTGTTGGTTGAAATGTGCTCTAGACTGCACACAAATTTTCTCGGCCAACAAAAACCAACTGCCGAAATCTGTACTGACTGGCGTAAAATCGGCCGTTCTGTTGACGGCCAACAAAAATTTTATAGCATGCACACCAGATTTTGTTCGGCTGAAAAGTGTCGGAAGCATCATACTAACAAGCCGAAAATCGGCCGGTCGGACGTTGGCCGAAAATTCACGGCCAACAATCGTTGCGTGTGTACGAGGCATAATACTTAAAATCTGGCCTGTTAGTGTGCCCTGAGGACTGGAGTTGAGAAAAATTGCATTAGTGTAATAGTCAGTGGGATGAATGCTCCTTACACTTGTGGACATTGGAAAGAATTACCTTCTTACAGATAGCTAAAAAGATGATTGGTGTCAGGGGAACTTATCTGAGAGGCAGAAATGATTCATTGATCAAGGAACCCTTAGCAACCTCCGGAGGAACCCTAGGATTCCACGCAAAGGTGGCCCGTTTATTATGGGCACAGGGGCACCGCCCCCCCTATCCATGCGTCCGGTCCCCTAATCTACATGCACGGCCCCGGACGCATGGATTCCAATGTTTTTTTTTTTTTTGTTAAGCACGTGATTAGAGCCAGAGGCTCTAATAGGCTTCAAAAAAGGGTGGGCTTGGGGTGCAGTGCCCACCCAGTTGTGTGACAATAGTGAATGAATATTCGCTATTGTCACACAGGTCCTCCTCCTGGCCAATCAGGAAGCGGGTCCTGACCCGTTTCCCGAAAGGAGAAGCCATGCCATTGGCCAAGGAGGAGGAGGGAGGAAACGCAGGAGACTGATGGGAAGCCGACATCCCCGCCGCCGCTGCCTGCCTGCCCTCCACATGGTGAGTGAGCCGGCGACCCGGGGCAGGGGGTATGGTGTGTGGGCTGGTGTGATCCGTCTCATGCCCCCCCCCCCCCAGACCATGGAGCACCAGATGCCACTGGTTCCACGGAACTCTGGTTGAGAACCACTGTTCTAGACACTGGCATCCTAACAACCAGTGATGTCATCAGCTGATAAGGAGGAGGTCTGTCGCCTCCACAGCATCCTTGTTTGACCCTCCTGCGCCTCTCTTCCTCAGCACTGGGGTCACATAAGCTGACTGATGGAGAGAAAATGAGAGAGAAGAGAAACATTGGAATACTAGTCCGTACCAAAAGTGTATTGGATTTGGAAGAATAAATCACCTCTAATATGTGGATGTTGCTGCATTATGTAACACTATTAGAATAGTTTTTACATTTTAGAATGGGGTGCCCCACGACTGTTAATAATTTTAACCACTTAACGACCACCCACATAGACCTACGTCGGCTGACTTTATG
Source organism: Pelophylax lessonae (assembly GCF_965119305.1). Taxonomy (NCBI): domain Eukaryota; kingdom Metazoa; phylum Chordata; class Amphibia; order Anura; family Ranidae; genus Pelophylax; species Pelophylax lessonae. Next base: position 10,950,968 of record NC_138773.1, on the reverse strand, counting down.
TGGTTGTACCGGGGTGATGCCTCTAGCTAGAGGCATCACCCCGGTACCTTTTTTTAGAGCCGGTGGCCGGCTTCCCGGCGGTAATGACCGATGCGGATCGGGAGCCACTCGATCGTTATCCCAGTGAGCCGGAGGGGGCGCCCCCCCTCCTGCTCGCCTTCCACGGATCTGCCCGGGCCTCCCGCGCAATCGCCGGCTGGATGGAGTCCCAATCAAAGCCGGATGCGGCTTTGATCGGGTCTCCGATGATGTAATCCGGAGGCGGCGTCCATGACGTCACATCCCGGTTACTCGGCTGCTAAAGGTGCTGGATTTAAAAAGTGAATGTATTCAAAAATGCAATTTTCGGCGTTTTGAATATTTTGAAGTGCAGTGAAGGGGTTTGGGGTCTTTTAGACCCCCGATCCCTCCATAAAGAGTACCTGTCACTGCCTATTACTGTCACAAGGGATGTTTACATTGCTTGTGACAGAAATAAAAGCGATCAGATTTTTTTTTTTTTAAATCTGTGCTAAATTTAAAAAAAAAAATAAAATAATTAGGAGAAAAAAAAAAATTAGCTGTGAGCTCGCGCACGAAGGAAAACATATACGGAAGTCGCACTGCGAATGAAATTGCTGTTCAAACCACACATGTGAGGTATCACCGCGATCGCCAGAGCGTGAGCAATAATTAAAAAAAAAGAGCTACACTCTAACTCTAAACTGGTAACCGTTAATTTTTTTTAAAGCGTCACCTATGGAGATTTTTATTGAGCGTAGTTTGTCGCCATTCCGCGGGTGTGTGCAATTTTAAACCGTAACGTGTTGGGTATCTATTTACACGGCCTGACATCATCTTTCACAATATATAAAAAATGGGCTAACTTTCCTGTTTAGTTTTTTTCATATGCAGTGAAATGTAATTTTTCGTAATTTTTCCTAAAAAATTTTGTTTGAAATATTTGGGGGACAAAATGTGTCAAAAATGAGCTTGGGGCTAAAGTGGTTAAAGGGTGCCTTGACTTTAAAAAGGTTGAGAAACACTGATTTACGCCATAAGAACCTCAGTGGATTATTTTGGGGGCTAGTACTATTTACACGGGGGAGGAATACCTTCAGAGGGACATTTCACCACTGCAAAATGCTAGCGTTATACCACAAGAACACAATCATGAATAGACAAATAGCTATGGTGATTGTTGCCAGTTTCATCTTCCATCCGCAGATCTGAAACAGAACAGGAGGGAGGACAATGTGAATTTCTTGATATTATGTTTTTCCTCAAATAAGGATAAGCACACATTACAATCTGATTGTACAATTTCTATCAATTTCTATTAGGACCCATATTGTTGGGTGTTACCAATGCTAGTCAATGCGTATGCAGCAAAATGCCGAGATTGACCTGCTTTACCCATGCAACCCAACAGGGCCAAAGAGATATAAATCCAAGAAGGTCAAACACAGCTTTAGAAATGTCATCTAAAGTGAAACCCCAGCTTTATTTTTATTCTTCCCTCCCCATGTTTTTAAAGTTCTACTTACCCTCTTAAGAAATATGAGGAAAACACAAGACACCTCTAAGTGCAGCATAGACAATTTATTGCAACACACAAGGGTTAAAAACACTTACAAGAGTATCCATTATTATAAGGCATATCACATAGACAATCCTTTAGGCTCAGTGCTGTCCTATGTGAATGTGTGGAGGAGAGCCAGCCTGCGTCTGAAACCAGTAGGATGATAGAGAGTACAGGAGCGGAGAGGCAGTGCCTTGGTCCTGGAAGAAGGCGTCCCTCTCTCCCCCACCTGCCAGAGGTAGAATAGAAACTACTGGTGATGTCACCAGACCAGCAAAAGAACTGCAGGAGCAAAGATATGTATAGGGTTAAAACAATATCAGCTGGTGGAGGGGCTTGAGGGTATGCAGTGTTACATGCCTGGAGTTCCATTTTAAAGTAAAAAGCAATCTGTGGATTTGTGTTATATCCAATCAGCTGGGCTCCCACAAGACATCAATTGTTGGTAAATCTCAAGGAGATGGAACCATGTGATCATCATATGGGGACCAGGAGTAGAATGCAACTATTGGGTCTGCACTTCATATTATTGATAACGCTGCAGGCCGTTACAAAGAGGTGAGATCTTCAGGGGGTGTCTCCAATCCCTACTTCAGTGGGGTCTCCAATCCCTACTTCAGAGGGGTCTACAATTCCTACTTCAGGGGGGTCTACAAACCCTACTTCAGAGGGGTCTACAATTCCTACTGCATAGCAGGGAGCAGGTAGAGTGCCTTGGCCAGGCTTGGAGTGGTTCAGCCATACCACTTACCACACACTGGCACTCCCGCTGTCATTAACTGCCACAGCATCTGCAATATGGTCCATCCACATTTAAGGTGATTGTAAAGTCTCGTTTTTTTTTCTCCTAAAGTAACAAACAGGTTATACTTACCTCCTCTGTGCAGTTAGTTTTGCACAGAGCAGCCCAGGTCCTTCTCTTTTCAGGTCCCTCTTCAGCTCTCCTGACCCCTCCCTCCTGTCGAGTGCCCCCACAGCAAGCAGCATGCTGTGGGGGCACCCAAGCCGAGTTACAGATCCCTGTGTCCATTCAGACACAGAGCCCCGTTTCTGACCCCTCTCCTGATTGGCTAACTGACTTTGATTGAAAGCAGTGGAAGCCAGTTGTGCCACTGCTGTGTCTCAGCCTGTCAGGAGGGAGAGTTCCGGACAGGGGCGGCCTATCCATTGAGGGTGCAGGGGCGCCGCCCCCCCCCATCCATGCATCCGGCCCCCTAATCTACATGCAGGGTGCCAGACGCATGAAGTTCAATGGGTTTTTTTTTTCTTTGAAGCACATGATTAGAGCCAGAGGCTCTAGTAGGCTTCAAAAAGGGTGGGCTCGGGGTGCAGAGCACTGCGCCAATTCTGAAAAATAAACAATATTTTTCACATTCTACTATATAACATTCTCAATAAAAAAAAAAAAAATCTAATTTTTTCATCCTTTTAGGCCAATTTGTATTCTGCTACATATTTTTGGTAAAAAGAAATCCAAATAAGTGTATATTGATAGGTTTGCACAAAAGTTATAAGAGGAACACAGGATCCCTGTGTTTATAATTGACAGAACAGCGGTCTGCCCTGTCTCCACGAGGAGCGATCGCGAGCGTCTGGCATGGAAAAAGTCAGGCATGGGAGTTTACTCCCACTTTAAGTTGTGATTGGGTACATTACATTAAAAGTATAACGAAAGGTAAAACTTTTTTTTTTTTTTTTTTCGTTTTGGATAGAGTAAAATAAAATGTCTCAATTAACTACTTCTGGAAGGATTTCCCCTCTTAATGACCAGACCATTTTTGTGATTTGGCACTGCGTTACTTTAATGAACAATTGTGCGGTCGTGCAACGATGTACCCAAATAAAATTGATGTCTTTTTTTCCCCGCAAACAGAGCTTTCTTTTGGTGGTATTTGATCACCTCTGCGATTTTTATTTTTTGCGCTATAAACAAAAAATGAGCGACAATTCTGAAAAAAAAAACAATATTTTTCACATTCTGCTATATAACATTCCCAAAAAAAATAAATAAATTAAAATCAAACTTTTTTAACATTTTAGGCCAATTTGTTTTCTGCTACATATTTTTGGTAAAAAAAAAAAAACAAAAAACACAATAAGCGTATTTTGATTGGCTTGCGCAAAAGTTATCGCGTCTACTAACTACGGAAAAGATTTATGTCATGTTTATTAATTATTTTTTTTTACTAGTAATGGTGGCAATCTGTGATTTTTAGCACGACTGCGACATTGCGGCGGACAGATTGGACCCCTAACTGACATTTTTGACACTTTTGGGGGGGACCAGTGACATTACTACAGTAATCAGTGCTAAAAATATGCACTGTTACTGTAATAATGATGCTGGCAGGGAAGGGGTTAACAGTGTGGGTGCTCAAGGGTTAAATGTGTACCTAGGGGCATGTTTCTAAGTGTGGGTGGGCGTGGCTTGTGAAATGACCATAGAGACATGTGTTCCTATATAGAAGGATCAAAGGAGCTCTGCAATCATTCCAGGGAGAAGAACGGTCAGATGTGTTTACAACAGCTGCCCGTCCTTCTCTCTCGGCGGGGAGCGATTGCGGGTGTCAGGCAGCAACAGCGGCCGCCGGCCCCATTCATCGGCATCTCCGCGGGTGTCAGGTGGCAATTGGAGCCGCCTGCCCCATGCATCGGAGTCCCCGCTGACGAGAGGGGGCGGGAGCGCACCGCCGGCGGTGTGCGCTCGCCCCCTAGCTGCAGGTGCGCGACCGACGTATATCTACGTCGGTCGCGCAGGAGGGACTGCCTGACGCAGTATTACTCGGCGGGCGGTCCTTAAGTGGTTAAAGTATAACTAAAGGTAAAACTTTTTTTTTTTAGTTTTGGATAGAGTAAAATAAAATGTCTCAATTAAAATTTGAGATTAGTAAAAGAGAACAATATGTAACTATGTAACATACTTACATAACTTACCATTGGATAATTTGCATTGGTCAGTAATGTAGGTGGGCGGGCTGCTGTCAAAACAAAAATCTGCATTTCAGGAAAATTTATCACGGAGAATAAAATGCACATTGCAACTCGTTGTGTGATTGTCAATGTCACCGAGACATCTACATGACTGAAGCCCAATTTTTATATATCTCCTATAAAAGTGACAACGTTCATTCATTGTGCAATCACAACATACTGTAGACCAACATTTAATATAAACTCATTTATTACACAATGTAAAAAAAAAAACAAAGCACCATCTATGAGTAGATTTATCTCCGACCACACATCTACAACCTCCTTGCCTTAACCCTTACATAAAGGGGATTAGTATATCTTCACTTCCGTGGTCTGCAACAAACTCTCCTCTGTTCAAAACCTCTTTGTCACTAACTTCATTAATCCACTTGCTGTCACCCAAACCTGACTTCATGAATCTGACACTCCTTCTCCTGCTTCCTTCTCCCATGGTGGCCTTCTCTGGATTCACTCCCCTAGACCTAATGGAAGGAAGGTGGAGTGGGATTCCTCCTATCCCCACAGAGCACCTTCCAGGTTCTTCACTCTCCTCTCTTTCTGTCCCTCTCATCATTTGAAGCTCAATGTATACATCTATTTTCTCCATTTTCCTTAAGAATTGCTGTAATCTACCAACCCCCCTGGACCATTATCAACTTTCCTTAACCACTTGCCGACCGCCGCACGGTCAGCCCCGTACAGGCAAAGTGACGTAGTACTACGTCGCTCGCCTGAGAGCCTCTAGGGGGCGAGTGCGTGCCGCTGGAGGTTCGCTCCCACCCCCGCTCGTTCCCTAACATGTCCGCGCGTGTTACAGGCGGACCCGATGTCCGCCGGTCACTCGCGATCTCCCGCTGGAGAGGGAGAAAGGCAGGCGGCTGATGTAAACAAAGCCGCCTGTCATTCTCCCTGGTGTAACAGCAGTTAGTAAACGCAATAACGTTTGCGCAAACCAATCAAAATAAGCTTATTGCAATTTTTTTTACCAAACATATGTAGCAGAAAACAAATTGGCCTAAAATGTTAAACAATTTTGATTTTTACATTTTTTTTTTGGGGGGGGGGGGAATTTCATACAAAAAAATGTGAAAAATATTGTTATTTTTTCAAAATTGGCGCTCTTTTTTTTGTTTATAGCACAAAAAGTAAAAATCGCACAGGTGATCAAATACCACCAAAAGAAAGCTCTGTTTGTGGGAAAAAAAGGACGTCAATTTCATTTGGGTACAGCGTCGCATGACCGCGCAATTGTGCTGAATCGCAAAATAGGGCCTGGTCAGGAAGGGGGTAAAATCTTCCGGGGCTTAAGTGGTTAATTATTTCTCTACCTGGCTACTTTACTTTCTCTCTTCAGAAATTCTCACAACCCTTCTCGGCCACTTAATATCATTATTCACATCACGTGGTTATAAAAGATAATGGAAGACGCTCATAGTACAAAAATACGTATAAAGCTGGTTTATTTAAGCGGAGTTCCGGGCACAGAAATTATTTTTTCCTGAACATACCCCCGGGACAGTCAGGGCTAGTACATTCCACAATGGCTAGCCTCTGATCTGTCCCGGTTCGCACTTACCTTTTAGAAGAAATACTTACTTAGAAAATTTCTTCCACAGCGTTTCCATCTCTGTTGTGGGCAGCTGAAGCCGGCGCGGTCCTCTTCTGTGTCTTCTTCTGCGTCTTCTTGTCCCAGAATGCGCCTGCACCGGCCCCTCTCGTCACTTCCGGTGCGGCGCCGCATTCCTCCACAGCTTCTGGGCATGCCCAGAAGCTGTTTAGCAGGGGAATGCGGCGTCGCCCGGAAGGGACGAGCGGGGCTGGTGCCGTCGCATTGATTCCTGGGAGCGATGACGTTTAGCTCCCAGGAATCATCGTGAGGCAGGAAGTGACGGGGTGAGCCGCGGCTCCGAGGGAGGAAGCAGTCATAGGTGAGTATTTACGATCTTCAATAAAAAGGTGAGTAAACAAAAAAAATAAAAATAACTATCCAATTCCTTTTCAGGTGAGCTCTACCTAGCGGAGGGGCACAAAAAAAAAAATAGTTTTTGTGCCCGGAACTCCGCTTTAAATAAAAAATGCACTTACATCAAGGACAATGAATTTGAGCGATATGGGATAAAATCTTGCATGGCCGCCTGCTGTGCGGTCCGCGATACTTGACGTCACTTTGCTAGCTCCAATCCTAAGTGACGTCAACTAGCACGGACCGCACTGCAGGTGGCCGTGCAAGATTTTATCCCATATCGCTCTAATTCATTGTCCTTGATGTAAGCGCAAATTTCATTTAACCACTTATGGACCGTCAGCCGCAGTTTTACGTGGCTACTTTGACGTTAAATACCAGAGTTATCTGCTGCCATAACCCCGATTTAATTTTACAGGTCGAGTCGTCCTCTTTCACATAAAAGTGGTCCCAGCAGAGCAGGGGCCCCTGATTCCTCCCATACTGTATTGTAACTATACTGTATGGCGCTATGTAAATCCTGTATAATAATAATAATAATAATAATAATAATGTATTTATTACATGTACTGAGACTTTAACCACTTAAGCCCCGGAAGATTTTACCCCCTTCCTGACCAGGGCCTAAAAAAATGTAAAAATCAAAATTTTTTAACATTTTCGGCCAATTTGTTTTCTGCTACATATGTTTGGTAAAAAAAAATGCAAAAAGCGTATTTTGATTGGTTTGCGCAAAAGTTATCGCGTTTACTAACAAAGGGAAAGATTTTTGTCATTTTTGTTGTTTTTTTTTTAACAAGTAATGGCGCCGATCTGCGATTTTTTTTGCGGGACTGCGACATTGGGGCGGACAGATCGGACCCTTGACTGACATTTTTGACACTTTTGGGGTTACCAGTGACATTACTGCAGTAATCAGTGCTATACATATGCACTGTTACTGCAAAAATGACACTGGCAGTGAAGGAGTTAACTGTATTGGAGAGGGAGGGGTTAAGTGTGTCCTAGGGGCGTGTTTCTAACTGTGATTGGCTGTGGCTACATGTGTAAGAACAGAAATCAATGGTCCTACATAGTAGAACCGTCTGATCTCCATTCTTACACAGGGAAGAATGACAGGCGGGTTTGTTTACATTAGCCGCCTGCCTTTCTTCCGGTTTAATGGACGATCGCGAGTGCCCGGCGGACATCGGGTCCGCCGGGCACAATCGCGGGGGGGGTCCGTGACCGCGCGGGAGCGCGCCTCCGGCGGCGCGCGCTCACTCCCCAGAGCCTCACAGGCTAGCGACGTAGTACTACGTCGCTTTGCCTGTGAGGGGCTGACCGCCGCAGTAAATAGTCAGGAGGCAGTCGGCAAGCGGTTAAAATAATAAATCTCTGTTTTTTTTATAGAGAGTTTAAAGTGAAAAGCACGATGCTATTTAATACAACCAAGTATCAGGGACAGTTGATTGCTGTTTTGGGGTAAGTTTACTGATATGGCTACAGTCCACTTACTGTATAACATTTTTGGTTATTTTCACAATTAGCTGCAGACAATGGTAAATAAATAAAAATAAATTACTAAATAAAAAAATAGGTATAACTAAATAAAGAAACTCAGCTTCCAATGCTTTTGGGAGGCACTATTAATGTTACCAGGGGTGACAGCTATACCCAAAGAGAGGCGTCCTATTGGGATTTGCACCTGCAATAGACTGGGTTCATTCTCACAGGATTTTGGGTTCCCAGCTGTCCCAAAGGCACAGTGACATTGCCTACCCCTCCCAGAAACATCAAAGGCCAGGACCAATTTTTTGTTCTTCTTTCATTCTAACTTTATTTGTCAATGACCTACAGTCATTTATATTTAGGGAATGAAAGATCCATTTTGAAAGTGACCTTGTTGATGGGAAAAGCACAGGTTCTCTTTAAGTAAGCAGAAGACTCCTGCTTGCCCTCTGTTACCCTCCCCATGGGTAGGCCCAAGACATTGTGCCGCCTGGGTCCAAAAATAAAATGCTGCCCCCCCCCCAAAAAAAAAATCATGCTCAACAAAAGGCCCCCACATCCATTATTTTATATAAATAAAAAATGTAGAAAATATTATATATATTGTTATCTTCTTCCATGACTCACCTCTGGACCGTTCCACCAAACACCCGCTGTCTGTCCTCACTTCTCCTGTCACTCCTGTGTTTGCCGCCCCCACCGCCCTAAAAAATCCAGCCTGCCCTGCATGAGATGGAGTGCGCTGATGTCTGACGTCATTGAGCACACCACAATCACATGAGGGACTTTCCCCGGAGGAGACACTCTGCTTCCTCATACTCATCAATTTGTGTTTTACGGGTGGCAGTATGAGATGGGGAAATGCGGCCCGTAACACGTCGCAAATTGATGACCCACAAAACTGCTGGAAAAATAATCTTGGGAGTCAGCTGCCTGGGTCACACCTCTGTGAGGAATGCAAAGTCCATCTAGAAGGGGTAAGGGCTGGGCATGGCTGCACTAGATCAAAGATGTGCACCCTGTGGATGAGGACCCCCAAGAAAACACTACAATCAATTTTAGGGATCTCAAGAGTATTACATTTACCACATTAGTTCTTTTGAGATGGCCACCTGGTGGAATTTGGAACAAAAGAGAAATAGAAGAGAAAACTCACACATAAGGATCTGGGAAAACTGTACACTGGCTTTTGTGATCCCAGCATGGCTAGTCTGACCACCCCTGGTATTGGTAGTTGGTTTGGTCCAGGAATTCTGGTTATGGTGAAGAAACCTTCCTACCTTGAATGATTTCTCTCATCCTCCGTTTGTTGGAGATGTTCACATTGTCGGTGTTGTGTTTTGCCGCTGGGGTGAAGAGGAAGAGTTCATGGGCCATTCTCTGAATATTGGGCTGAGCCATCAGGATTTGGGTCTTCTCCTCATCGCTGTTGTTATCTAGATGATCGATCACCACAATGACATTCCTCTTTCCTGTGAGTAGAACATACAAGGGTTGATTTACTAAAACTGGAGAGTGCAAAATCTGGTGCAGCTGTGCAGGATAGCCAATCAGCTTCTAAATTCAGCTTGTTTAATAAGGCCCCTTTCACACTGTCCGTCCGTCGGACGGACTCCGTTTATCTCAGCGGGAGATCGAGACAGCTGTGTCTCTGTGCCGTGTGTGGTGACACAGCTGTCAGTTCCCCATACATCTCTATGGGGGAATCGGATGGGAACGGACCGTCGGTCCATTCTCATCCGATCCCATCCGATCCGCTGGACGGATGGAAAATAGGGTTTCCATCCGTCCAGATTTGACGGATCAGATCGGATGTCAGCGGACAGTTCTTCACTGACATCCGATGCCCCATAGGGATGTATGGGAGGACCGATCAGATCCGCCAAAAAAACGGACAGGCGGATCTGAACGTTCTGCCTGTGTGAAAGGGGCCTTAAGCTTTGACAATAAAACCTGGGAGCTGATTGGTTACCATGCAGCGCTGCACCCGATTTTACAATCTCCAGTTTTAAAAAATAAAACCCACTGTGACTGTAATTGGTTAGTGCTTAATAATGGTGTCTGACCTACAAAAATGACTAAATAATACTGTTAACCACTTAAGCCCCGGAAGATTTTACCCCCCTTCCTGATCAGGCCCTATTTTGTGATTTGTCACTGCGTGACTTTAACGGACAATTGCGCGGACGTGCAACACTGTACCTAAACGAATTTGATGTCCTTTTTTCCACACAAACAGAGCTTTCTTTTGGTGGTATTTGATCACCTGTGCGATTTTTTGATCATGCGCTATAAACAAAAAAAGAGCGACAATTTAGCAAAAATAACAATATTTTTCACATTATTTTTATATGAAATTCCCCCCCAAAAAAATATAAAAATCAAAATTTTTTAACATTTTTGGCCAATTTGTTTTCTGTTACATTTACATATGTTTGGTAAAAAAAATCTCAATAAGCGTATTTTGATTGGTTTGCACAAAACTTATTGCGTTTACTAACTAAGGGAAAGATTTTTGTAATTTTTTTTTTTTTTAACGAGTAATGGCGGCGATCTGCGATTTTTTTTTTTGCGGGACTGCGACATTGCGGCGGACAGATCGGATCCTTGACTGACATTTTTGACACTTTTGGGGGTACCAGTGACATTACTGCAGTAATCAGTGCTATACATATGCACTGTTACTGTAAAAATGACACTGGCAGGGAAGGGGTTAACTTTTTTGGAGAAGGAGGGGTTAAGTGTGACCATAGGGGCGTGTTTCTGACTGTGATTGGACATGGCTACTGGTGTAAGAACAGAGATCAACGGTCCTACATAGTAGAACAGTATGATCTCCATTTTTGCACAGGGGAGAATGTTTACATTAGCCGCCTGCCTTTCTCCCTTCACAGCGGACGATCGCGAGTGACCGGCGGACATCGGGTCCGCCGGTCACACGTGCGGAAACGTTAGGGAACGAGCCGGGGCGGGAGCGTGCCTTCAGGGGCGCGCGCTCACCCGCTATTGGCTCCCAGGCTAGTGACGTACCGATACTTCACTTTGCCTGGCCGGGGCTGACCGCCGCAGTATATGTACTTGCGGCGGTCGGCAACCGGTTAATGACTGAAAAATATTGTTTTTGTTTTTCCGAATTGTTGCATTTTTTTGTTTATAGCACAAAAAATAAAAATCGCAGAGGTGATCAAATACCACCAAAAGAAAGCTCTGTTTGTGGGAAAAAAGGGCATCAATGTTATTTGGGTACAGCGTCGCACAACCGCGCAATTGTCCGTTAAACAAACGCAGTGCGGAATCGCAAAAAATGGCCTGGTCATTAAGGGGGGAAATCCTTCCGGTCCAGAAGTGGATAATTACAAAGGTTCTGTGGCTGATTAAGGTGGAAATTAAACTCCATACTGGCTGGGTGAGCGCTGTTTCGTATGCCAGGTAACACTGTTGTTTATTATTACTAAGATTTATCCTATTCCTTGGTCCCTATGGACAAATCTTCACAGTTATGTTTCGTTAATAATTGTGCCCATCTGTACATACTTTATCCATATTGTATATCTCTTTTTTCTTCTCTCAGTCTCTTTCCCATTCCCCTGAGGAAGCGGTTATGGGTGAAACATGTCGGGAACTCCTGGGAATGCCTAGTCAACCATTAGTCTACACCTGGAGGAATTTACAGAGGATTGACCTCCCCTCCGGGATGTATATGATATACTTTGATTTTAATGCCCTTAACCAATGTGCTTAATGAATTTCTCTTTTTTGTAAATTGTTTATTTTGTATGCAATAACATTTTGATATTTTTCATATATATATATATATACATGCTTTCTGGTCTGATTACCTGTCTGGGAACAGTAGCATTAAAATCCCCCCCCCCTTTTTTTTGTTGCCCCTAGTTTTTTAGTGTTTTTCTTGTATATATTTGGGATGTAGGTACTTCTCTTTTTCTATATATTATTATTGCCTGAAGCTTTTTCTGCCTAATACATGTTTTAATAAATAGTGGTGCAGCAACTCCTCAAACTTTCTTCCTATATATGGCCAGTGGGATGGTCTGATTGCATTGCTCACCTAAAGAGTGCTGTTCACCACATTTGTTTTTGATATACTTACTGTATATACTCACACACTGTATATATACACACACACACACTTACTGTATATACTCACACACTGTATATATATATATATATATATATATATATATATATATATACACACACACTTACTGTATATACTCACACACTATATATATATATATATATATATATATATATACACTAACTGTATACACTCACTTACTCATGTATATGTGTATATATATATATATATATATATATATATATATATATATATATATATATATATATATACACTTACTGTATACACTAACACACTGTATATATATATATGTATGTATATATGTATGTATATATATATATACCTACTGTGTGCACTAACACAATATATATATATATATATATATATATATATATATATATATACACACACACACACTTACTGTATATACTCACACACTATATATATATATATATATATATATATATATATATATATATATATACACTAACTTTAAACACTCACTCACTCATATATATATATATATATATATATATATATATATATATATATATGTATACAGTGTGTGAGTGTATACAGTAAGTGTGTGTGTGTGTATATATATATATATATATATATATATATATATATATATACCTAATGTGTGCACTAACACACTATATATATTTATATATATATACACACACACTTACTGTATATACTCACACACTGTATATATATATATATATATATATATATATATATATATATATAGTGTGTTAGTGCACACAGTAGGTATATATATATATATATATATATATATATATATATATATATACACACACACTTACTGTATACACTCACACATGGTATATATATTTTTTTTTTTTGCCTAGACATAAACACTTTCAATTCAATGCGTTATGTATGTAATTTTTTTCTTTACCTAGGGTTCTGGACAATTTTTCCAGCTCATCGTCGTACAGGGAGTCGGTGACGTCGGTTACATTGATGCGCCCCCTTGTCTTCGAGTGATATAAAATGGCGAAGGTGTAATTCTGAGGTTGGATTTGTGAATTATTCCTGATCAAGACAGATTTGACATCCCCCGCCCACAGGAAGGTGCAGAGGAAATCTATTAGCCATTGATAGGTTTTTTGATGCTCCCTCGAGAAGATACCGACCGTCATGGCGATTCTGCAGAGACTGAGAGACAACATCCAACATAACAAGAAATGGCGACACAAAATACACACTACAAGGTAACAATTCAAACATCGCCCAACAAACTACAATCAGTTCAATGGACAACATCTATTTTTTATTATATTTATATTTATTTGTTGACTTTTTTTATTATATTTATTGATTAATTTATTTTTTTTATTAAATTTATTTTATAGTTTTTGTTTAGCAGAAGGACAGCCAGCAACTCTGTTGATCTTCTGATATTTTATGAACACATCTCAGTGAGTAAAAAGACAAGGTGGCTAACGCGTTTCGGCGATAAGCCTTGGTCACAGCACACACAGTATATATATGAAAAAAACTCATATATTTTTCATATATATGCTATGTGTGCTGTGACCAAGGCCGAAACGCGTTAGCCACCTTGTCTTTTACCCACTGAGATGTGTTAATAAAATATCAGAAGATCTACAGAGTTGCCGGCTGTCCTTCTGCTTGATATTGTATTCCACAGTGTTTGGAGAGATCACCACAGCCCGTGCACCCGATGAACGTTTCCAATCATCTGAAGGTTCCACTGATGAGAGCAATGTGGTCTTGTTTTGTTTTTTATTCTCCCTGGAGAAGAGACGTCTGAGAGGGGACATGATAGCAATTTACAAATACCGCAATGGTGATCTCAGCATAGAAAAAAAGCTATTCAGTCGAAGGGATTGCATGAGGACTCGAGGACATACAATGCGATTAGAGGAGAAGCGTTTTAAGATCAGGCAACACAGGGGGTTCTTTACTGTTAGGGCTACAAGATTGTGGAATTCTCTACCACAAGAAGTGGATTCTGCGGGAATTATGGTGGCTTTCAAAAGACTTTGGGGCGTACATCTCAAGGATCAGAACATTCAGGGGTATGAGAGATGATTACAGCCGCACACACCTACACAGGGGGAACTGGATGGACTATTGTCTTTATTCAACCTCACCTACTATGTAACTATGTTTTATTGGTTTTTGTTTATAATATTTATTTACATTTAAATGATTATATATTCATTATATTTATTTATTTATTAAATTTATTTATAATTATTTGTTGTTTTTTATTAAATATATGTATTTATTGGTTGTTATTTATTAAATTTGTTTATAATTATATATTTTTTATATTTATTGTTTTTTTATTACATTTATTTGGTGTTTTTTATTTATTATATTTATGTATTTTTTAATGTATTTATTATATTTAAATGTATTTGTTGTTTTTTTTTTTTTTTATTAATATTGTTTTTATATTTATTTGTAGATTTCCCTTAGTTAATTTTATGAAAAAAAGTAAGTTATAGGTATGCTGATACCACCATCAATATTATGGGAAATAAATAAACTTAAGATAGCAGCAGCCACGGGTTTGGTTACACTTTGTAGAGGTGACTTTGGGTTCTCTGATGGAAGTGACCTTCCTATAAAATATGCCAGTAGCACACGTCCTGTCCTAGGGGGGACAACGCTCACTCCTCCACTGTGTCTATGGAGGAACAATGGAGACACCCTTAGATAGCATTGTCACCTGGTGGAGAGGGTAGAGTTAAATGGACGGGCAGATTTAGATAAATTTTTAACCACTTAAGCCCCGGAAGATTTTACCCCCTTCCTGACCAGGGTTTTTTTTGCGATTTTTTACTGGGTGATTTTAAGGGACAATTGCGCGGTCGTGCGACGCTGTACCTAAACGAATTTGACGTCCTTTTTTTCCCACAAACAGAGCTTTCTTTTGGTGGTATTTGATCACCTGTGCGATTTTTTGATCATGCGCTATAAACAAAAAAAGAGCGACAATTTTTGCAAAAATAACAATATTTTTCACTTTTTTTTATGAAATTCCCCCAAAAAATAATGTAAAAATCAAAATTTTTTAACATTTTCGGCCAAATTGTTTTATGCTACATATGTTTGGTAAAAAAAATCGCAAAAAGCGTATTTTGATTGGTTTGCGCAAAAGTTATCGCGTTTACTAACAAAGGGAAAGATTTTTGTCATTTTTGGTGTTTTTTTTTTTTAACGAGTAATGGCGGCGATCTGCGATTTTTTTTTTGCGGGACTGCGACATTGCGGCGGACAGATCGGACCCTTGACTGACATTTTTGACACTTTTGGGGGTACCAGTGACATTACTACAGTAATCAGTGCTATAAATATGCACTGTTACTGTAAAAAGGACACTGGCAGGGAAGGGGTTAACTGTATTGGACAGGGAGGGGTTAAGTGTGTCCTAGGAGCGGGATTCTAACTGTAGTGGGACATTGCTATTGGTGTAAAAACAAAGATCAACGGTTCTACATAGTAGAACCGTCTGATCTGCATTTTTACACAGGGAGAATGACAGGCGGCTTGTTTACATAAGCCGCTCTGTCTTTCTCCCGCTGTACACGCCCGCACTCCTCCCTGAACGAGCCAAGGCGGGCGCGCGCCTCAGCGGGCGCGCGCTCGCCCGCTATTGTCACTCTGCCTGGCCGGGGCTGACTGCCGCAGTAAATATACTGTGCGCAGTCGGCAACCGGTTAAATGTAACTAACAAATGTAGGCTGAGAATCAAACCTTTTTTTTTTTTTTAAGCTACAGGGATAAATATTTTTTATAAATTAATAAAAGCTGATTAGTGTGAGCACCCCTGTCTGAGGTAAATGGTTTGTCCCAGGCCTCTGACACTTTTTCTGGACAGCTTGGTTTGGTAAAGAAAAGGAAGTTAAAAAATAGCACCAAATAAAACTAAAAAATGACCCGAGGGACTGCTACCGACAGGCTGCTTTTTATCTGTCTTTTTTATTTTTCTCAGAGTTCTACTTTATTTAGGAACTTCATTCCTCCTTCCCCCCCCTTCCCCCATACACATTTATATATTATATTCTCCCCTTTTACCCTGGGTAATGCATAAACATACTCACATGCCCAGAGATCCAACAGTATTCTGTGGGGGTATAGCTAGTCTCTGACCATCTCCTGCAATGCGTCTGCAGTCTCTGACCATCTCAGATAGTATGTCTGCCGTCTCTGACCATCTCCTGTAGTATGTCTGCATTCTCTGACCATCTCCTGTACTATGTTTGCAGTCTCTGACCATCTCTTGTATCATGTCCGCAGTCTCTGACCATCTATTGTATCATGTCTGCAGTCTCTGACCATCTCCTGTAATATGTCCGCAGTCTCTGACCATCTCTTGTATCATGTCCGCAGCCTCTGACCATCTCTTGTATTATGTCTGCAGTGTCTGACCATCTCTTGTATCATGTCCACAGTCTCTGACCATCTTTTGTATCATGTCTGCAGTCTCTGACCATCTCTTGTATCATGTCTGCAGTCTTTGACCATCTCTTGTATCATGTCCACAGACTCTGACCATCTTTTGTAACATGTCTGCAGTCTCTGACCATCTCTTGTATCATGTCTGTAGTCTTTGACCATCTCTTGTGTCATGTCCGCAGTCTCTGACCATCTCTGACCATCTCTTGTATCATGTCTGCAGTCTCTGACCATCTCTTGTATTATGTCTGCAGTCTCTGACCATCTCTTGTATCATGTCCACAGTCTCTGACCATCTCTTGTATCATGTCCGCAGTCTCTGACCATCTCTGACCATCTCTTGTATCATGTCCGCAATCTCTGACCATCTCCTGTATTATGTCCACAGTCTCTGACCATCTCCTGTATTATGTCCACAGTCTCTGACCATCTCTTGTGTCATGTTCGCAGTCTCTGACCATCTCCTGTTTTATGTCCACAGTCTCTGACCATCTCTTGTGTCATGTTCGCAGTCTCTGACCATCTCCTGTACTATGTCCGCAGTCTCTGACCATCTCCTGTACTATGTCCGCAGTCTCTGACCATCTCTTGTATCATGTCCGCAGTCTGCATCAAATTGGTCTGCATGGCTGTCACCCCAGAAGGAAGCCTCTTCTAAAGATGATGGACAAGAAAGCCTGCAAACAGTTTGCTGAAGACAAGCAGACTAAGGACATGGACTACTGGAACCATTTCCTGTGGTCTGATGAGACCAAGATAAACTTATTTGGTTCAGATGGTGTCAAGCGTGTGTGGGGGCAACCAGGTGAGGAGTACAAAGACAAGTGTGTCTTGCCTACTGTCAAGCATGGTGGTGGGAGTCTCATGGTCTGGGGCTGCATGAGTGCTGCCGGCACTGGGGAGCTACAGATCATTGAGGGAACTATGAATGCCAACATGTACTGTGACATACTGAAGCAGAGCATGATCCCCTCTCTTCGTAGACTGGGCCGCAGGGCAGTATTCCAACATGATAACGGCCCCAAACACACCTCCAAGATGACCATTGCCTTGCTAAAGAAGCTGAGGGTAAAGGTGATGGACTGGCCAAGCATGTCTCCAGACCTAAACCCTATTGAGCATCTGTGGGGCATCCTCAAATGGAAGGTGGAGGAGTGCAAGGTCTCTAACATCCACCAGCTCCGTGATGTCATCATGGAGGAGGGGAAGAGGACTCCAGTGCCAACCTGTGAAGCTCTGGTGAACTCCGTGCCCAAGAGGGTTAAGGCAGCGCTGGAAAATAATGGTGGCCACACAAAATATTGACACTGTGGGCCCAGTTTGGACATTTTCACTTAGGGGTGTACTCACTTTTGTTACCAGCGGTTTAGACATTAATGGCTGTGTGTTGAGTTATTTTGAGGGGACAGCAAATTTACACTGTTATACAAGCTGTACACTCACTACTTTACATTGTAGCAAAGTGTCATTTCTTCAGTGTTGTCACATGAAAAGATAGAATAAAATATTTACAAAAATGGGAGGGGTGTACTTACTTTTGTGAGATACTGTAGATGCAATGTGATCTTATAGATACAATGTAATCATATAGATATAATATAAACATATAGATACAATGTAATATAGATACAACGTAATACTATAGATGCAATGTAAAGATACATTTTTGCCCTTTTGCACTCTGATAGTATAGTAAAATGGGACGATGCTGAGACAGGGGTCTTCCAGGAACATTTCAGTCCCCCATATTGTCCCCGAAAAATCAAACCAGACCCCTATAGAAAGAGAGAGAGAAGCTTACCTTATCTATAATGTCAGTTCTGGAAATGAACATTGCAGTCCTTCCTGTCTATCACATGACACCAACATTCCACCAATTTACTTTCACATTCACTTCTGTTAACCCTTCTGTAACCCGACTGTCTGTAATTATACAACGCATGGTTCATAGGAAGTGAAATAAAGTGATGTACTATAAATATCTGGGATATGCTTGGAACATTTATGGGCTCGTTCACCTCTCTGTGGGGTCAGCTCACTAATTATTATCACATGAAATAAAAACTGCAAAAAAATAAAGAAAGAAAATGAGACAAATCATTAAAGTCAATTCACTATAAAAAACAAAACAGAAAAAAAAAAAAAAAAACAACCCACACTTGGGTTGCCACCTCATTCATTTAATCCAAGACACATATTAACTATATACAGGGCTTTAACTATATACAGGGCTTTTTTTCAGCAGGAACGTGGGGGAACGCAGTTCCGGCACCTCTAGTACTGAATGTACTGTATGTAATGACAAGGGGTATTGGGGTGTGCTGGGGGATCTATTGTTGCTGGAGGGGATCTTTTTTGCATGTTGATCTATTGTTGCTGAGGACATCTGTTGTTTCTGTTTCCTGGGGGGGTGCTTATGTTGCTGGGGAATGGGGTCAATTGTTGCTTGTCTTCTGCTGTTGAGGGCGGGGTCTATTGATGCTTGCTGCTGGGAGATCTGTTGCATGGTGCTAAAGGTCTATTGCTGGGCTGGGGTGGTATTTTTTTGCAGGGGTCCATTGTTGCTGGGGGACATCTATTGTTGCTGGGGAGGGGGGTCTATGGTTGCCATACAAATTACTTAGCACCACAACATGGTACTTGGCTCTATATTCTCTAAAAGGGGCGGTATTGAGAGGCGGGTGGGGGTGGAATCAAGAAACCGTGCTTGGAGGTGGGTAGGGGGCGGAGACAAGAATTGACTCAGAAATGGGGAGTTCCGGCACCTATTCTCTGAGAAAAAAAGCCCTGTATATGTATATATATATACATATATACAGTGCTTCGCGAAAGTATTTGGCCCCCTTGAACTTTTCGACCTTTTGCCACATTTCAGGCTTCAAACATAAAGATATAAAACTGTAATTTTTTGTGAAGAATCAACAACAAGTGGGACACAATCATGAAGTGGAACAAAATTTATTGGATATTTCAAACTTTTTTAACAAATAAAAAATTGAAAAATTGGGCGTGCAAAATTATTCAGCCCCCTTAAGTTAATACTTTGTAGCGCCACCTTTTGCTGCAATTACAGCTGTAAGTCGCTTGGGGTATGTCTCTATTGGTTTTGCACATCGAGAGACTGAAATTTTTGCCCATTCCTCCTTGCAAAACAGCTCAAGCTCAGTGAGGTTGGATGAAGAGCGTTTGTGAACAGCAGTTTTCAGTTCTTTCCACAGATTCTCGATTGGATTCAGGTCTGGACTTTGACTTGGCCATTCTAACACCTGGATATGTTTATTTGTGAACCATTCCATTGTAGATTTTGCTTTATGTTTTGGATCATTGTCTTGTTGGAAGACAAATCTCCGTCCCAGTCTCAGGTCTTTTGCAGACTCCATCAGGTTTTCTTCCAGAATGGTCCTGTATTTGGCTCCATCCATCTTCCCATCAATTTTAACCATCTTCCCTGTCCCTGCTGAAGAAAAGCAGGCCCAAACCATGATGCTGCCACCACCATGTTTGACATTGGGGATGGTGTGTTCAGGGTGATGAGCTGTGTTGCTTTTACGCCAAACATAACGTTTTGCATTGTTGCCAAAAAGTTTGATTTTGGTTTCATCTGACCAGAGCACCTTCTTCCACATGTTTGGTGTCTCCCAGGTGGCTTGTGGCAAACTTTAAACAACACTTTTTATGGATATCTTTAAGAAATGGCTTTCTTCTTGCCACTCTTCCATAAAGGCCAGATTTGTGCAGTATACGACTGATTGTTGTCCTATGGACAGAGTCTCCCACCTCAGCTGTAGATCTCTGCAGTTCATCCAGAGTGATCATGGGCCTCTTGGCTGCATCTCTGATCAGTCTTCTCCTTGTATGAGCTGAAAGTTTAGAGGGACGGCCAGGTCTTCGTAGATTTGCAGTGGTCTGATGCTCCTTCCATTTCAATATTATCGCTTGCACAGTGCTCCTTGGGATGTTTAAAGCTTGGGAAATCTTTTTGTATCCAAATCCTGCTTTAAACTTCTCCACAACAGTATCTCGGACCTGCCTGGTGTGTTCCTTGTTCTTCATGATGCTCTCTGCGCTTTAAACGGACCTCTGAGACTATCACAGTGCAGGTGCATTTATACGGAGACTTGATTACACACAGGTGGATTCTATTTATCATCATTAGTCATTTGGGTCAACATTGGATCATTCAGAGATCCTCACTGAACTTCTGGAGAGAGTTTGCTGCACTGAAAGTAAAGGGGCTGAATAATTTTGCACGCCAAATTTTTCAGTTTTTTATTTGTTAACAAGGTTTGAAATATTCAATAAATTTCGTTCCACTTCATGATTGTGTCCCACTTGTTGTTGATTCTTCACAAAAAATTACAGTTTTATATCTTTATGTTTGAAGCCTGAAATGTGGCAAAAGATCGCAAAGTTTAAGGGGGCCGAATACTTTTGCAAGGCACTGTATGTTAACTACAGAGGACATCCCTTGGAAGAGCGTGGAACAAGCGTGAGGACCTTGAAGCACGGATCTATCATAGTGCTGGAGTTTATGCTGTTACCTTTCAGCAGTAAGGTAAGCAGGTAGTGGGACTACACTTATCCAGGATCCCTATGTCCCCTCTCCCACCCCATGCCTAGTCTTCACTAGAGATGGACAAACATCGGCCGGGGCGGTTCGCGAACGTCAGCCGCAAAGTTTCTCAAAAGTCCACGAACCGCAAGTTTGCGGCGGGCCCCATTGACTTTAATGGGAAGCGAACTTTAAAAACCTTTTAGGTCATATTTGCAGCCACAAAAGGCTTACTAGCTGGGCACAAATAGTCCCACCACGTGGACAATGTCATAACAGAAGTATTACAATTGGAAAAGTTGCCCTAAATATTTTTTTTTTTTTTTACGGCAAAAAATTATTATTTTTTTTTCATAAATCAGCCAGAACTGACAGCAGCCGGTAAATACATTGTCTAATACATATGTAGCACCACCCCCGCAGGAGCTGCTGATTAGATTATTGGGTCTACGTCCTGCCTAACAACCCACAGAATTGGCTCGAACCCTCCCTAGGCACAACTGACCCAGAATAGGACTGGAATACCAAATGGCTACACAGATTGGAATATAACACTTCAATAAATAATAATGACCTGTTACCTCTCTCCAGCTGCAGTCCTTCTGGGTAATACAAGGTGACCACACACAAGCTTGCTTTTAAACAGGAAAGTTATTTACTGTGAATCAAATAAACAGTTTCGATACAGTAAAATATGACTTTGTAAAAGGATATACTAATTAATTAATCAAAGATAAGATAAATACTGTGATATCACTCCTCAAGGGCACATTAATTGTTTCAGGAAATGTCTCAGAGCCTATAGGACCGCCATCTTAATCACTATTATACTTTTGGAGATAAGGCTCAGCATTCAGTTAGACACAGTATCAGAATGTCAGACCTATCTGAGTCCACTGTTTCTTCTCTATATCTTCGCTAGCAACGTTGGTGCACTCGCAATTTGTAATCCACATTGAGGATGGGTGATCAATAGAGAGAATGGCAGCAAACAGTTAGTAATCACCGCGGGGTGTCTGTGCAGGATTGCCGGTAAAACTTCTGTGAGAGATGTACTGGGCCACCTGGTATATTGCCTTCTACTACTCTAAGGCTAATCCTGACTAAAGTTACTTCTTTGATAGATAGAGTCAGTTTTTGGGCAGGTGCCCTCTCACCAACAGGACTGTCTCCCAGGAAGCCTCCGCTGCTGTCTCAGTCTCCGGCCTCTGTCACCAGCCGCGCTAGGTATTTGGGGTGGATGAGTCTGGTCTCTGTAGAACATCGATGGGACCTCCAGGAGGGATCCTCTACTGGAGATGAAACACTGCAACTTAGTCACTTAAGGCCCAGGAGTTTCGGCCTAGCATACAGCATCAGCCCACAGCACTGGCATCCTGCTTGTCTCACTGTGTCTTTCCCAAGAGAGTGAGCCTGGCTCCTCCCTTCCTTTATAAAGCTTCCCCCAGAAGGCTGTGCGGTGCAGCAGTGCACCCTGGTATTCTCAAAGCACTATGGGCGATGAAGACTGCTCAACTTCCTGAAAGGAAAATAACATCAAAAGACATTCCATAGCCGCTGCAATGTGTCCTTTTGGCCACTAGATGGAGCCGAGTTCCTCTCAAATGTCAAGCAGCAGTCTTTTAGAACTTGTATAATGGAAGACCCCGCTACACACTCCCCCCACTTGAGAAACTTTGGTCCCCAAAGAGGACAACAGCATGTACTCCAGTGCATATGTTGGCAGTACACAAAAAAAACATTAACATATGCATAACAGGGAATCATCTTCCTTTTCATAAGCAGAGTTCAAACTTAACAACTGCATATTACAACACAGGTTCGACATAGGAACCTCCCACCAATTGTCAGGGGAGGGAAGGTAATTCTGTTCACAGACCCCTGACACTTGAGTGGCTTGTACAGATGTGCCTGGGGGTGAGCTAGGGTTGTCCTCCACCAAATCTGCGGTGGAAGAACTAGGCTGATCAAGAGTTCGTTTGGAAGTAAAGATAGCCTCTTCTGAGCATTCACCCAATTGGTCATAGGTCAGTCTTTTGGGCGGGTGAATGACTCTTCTTTCCCTCTGTTCTTTGGGATGCACGATCTCAGAGGTACTAGGACCAGCCACTTCTGGGGATTCTTCAATGTCCTCCTCCTCATGTTCCAACACACAGGAATCTGATGCTTCAAGAGCGGTCAGTTCTTCTTCAGAGGAAGGTGCAACCTCCTCCTCAGGATCTTCATCATCAACTACTTCTTCTGGAAGCATGTGGAAAGGTATGAATTCGGGGGCTTCCGCCCGAAGGGTTCCTCTGTCAGCCAATTCGGATGAAGACAGGGAGGCAGGTGTGGGTTCTGGTAACTGAGACGACCACATCCAGTCAGGTACCTCCTCTTCATCTTCCAGATCTTCAGATGGAGAATTTCCCTCCCTCACATCTGGGAGTGTCGACTGAGATCTGGTGACTGGTCTGGACAGGCGAGAGGTCGAAGGGGTCTCTGGCGAATCTACGACAGGAGGCATGCGAACTGCTTCAGAGAGAGGCAGTAAATGGTTCCTATGCCAAGTCTTCAATGGACCCACACTTCCTTCAGGCCGAATTTGATACACAGGGAGGTTTGGTAGTTGCTTGCAGATAACATAAGGTTGGGACTTCCAGCGGTCTGCCAACTTGTGTTTTCCCGGGACACCCAAGTTCCTCAACAATACCCTGTCCCCTGGTTGCAAGTCTTGGATCCGAACTTTTAAGTCGAAATTCCTTTTATTCCTCAGTCCACGTTGATCAGATGTGGCCTGAGCTTTATCATAGGCCGATTTCAGACTCTTCCGCAGTCGGTCCACATATCCCTTGTGCGATGCTGAAGAGGTGTGATCGGGCGAGATGCCAAAGGCCAAATCCACTGGCAATCGAGCCTCTCGTCCAAACATTAGACGATAAGGGGAATATCCAGTAGCATCACTGACAGTACTGTTGTAGGCATGCACAATGGCAGCTACATGTTTGCCCCAATGCTGTTTCTTCTCTGAGCTTAAAGTCCCCAACATGTCCAAAAGAGTCCTGTTAAATCGTTCCGGCTGGGCATCCCCTTGTGGATGGTAGGGAGTAGTTCTAGTCTTTTGGATGCCTAACAGATCTAACAGTCTCTTGATCAGTCTGCTTTCAAAGTCTCTTCCCTGATCTGAATGGAGGCGTTGTGGTAACCCATAGTGTACAAAGAACTTTTCTACAAGAACTTTGGCTACTGTAGAGGCCTTCTGATCCCTTGTTGGGAATGCTTGGGCGTATCTGGTAAAATGGTCTGTTACCACAAGGACATTCCCTTGGCCACTCAGATCAGGCTCTAGGCAAAGGAAATCAATGCACACCAGTTCCATGGGTCCCTGGCTTTGCAGATGGCCCATTGGGGCTGCTTGACGTGGCAGAGTCTTCCTTTGTATACATCGGACACAAGAATGACAGTATCCTTCAACTTCGGCCCTCATACAGGGCCAGTAGAACCTGTCTCTGACAAGCTGAAAAGTTCTTTCAGGTCCCAGATGGCCATGATTATCATGAAGAGCAGCCAGAACTCTCTCCCTGTATTTAGCTGGTAAGAACAGTTGCCACTTCTCCTCCAGATCTTCAGATGGGCCTCTTCGGTAGGCCACCCCTTCTCGGATCTGTAACCGGGTCCACTCTCTATGCAACAGACGGGCCCCCTGAGGAGAGTCGGTGAGAAGCAACTCAGGGCGCTGGATCTCCAAGGCTTCCAAAAGAAGTTTTCCCAGAGGGTCTTCCAGCTGCTCCTTCCTCAAGTCCCTTTTGGACAGCCGGGGTAAATCTTCCCCTTCAACCTGGGTCACCCTGCAATAGTATTTGGGTACTCCGACAGCCGAAACCCCAATCTCTTCGGCTCTTGATCCTCCTCTGGATCGAAGTTCAGTTCCCTGATATAGGGCACGCACCCCTTCTGGAGCCAAATGGGTCCATTCTTCATCAGGTTCGTGTGGTGCATGCAACCTTCTGGATAGGGCATCTGCATCCCTGTTCCCGATTCCTGGCCGATACTTCAGGCTGAAGTTGAAGCTAGAGAGGGCAGCCAACCATCTGTGTCCTGTTGCATCCAGCTTAGCTGTAGTCAACAGATAGGTAAGGGGATTATTATCCGTCTTGACAATGAATTCAGCTCCGTACAGGTAATCTTTCAGTTTGTCGACCACTGCCCACTTTAAGGCCAGGAATTCAAGTTTGTGGGTAGGATAATTCCTTTCAGCAGGTAGTAGACTCCTGCTCACGTAGGCTACGGGTCGCAGGTGGCCCCCATGTTCCTGGTAGAGTACCCCACCCAGCCCATCTCGGCTGGCATCGACATGTAGTTCATATGGTTTCGTGGGGTCTGCGTAGGCCAACACAGGGGCAGTGGTTAGATTCTTTTTCAACTGAATGAAAGCCCCTTCACATTCTGGGGTCCACTGATCCTGGATGGACTCCTTGGCCTTCCGGGGTCCCATGGTGGACTTCATTGGCTTGACCAGTTCAGGAACGTCATCTTCTTCGTTCTTTAGTAACTCATTGAGGGGTCGGGCAATCTTGGCGAACCCCTCTACAAACCTCCTGTAATAGGAGCAAAAACCCAGGAACGACCGAAGTTCGGTCACATTTGTAGGTCTCGGCCAGGAGGCGACAGCATCCAGCTTGTCCGGGTCGGTGGCCACCCCTTCTTCAGACACGATGTGGCCCAGGTAATGGACCGAGGACTGATAGAATTGGCACTTCTCAGGAGAAAGTTTCAGGCCTTCTTCATGTAGCCTCTTCAGGACCTTTTCCAACCTCTCCTCGTGTTCTTCCAAAGTTCTGCCAAACACGATAACATCATCCAAGTATACCAGTACCTCTATCAAATTCATATCTCCAACGGTCCTTTCCATCAGCCTTTGGAAGGTAGCAGGGGCCCCTGACAATCCCTGAGGCATGCGATTGAACTCAAAGAACCCCACAGGGGTGATGAAGGCTGTCTTCTCCCGATCTTCAGGGTGCATGGGGATCTGATAATACCCACTCTTTAAGTCCATCACACTGAACCACTTCGCCCCTGACAGGCTCTGTAGGGCGTCTTCGATTCGAGGAGTGGTATACTGGTCTGGGATGGTTCTTCTGTTCAGTGTTCGGTAGTCGATACAAAGCCTCAGAGATCCGTTTTTCTTCCGGACTACCACTATCGGAGAAGCATATGGGCTCCTGGATTCTCGAATAACCCCAGTCTTCTTGAGTTCCGCCAGCTGCTGACGTAGATCTTCTAAGTCACCTAAGGGAACTCGCCGGACTCTTTCTCGGAAAGGTTTGTCCTCACTCAGGCGGATCTTATGAGTGGCACTCCTGGCGCATCCCACGTCGAACTCAGCCCTAGAAAATATTCCTCGCCATCCAGCAAGTTGTGCCTTGGCCCTCTTCACCCATTCTGGTGGGAGGGCAGCGTTTCCAGAGCAGAGCTCTTCTATAACATCTTCACCCCTTCCCTCCTCTTTAAGATCAGATGGGACAACTGGGGTAGCCGGGTTAACTTGGCCCAACAGCACTCTGGCCGGTACCTTCACCGGTGTAGTAGAGGTGTTCCTGACACTCACTAAAACCCTTCCATGGTTTTTCTGTAACACCTTCAAAGGGATCACTTCAGGGATTACTTCTATCCCTCTCTCCTCTTCCTGTGGACCTGATTCAAAGATGATAAAAGGGCCCGGCTGTTTCCATGTGAGTTTAACGGAAGCTTTCAGACAAGCCATCTCTCCTGGCTGCAAGACCTTTTCCGTTCTGTCCAACTTCCAGAGTCTTCCAACTCCTTCTGCAGGAGTCTCTTGCTCCAATACTAATCGTTGATAGGCCTGCCGTAGCATGGGGTGAATCCTTGGCGCTGGAGCATCCTGTCCCTGGACCAGTTGTGTCAGGAGGCGCCTTACTAGGTCAGTGTTGGTCCCTACGATGAGAGAGCTTTTGTTGGCCCCTGGCGGACGAGGACAGACCACCGCTAGGGTGTCGAAGGTTTCAGCTTCACCAGCCACTGATGGGTCAAAGGTCAACTTGATTGGCAGATACCCGTCATAGGGAAAACTTTGAGTCCCGATACCCCATATCTCCAGATCTTCCAACTTCTGCAGAGGTAGATGGGTAAGGTGTTTATCATAGAAGTCTCTATACAGAAGAGTCACTTGGGCCCCAGTGTCAAGGAGGGCTCTTGTGTAAATTCCTTCTACCTGGACAGAGACTACAGGGGAAGGCCCGACCAAGTTAGTTGGGAATTCTCTTGAAGTGGCCTTGTTGTCTGATTCAGTTCTCTGCACCCAGGCTCTTTTCTTTTTTTTTCTTCTGGACTTCAGTCCCCTCTGGGCCCGGTGTGCATTGATTTTCCTTCTCTCAGTAGCCTGGAGTATAGAACTAGGGGCGTTGTACCTGGATCTGACTCCCTGACTCAGATTCCCTGAATCATTGAGTCTCTTGGATTCCCTTGAAACTGGCGGGCACCCGGTCGACTCCTTCACGGGTGCCCTCTGAAGTTTTTCCGCTGGCTTGCGAGGTTCTGAGGCGACATTTCCTGGGCTGGGACATACTCCTCTAACATGTCCTACTCCCCCACAGTTGAAACAAGTTAGCGATCTCCTAGGTCTCGGTTCCGGGTCTACTCTAAGGTTAGAAGGTTTATCCGGCTTCTCTGACACGTTCCCATCAGGTAGAGTAGATGCCTGACTAGTCAGGATGGACACCATTTCTATCAACTGGGACACCTGGGTCTTTAGGAGTTCAACTTGCGAGTCACTTTCTTTTGCACTTATCACTCTGACACGAGCAGTTGAGTCAAACTGCCGACTCTTCCTTTTGTTGTCTAACATGACCTCTTCTTCTCTGACCATTCGGATCAGGTCAGGGTATTCCAGAATGCCACCATCTTGGCGAGTTCGCAACAGTATGGCAATGGGATCTAAGGGTTGAGCCCCTCTCAGCACCTGCCGTGCACGAGTCTCATCTACCTTCCGGGGGTCTATCCCTTTCTTTATCAAGATCTGGTGGATGATCTTATCTAGGCGTCTAATAAATTCGGACAACTTCTCTTCCTCTTCTTGGTAACAGTGGTCTAACTGGTAAAGAAGTTCAGCCACGTTCTCCGTCCGACCAAATACATCTTGTAGAATGTCTAGATAATCCTGTGCAGTACAGTTCTTTTTGCTTAGCTTGAGATTACGTACGGCCTCTAGTGCAGGTCCCTTTAAACTTTCTGTGATTCTCTGTTTCTTGTGCTGTTCTGGTACCTCCCACTCTTCCAAAGCCTGAGTGGCGGTATCTAACCACTCTTCAAACCCATCTTCTGTCGAAGGCACAGGCTGTTTCCCAGAGAATGTCCTGAGCTTCCTATATTCAGTCATCAGATAGTTTGGGGAGTCCTTACTACATTTTGCTACGATTTCCCCGAGAACAGCACACAGTTCTGAGCTAAAGGTAGACAAAGGTGGTGACTCTGGACTCCCTTCTTGGACACCTTTTTCTTTGCTGGATCCCCCAGGAGTGGTGGATGAGGGACCTTCAGTAAGGACTTCTGGATGTATTAAGAAAAGTTCTGTTTGGTCAGTAGTCTTTACACTGGTTCCCTTAAAGTAATCAGGGACCCCCTTCCTCCACTCACACAATGCATACGTGTGTGGAACGGTGGTGTCTGTCTTTATGTCAGTCACCCAGAATTTCCTGTCTGTGGACAGTGCCCTTAAAACTGGGAGGAGTTTTTCCTCAGTCCAGACCTCTCCCTTGATTTCAACCACCAGGCCATTTTCCACTACGACATTCTCTTCCCTGCACCACTCGGCTGCAGCGGTAGGATCCATTTCTGCGTTGAGGGGGATTCTGTGGCTGAGAGGGTTGTGTTGCAGGACTGTAGATGATCCCGGACGAGCCCCCACGTGTAGCACCACCCCCGCAGGAGCTGCTGATTAGATTATTGGGTCTACGTCCTGCCTAACAACCCACAGAATTGGCTCGAACCCTCCCTAGGCACAACTGACCCAGAATAGGACTGGAATACCAAATGGCTACACAGATTGGAATATAACACTTCAATAAATAATAATGACCTGTTACCTCTCTCCAGCTGCAGTCCTTCTGGGTAATACAAGGTGACCACACACAAGCTTGCTTTTAAACAGGAAAGTTATTTACTGTGAATCAAATAAACAGTTTCGATACAGTAAAATATGACTTTGTAAAAGGATATACTAATTAATTAATCAAAGATAAGATAAATACTGTGATATCACTCCTCAAGGGCACATTAATTGTTTCAGGAAATGTCTCAGAGCCTATAGGACCGCCATCTTAATCACTATTATACTTTTGGAGATAAGGCTCAGCATTCAGTTAGACACAGTATCAGAATGTCAGACCTATCTGAGTCCGCTGTTTCTTCTCTATATCTTCGCTAGCAACGTTGGTGCACTCGCAATTTGTAATCCACATTGAGGATGGGTGATCAATAGAGAGAATGGCAGCAAACAGTTAGTAATCACCGCGGGGTGTCTGTGCAGGATTGCCGGTAAAACTTCTGTGAGAGATGTACTGGGCCACCTGGTATATTGCCTTCTACTACTCTAAGGCTAATCCTGACTAAAGTTACTTCTTTGATAGATAGAGTCAGTTTTTGGGCAGGTGCCCTCTCACCAACAGGACTGTCTCCCAGGAAGCCTCCGCTGCTGTCTCAGTCTCCGGCCTCTGTCACCAGCCGCGCTAGGTATTTGGGGTGGATGAGTCTGGTCTCTGTAGAACATCGATGGGACCTCCAGGAGGGATCCTCTACTGGAGATGAAACACTGCAACTTAGTCACTTAAGGCCCAGGAGTTTCGGCCTAGCATACAGCATCAGCCCACAGCACTGGCATCCTGCTTGTCTCACTGTGTCTTTCCCAAGAGAGTGAGCCTGGCTCCTCCCTTCCTTTATAAAGCTTCCCCCAGAAGGCTGTGCGGTGCAGCAGTGCACCCTGGTATTCTCAAAGCACTATGGGCGATGAAGACTGCTCAACTTCCTGAAAGGAAAATAACATCAAAAGACATTCCATAGCCGCTGCAATGTGTCCTTTTGGCCACTAGATGGAGCCGAGTTCCTCTCAAATGTCAAGCAGCAGTCTTTTAGAACTTGTATAATGGAAGACCCCGCTACACATAATACACACAACTCGTAGCCCTTGAAAAAGTCACGAAGTGTGTGACGCAACACGTTAGGAGGAGCCGGGTGACGTCACTTCCTGGTCTACGGCCGTGACCGGAAGTAGTTCTTTCCTTATACTTCGCTAGCTGCGGCGGAGCAACAGTGTATTTTTAAATGTAAGTTACTATGTTTTTTAATAAATTATTATGTGGATATACTGCACCATGAGCCCCCTTTTATTTACATCCATATGAGGGAGAGTGACCGGTGAATGCAGTTTGGTTATACCCACATCCACTTCCCCTGGTTATTGATCAAAAGCTTGGCTGTGGATTCAACATTTAACTAAACCAATCATCCCCCTGGATCATCAGATTAAGGCTTGTCAGGAGACATAGCTGTTACACTACGCCTGTTACCATTCACTTTAAGGTGAGCGGCCATTTTTACCAGTGTTTGGATTCACTGTGGATATCAGTCACATCGGTGAAAAGTTCTGGAATTGAGTGTATACTACGTCACTCACATCACAATCAAAAGTCGCATCTGCATCGTTTTGCACTTCATGCTTGAAATTTGACATTTTAACCTTCCTAGCGGTATTCCCGAGTGTGGCTCCAGGTTAAATTTCAGTGCCAAAAGTGGTAACTCTGAGCCACACTCGGGGTACCGCTAGGAAGATAGCTGGATCCTGGTAGAGGGGTTACTCACCTTGTCCCCAGGATCCAGCGATGGATCCTGTGGTGTGTGATGGCGGATCTTCCTTCCCGATGCTCTGTGTGCCCCGGCTTCCATCTCCTGCGATATACAATGTATATATATATATATATATATATATATATATATATATATATATATATATGGGTGTATAAAGATCCACACAGCCCGAGGGCTAAAAGACTCCTTCACACACTAGCAGCGCTATAGTCCACGAATAAACATGAATATATAAATAAATGAATGAACCAAAACAGGGAAGTCCATGCATACAGTCCCAAAATGAAAGGAGGTAGTTGGAGTAGGTGTATCCTTGCAGAGACCCAAAAGACCTTCACCACACCGCTGTGTGCACCCTTAAGTGGGAACACTTACCAGAACGTTTCTGTGTATATGCAAAATAAATCAACCAGCGGGATTGCCTTGAACTCCTTGCACCTCTATGTTGGAACTCAAATGGGACCACCAGGTATCAGATGCAGACCACCTCACCAGCATATGGACCGTGTGTATGAGAAATAGTAAAGCAACATAGCGTAATCCAGCAAAATATGTGCCTTTATTTCCCAAAAAATATCCCTTCAACAATTGCACTTACAATAAACAAGAAGTTTAAACAGCATGTCAGCAAGTAAACCGATTGTTCCTACCGCTCTCTCCCGTCCTGAACGCCCGCAGCCCGGTACCTGGCTGTGAGCCTCGAGGGATCGGCGTGTGACAAGGGCTTCCTGCATGATTACGTGACCACGCCTTGACGCGTTTCGTCAGCAAATGACTTCTACCGAGGGCGTGGTCACGTAACGCAATCACCTCTATTTACATACATCGGAATGGGCGGAGACGGTGATGAGCCGATCACATGGGAAGGTGATGTCCGTCCCACTTCCGCCCTATTCTCAAAGCTCCTCATGTATGCCGCACTTCCGCCCTCACGCGGCATCACCACCTTCACCGTCCGGAGCTCTGTGTGCGTGACCACACACACCATACAATCCGGATCCGGATCATCCGCGGATCATGTAGCCATTACTTGATCAAGTATTTCTAGCCAGTACTGTATTAAACATAGTGCTGACATACGGCTATATTCATATAAAGTGCATAACATCATACAAAGATACAATACATCAAATCTTATTAAAACATAATCCAAAGACATTCAATTCAAAATGACACTTAGATTAAAAAGCATATAGCAGGTTTTGGTATTAAATATACCACTCAAATTAAAATAAATAACCAATCAATTTGACATTACCGCTATCTCATTAAAAAAGGTATATAAAGGTATATAAAACCAAAGCAGATATGAACGCAGCATGAATAAAAGCCATAAAGGCCATACATATATATATATATATATATATATATATATATATATAAAAATATATAAAAATACTACGAAAATATATATGAAGAAAATTATTAAAAAGCCATGTGAAAATATTACACACTAAAAGTTATAAAATTATTGCATTATAAAACCACTGGTTAATAGTTACTGATGAAACAGTTGATGTCAAGGTCTATATTGAGTCCCCTCGGGTATAAAGAGTTAGTCTGAAATATCCAATATGTTTCACGTTTCGATAGTTCCCTAACTCTGTTTGAGCCCCTCCATACAGGATCCACCTTTTCAATACCCCAAAATTTTAGTTGGGTGGGATCCTTATTGTGATATTCCTTGAATAAGGATCCCACCCAACTAAAATGAAATGTGAAACATATTGGATATTTCAGACTTTATGGCTTTTATTCATGCTGCGTTCATATCTGCTTTGGTTTTATATACCTTTATATACCTTTTTTAATGAGATAGCGGTAATGTCAAATTGATTGGTTATTTATTTTAATTTGAGTGGTATATTTAATACCAAAACCTGCTATATGCTTTTTAATCTAAGTGTCATTTTGAATTGAATGTCTTTGGATTATGTTTTAATAAGATTTGATGTATTGTATCTTTGTATGATGTTATGCACTTTATATGAATATAGCCGTATGTCAGCACTATGTTTAATACAGTACTGGCTAGAAATACTTGATCAAGTAATGGCTACATGATCCGCGGATGATCCGGATCCGGATTGTATGGTGTGTGTGGTCACGCACACAGAGCTCCGGACGGTGAAGGTGGTGATGCCGCGTGAGGGCGGAAGTGCGGCATACATGAGGAGCTTTGAGAATAGGGCGGAAGTGGGACGGACATCACCTTCCCATGTGATCGGCTCATCACCGTCTCCGCCCATTCCGATGTATGTAAATAGAGGTGATTACGTTACGTGACCACACCCTCGGTACAAGTCATTTGCTGACGAAACGCGTCAAGGCGTGGTCACGTAATCACGCAGGAAGCCCTTGTCACACGCCGATTCCTCGAGGCTCACAGCCAGGTACCGGGCTGCAGGCGTTCAGGACGGGAGAGAGCGGTAGGAACAATCGGTTTACTTGCTGACATGCTGTTTAAACTTCTTGTTTATTGTAAGTGCAATTGTTGAAGGGATATTTTTTGGGAAATAAAGGCACATATTTTGCTGGATTACGCTATGTTGCTTTACTATTTCTCATACACACGGTCCATATGCTGGTGAGGTGGTCTGCATCTGATACCTGGTGGTCCCATTTGAGTTCCAACATAGAGGTGCAAGGAGTTCAAGGCAATCCTGCTGGTTGATTTATTTTGCATATACACAGAAACGTTCTGGTAAGTGTTCCCACTTAAGGGTGCACACAGCGGTGTGGTGAAGGTCTTTTGGGTCTCTGCAAGGATACACCTACTCCAACTACCTCCTTTCATTTTGGGACTGTATGCATGGACTTCCCTGTTTTGGTTCATTCATTTATTTATATATTCATGTTTATTCATGGACTATAGCGCTGCTAGTGTGTGAAGGAGTCTTTTAGCCCTCGGGCTGTGTGGATCTTTATACACCCATATATATATTTATGAACTTATAGCAGCTGCTTTATTTTATTTTATTGACTGTGTTTAAGATTATTTCAGCGCCGGGTGAGCAAAGCCATATTGTAGGTTTTTGCTCCCTGTTTACATATATATATATATATATATATATATATATATATATATATATATATATATATATATATATATACATACATACATACATACTTTAACTTCTTTATAGTTTTTTATTATATTATAATTTATGATTTTGTGTTTCAAAATTTATCATACCCGAGATGTTATAAAGAAGAACGCACATTAAAAAAAAAAATCCTATGTAAATAGTTGGTTTGGGCTGCTCATTCTTAAGAATTACATGCAAAATAATTGTACCGCTTTCACCACCTAAAATCGGAAACAATCATACCGCCAGGGAGGTTAACTTGTTTATTTGCACTTTGCTTATGTTGTGATATTATAAGCACTATATTGTTGCATTCACCTTTTGCACTTGTGCACTTTAATTATCATTTTATCAAATAGCATTTTATTGTACACATATTGATGCACAGGAGTCATCACCAGCACTTTGAATTTTATTTTACTATTTGTTCATTTTTATGCTATTTATGTGAGGATCACGTGATACAATTTTAATTTGCATTTTTTTGCAATTTTTTTACACTTACATGAATATATATATAATTTTTATATGCATTCATTTATCCATGGGATTTAGCACTGATTCAACCTTTATACACAAAGTATCAGATTGTATTCAGGCTACAAAGGAATACACACAGCACCCTGCCTGTATCCCAGTTGGCAGCACACCCAACACACCTTGTGGAAATCTACACAGATGCTTTATGGCCATACCCAATAAAATCTATGACTCGCTAGATAATATTAAATTACTTTCAGTTTCTGGAATCCATTTATAGAAGGGTTATCAGATGTCCCCAATTCCCTGGGGCAGTCACCAGACTAAGGACACTGTCCCTGAATTAAGTCTGCCCTCCTGGAGGTGCCTATAGGTGCCTATAGATTAAGGTGATCAAATTTTTTAAATGAAATCCAGGGACATCATTTTTTTTTTTTTATTAGTAATGGCGACAATCAGGGACTTATAGCAGAACTGCGATATTCCGGTGGACAAATCTGATTTATTTACTAAAGCTAGACCGGGAAAAATTAGTCACATTTGTTCACAGAAACCAGCCAGCTTCCAGGTTTTATTGCTAAAGCTTAACTAAACAAGCTGAGGTTAGAAGCTGATTGGTTTCTCTGCAGATTTGTGACTAATTTCGACCTCTCTAGCTTTAGTAAATAAACCCCTTTGTGACACTTTTGACACTTTGTGGGGACCAGTGACACTAATACAGTGATCAGTGCTAAACATATGCACTGTTACTGCACTAATGACACTGGCTGGGAAGGGGTTAACTTCAGGGGCAATCAAAGGGTTAAATGTGTGCCTAACCAGTGTTTTCTCACTGTGGTGGAGGTGCTTTTACTAAGGGAAGGCATTGATCCTTGTCCCCGCTTTGCAGGAACACAGGATCAATGTCTTCCATGCTGACAGAACGGCGATCTGCCTTGTTTACATAGACTGCCGTTCTGCCTGTGCACAGAATGATCAGTGGGTACTGGCAGACATCAAGTCCGCAGGACCTGCCGATCAGCTCTGATATCCAGAAATACAGAATCACGTATATATGGTCGGCAACTGGTTAAGATCATCAGCATTATGATAACTCATAGGCAGGGGGCGCTCTATCACAGCTCTGGCTGGCAGTGGCACAGTGTGAGCAGTGGCACAGTGTGATACATGACATGGCTGCTGGGTGCTGATTTTGGTCATTTATGACCAATAAGTTATGTGACACACTGTGCCAGTGCCAAGGCCAGTCAGAGCCATGATAGAGCGCCCCCTGGCTGTGAGTTATGATACCAACCATGGTGCTAGAGAGACACAGTGCAATGTCGTCAAATCACAGACACCCCCAAAGCACATCAGTGTTAAAGCCTTGAAGGCACTGGCAGCCCTACGATGGGATCTGCTTCCCCTCTGTTTCTGCTGCTGGACACTGCCTGTCGCCACCGCCGCCTCCTTACAACTTCTCCAGTTTCATTCTCCAGGCCCCGACTACTACTAGGTGGGGAGTGGCAGAAGATCACTCCACCGGGGAAGGCAAGGAGATAGGTAGGCAGGTGGCTTGCCAGGTTTTGAGTCAAGGCAGAAGAACATGCGAGAGGGAGAGAAATGGGCATGCACCCGAAACTCTGACCAGCACATGATCATCAGAAAGGGGGCACAGATAATGGGAGAAATACACCCCCCTAAGCTAGTAGCAGAACAGGGGTGTGTAATTCAGGATTTTTTGTTCTTCCTTGGTAGATGCTAGAGAGACAATATAGTTTTGGGGCCTTTCTGCTTACCAGAGAGATTGTTAGGCAAATTTATATTGCTCTCTGCCTACCAAAGAGCAGGACCCATTAGTGAGATCTGCTTATTGTGCTCAGGTGCAGCTCAGCTTGTCTGAATGTTTCACATTGATCCAATAGGAGGGAGGCATATTGGACAGTGGGAGGAAACCTGACAAGTGAAGGCACAGGCATTGTTACAGCCCTGGTGATTGGCAGAGGAAAGTGCCTCAGTGCATGATGGGATACTGTGTAAATGCCAAGGGCACATGTGCTCAGGTTTTTCAGCTGGAGAGCGGGATCCCAGAGGGAGGGGGCGGCTGCCCCCCCCCCTCTGTAGAGTTTACCATGCTGCCTCAGGGGGTCAACCCGAGGGCCTGAGAATCAGAGAGAATCTGAACCCAGAGGTTCTGCAGTGCTGACTAAAGGGAGACACTGGAGAGGATCTGATTCTGCCTACAGTGAGTACAGATCTGTGTCCTGGGGCCTGTCTTGAGAGGTCCACCTCTGCAGCTAGAAGAGTCAGTGGACGGGTGTCAGTCAAGGGGATGCTAGAGGGTGTCCTGAAGATAATGTGGTTGCATCAAGTCTATTGCTAAGGAGAGCAAAAGGACTTAATTCCTCTATACAAGTGGCAGTATGGTTAAAGCAGTGTGTCTGCTTCCACAAATAACCTGGTGAGGCCAAGTGAGAGTTGTCCTTATCTACTATGAATAGTTCAGTTGGAGTATCCCACTATTCCCTTCTCCCATCCAAGTTCCACAATAAATATAAAACCAAAACCCCTGGACTGTTTATTGAGTGACGAGCAAACAGAAGTAAGGATGGATGAATGAACTGTCTCCTACTGACTGTCTACAGGTAATCAGAGGCGGCCCAAGAAGTCCACACACAGCAAGTCCTACAGGGACTGTGCTACATTTAATTCTGCACTGACTGTCTTTGAAATTGCCCGGGCCCCTGTGTCCTCAGTCTGGTGACTGTTCCAGGGAATCGGGAACATCTGGTAACCCTTCTATAGATGGATTCCAGAAACTGAAAGTAATTGAGCGTTATCTAGTGAGTCATAGTTTTTTTTTGGGTTATGGCCATAAAGCATCTGTGTATATTTCCAGGTGTGTTGGGTGTGCTGCCTACTGGGATACAGGCAGAGTGCTGTGTGCATTCCTTTGTAGCATGAATACAATCTGATATTCTGTAGCCTGAATACAATCTGAAACTTTGTAGCCTACATACAAGTAAATAATATGTTTCTCTTGGTGGGAGCAGAGTATACTGTAGGTGCTTTAGGGAGTGGGGTAGGTTTTCTAAAAACACCCTATAGACCAATGGCGGCTGGTGCTCC
The DNA here is from genome assembly GCF_965119305.1 of Pelophylax lessonae. Taxonomy (NCBI): domain Eukaryota; kingdom Metazoa; phylum Chordata; class Amphibia; order Anura; family Ranidae; genus Pelophylax; species Pelophylax lessonae. The sequence continues at coordinate 10,913,333 of NC_138773.1, read as the reverse complement.
ATCAGTTGGGGGTGGCAGGCGTACCCCCCCCCCCCAATCACTCCAGCCTGCACCACCATATCTTCCCCCCCTCCCGTGCCAGTTTGCTTACCTTGCTCCGTGGGACTGACAAGCAGTGGCAGAGGCGGCGGCAGCTTCCCCCTTAGTCTCCATGTTCCCTATCGGCGGCCTTCTCTTCCCTCCTTCTTGGCCAATAGGATGCCTTCTCCTTTTGGCCAATCGGGAAACAGGTCTCAGGACCCACTTCCTGATTGGCTGGGAGGAGAATCAGTGTGATATAAACAAATATTCATTAGCTATTGTCACACAACTGGGTGGGCTCAGGGGGCAGTGCTCTGCTCCCTGAGCCCACCATTTTTTGAAGACTATTAGAGCCTCTGGCTCTAATCACGTTCTTAAAAAAAAAAAATCCCTCATTGGAATTCATGCGTCCGGCGCCCTGCATTTAGATTAGGGGGCCAGACGCATGGATGGGGGGGGGCAGCACCCCTGTGCCCCCAATGGGACGGGCCGCCACTGTTATAGACTTACCCATAGAGGATTACAGAGAACTTATGCACAGCACTAAGGAAGATGAACCACACCCGATTCTGCATCCCTGACAGCAACTTTCCTAACCGACAAACCAGCAATTGTTTTTTAACATCAGGCCAAATATTCAGGATACTCAAAAAAACTTGAATATTAATCTAATTTTCTTTAACCACTTCTGGACCGGAAGGATTTGCCCTCTTAATGACCAGGCCATTTTTTGCGATTTGGCACTGCGTGACTTTAACTGGTAATTGCGCGGTCATGCAATGCTGCACCCAAACAAAACGTATGTCCTTTTTTTCCTAACAAATAGAGCTTTCTTTTGGTGGAATTTGATCGTTTTTTATTTTTGCGATCTAAACGAAAAAAGACCGAAAATTTTGAGAAAAAAATTACACTTTCTACTTTTTCTAATAAAAAATATCCAATAAACTAAATTTTTGTCATACATTTAGGCCACAATGTATTTAGCTACATGTCTTTGATAAAAAAAAATCTCAATAAGTGTATATTTATTGGTTTGCGCAAAAGTTATAGCGTCTACAAACTATGGTGTATATACGGGAATTTACTCAGCTTTTACTTTCTGCCTGCCTATCTCATTTCTTGAAGTGCTAAAATGGCAGGGCAGTAAAACACCCCCCCCCCCCTCAAATTACCCCTTTTTGGAAAGTAGACACCCCAGGGAATTTCCTAAGAGGCAAGTTGAATATTTAATTTTTTTGTTACAAGTTTGCAAAAATGACAAAGAAAAAATAAACTTTTTTTTTTTACACAAAGTTGTCATTGAAATGATATATTGCTCACACATGCCATGGGTATATGTGAAATGACACCCCAAAATACATTCTCCTGCTTCTCCTGAGTACAGGGATACCCCATGTGTGAGACTTTTTGGCAGTTTAGCCGCGTACAGGACCCCGAAAACCAATCACCACCTTCAGGCTTTCCAAGGGCATAAATTGTTGATCTCACTCCTTTCTACCTATCACAGTTTGGAGGCCATGAAATGCCAAGATAGCGCAACCCACCCCCCCCCCCCCCAAATGACCTCTTTCGCAAAGTAGACATCGTAAGCTATTTGCTGAGAGGCATGTTCAGTCCATGGAATATTTTATATTTTGCCACAAGTTTTGGGAAAATTACAAATGTGTTTTTTTTTTTTTTTTTTTTTTTTAGGCCAAAAATGTTTTTTTATTGCATTACGTTCGACTGTTGCAGACTAGGAATAAATGTTAGTGTAAACTATATACACCTCTTCAAAGTTTTCTGCAATCTAATTGCATACCTACTCATTTTCTTTGGCACATGTGCAAGTAATTGTAATCAAGTAGACACAATGTAATATGGGGGGTGGCCAATAATTGCAAAGATTTTGATGCTGTTGGTGCTCTGCACTCACAAATATGCACCCTGTCATCAGCTGTGCATGGTCATCAAGCATTTCCATATTTGCATGCACTCCTAGCACACTGATGGGCAGCTCACTGCAAGTTCCTGCTCACTGCTTGTATTTGGGACTTTTTAGATCATGTGACTGCCAATCATGGTGGTCCCATGGCCATAAGCCCTGCCTCCCAGAAGAGCCAATCCTAAGGTGGACACCTCATCCCTTTCAAACACAAAACACATCAATTACACCGGTTCTGAGGCAAATGTATTGCAGATCCGGCATCAAGTGAGTTTTAGTGTAATGTAATTAATATGTGTATGTTTTTAAAGGGATGAGGTGCCAACCATAGCAAACCCCTTAAAGTGCCAGTGGTAGCCTACGCCAAGTGGTTAAGGATGTTTAACCACTTGCCGACCAGTCACATTGACTGTACTGCGGCAAAGTGGCTCGTTCCCGTCCAGCGACGGAGACCTACATCGCCGGACTCCTCACCTTGTGGGCGGCGCACGCGCCGCCGGAGGCTCGCTCCCGCTGTATTCAGTCACAGCAGGAGTGGGGCCAGGGGAGGAGCGGCGGTGATCACCGCTGCTCTTCCCCGAACGTCAGGGGAATTGAGACTGGAGATCCGCCCGCTTGTGTAAACAAAGCGGGCGGATCTCCTTAGTGACAGACAGGGTCAGATTGCAGGGTTCAGCATAGCTGAACCTGCGATCTGTCCTTGTGTCACTCAGTTGCCTCCCCCCACACACGTTAGTAAGCACCAGGCATACATTAACCTCTCCCTCTCCAATAAAATTAACCCCTTCCCTGCCAGTGTCATTTTTACAGTAACAGTGCATATATATAGCACTGATTACTGTAGTAATGTCACTGGTAACCCCAAAAAGTGTCAAAAATGTCAGTCAAGGGTCCGATCTGTCTGCCGCAATGTCGCAGTCCCGCAAAAAAAATTGCAGATCGCCACCATTACTCATTAAAAAAAAAAACACCAAAAATGACAGAAATCTTTCCCTTAGGTAGTAAACGCAATAACTTTTGCGCAAACCAATCAAAATACGCTTATTGTGATTTTTTTTTACCAAACATAGGTAGCAGAAAACAAATTGGCCAAAAATTTTAAAAAATTTTGATTTTTACATTTTTTTGGGAGGAATTTCATATAAAAAAAAGTGAAAAATATTGTTATTTTTTCAAAATTTACGCTCTTTTTTTGTTTATAGAGCAAAAAGTAAAAATCGCACAGGTGATCAAATACCACCAAAAGAAAGCTCTGTTTGTGGAAAAAAAAGGACGTATATTTCGTTTGGGTACAGCATCGCACGACCGCGCAATTGTCAGTTAAAGTCGCACAGTGCCGAATCGCAAAAAGTGGCCTGGACGTAAGACAGCAAAATCCTCCGGTGATAAAGTGGTTAAAGTGAAACAAAAAAAGCAAACATTAAGAATAAATATAGTGCCTCTGTGTTCACACTAGTCTGCTTGTAAAGTGGTGCATCTGTACTAGTGATCGACTGATATCATTTTTTTATTGCTGATACCGATATTTTGGTCATCGGATATCGGTATCGCCCAATATCTGCGGATAGTTTTAAACATGTAAAAAATTATTATAATTTTTTTTTTTTAAAGGTACTCCTTGTGGAGAGATCTGGGTATCTTAAAGACCCCACATCCCTCCTCGGCACCGAAAAGCATTCAAAATGCCAAGTTTGGCTGTTTTGAATGCTGTCAGTTTTTTTTAATTCGGGGCCGAGTACCCGGAAGTGATGTCATGACATCACTTCCGGGTTTATTACATGGAGAACCAGGTCTTTTCTTCGGCGGCGGCGGTGGAGGTAGGATGCCTGGGTCTCCCGGTGGGACGGGAGACCCGGGCGAGCCGCAGAAGGTGGTGGGAGGGGGGGGAGCGTCCCCTCTCGCTCCTTGTAATGACAGCCGAGCGGCTTCTCAGCTGCATCAGTTGTCATTACAAGTCAGCCGACCGTCGGCTATGGACACCGGTACCGGGGTGATGCCTCTAGCTGCAGGCATCACTCCGGCACAGCACTTTCCCGAAATATCGGCAATATCGGTAACCTCAGGGGCCGATTCTGATATATCGGTGAAAGTGCAAATCGGCCCCCGATATATCAGTGTTGCCGATAATCGGTCGATAATCTGTACTGTATCTAGACCATGTGTCATCCAAAATCACATATGGAAAGATTTGGCCAATTTTTAAGGGTGTTTATTTTCCTATCAATTGAAACCTAAAAAAAATCCTGCATTTCTCAACCCCAACCCCCCCCCCCCCCCCACACACACACACACACCAATGAATACGGTGACCTTTGGTATGGCTTTTAAGGGAAACCACATGCAAAAAGGTATCATATAGATAGATGGGTATATGTGTATCATCAGAAACTGGAAAAATTTATTTGCTTTGTGACAAATCTCTAAAGGTTTCTTATGTATGTTTTGAGTTTTGATAACACAATTTTTTAGAATGTAAGTAAAACATAAATTGCGGTTTCCATAGATCCTCCTCCTCCTCTGCAAATATGACACCCCAATTAGCAATTTCGCCAAGCAGACCATTGTGTGGCAGGTGAAACAGCAGCTGTGGCAGATATTCTGCCACTGGACCACCAACAGCCTTTTGAACTCCCTTTAGATTTTGTATGTAAATTAAATCCTCTTTGTCTTCTTGTTCTAGACACAGCTGATGGCCGCCAAGCAGTGGTCTGCTTGGTGAAGAAGCGGAGGAGGAGGATGGCCATCCTGAAATTTGTGGCCCCAGGGAGTGAGCCATTGAGAAGGCTCCAGTAAGTGGAGGGTAAGCAGAAGCATGGGCATGTTGTACCTGCTACATTTTAAGCCCTTTGGGGAGAGTGTGGAGCCTAAATAATGTTTTTGTTTTTTTAAGTTTGGCTCCTTTTGATCCAAACACTTCTGTCTGAGCAGTTTGGGAGCAACATTGTAAGTCAACTACTCTTGAAGGTGGGCAAATGATATTATTTCCCCTTAGAAAAAAAGAAATGGGATTGGTCTTCAAATGAGGACGATTGGAACAGAAATGTTTAAAACTACCCTGAATGGGCTACATTTCTGACAACTGTGTTTGACAGTGATCTGGGCTTGCCTTCGCCTGATCGCACAGTAAAAAGTGCTGTGATTGGGCACACTAGTATTTGCTAGCTGGGCGCAAAACACAGCTCACTGGGAAATCAAGAAAAACTGTTCTGATTAACCCGTTTTCAGGACAGCTTTGTGTAGCTTGGACTAATGTGACTGCATTGTGCACACATCTTCAGGCTGCTTCAAGTGACCTACAAGTGTGAGCCACTAGATACTTTAACCACTTGCCGACTGCTCACTGAGCTGGTACTGCGGCAAAGTGGCTCATTCCTGTCCAGCGACGTAGACCTACGTCGCTGGACTCCACCCCTTGTGGGCGGCGCACGCGCACCGCCGGAGGCTCGCTCCTGCTGTATTCAATCACAGCGGGAGTCGGGTCAGAGGAGGAGCGGCGGTGATCACCGTCGCTCTTCCCCGATCGTCGGGGGAATCTAGTTTGGAGATCCGCCCGCTTGTGTAAACAAAGCGGGCGGATCTCCTATGTGACAGACAGGGTCAGATTGCAGGGTTCAGCATAGCTGAACATGCGATCTGTCCCTGTGTCACTCAGTCACCTCCCCCCACACATGTCAGTAAGCACCAGGCATACATTAACCCCTCCCTCTCCAATAAAATTAACCCCTTCCCTGCCAGTGTCATTTTTACAGTAACCGTGCATATATATAGCACTGATTACTGTAGTAATGTCACTGGTAACCCCAAAAGTCTCAAAAATGTCAGTCAAGGGTCCGATCTGTCCGCCGCAATGTCGCAGTCCCGCAAAAAAAATCGCAGATCGCCGCCATTACTCGTTAAAAAAAAAAACACCAAAAATTACAGAAATATTTCCCTTAGTTAGTAAACGCAATAACTTTTGCGCAAACCAATCAAAATACGCTTATTGCAATTTTTTTTACCAAAAATATGTAGCAGAAAACAAATTGGCCTAAAATTTTAAAAAAATTTGATTTTTACATTTTTTTTGGGGGGGGGGGGGAATTTCATATAAAAAAATGTGAAAAATATTGTTATTTTTTCAAAATGTACGCTCTATTTTTTTGTTTATCGCACAAAAAGTAAAAAATCGCACAGGTGATCAAATACCAGCAAAAGAAAGCTCTGTTTGTAAGAAAAAAGGACGTATATTTTGTTTGGGTACAGCATTGCACGACCGCGCAATTGTCAGCTAAAATCGCACAGTGCCGAATCACAAAAAGTGGCCTGGACGTAAGACAGCAAAATCCTCCGGGGGTAAAGTGGTTATTTTGGGGGATGGGGGGCACACCATAATGGATGTACAATGACTTGGTTCAAAACATGCACAATGAATCTCATTGATGTCATTGTTCCTGTATGTACTGCCTGTCCCAAGGAAATGTCCAATGGACATTCCCTAATGCGTTACTAGCTTTGGTACCAAAATTGTTGGGGCATTGAGTATATTGCTGCCATGTGGATAAGTAGCTGGATGTTTGTGTCTTAAAATTGTGTGTAATTTGTGCTGTTCTTTTCTGTATATTTGAGTGACGATGATGATGATGAGGAGGGGGTGCAGCAGCAGGAGGCCACTTCCCCTCAGGCCCACTGTAAGTACTTTGACTGTGAATGACTGTGTTCTGTGTCCTTGTTCAAACTTGAAGGACTGCAATTTTTTGGGTGTTTTCTTTTTATTTTGTTGTTTATGTAGCTTTAGCCATGGTGGACAGAAGGGAGAGGGAGAGGGAGGAGGAGGAGGCAGCAGCAGGCCAGCCCTCAACAGAGGATGCCCCTCTGCCTGGAGCCCACTATAAGTACTTTGAATGTGAATCTCTTTTTTCTGTGTCCCTAGTTGAACTTTTGTGGCTTCTTTCTAATTTTTAGTTGTTTGTTTTTAGAGCAGAAGACCTATGTTCACCCAGGCTGGAGGAGGAGGAGGAGGAGAAGGAAGAAAATGGCCAGGGCATCCCCCTTCAAGGCCAATGTAAGTACCCTCAATGTGTTTGGGTCTTCTCTGGATCCCTGTTTTAAATTGAAGGGCTGCAATGTTATTTTTTTTTATTTGTTTTTGGTTTATGTAGCCCCAAACATCTCAGGCAGCCCAGAGGTCAGTCTAAGAGGGGAAATTAGATATAGGAGATGGCGCTCAGTGTGCATATAGTAACAAACCCCAATATGGACTTAGATGTATAGTCTCATAAACACTTTATTATGATGATCCAAGGGTAAAGCATATTGTGAATAAAACAAGGTCAGTCCTACCGCCCCTTGTAGCCTCTGGACATTCACACCGATGGTAATGGAATCCTGTAGGAGACCGGTGGATAATGTTAGGAGCCGGTTGTCAGATGGGGTCACAGGCAGGAGAGCTCGGTTGGTCTGATGTGCGGCCGCTTTCTCAGACCGGAGCTTCTGTGTCACACTCCCTCGGCACCCGACAAGAGCCTCGGGAGTCGCGCTTTGATGACGTCACTGCACGGGACCGAAGATCCACAGCCAGCCGGCTTAGAGGAATACTAGGATGTCAGCACGGATGGGGGACTGGTTAAGTTTGCTTCTGAAGAGCCTCCCGATCGCCACAACGACATGTTTCGCTACAATAGTAGCTTTATCAAGTTGTGGCAAGAGGCGATCGGGGGCTCTATAAAGCCGAAAAATGGGCGGGGTTAGGCACAATGGCCAATAAACTGACCCCAAGCAGCTGAATCAGAAAAAGCATTAAGAGATCAATGAATAAATAAAAAAAGTGGAAAAAGGGGGGAATAAAGGTGTAAAAAAATCGGGAAAAAGGTGGAAAGAAATTGAAAAAATAAATAATAAATAATAATTGAAAAACAATGAACATGTAATAAATAAGAAGTATATATATAAAAAAGGAGCATATATAACGGTATATTGAAGGTCCAGAATGCTACAGGGGGCTAACAAGAATTAGTATATCACAACTAAATGTATACGGTTATAGTACCTTTGTTGATATACATGGAACGATCTAAAAATTGATAAGATAATAAATATGTGTAAATCAATAAAAATATATATCTATATGATATTTATCTATAAAAAATATATATATATAAAAAAAAAAAAAAAATATATATATATATATATATATATATATATATATATATATATATATATATATATATATATATTAAAATTAACCCGTAAGCACCTGAATCTCCATAGGTCGGCAGGCTTAAGATTAGGACATCATTATACCAGAATAAATATTACTTTAAAACATTTAAATACTAGAATGCATCAGATAAGGCAATTTACTTCTAATTCCTCGTTGAGGCCTTGAGGCGCTAGACAATTAAATTTATAAATCCAGTATGTTTCTCTCTTGCATAGCAGAGAGAAGCGTTCGTTCTCCGTTAGTGTTCCTTTCGGGATGCTTTCAATCGCCATAACTTCAAGTTTCTTGAAGTCTTTATTGTGATATTTAAGAGGGGAGCCTGCCTCACCAGCCCACTGTAAGTACCTTCAATGTGTTTGCCTACTTTATGGGTCCCTTTTCAAATATCATGGAATGTTTTTTTGTTTTTTTTTATTTTGCTTGGGGTTTGTATTAGCAGCCAACTTATCCCCAATGGAGGAGGAGGGCAATGGCAAAGAGGCAGCCCACCGTAAGTACCTTTTAATGGGTTTTTCACATGTAATGTGTGTAATAGGGAGATGTGTATATGTGCAAAAGTAAGTTTGGTGAAGATCCAGTGTATTTTAGCTAGATGTGAGAGGAAGGTTGAAGGACATCGAAGATTGGGAAGTTCAAGGACAGAGAATATTCCGTCAGGGCCAATGTATGTTCTAACAATGGCCACTAATTGCAAGATTATTTTTACAACACAGTCAGTGTGGAGAGGCTAATGGTTAACTTTGCTCTATTGGAATCTGGTAGTGGGGAGCATTTCTGGACATTTTCATTGATAGTCGGTTTCATGAGACCACCATCTTCTAATTTTTGGTTGGTTTCCATGAAATGTACATGGCCTATTTTGTAACTCTAGTTTATTTTTGGCCGTGTTAACCTCATCTTGTCCTGGTGTGTACACCAATAAAAATTGGGGTGGCTTGGCTTCAACATTGTGTGTGTTCTTCTTAAGCTCCTAAATGCTTAACCTATGGAATCAAACAAATTTGAGTTTACATTTTCTTTTCTGTTTTTTTTTAAGTTTCTGATGACCAGAGGCCACCCACCTCACCCCTCCAGGTACACGGGCTAGTTTTTGAAGGTAAGTAAGTAAACAGTGTTTTTGTTATAATGTCCAAGATTTGTTAGTGTAGAAAGTTAAGCCCCGTACACACGCACAGAACGTTGGCCGACCGATCGGCTGTCTTTTGTCCAGTGTTGTTTGTTGGTTGAAATGTGCTCTAGACTTGCACTGGACTTTTGTTGGCCAACAAAAACCAACTTCAGAAGTGATGTCATGTGATGGTTGACTTTCCGTGTGTTTTTTTTTCTCTGAGCATGCCCAGTCTTGCTCATCTGATTTTTGTCTGCCAAAATCTGTACTGACTGAGAAACAATCGGCCATTCTGTTGTTGGCCAACAAAAATTTTATAGTCTGCACACCAGATTTTTTTCGGCCGAAAATTCGCAGTTGGTTGTCGGAAGCATCATACTAACAAGCCGACAATCGGCCGATCGGACGTTGGCAGACAATTTACGGCCAACAATCTGTGCGTGTGTACGGGGCTTAAATGTGTGTGGTGCAGAACAGATTTAAAGTGGTTGTAAAGGCAGCATGTTTTTTCTCTTAATGCATTATATGCTTTAGGATTCAAAGGCTTCTGTGTGCAGCAGCCCCCCCCCCCCTCCTTTTACTTACTTAGACCATCTCAATCCAGCAATGTTGCAGAGTGGCGAAGAGGTACCTGTGAAGAGGAGAATCAGGGCTGCTTTGTGCAAAACCACTGCCAGTGGCGGCCGGTGTATTGAGGGCGCAGGGGCGCCGTTCCCCCCATCCATGCGTCCGGCCCCCTAATCTGCATGCAGGGCGCCGGATGCATGGAGCTTAATGTTTTTTTTTTTTTTTTTTAAATCACCTGATTAGAGCCAGAGGCTTATCATAGGCTTATCATAGGCTTACCTATAGGTACAAGTTGCAGAGGAGGGTTTACTTTCTCTTTAAGCAGGCTGATGGCGTAGGAGGTAGAATACCAGGCTTGCAATGATATGAGCTGTGAGTTTGATTCTCCCTGCCAGCCAGTAATTTATTTATTGGAATTCAGAAGTCAGAGAGTCCATGATAATGTGGGGAACTCGAAGTTCCCGCGAAGAAGCCCATTTGTTCGTCATTCGAAGAAATGAGCGAACAGCCAATGTTCAGAGTCAAACTTACGTTAAACTCTAAGCTCATCCTATCTAGCACTATTGGGGTTATTTGTATATATATAGTTACACACAGGACTACTAGACTGCAATTGTTAAGATTGATACTCCCTGAGGCTTGGAGACACATTGAGTGGGAGTGTTACCCTCGCTGCTTCATGAAGCTATAGTGGGAGAGATTTTCCACATTTTTGGAGTTTGTGGGAAAACAAAAGAAATCAGGAGGACAGAGCTCCCCCTGTTGAGGAAACACCTGAACTCACTCCTGACCCTTTTGATTGCAAAGTTGAAGGGAAAACTGTTGGTATGTCCAAGGAAGGGGTAGATCCTTTTCCTTTCTCTGTAATGGCTGGGAAGCAGGAGGCACTATAATCTAATTCAGAGCTAGAGAGTAATGAACAAGGAATTATCTCTGGTTCTAATACTGAAAGTGGACAGAGAGGAGGATTTTTGTACAGAACAACTAGAAGACTCCACACTTATAGCCAGAGAAAACAATAAAATGATTGATGGGGAACCTGTTGAACCTAATGTAGGGGTGTCTTTTCCCTACATAGCTCTTAAAAATAACTTGCTGTATGAAGTGGTAAAGCAAGGGAAGGAGGCGGTGGAGCAGCTAGTGGTCCCCAAACCCTATCATCAGATGGTATTTGATTTAGTCTGGTCTAGGTCACATGAAGATGTCAAGGAATAATGTGAATCATCTCATGAGTGTTACTATTCTGCACCATAGCCCCATTTTGCACTCCACTGGTACTGTTACTGATTATTAAAATGTATTTTGAAAGAATTGGCATGGTACTGGTGGAACCAGTGGTAAAGTCTGCCAGGAATCATCAACATATACTGGTAAGACTGGACTATGCCACATGGTATCCTATATCCATTCCCTTGCGCAATACCTCAGCTAAGGCTATTCTCAAAGAGCTTGTCCAGGTATTTAGTCACATGGTTATTCCAAAAGAGATAATAACAGATTTATTTCCAGAGTCACTAAAGAATTGTGTAAGTTGTTCAATGTCTCCCTTCTCCGTACCTCTGTCTACCACGACCCAAACTGATGGTCTTGTGGAAAGGTTTAATAAGATGCTCAAGAACATGTTAAAAAAAGGTGGTGGACAAAGATGGGAGAAATTGGGATTTTTTTATGGCTGTATCTCATGTTTGCTATACGGAAGGTACCTCAGGCATCTACAAGTTACTCCCCTTTTGGACTACTCTATGGAAGACTTCCCAGGGGATTGCTAGATGTTGCAAAAGAAACAAGGGAGGGAGAGACCACAGGAGGTATAAATACCCTGTTTCCCTGAAAATAAGCCCTACCCCGAAAATAAAACCTAGCATGATTTTCAGGGATGGCTGCAAAATAAGCCCTACCCCGAAAATAAGCCCTAGTAAAATCCTTGATCTCAGCTCCTCTGTCTGCAGTATTCAGAGAGGGAAAGTAGAGCTCCAGAGGGTCACGTGAGCGCCCAGCGGCGCTGTAAATAAGGTATTTTCCACAATAAAGTTGACAAAATAGATTACATAATTTTACAATGACTTTATCCAAGGTTTATTTTTGGGAATGAATAAACATAAGCATTGAACAGAATGTCATAATGCTGATTTCTGAGCTGACAGGGGGAGAGAACTTTTTTTTTAACATTTTATTGTTTTATTCTAGGCTTTTTAGAACATAGAGAGGGCTAAATGACACAGCACAAGCACTGTGCTGTCTATCATGCTTTAAAGGATCAGGATATTTATTTTAGGGTTACAATCATTTGAAGATAGTCATTGTACATACCGTAAATAAGACATCCCCTGAAAATAAGCCCTAGTGTGGTTTTTGAAGCCAAATTTAATATAAGACCCGGTCTTATTTTCGGGGAAACACGGTAAAACAGGACTGCAGCAAGAGGTTGCTCTAACCTGGGACTCAGGAAGCCAAAACCCGAGAGAGCGCTGTATGTGAAAGACTGCTCTGTAAGACAAATAAAAGGTTTGCTTAATGCTTGTGTAGCAATATTTTCAGGCCTTGGGCCTGATGTGGGTCTGCCATAAGTACCGGTAACACTCCCAACACATTTAAGTTGTGAACCCAGGTGTGAGAACTGAGACAATGACCATTCCGGCATCTTTGGTTTGTTTTGTTTTATTGAATTTAGGGGATGGGAGAAGGGAATGAGTGGGATACTCCTCTGGCTCAACTAGGTACACTTTGGGACACTTGAAGAAAAATTCCTGTTGGCACTGTCTTGACGCCAGCTGAATGCCGACCAACGCTTCCTGATGCCTATAGATACTGTAGTACTGAAACTGTGCTGGAACCTCGACTTTAATTCAGAAGAACCAGGACTGTAGAACACTAGACTCCTGACACTGCTTTAGCTCAAAAGTCACTGAACAGCTCCCTCCAGCCCTGCACTGGCTGAGGTAGCTCTGTGTAGGTACTTGTGCTGCTGCAACTCTTAACTTATACACTTCCCACTGTACACTGACTCTTCAGGGCCCAAACTACAGGCGCTCCCTTTCACACTTCAGGGTCCTCTACCAAGGTAACCCCTCTAATACTTCAGGGTCCTCTGACTAGGCACCCCCTTTAACCACTAGTTGACTCCTGGATCCCTAGAACCTTCTCCAGAGTGGTCCCCTCTGACACTAGGCAGACCCCCAGGGGTAGTCCACAGTACTCACGACCTTTGTAGGCTTTACTGGAACTGGACCCCTCTCCCTCCTGGGACTCTGCTTCCCGCAAAAGATGCTGCGTCATGCGTTCCCTTCAAACTTATACCCACTGCCAGAATCCTGTGCGGCAGGACCTGCCTTCTGGGGTAGATACAAGCCTGACTGAGCCACTCATTGGGTTTCCTCCACTGCCCTATGAGAATCCTCTCACAGAGCCAGTGGGGAGACTCCCCTCTAAGTAACCTCACCTGGGAGACATGACAGTCCAGCTGAAATCATGGCCCTGCTGTTAAGCAGCCAAGGCCCACTATACTTTACCTAACACCTACCTGTAGGGTGCTACACTTATTTTTTTTTGTGTGTGGGAAACCCTTCACCCATGAGGTAGGGACCAGTATTGTTTAGTTAGTGTCTGGATGGCAATGATTTATTTTCTTTTTTTCCATAAGGATTTTGTGACGGTACTAACTGTCACTATGAGTGAAAGACAGATAAGTAATGGTTTGGATTGCTTAAATATTTGTCAGCAAAATCTTCATATAGAAATATGAAGATTTAATACCACCTTACACAGTGTATTCCATGCTTGGCTGTGAGAGAGACACAACGACTGTCATTCGCAGACTTCACTATTGTTTGTGTATTGGGAGGGAATGTGTATTGCCCTGTCTCATTGTTAAGTGTTAATGACCTCCCATTGTTCTGTCTGTTTGCCTTAGAAACGTATTATGGGATGTATATAGGTATGTGGATTGGATGCTAAGGGGGAGGGGGGATTGTCCCACATTGTATATTTTTGTGTACACTGTATGAGAGTGTAAATCTCTGTTCCTATTGGATGGTGAATGGTACGTCCAGTCTTCAACAAGGTCCACCTGGGTGGTAACCTTGTGGGTGAAAACTGTATATAAGTTTGTTCAATAAAGTTGTTCTAGAGTTACTTCACCCTCAATCTAGAGTCCTGTCTCTCATTGGGGGAATCGGCTACAAGGCATTGATATGTCCTCCATACTGCCTTGGATAATCCCTAAACTCTTGTAAGAGCTTGTATAAGAGCATGTTCTGCTGCACTCTCTGGGGAAAGAGAGGTTCACCCACGGGAACCTGGAGCCTTGTCATAGGTCCAGGGTGGGTAGGAGATTGCGAGACCCTAACCAAGCTGCGGCGGTTTGTGGGGTCTGAAGTGGTTACGGTGTCTGGTGGAGTGCTTGGAGCCCCTCTGGAAGCACTAGGAGCATCTGTCAACTGAGGTACCTGGTCCAGGGTGTCCTGTTCTGTTACAGATTTATTTTCTGTTTTGTTGGTTTTGCTGTACAACCTTTTTAATAAAACTGACTACAAGTCAGAATTTGAAGAAAAGACCTGCCTTTGTACTGCCTTTCAGGGAAGGTGATCCCCAATGTAGCTAACCCCCACACCCTCAAAAAAGGTTTTTAAATGTGTAAAAAAGGAGGGCCAAGATTATACAACCAGTAAAAGGTAAACGAAGGTCCACCTTAACAGGTAATGAAGGTGTTGAGAAAAAAATGCATACACACATGTATTGCCAAGTGTTTATTTTTCATGCACAGTGGATAGATACATTTGTATGATTAGATTACTTTGTGCTAACGCATGCTCAGATCTACCCAGTTAAAGCTCATTGTAATAGGAAAATGCCTTATATAAAATATACTGTATAAACTAAGTACAGAAACAAGAACTGCCACATGTATTGATTACCTAATAATAAACACATATCCAACTGTAATCTCATATGATATTTTGATTTAACAATTAAGGCAAACATAAAAATAATCGTCAGCATTTGCATAGGTGTGATTATTTCATTTGTAATACTAACAAAGAAATACATTGACCATTCATGTTAAAAAGCAGGATTAAAGTCTTCATAATGGTATTAGTAGGTATGTAAAAGTTGCTTTAGATTTTTGATAGTGCCACATAAATTGAACAACATAGTACAGTGCTTTAATAAATACCATGCAAATCATAAAATATGTTCTAGGAAACTCAACTTTTCATTAGATCCTTTAATTCAACTATTGTAAAACTATGAAAGGAAGTCTCCCGATAGAAGCCACGATATACAGACAAAGCTATGTGTTGTCGCCTCCCCCCCCCCCCAAAAAAAAAATAAAAATAAAAAAATGGTTCAGGTGTTTCCAGTGAAGGTTTCTGTTCATACTAAATCATACAATGACATTGTAGACAACTGTGCTCTTCCAATTCTTGTGGTAACAGCTTGGAGAAGACCTTTTTCATTTCCAGCATTGCTGTGTCCTGTGTACAAAGACAGGTCTGTAAAGACATGGTGCGACCTGACCTTAACCCTACTGAACACCTGACCTCAAAGATGTTCTTTTGGATGATGGCGGGTTCTAGCCTTCCCCCGTACTTTCAGACTTGTGGCAACGGTCTTGTAAATATCATTTTCAGTTCCAGCATGACTGTGCACAAATCCAGCTCCATAAAGACATGGTTTGACCAGTTTGGTGTGAAGAAACTTGATTGTCCTGCAGAGAGCCCTGGCTGCAACCCTACTGAACACCTTTGGGATGAATAGGAACAATGATGAGCCAAGTCTTCTCTTGCAACATCAGGACCTCACTAAAGGGCTCAAATTCCCACAGACGCCTTCCAAAATCTTGTGGAAAGTTTTCCAAGAAGAGAGGAAAGGGGGAAAATAATTTTTATGGTGTTGTACTAGAATGCCCAACAAACTAATATACAGTATGTCCCAAAAGTGTGTACACCCCTCACATTTTTGTAAATGTTTTATTATATATTTTCATGTGACAACACGGAAGAAATGATACTTTGCTAAAATGTAAAGTAGTGAGTGTACAGCTTGTATAACAGTGTAAATTTGCTGTCCCCTCAAAATAACTCAACACACAGCCATTCATGTCTAAACCACTAGCAACAAAAGTGAAAATGTCCATATTGGGCCCAAAGTGTCAATATTTTGTGTGGCCACCATTATTTTCCAGCAATGCCTTAACCCCCTTGGGCATGGAGTTCACCAGAGATTCACAGGTTGCCAATGGATGCCTCTTCCATTCCTCCATGACGACATCACATAGCTGGTGGATGTTAGAGTCCTTGTGCTCCTCCACCTTCCATTTGAGGATGGCCCACAGATGCTCAATAGGGTTTAGGTCTGGAGACATGTTTGGCCAGTCCATCACCTTTACCCTCAGCTTCTTTAGTAAGTCAGTGTTCGTCTTGGAGGTGTTTGAGGTCGTTATTATGTAGGATTACTGCCCTGCGGCCAGGTCTCCGATGGGAGGGGATCATGCTCTGCTTCAATATGTCACAGTACATGTTGGCATTCATGGTTCCCTCAATGAACTGTAGCTCCCCAGTGCTGGCAGCACTCATACAGCCCCAGACCATTACACCCCCACCACCATGCTTGACTGTAGGCAAGACACACTTGTCTTTGTACTCCTCACCTGGTTGCCGGCACACACGCTTGACACCATCTGAACCAAATAAGTTTATCTTGGTCTCATCAGACCACAGGAGATGGTTCCAATAATCCATGTCCTTAGTCTGCTTGTCTTCAGCAAACTGTCTATGGGCTTTCTTGTGCATCATCTTTAGAAGAGGCTTCCTTCTGGGACGACAGCCATGCAGACTGATTTCATGCAGTGTGCAGCATATGGTTTGAGCACTGACAGGCTGACCCCCCCCCCCCCCGACCCCTTCAACCTCTGCAGCAATGCTGGCAGCACTCATAAGTCTATTTCCCAAAGACAATCTCTGGATATGATGCTGAGCCTGTGTACTCAATTTCTTTGGTCGGCCATGGCGAGGCCTGTTCTGAGTGGAACCTGTCCTGTTAAACCATTGTATGGTCTTGGCCACCGTGCTACCACTCAGTTTCAGAGTTTTGGAAATCTCCTTATAACCTAGGCCATCTTTGTAGACCAACAATATTTTTTTTCAGATCCTCACAGAGTTCTTTGCCATGAGGTGCCATGTTCAACCTCCAATGACCAGTATGAGAGAGTGAGAGTGATAACACCAAATTGAATGCACCTGCTCCCCATTCACACCTGACTCTTGTCACATGACACCGGGGAGGGAAAATGGCTAATTGGGCCCAATTTGGACATTTTGACTTAGGGGTGTACTCACTTTTGTTGCCAGCAGTTTAGACATTAATGGCTGTGCGTTGAGTTATTTTGAGGGGACAGTAAATTTACACTGTTATACAAGCTGTACACTCACTACTTTACATTGTAGTAAAGTGTAATTTCTTCAGTGTTGTCACATGAAAAGATAGAATAAAATATTTACAAAAATATAAGGGGTGCACTTACTTTTGGGAGATACTGTAGGTGTGATTATCAGTGTTCCACAAACATTTGGCCATATAATGTATAATTAACTTCAAATTCTTAAACAACAATATGCAGGAGAAAGAGAAACAAGTTAAACACAGAAATACAGAAGTCTGCTGAGCCTGAAGTAGATTATCAGTAATGAAAATAGCCAAATAATGTCATTCTGGTTTTCTTCGTATACCAGGGCATTGTTTAACCATTAGATGATAGACATACATTTCATTGTATCTTGTCATATATTGAAGGTTTTCTGGAGACTTTTCTTTGCAATCTCCCTGGTCAGACTGTTCCATTCTTCAGGATAGTCAGCTGATTTAGCATTATACTCTGCTGCAAACTGATTATTGTACTCTTTGAGAACAAATTTCCAGTAGTCAGAAGCTTCAATACTCTCATCAGGTTGAATTTTCCAGTCTGGGTAATAATCTCTATAATTCTTGTAGGCATAATATTTCTCATTTGTGAGCTCATTCTTAAACATTGCATTGCCAACCACTAGGGTAGAGCAAATATCATGACAAAGAACTTCTGTTGTGGCCCATCTGTAAGTTCCTAGTCCTTGTGGGCGATGTACAGATGCAAAGTGCTCCTTGTGGTCCGTCCCTCCAGCCTCACAGGGGACTTTGCAGAAAGGACATTGCTTCCCGCACCCAAACACCCTCTTGAAAAGTTCATCCTGAGGCTTCACTTTAAGTCTGGAAAGAACATCTTCTGTACTCAGAGATTTCAGTTCTGCTTGGATCTCTTCTTCTGTATCATTCAAGCTGATTCTCATATATTTAATAAAGTCTTCAATACTTACTGAATTTTCAAAAATAATTGCTTTGATTGTCTGCTGCGGTAATACCAGATCGCTGTGCAATTTCTCACACAGATGGGACAAAAAATCTGAAACACCTTGAAGGTTTATAGTTGGGGGATTTTTGAGACTAGATCTGACCCGTTCCATGATATCAGACAGAATTTTGTCTTGTAAAGTACTGATATTTTTATATTCCTTTACAATATAGTTAGTTATCCAAGATTTTACAAAGTTTTTATAGTCACTTGAGTATTCCACATAGTTTTCAAAAATGTTTTCTTCCAGGAGGCTCTCTAGAACAGTGAACTGGAAAAACATTCTAGAAGTATATTTTTCAGAACCTTTGCTATTTGTGATGTCATCTACCATTTCAATTCCAAGTTTCCTGTAAATATGATCAGTTAGCGATGGCTTAAAACAATTCCTGCAGATCCGCTCAGCAAGGCTCTTGCTTTCATTTTTCTTCCGAAAAACATTTTTGAATGTATCAAAGTATAGGGGCTTCAGTGAATTGAGTCTAGCATGGGGGTCATTATTTTTTAAAAAGTTCAAATGCATTGTCTGAAAATCAACAAGAACGTGCCCCAAAATGTCCAACTTCAAGTCTAATTCATAAACAGCTGAAAAATAATTCTTTGCATCATCATGTTGACAGCTTTCATCAATCATCTTCAATATTTCTCTGCAGTATGTGTCATCATAGTCAGCATCTTTGTGTGTTTGTTTTCTTGAATACTTAATGCATTTACGCAACACACTCTGAAAAAAATCTTCATATCGGAATTCCCCTTTCCATTTCCTATATACTTGGTTAAATTGATTAAAAATTGTGCGTGCGTGTTGATAAAGTGATGGATTCCGCTGCCCCCTGGGTTTGGGAAAATGTTTTGTCTTCTGTAATTTTTCATTAGCACCAGAACCTCTCTCTTTCATGTCCTTGGTGAGCACTAGGAACATCTCTCCCTCAATGTCACGCTCTGGCCGATGATTTACCTTTAGATCATTGACTGCATCTTTCCAGATTCTTTCAAGTTCTTTTTCCAATTCAGCATCATTTGGCTCGTGTTTTTTCTTTCTACACTCTTCTATAAAGTTGTAGACCTTTTGTTCAATTCTTTCGATGTGCTGACTATATAAATGTTCTATCCTGATTTGCTCTTTTTGGATCTGAATAATTTTGTTAAGTTTGTTGGTTGAAGAGTTTTCAAGACTTTTTCTCAAGTTTTGAGCACTGATCTCGAAGTCTGTTTTGTATTTTATTAGTTGGACACAATCTGTCTCTTTACTGAAATACTCTTCCAACCAAGCTAAGATCTTCTTTTCCTCTCTTGTGAGAAGGATTTCTGCTTCTTTTTGACACTCATTGGCTTTGGCTTCCAGTGTTTCGTCAGACTGATTCTTGATCAGTGTCTCAGATTTAATGAACCATTCATGCATCACTTTATTGAATTTCCACTCACGTTCAGAATATTTTTTAGATAACTGGTTGTAGGCTTTTGCTATCACGCTGTTTCTAAAACTGAATATGAAGTTTTCATGTTTTACTGCTCTCCACAAGTCAGATACCCATGAAATGAATTTATTAATGTTTTGTGTCCTATTATGCCTGTCTTTCATGAACTTTAGTAGTTTTTGTTTTAGCTCATTGACATTCTCACTGTACGCACTGCTGACTGAAGCCATTGGTGGGACTCCATGCCATAGACCAGCAATATAACAATTGTCATGTTCTAGGTCATACTCCATGATATCAGAAAAACATTTAATCTGAGCCTTGTTCTCCATGGCTGCCACAGTTCTGGTCATTTCATCTAACTGGTCCATCAGCTTCTTCCTCCCCCTCACGTTCATTAATGGAGCTGATACGTCACTCACATTCTGATGTACAAATTGGCAGTTGGGTTTTTTGCCAATTTCTTTCATCCTAAGAAAAGCATGGATGACAATTTGTAAAATATCTTTCATTTCTGTTGTATTTTCCATCGCCATGTTAATTAAGGTGATGTCACTCAATCCAATCACCAGTGTTGCCAGTTCATTATCATGTTCATAGCTGCCATCAAGAGAATCCAATTCCGGAGCTTTCAATCCTTCAGTGTCTATCACCAAAATGAAATCACAGCTCAAATCGTCTTCAAAATTTTCCTTCACCCTCAGAAGAGTCATGAAGGCTCCTCGTGTACATCGTCCGCTGGCCACCGGGAACTGCAACCCAAACATGGTGTTCAGAAGGGTGGACTTCCCTGTGCTCTGCACTCCAAGAACTGTTATTACTCTCAGTCTGCTTTTTTCTTTGACTTTCTTGTCCAATTCTTTCAGTACATCTTTTATCCACTGTAAAGGAATTCTGGAGGCTTCTCCATCTATAAGCTCCAGAGGAAATCCATCCAACAGGAGATCCACAGCTATTTCAGGAAGAGATTCAAAGTTTATGTCTGTTGATCTTCCCTTTATTCCCATGTGATGCCAGGCTTCATAGAACTGACCCACTTCTCTCAGAAAGTGCTCAATACCCAATGAACTGTCAGATATCCTCTGATCCAATTCGGCAAGCTCTTTTTGCTTGCCAGGTACATTACACGTTTCTTTATACTGAGCTTGTAAAGGGTAAAGACATTTTCTTGCCTCAACATCAAGATTAAATTTTAACCACTGTAAAAAATAAAACTTTTCGGATTGATTTGATGATGTAATTGCATTTACAAATTTGGATATTCCACTTGGAATGTCACATTTCCGTTGTTCTTGTCTTATTAGATCACACTGTTTTCGGAGGTTAGATTTGTATTTTTCCCCATTACTATTCCCTTGTCCTTTCATTTGGCACATCTCCTTTTCTAATTTTGCCATTTGTATCAGCGGCTCTGCTTGAAGTTTCATTGTATCTTTTTTGTATTGCACAACATCTTCTATTTCATCTGTTATCTCTTTTGCTTTCAGTTTTGCTTTCTGACATTCTTCAAAGTCCTCATCTATCCAGATCCCATGTTTGGAGGCTTCATTGGCCATGTTTTCTAGACTGAGAGTTTTGAAGGTATTTTGAACTATTGACAGAAGTGACGAAAAAAGCTTCAGACCAGCTGTTGTCTCATTTGTATTTCTTGGAATCAATAAAATATTGTCTTGGGTTAAACTAAGCACAGGTGCCAAGAGCTTTATTCTTTCTTCTGTGTCCTCCATCATTTTGTTGTCCTCCGGGATAATAATCAAGAGATATTTTGTATCATGGCTGTTATACTTCATTAACAGCTCATACTGGTCTTCACTGATACTTTCTGTAAGAATCACAATGACTGATGAGATTTCTGTCAGAAAGTTGAGCTGCTTCACGTTAGACTCAAGTTTTCCTCGAAGATTTGTAAAAGCCACGGGCTCTGGAAATTTTCCTTTACCACCAGGAAAATACCAGGAAATTTCCACCAACCCGTCTGATATTTTCCTCTCAGCATTTCCACCTTCCATATCCCTGTGGATAAAATGTTCATGTTGGTGTTGTGTTGTGCCCAGAAGCTGATTTAAAACCTTTGACTTTGATAGCCTACAATTCCCCAGTCTTACAAATGAGATAGTTGGCATGGGAACTTTAACCAAGCTGCTCTCTTTAACTCCTTTGTTGTCTTTTAATGATTGAGGTCTCCATTTCTTTACTATGCCCCTCATTGCCCACAGCATGAAGGTGCATTCTGGGCCATCAGCATCAGGCAGCAGCAGAGGGACGGCAAACTGACACATTGACATTTTAGAGATCATTTCTTGCTGCAGAAAATGGTCTGAGCAATGAAAGGCAGCTGAGACCACATCTAGAGGGTGGATGTAACTGAATAAGTCACTTTCAATAAGAAACATTAGGCTGTCATTCCTATTATGCTCACTATTATCTGATTTCGTAAAAAGCTTATTTATATTTCTGGCTTCTCCATTTAGTGACATCAGACTTCTTACAAAATACCACAATGCATTATCATCAGAGGGGTCTTCTGTCATTAAACTTTCTGGACCAATTTCAAGAACTTTCTGTAGGGTCAGTTTTAAGATTGGTTTAGTTTCAATCTTCATCTTCTCCAGCAGCTCCTTGAACACAATTTCTTTCTCTAGAAATAGGTACAAACAGATGTAATTATCGTCAATAGAAAAATAACAAAAATGTTTACACACAACATTATGAGTGGTAGATTGGCATTTCTCAAATGTAAACAAAAAAATAATGATTTTCTAATATACAAGAAAAGGAAGGTGCCATGCCTACACTGGCCAATGTACCCAGCAAGCCAACACCACATCCCTATTGATACATTGGACAAGGAAAAATAAAATGGTATCACTATCCCTGCGGACTCTATTTGTGCCCCAGAGTGACCGCTACAGATGGGCGTGAACCAAATGGTGGGATTTTAAGGGTGAGGCTTGTAAGGGTATATGTTTGAGATAAATAATTCAAAAACAAGATAAAATTATAATTTTTATTACAAATTCGATAAAAACAATCACATACAGTGATACATCTTGATATCGCAAAGATACTTAAATGTACATAGAACCATTGAAAGGTGCTAGGGGTCACTAGTGTCCAACATGTTTCGCCGGAAGGCTTCTTCTGGGACAATACAGGAATGGTGACCTCTGCTGGTTCTAAGTATGAATAACATACAGTCAGTTTACAAAAATATACCCAGTTAATTACAATCAGATATAGAAATTCCAGTGTAGTAGGGCTCACCACAAGTTGTATCTAGAGCAAAGCAGCCATATCAGCGTCCGTGTATCAGGGATCACAGCGATCCATCCAATGGCGGGTAATGACCCTGAACTACAAAGTCCAGCCAGACCTGACCCCGCTACTTTAACAGGAACTGGACCGAGCTCGGTCGAACGGGAGTAAATCTGAAAAAAACAGCATTCCATAAAAGGAAGAAGCTAGTTACTAAAAATCCCATATGATACTAAAATCAAGTGTATATAGGTACGTTACCCACGTTCTCCAAAAGTAGGGCCATAGCAGTGAAAAGATCATGCTTAGGTTGTGGAAGAGAAAAGGGGGCTATATAGAGTGATAAGGCAAGGAAACGAGAGGGGTTGATGAAGCCTGGAGTGCACAAACACCATGTGGGAGATAGAGATGTAGCATATGGTCATAGACCAGGTGCAGACCAATGGTAACCAAAAGGTTAAAAGTGTGCAGGATTATTGAGAGTGAACTGAAAGATAAGTCCGATTAGGAACCTACCCAGAAAGTGAATATTGAGAGGAGGGGGTGAAAACACATTTAGCCAGCAGAGATTGTGAAGAAAAAATGCTATTATCGCCGTACAAATGGGAGATCGTTGTAGTAAAACTTACCTCATGTGCTCCGGTTGATTGGTAACGGACAGCCGCGCCACTAGTCGTGGCCTGTCTGTACCATATTCCGCTCGGCGTTATAAGCGCGGTCCCACCGGAAGTGATGAGGTACCTCATGACCTCCAACTGGTCACTTCCGGTGCGGGCGCCATCTAGCGGTCCCAATCAGAGCTGCACCGCAACAAAGAGGTACAGATGAGTGGGAACGCTGTACATCCGATATCAAAAGAAAGCGGACTCGGGGAAAAAATGTGGGAGGAGAAGAGTGGTATAAATCTCGGCAACACCACCCCCGGCTTGGCGCCCAAGCTCCTGTCAAAAAAGAGATAAGCAGGGAAAGGGGTGGAACATTGGATTTAGTCACGATTTGATCCTATATTGACACACGGACTCCGATCTCATAAAGCTGCAAAAAATAAGAGGAAAACAAAGAAAAAAAAGAAAAAATATAAATATCATAAGATAATATGTATTAATACTTCACAGCACATGAGCAATATGTGCTGCGATTAATCAATTATGAACAACATATGATTAATGACATGGAAGGTATACAATAGTATCCTATCCTGAATTCTGGCAACACGATGGATTACTGTGATGTTAATACAGTATTTCGGTTTGTCTAAATGCTGAATCAATAGGTACATGGACAATATGGACAATACAAGGCATGATCACATGAGGAGTTTCAGGAAGAACGGAGGGTGGGGAGTTTTTTATTAATCTTATGGTTACATGTATATAGTAGGCAATAATACAGCCCTAGATTCATTCCAAAAAAGGTTTGAATGATAAGGCCGTATTTAAACCTGGTGGCCTAGTGGCCTGTAATTTATAGATCCACTTTACTTCTGCCTTAAGAATTGCATTGTCATAATTACCCCCTCTGGGGTTCCTCTTAATTGCTTCTAATACAATGAATTTAATGAAGTGGGGGTCGAAATTATGATTCAGGCCTACATGCCTACAAATGGGTGTAGACATAAGTCCAGTGTCCATATAGTACAGATGGTCTTGGATGCGTTTCGCAAAGGGTATAATTGTTTTCCCTACATAAAACGCCCCACAGAGGCATGTAGCTAAGTAAACAACACCCTCAGTAAGGCAAGTAGCCCTAAACCTAGGTCTCAAAATCCCTCCCCGAGGTAGGAGGGAGGTGTACCCCTCTTTCACCCAGGGGCATTCTGAGCATTGGCCACATATGTAAGTACCATAGCCCCCCACTGCTCCATAATAATCTTCCTCCTTCTTTGGTTTGTGATGACTATGTACAAGTTTGTCTCTAAGTGAGGCAGATTTACGATAAACTATCTCTGGGTAGGGTTTGATGTATTTTGAGACCGTAATATCGTCTGCTAAGAAATGCCAATTGTTGTCCAAGATTTTACGTATGGTTTGGTGTTGGGAGCTGTATTTAGTGACTAATTTAGTAGTATTTGGGGGTTTAGTCTGACGTGACCCAAAAATAAGCCTATCTCGTGGTTGGAGATTAGCTCTTTGATACACTTTTTTAAGTAATTTCTTGCTGTAGCCACGGACCAAGAGCCTTTGCTGTAGGGCCTTAGCTTCTTGTTTATAGTCATCATCCAGAAAGCAGTTACGTTGTATTCTAAGATATTGTGAATACGGGATACTGCGTATTAGGGATCGCGGGTGACTACTAGTATAATGAAGTATAGTGTTTCCTGCCGTATTTTTACGGTATAGGGAGGTGTAAATATTGCCCTCAGGTGTAAGATATATTGTAGTGTCAAGAAAGGCTATTTGTTGGGTATCATATTGAACAGTGAATTTTAAATTATAATTATTGTTGGATATGAAGTCCATAAATTCCAGAAGAGTGGACACCGAGCCTGCCCATACAATGATGACGTCGTCGATATACCTGCGCCACAACACTAGGTGGCGCAGGTATATCGAAGCGCCATCATTGGCAAACAGCTCCCTTTCCCACCCCCCCAGGTACAGGTTGGCATACGATGGGGCACAGGCAGTCCCCATCGCTACCCCCTGTACCTGGAGGTAAGTGGTTTCGCCGAATACAAAGATATTGGATCTGAGGATATGGTTCAGTAGTTGAAGTGTAAAGTCTGCCAGCGCCCAAGTGCGATGGGTCTGTTCCTTAACAAAGGTGGTAATAACCTCGATACCTCTGGTATGGGGGATACTAGAATAGAAACATAGAAACATAGAAACATAGAATGTGTCGGCAGATAAGAACCATTTGGCCCATCTAGTCTGCCCAATATATCTGAATCCTATGAATAGTCCCTGGCCCTATCTTGTATGAAGGATAGCCTTATGCCTATCCCATGCATGCTTAAACTCCTTCACTGTATTTGCAGCTACCACTTCTGCAGGAAGGTTATTCCATGCATCCACTACTCTCTCAGTAAAGTAATACTTCCTCATATTACTTTTAAACCTTTGCCCCTCTAATTTAAAACTGTGTCCTCTTGTGGTAGTTTTTCTTCTTTTAAATATGCTCTCCTCCTTTACCGAGTTGATTCCCTTTATGTATTTAAATGTTTCTATCATATCCCCTCTGTCTCTTCTTTCTTCCAAGCTATACATGTTAAGGTCCTTTATCCTTTCCTGGTAAGTTTTTTCCTGCAATCCATGTACTAGTTTAGTAGCTCTTCTCTGAACTCTCTCTAGAGTATCTATATCCTTCTGGAGATATGGCCTCCAGTACTGCGCACAATACTCCAAGTGAGGTCTCACCAGTGTTCTGTACAGCGGCATAAGCACTTCTCTCTTTCTACTGCTTATACCTCTCCCTATACATCCAAGCATTCTGCTGGCATTTCGTGCTGCTCTATTACATTGTCTTCCCACCTTTAAATCTTCTGAAATAATTACTCCTAAATCCCTTTCCTCAGATACTGAGGTCAGGACTGTGTCAAATATTCTATATTCTGCCCTTGGGTTTTTACGCCCCAGGTGCATTATCTTGCACTTATCCACATTAAATTTCAGTTGCCAGAGTTCTGACCATTCTTCTAGTTTTCCTAAATCCTTTTCCATTTGGCGTTTCCCTCCAGAAACATCAACCCTGTTACATATCTTTGTGTCATCAGCAAAAAGACAAACCTTACCATCGAGGCCTTTTGCAATATCACTTATGAAGATATTAAACAAAATTGGTCCCAGTACAGATCCCTGAGGTACCCCACTGGTAACATGACCTTGTTCTGAATGTTCTCCATTGACTACAACCCTCTGTTGTCTGTCACTCAGCCACTGCCTAATCCACTCAACAATATGGGAGTCCATGCTCAATGACTGCAGTTTATTGATAAGTCTTCTATGTGGGACAGTGTCAAAAGCCTTACTAAAATCTAGATATGCAATGTCTACTGCACCTCCACCGTCTATTATTTTAGTCACCCAGTCAAAAAAATCTATAAGATTTGTTTGACATGATCTCCCTGAAGTAAACCCATGTTGTTTTTCATCTTGCAATCCATGGGATTTAAGATGTTCCACAATCCTATCCTTTAATAGGGTTTCCATTAATTTGCCTACTATTGATGTCAGACTCACTGGTCTATAGTTGCTCGATTCCTCCCTACTACCTTTCTTGTGAATGGGCACGACATTTGCCAATTTCCAATCTTCCGGGACGACTCCTGTTACTAATGATTGGTTAAATAGATCTGTTAATGGTTTTGCCAGCTCACCACTAAGCTCTTTTAATAATCTTGGGTGTATCCCATCAGGACCCTGTGACTTATTTGTCTTCACTTTAGACAGCAATCTTAGAATGTCTTCCTCTGTAAAGACACATGCATCAAATGATTCATTAGTCATCCTTTCAAGTGGAGGTCCTTCTCCTTCTTTTTCTTCTGTAAAAACTGAACAGAAGTATTCATTAAGGCAGTCAGCTAGCCCTTTATTTTCTTCTACATACCTTCCGTCCTTTGTTTTTAATTTAGTTATTCCTTGTTTTAATTTCCTTTTTTCATTTATATATCTGAAGAATGTCTTATCCCCCTTTTTCATAGACTGAGCTAGTTTTTCTTCTGCCTGCGCTTTAGAAGTTCTTATAACTTGCTTGGCCTCTTTCTGCCTAATCTTGTAGATTTCCTTATCTTCATTGCTCTGGGTTTTTTTATAATTACAAAATGCTAGCTTTTTATTTTTAATGATTTGGGCCACTTCTGCTGAGTACCACAGTGGTCTCTTCCTTTTTTTGCTTTTACTGACAAGTCTAATGCAATTTTCTGTTGCCTTCAATAATGCACCTTTTAAGTAGTCCCATTTCTCCTGGACTCCATGTAATCCGTTCCAGTCTGATAAGGACTCATTTATGACTAATTTCATTTTTGAAAAGTCTGTTTTTCTAAAATCTAAAACTTTTGTTTTTGTGTGGTGTGACTCTTTCACAGTTCTTATATTAAACCACACTGACTGGTGATCACTAGATCCCAAGGTTTCGCCTACAATGACATCATATACCGAATCCCCATTTGTGAATACCAGATCCAAAATGGCCTCCCTCCGGGTTGGCTCCTCAACCACTTGTTGCAGAGACAACCCCAGTAGGGAATTTAGAATATCTGTATCTGGTAGAACTTGCTATTTTGGTTTTCCAGTTTATATCTGGAAGATTGAAATCTCCCATAATGATAACTTCTCCTTTCATTGTCATTTTAGCTATTTCTTCAACTAGTAGATCATCTAGTTCTTTAACTTGACCAGGTGGTCTATATATCACACCTACACGAGTTACTGCATGATTAGCAAACTGCAACGTAACCCAAACTGACTCTATGTTGGCCTCACCAACTTGTATTAGGTTAGATTTAATGCTATCTTTCACATACAGGGCCACTCCTCCTCCTTTCTTGCCTACTCTGTCTCTTCTGTATAAAGAGTACCCTGGTATGGTTATGTCCCAGTCATTTCTTTCATTAAACCATGTCTCCGTAACAGCCACTAAATCTACATTCTCAGATGTTATTATTGACCCAAGTTCATTGATTTTTTTACCTAAACTGCGAGCATTTGTAGACAGGACTCTGAGCTTATCATTTCTTAACCTCTGTGCTTCTGACCTGTTCTGGCATAGAGGGCCTCAATGTCAAGGGTGACCAGAAGAGAGCCACCAGGGACACTGAGACCCTCCAGAACTCTCAAGAGCTCTAAAGTATCCCTGAGGTATGAAGGTAGGCCCATAACATGTGGGCGTAGTTGGTCATCAACGAACCTACTGGAAGGTTCAGTGATAGAACCGATGCCTGAAACAATTGGGCGCCCTGGAGGTGTTTCGAGGCTTTTATGTACTTTGGGTAACGCATAAAACGTTGGCAAGATTGGCCACTTAACGTTTAAATAGTCATACAGTTCTTGGTTGATCACATGAGACTGTAAGGCATTAAAGATTATAGATTTAAATTTACCCTTCATAATATCAACTTCCTCGATAGATACTGGTCTATACCATTCTTCATTTTTTAGAATATCGAGACACATGGTCTCGTACTGATGCCTGTCCATGACGACCACGTTGCCACCCTTATCCGAGGGTTTAATGACAACGAGGTCGTCATGGATGAGGTCATCTAAAGCAGTCCTTTGGGGGGCCGACAGGTTAGAGGCCCCAAGTAGGGGGGCCTCCAATCTGTCGATCTCCTTCTGGGTGTGCTTCACAAAAGCCCAAATAGCTGGGCATCCAAGACCATCTGTACTATATGGACACTGGACTTATGTCTACACCCATTTGTAGGCATGTAGGCCTGAATCATAATTTCGACCCCCACTTCATTAAATTCATTGTATTAGAAGCAATTAAGAGGAACCCCAGAGGGGGTAATTATGACAATGCAATTCTTAAGGCAGAAGTAAAGTGGATCTATAAATTACAGGCCACTAGGCCACCAGGTTTAAATACGGCCTTATCATTCAAACCTTTTTTGGAATGAATCTAGGGCTGCATTATTGCCTACTATATACATGTAACCATAAGATTAATAAAAAACTCCCCACCCTCCGTTCTTCCTGAAACTCCTCATGTGATCATGCCTTGTATTGTCCATATTGTCCATGTACCTATTGATTCAGCATTTAGACAAACCGAAATACTGTATTAACATCACAGTAATCCATCGTGTTGCCAGAATTCAGGATAGGATACTATTGTATACCTTCCATGTCATTAATCATATGTTGTTCATAATTGATTAATCGCAGCACATATTGCTCATGTGCTGTGAAGTATTAATACATATTATCTTATGATATTTATATTTTTTCTTTTTTTCTTTTTTTTCTTTGTTTTCCTCTTATTTTTTGCAGCTTTATGAGATCGGAGTCCGTGTGTCAATATAGGATCAAATCGCGACTAAATCCAATGTTCCACCCCTTTCCCTGCTTATCTCTTTTTTGACAGGAGCTCGGGCGCCAAGCCGGGGGTGGTGTTGCCGAGATTTATACCACTCTTCTCCTCCCACATTTTTTCCCCGAGTCCGCTTTCTTTTGATAGCGGATGTACAGCGTTCCCACTCATCTGTACCTCTTTGTTGCGGTGCAGCTCTGATTGGGACCGCTAGATGGCGCCCGCACCGGAAGTGACCAGTTGGAGGTCATGAGGTACCTCATCACTTCCGGTGGGACCGCGCTTATAACGCCGAGCGGAATATGGTACAGACAGGCCACGACTAGTGGCGCGGCTGTACGTTACCAATCAACCGGAGCACATGAGGTAAGTTTTACTACAACGATCTCCCATTTGTACGGCGGTAATAGCATTTTTTCTTCACAATCTCTGCTGGCTAAATGTGTTTTCACCCCCTCCTCTCAATATTCACTTTCTGGGTAGGTTCCTAATCGGACTTATCTTTCAGTTCACTCTCAATAATCCTGCACACTTTTAACCTTTTGGTTACCATTGGTCTGCACCTGGTCTATGACCATATGCTACATCTTTATCTCCCACATGGTGTTTGTGCACTCCAGGCTTCATCAACCCCTCTCGTTTCCTTGCCTTATCACTCTATATAGCCCCCTTTTCTCTTCCACAACCTAAGCATGATCTTTTCACTGCTATGGCCCTACTTTTGGAGAACGTGGGTAACGTACCTATATACACTTGATTTTAGTATCATATGGGATTTTTAGTAACTAGCTTCTTCCTTTTATGGAATGCTGGTTTTTTCAGATTTACTCCCGTTCGACCGAGCTCGGTCCAGTTCCTGTTAAAGTAGCGGGGTCAGGTCTGGCTGGACTTTGTAGTTCAGGGTCATTACCCGCCATTGGATGGATCGCTGTGATCCCTGATACACGGACGCTGATATGGCTGCTTTGCTCTAGATACAACTTGTGGTGAGCCCTACTACACTGGAATTTCTATATCTGATTGTAATTAACTGGGTATATTTTTGTAAACTGACTGTATGTTATTCATACTTAGAACCAGCAGAGGTCACCATTCCTGTATTGTCCCAGAAGAAGCCTTCCGGCGAAACATGTTGGACACTAGTGACCCCTAGCACCTTTCAATGGTTCTATGTACATTTAAGTATCTTTGCGATATCAAGATGTATCACTGTATGTGATTGTTTTTATCGAATTTGTAATAAAAATTATAATTTTATCTTGTTTTTGAATTATTTATCTCAAACATATACCCTTACAAGCCTCACCCTTAAAATCCCACCATTTGGTTCACGCCCATCTGTAGCGGTCACTCTGGGGCACAAATAGAGTCCGCAGGGATAGTGATACCATTTTATTTTTCTTTGTCCAATGATTTTCTAATAGAAATACTAAATTTTAAACCTGCTATTCCATATAATATAATACAGATCCCCAATAATCCCATATCCTACCCATGGTTTGATTATAATCTTGGGTCTAACAGAACTGGGCTGTTTTCATTGATAGGTGCTTGAACGAGAGGATCTGTGCCAGCACTGTATTGTGGAGTGATCTCCTGCCCATCAGTGTCTACATAGTTCTAACACCAATATCATCAATCAGCATGAGCTGCAGCAATACATAAACATGCATTCTGATACAAATCTAGAGATATTTAATCCCACTGACTGATGATTATGGGACATTATTCATCCCTTTATGGACACCAACAGCAGGGCATTATTTATCCTACAAACAGTGACACCAAGTAATTCTTCCTCCAACAGATACAGTCACTAGCAAGGTCTTCCTTCCATGGACAGAAACACCAAGGAATTCTTCATGCCACAGATTACAAATATTGGGGCATTATCCTTCCTTAGACACAAATGCAGGGGTATTCTTCAACTCATTGTGTATAAACCATTGGGCATTTTACCTCCCATAAAATTGTCAATGCATGCTCATATTTGCTTCTATTGAAACTAACATTTGGGCATTCTTTCCACACACACCAAAGATGATGGGGCATTCTTCCTCACTGTGATATCAATGCCATGGCAGTCTTCCTCCCATGAATACCAACATTAACTACTTAAGCCCCGGAAGATTTCACCCCCTTCCTGACCAGGGCCTATTTTGCGATTCGGCACTGCGTGAATTTAACGGACAATTGTGCGGTCGTGTGACACTGTACCTAAACAAATTTGATGTCCTTTTTTTCCCACAAACAGAGCTTTCTTTTGGTGGTATTTGATCACCTGTGCGATTTTTTGATCATGCGCTATAAACAAAAAAAGAGCGACAATTTTGCAAAAATAACAATATTTTTCACATTTTTTATATGAAATTCCCCCCCAAAAAAATGTAAAAATCAAAATTTTTTAACATTTTCAGCCATTTTGTTTCATGCTACATATGTTTGGTAAAAAAAAAAAATCGCAAAAAGCGTATTTTGATTGGTTTGCACAAAAGTTATCGCGTTTACTAACAAAGGGAAAGATTTTTTTCATTTTTGTTGTTTTTTTTTTAACTAGTAATTGCGGTGATCTGCGTTTTTTTTTTTGCGGTACTGCGACATTGCGGCGGACAGATCGGACCCTTGACTGGCATTTTTGACACTTTTGGGGTTACCAGTGACATTACTGCAGTAATCAGTGCTATACATATGCACTGTTACTGTAAAAATTACACTGGCAGTGAAGGAGTTAACTGTATTGGAGAGGGAGGGGTTAAGTGTGTCCTAGGGGCGTGTTTCTAACTGTGATTGGCTGTGGCTACTAGTGTAAGAACAGAGATCAACGGTCCTACATAGTAGAACCGTCTGATCTCCATTCTTACACAGGGAAGAATGACAGGCGGCTTTGTTTACATTAGCCGCCTGCCTTTCTTCCGGTGTAACGGAAGATCCCGAGTGCCCGGCGGACATCGGGTCCACCAGGCACACGCGCGGGGGGGCCCGTGACCGTGTGGGAACGCGCCTCCGGCAGCGCGCGCTCGCTCCCTGGAGCCTCACAGGCTAGCAATGTAGCCCTACGTCGCTTTGCTTGTGAAGGGCTGACTGCCGCAGTAAATAGTCGTGCGGCGGTCGGCGGTCGGCAAGCGGTTAAAACATTATTTCTCACACAGATCCTTACTCTGGGCTTTCTTCATCTTATTAAGACTCCTCCCATGGACACCAGGGAGGTCTTCTTCACTTCACAGAATTACCATTGCATTTTTACTTTCACACACATATGCCAGGACATTTTTAATCCCACTGACCACAAGTGAAAGTCCTTTTTTCCTTTCTCAAACATTAATTTAGGAGCATTCTTCATCACACTGACTATCCCCCCAAAAAAGCAACAATGGGGCAATTTTCATCACACTAATACTGGTGCTAGGGCCTTCTTCTCACACTGACCACTGAAAACAGGGAATTCATACTCCCACAGACCCAGACATCAGGGCATTCTTTCTCCCATGGATAACAATGCCAAGGCATTCTTCCTTCCACAGATAAAAATGTTGAGGCATTTTTCCCCCATTACACTAGGGAATTCTTTCTCCATCAGATGCAATTGCTAGGACATTCTTAATCACACTAACCTCCAACACTGAGGCAAATATACCAGGCCACGTGCACTCGACATGTGGGTGGTACCTTTCCAGTGGTGTCCCCCTGGTAAGGCACCTTGTTTTGATGTGGATGAAGACAAGCGCCTCTTGCTTTGGAACCCTTTCCCAATTGTTGTGGGGGGTCTGCTTGCAGGAGGTTTATCGGAAACTTGAAGCCTCCTTTAAAAACAAGGGGGCACCTAGATACCACCTGACACATGAAAAAGTAAAAGGTACAAATTACCTCTACTCATTCACAAAAAAATAAATAAATAAACAAAATGAAAATAAACACACTGAAAAACTTTGACAAAATATTTTGACGTGAATTCTTGTCAATTATATCATCCAGTAATGCAGATCCCCATCAGTCACAATGAAGGTTCCCAGAGTTACTCCCATCCTCCATCCTGACGCAGTTAACTGCTGTCCCAGGCTCCCCGGAGGAATGAGAGAGCCTGGGAACCATGGTGGGTGGCAGCAAGTGGAGGAGACAGGATGGCACATTTACACTGCAGTAAACATGATTGGTTGGCTCTAAAGCCACCCGGATCATTTTTACTGAAAATCTAGCTGAAATCTGGCTAGCCAGCCACTTGCAGTCTAATGATATTTATATACATAATATGGACAGCAAGTGTTTACAATCACTGCTCCCTGACATGGAATTTTTTAAACTTTTTTTTTTAATTGATAAATGTCTTCTAGGACACTCTTGTTTTCTCATTTTCTTTCCAATTAGCCTAGCAAATATCCATTACTGATTTCTAAGAGTCATCTCCTATTGATTTTACTGGGGTTTGTATTTGGCATCCAAACTTAGGTAAAGTTCACAGAACATAAACCGAGCCAAACCCAGGTACATCTGGCTCATCATTACTCCTCATTCAGGATACAGGTAAGGTGTTGCCACTGTTCAAAGAGATGACCAGAATGGTGAGCGGTGATGTAGACAGAATTAGTGACATCATCCCTTTCATGTTCCCACTGGATTACACACTGCATGGTGTACTAAAATGGCAGCAGGAGGAAGCGGAGGACTTCCTGCTCTTTTGGGGCCAGCTTTATCCTGGTTCTGCCCCTGTAAGGTATCACCAGTCACCAGAGGAGCACTAGGAGGAGGAAGGTTGAGGATCCAGTAGTGAGGAGGAGGAAGGCTCCCAGGGGAATGTTTCACACCTCCAAAACATTGGGAGTTTTACATGGTTGACATGAGGTGGTTGAGAAAAGAGATGGCCTTGCGGTTCGCCCGGCGGTCGGTTCACGGCAAATTTTGCTTGTTCGCTACCCGCCAATGTTGCGAACACATGGCTTTGTTCGCTGCAGCCATATTAGTTTACAATGGGGAGAACTTTGACCCATGACACAGCCGTCAGGTGGAACAGGACAGCCAATTGAAACATTTCAGCACATGGACATACCCCCTGAGCTGTCGGCCATTTCACATTCTGCTTTTTGTCAGCGTAGTGAGAGGTCTGCTGTGCTCATGAGGGAGAGATTGCCAGACAAATAGCTCTGTTAAGATCCGCAAAAGTCCTTTTCAGGGCTGGTATTTCGGTATAGGTCTACTACAGTCACTTTTGAGATTAGGGACAGGTATCCAGTCTGTGCTTTAGGGGCAGTTAGAGATCGGCAGCAGTGACACAAATCGCTCTGTTACTGTCCACAAAAGTCATTTAAGGGGCTGCAATTTTTTTGGTATTGGTGTGCAGTGCACTATATGGGGGGGGGGGGGGGGTAATCCACGGTATAATATACTTTGCAGAAAGCATATTATAGTGGATTAGTATTGTGCACTGTGCAGCATTGTGACAGGTGTGGTGACTGAGCGTTGCTGCAGCAATACTACAAACAGTGACAAAAGCACTTTTAATGTATTATAACTGATGTGATAGACCAGTGCCCCCCCCAATACCACATATTGAAGTGGGGTGTTATCTGAGTATACTTTTAAAGTGTATTTTGTGTCCTGCAACAATATTGCCTCTTTTGCTGTGTTAACTCTGCTACACACAGTGCCAAACTCACTGGCCAATTTTTTGAACAACTGGTGTGATAGACCAGTGGCCCCCCAATACCACATATTGAAGTGGAGTGTTATTTAACAGTATACTTTTCTAAGATTGTATTTTAATCCTGCAAAAATTTGGCCTCTTGCTATGTTAACTCTGCTACACACAGTGACAACAGTTACTGGCCAATTATTTGTAGAACTGGTGTAATAAACCTGTGGCCCCCCCAATACCACAGATTGAAGTGGGGTGTTATCTGAGTATACTTTCATAAGTGTATTTGTGTCCTGCAACAATATTGCCTCTTTTGCGGCATTAACTCTGATACACACAGTGCCAAACTCCCTGGCCAATTTTTTGAACAACTGGTGGGATAGACCAGTGGCCCCCCAATACCACATATTGAAGTGGGGTGTTATCTGAGTATACTTTTACAAGTGTATTTGTGTCCTGCAACAATATTGCCTCTTTTGCTGTGTTAAGTCTGATACACACAGTGCCAAACTGACTGGCAAATTCTTGAAACAACTGGTGTGATAGACCAGTGGCCCCCCAATACCACATATTGAAGTGGGGTGTTATTTAACAGTATACTTTTCTAAGATTGTATTTTAGTCCTGCAAAAAGTTGGCCTCTTTTGCTGTGTAAACAGTGCTACACACAGTGACAACAGTTACTGGCCAATTATTTGTAGAACTGGGGTGATAAAACTGTGCCCCCCCCCCCAATACCACAGATTGAAGTGAGGGGTTATTTAACAGTATACTTTTCTAAGATTGTATTTTAGTACTGCAAAAATGTGGCCTCTTTCGCTGTGTTAACTGTGCTACACACAGTGACAACAGTTACTGGCCAATTATTTGTAGAACTGGTGTGATAAAACTTTGGCCCCCCAATACCGCAGATTGAAGTGAGGTGTTATTTAACAGTATATTTTTCTAAGATTGTATTTTAGTCCTGCAAAAATTTGGCCTCTTTTGCTGTGTTAACTGTGCTACACACAGTGACAACAGTTACTGGCCAATTATTTGTAGAACTGGTGTGATAAACCTGTGGCCCCCAAATACCACAGATTGAAGCGGGGTGTTATGTACCTTTTTCCAGATATACTGCGATTCTCTAGAGACTTTTGTCACAGGGTAATTTAAAAACATGACAGGCAGAGGAAGAGGCAGACACTTACGCAGGGGTGGTAGGGGTAGGGCAGGAGCAGTAGGCCGGAGCCAAAGTGTGAAGTTTTAAAAGCCGCTTGCAATTACATCAAAGGACGCACCTGACTTGGTTGAGTGGCTCACTCAGCCTTCTTCTTCTGCACCCTCCTCATCCTCTCTATCTGCACCGTCTTCACTCTCTGCTGTGTGCACCCCCACCACCACATACCCTCCTCTGGAGTGACTGGAATTATTTTCTGATCCATCACAAGACATTTGCAATGTGCAGCCAAGAGGAGGTAGCAACAGCCGCCACTCAGCAGTCTGATGACAGTACCCAGATCAGCCCAAGGAGGTTGGTCCCTGCTGTTGCTGCCTACTATGAGATCTCGATTGTTAGTAGTGGGGAAGGTGACGTGGATGATGACATGTCTATGGACGTCACGTGGGTGCCCACAAGAGAGAAAGAGGAGGGGAGTTCAGAGGGAGAGACGGACCGGCAGATAGGGAGGAGAGGCAGGCAGAACTTGCATTGCACAAGAGGTACAAAGCAGACTGAAAATGTATCAGGAGTGAGCCATCAACCATGTACAGTCACATCTGGCGCTCCCAGGATGCCGGCACATGGCTCCGCAGTGTGGGCTTTTTTTAATGTGTCCATTGCTGACAACAGTGTTGCCATCTGCAGCCTTTGAAGTCAACGCATAAGTCGCGGTAAGCCCAACACTCACCTAGGGAAAACCGCCTTAAGAAGGCACCTGAACTCCCATCACCGAGCCCAGTAGGAGCAACACCGTCAGAACCCACAAAGCCACACTCCAGGCTCAAACCGTCCAGCCTCTTCTCCTTCTCCTCTCTCCTCACATTTGTCCTCCACTCCACCTTTCATGATGCCATTGTCACGTTGTTCTGGAAAAAGGCAGGCTTCTGTGGCCCAAATGTTGGAGCATAAAAAAATGATGACGCCGGATAACCCTCTTGCCCAACGTTTGACTGCTGGCTTGTCGGAACTGATAGCCCACCAACTACTGCCATATCAACTGGTGGACTCGGAGGCCTTTCGTAAATTTGTGGCCATTGGAACACCACAATGGAAGGTCCCAGGCAGGAAATATTTCTCGCAGAAGGGCATTCCAGAGCTGTATGGCCATGTTCAGCGGCAAGTGAATGTATCTCTGGCACACAGTGTTGGTGCCAAGATACATCTGACCACAGACACATGGTCTAGCAAACACGGGCAGGGAAGGTATATCACTTTTACTGCCCACTGGGTGAACCTTCTGACGGCCGTCAAGCATGTAACCTGTGGCACCCTTGTAGATTTAGTTGTACAGCCACGGATTGCATGCAGGCCTGCCTCTTCTTCTCCTCCTCCTCCTCCTCCATCCTCCCTCTCCTCCTCGGCTGACTCCTC
The DNA here is from genome assembly GCF_965119305.1 of Pelophylax lessonae. Taxonomy (NCBI): domain Eukaryota; kingdom Metazoa; phylum Chordata; class Amphibia; order Anura; family Ranidae; genus Pelophylax; species Pelophylax lessonae. Next base: position 10,875,289 of record NC_138773.1, on the reverse strand, counting down.
CTTTTCAGCTGCTACCCTCTCTTCCGCTGCGCCACCCAAGATCCCCAGAACCTATTCCACATGCCAGGTGAGACGTTGCCCTGCTGTGCTGCGTCTGTTGTGCCTGGAAGCCAAGCGCCACACTGGTCCTGCACTCCTTTCAGCTTTGCGTTCACAGGCAGATCAGTGGCTGACACCGCTCAATTTGACAGTTGGTAAAGTGGTGTGCGACAATGGTGCCAATCTGCTGAGAATGCTGAAACGGCAAAATAACACACATGTGAATGGCACACGTCCTGAACTTGGTGGTGCAGCGATTCGTTGCCAAATACCCTGGGTTCCAGGATGTCTTACGGCAGGCCAGGAAACTCTCTGGCCATTTCAGAAGATCTTACACAGCCATGGCTCGCCATGCTGACATTCAGCGGCGACACAACCTGCCCATCAGGCGTCCTATTTTTGACTGCCCGACACGATGGATCTCAACGTTGCATATGCTCGATAGGCTGCTCCAGAAGAAATGTGCAGTTAACGACTACCTGTACGAACTCTGCGGCAGGACAGGTTCTGGGGAGCTTGGGTTTTTTTCACCTCGCCAGTGGCTGCTCATGCAGGACGCATGCAGACTTCTGCGGCCATTCGATGAGATCACCAAACTGGTCAGTCACGGCCAGGGCGCCATCAGTGACATCATACCTTACGCCTTCTTTCTGGAGCGTGCATTGCGTCTTGTCATTGATCAAGCCATCGAGGAGCAGGAGCAGGAAGATGAGGAAGTCGCAATGTTGGATGAATTCCCAGTGGGTGCTACTCCATCTGAGACAAGTCAACAGCAGAAGTCTGAAGAGGAGTCAGAGGAGGATGGTACTGGGGGGGATGAGGAGGAGCAAGAAGAGCATGCTTTAAACCTTTCTGGGATCCCTGGTGTTATCCATGGTTGGGGGGAGGAGAACGAGGATGACATTATCCTGGATGATGAGCTGGAAGCAGGCCACTACACTGCTTCCAATTTAGTGCGAATGGGGGCCTTCATGCTCCAGTGTTTTAAGGGGGACCCCCGTATAAAACGCATAAAGGCCAAGGACCAGTACTGGGTGGCAACGTACTTAGACCCCCGGTACAAACAAAAATGGCGGAAATGTTACCACCATCACAGAGGGCTGTCAGAATGCAGCACTTCCAGGCCTTGCTGCGTGAAATGCTGCATTCTGCTTTTGCGTGCACTGGCAGAGGAATTTCCAGTCACAGAGAGACAGTTGCGGGTAGCAATCCCACAGTGCCTGCAAGAAGAGGGCGGTTTGAAGATGTCTTGGTCACTTCAGATATGAGATCCTTCTTTCAGCCGAATCCTCGACAGCTGTACTCCGGATCCAGCATCAGGGAACGCCTAGACCGACAGGTGTCCGATTACATCGGGTTAACGGCCGATGTGGACGCTCTGAGGAGTGATGAACCCCTGGACTACTGGGTGGACAGGCTTGAACTCTGGCCAGAGCTTGCCCAATTTGCAATGGAAATTTTGGCTTGCCCACCATCCAGTGTCCTGTCCATAAGGACGTTCAGCGCAGCAGGGGGATCGTGACCAATAAGCACACTCGCCTAGCTCATGACAGTGTAGACTACCTCACATTTATAAAAATGAATGAGGCATGGATCTCTGAGGAATTCAACACATGTGACCAGTAGATCATGTTTCATTGAAATTCCTCATGCCAGGCCACAAATATCCGCCAGACCGCCAACCACCCACAGCAATTCCTGGTCCTTGGCTTCCCTACATACAGCAGCATAAAAGGCATTTCATGTCCATTGAATAGCAAATTTTTGGGGCCTTTCAGGGCCGACAATAATTTTTTCTGTGAATGCCTAAAGTACCTCCAGCCACAGAATCCAACTTTCTTAGCGGTCAGTTAAACCCTTGTGGGCTAATTTCTGGGGCCTATACAGGCCGACACTTACTTCTGTATACTGTGAATGCCTAATATACCTCCAGCCACCAAATACTACGTTCTTAGCTGTCAGGTAAACCCATGTGGGCTAATTTTTGTGGCCTATACAGGCCGACACTTACTTCTGTATCCTGTGAATGCCTAATGTACCTCCAGCCACCAAATACTACGTTCTTAGCTGTCAGGTAAACCCATGTGGGCTAATTTTTGGGGCCAATACAGGCCGACACTTACTTCTGTATCCTGTGAATGCCTAATGAACCTTAAGCCACAGAATACTACGTTCTTAGCTGTCAGTTAAACCCATGTGGGCTAATTTTTGGGGCCTATACTGGCCGACACTTACTTCTTTATCCTGTGAATGCCTAATGTACCCCCAGCCACCAAATACTACGTTCTTAGCTGTCAGTTAAACCCATGTGGGCTAATTTTTGGGGCCTATACAGGCCGACACTTACTTCTGTATCCTGTGAATGCCTAATGAACCTTAAGCCACAGAGTACTACGTTCTTAGCTGTCAGTTAAACCCATGTGGGCTAATTTTTGGGGCCTATATAGGCCGACAATTACTTCTGTATCCTGTGAATGCCTAATGAACCTTAAGCCACAGAATACTACGTTTTTAGCTGTCAGTTAAACCCATGTGGGCTAATTTTTGGGGCCTATACTGGCCGACACTTACTTGTTTATCCTGTGAATGCCTAATGTACCTCCAGCCACCAAATACTACGTTCTTAGCTGTCAGGTAAACCCATGTGGGCTAATGTTTGGGGCCTATACAGGCCGACACTTACTTCTGTATCCTGTGAATGCCTAATGAGCCATAAGCCACAGAATACTACGTTCTAAGCTGTCAGTTAAACCCATGTGGGCTAATTTTTGGGGCCTATACTGGCCTACACTTACTTCTTTATCCTGTGAATGCCTAATGTACCTCCAGCCACCAAATACTACGTTCTTAGCTGTCAGGTAAACCCACGTGGGCTAATTTTTGGGGCCTATACTGGCCGACACTTACTTCTGTATCCTGTGAATGCCTAATGTACCTTCAGCCACAGAATACTACGTTCTTAGCTGTCAGGTAAACCCATGTGGGCTAATTTTTGGGACCAATACTGGCTGACACTTACTTCTGTATCCTGTGAATGCCTAATGTACCTTCAGCCACAGAATACTACGTTCTTAGCTGTCAGGTAAACTCATGTGGGCTAATTTTTGGGGCCTGGAATGGCCAACACTTACTTCTGTATCCTGTGAATGCCTAATTTTTCATACTGGAATTGAAAATCAATGGGTCTGTAAAGGTTCAGACAAATTGTGGAATGGATGCGGACCCATTTTACAGATGTGAGAATGGACCCTATATGTATTAGACATGTATTTACTGGCTGCTGGTGAAAGGAGGAGCCGCTTGCATTGGTTGCTGCCTAAGCAAGGTGTTCAAATCCTTCACCATGCATTCCAGGGCTGATTACTGGCAGTAGTCACATGCAACACCTAACCAATATGATCAATGTTTATCTAGGGTCATGAGTGGATCTGGACACCCTTAGAATGGCCACCCTTCTTAAATACTGAGTGTTGAGGATGGACTAGTGGACCAAGCTTGCCCAGTATGCAATTTAGCTGGTGGGTTATCCTGCCACCAGTGTTGTTTCAGTCTGTGCTTTTAGTGCAGTGGGTGGTTGTGACAGTAAAAAGAATCCACCTGTATTCTGAGACACATTTTAAAGGCTCGCCTTTATAAAAAATTATCAACAATGCATACCAAAACCCTGCAGCTGATGTTTCCATTTTTTTAAGTTAAATCTACAGTATCTCCAGAAACATTACTATACAGCTTTGACATCTACTACCTCTGCTGCTGGTCTGCCACCATTCAATCGTCTGTCTCTATTATTGCCTCCTGCCTCTGCTGCAGCCCTATGACCATTGCCATCTGATGCCACTACTGCTGGTTTTTCATCTATTAGCATCTCCAGAAACTGTTACAGACCTTCCAGCACTATGGTTCATTCTTCTCCTACAGCTCCAGTTGTTTGGCACTGTTAGTGTGGAATACCTAACGATTAAGAAATTGCTCCTCGACTGATAAGTTTGGGAAATATTTTCTACAGGGTAATTTTTCTGTTGTATCTCAATGTTTGCAACATATTATCATGCACTGTCAGGGGCCACATTTAGTTTGTATAGGCAGTTGCTCCTTAGCTGTCACATTTGGCATTTGTTTTACTGCAGAGCCAGAGCCACGTAATGAAATAAGGAATTATAAAATATTTCTATTTTTTTTTCTTTTTTTAAAGATATTTTTATTGATTTTGCAAATAGAACATACAAAGATAAGAAAACCAACAAACACAAGACCTTCTCAGCAAAGAAGGGAAACAAATACAACACATTCAAGCATTACCATGAACACTGGTATGTAGCTCAATGATGAAAGCAAAAATAAAACAAAATGAAAGCAAGATTACCTTTTCTCCTGGTATAGTATAAGCCATAGGTAAGTGTTCCACAATTGTCTGCGAATTGCACAGCCGACAGTCACTCCACTGCAGATGCAGCGAGAATAAGCTACGCAAAACGGAAGACTAAGATCGCAAATAATGCGCTAAATCTGATATTAATAAAAATGTATAAAAACAAAAATCAGCTTTTTAGAGAAAAATCTACTATGGTTTATACGGCTGGGATTGTAATAAAGTCAAATAAACAACAAGGTATATTTACCACACTTAAGATGACTGCTAGCTTCAAATGGTCGTTACCAGAGTCCTTAAGATGGATGCCTTCCCAAGATGGTGGCCAGTTAGGGAGGAGTTTCATTTGGCTTCCCTCAAAGTTTCAGATAAATGATGGAGCAAGATGGAGTATGTTTAGATGAGTATATAGATGGATGTAGTAGTGTGTATGTTGTTGGTGTAATGTGTGTTGTCAGTAATGTAATGATGTGTACTGTTACATCTGGGTTCTCCTTTTTATATGGTATTGAACAAAGGACTATTAAAATCACCATAAGTTAAACCCAGAGGGATGAAACATTATCCCCATTGGTTGGGATATCTTATCCATTAACTGATGAGGTCATAGTCACACCTCCATATTAATCCAGTACTTTGGATAATAAAATTAAATGATAATTTCTTTATATTTAAGAGTAATCATAAAAGCAACATATAAACTTGTCCATACTCTCAGTACATACCTAAATGTCCATCTAATCTCCATCATGTACCCTGGCAATTATTGGATCTGGTAAGCCATTTATATAATATATTTTTAATACAATATACTGTATATATTTATATTGAAAAATACTGAGTTACCCCAAGACTGCATTTAGTAGCATCTCCAAAGGGGGCAGTATCGTATTGCTTATTAGATTCAGTATTTAGAACATACAATAAGACCACTATTAAAGATAATATTTGACCTGTCTGGACAGTGAAAAGCCATTCATTATTTGAATTCTGTCAAACACTTTAGACATTTCGTCTAGCTTGTAAGATCTATATGGCCATAAAAAACTTCAACACAAACTTCTCTAAAATGAGGTAATTAGTTACAAGACACATATGTCCTTACACTTAATAGAAAAGTATACTTATGTGTATATATATTTATATATCTAACATTATATAAGTTCCAAGTTCACACTTCTATCAATAATAGAATAAGACTTAATTATTAATATACATTTACATATGATGATGTTTTCTAAAACGTATTTTTATATAATCCTTTAAAAGAAATATACTGAACTATATTGTTCATTGTTAAAAATACTTACAGACAGACTAGCACTACCATTATGTCTTATCTGATGAGATGTCCATGTACCACTAATTTACGATTTAAAAGAAATACAAAGATCTCTGTTGAAATTCTAGACCCTCTTGTAAAGCATTTTGTAAAAGATCATGAACTTTCAATGAACTCCTAACAAAATGGATGCTGCACTGTTCAAAATCTATATGTATAAGATGGAATATACATGGCTTTTCAAACCCATTTTTTTTCTATTATTTAATCACCCCAATAACCCTGACAACACTATACTCGGAAAGTCAGCAGCGGTCCCCTATGGAGTAGCAGATATGGAATCTTTCTCCACCAAACTTGGAGGAGGTAGAGTAAGTGGACTGGATATCCAGCCGTGCCATATTTTATCAAATAAGTGAGGACGACCTCGTAACTCAAAAGTAAGTTTATAAAGGGGAAGACAATTGTTAAATATTTGAAGCCAGGTGGCAACAGTAGGCCCTTCCAGCTTAGAAGTATCGCCTTTTTAGCATAAAAATACAGGATACGGAGTAGGCGTTTGACGTGTCCAGCAACCAGCAGGTCCCCGAACACGCCCAACAGGCAGTTTTTCGGATGAAGGACATTAGGGAGACCAAGAACCGAGGAAAATATTTCTAATTTAAATTTGAAAATGACTTTGAATTGTAAAATATATTCAATTTCAAAATGGAAACACTGCAATAAATACAGTAAGGTATAAAAGTGAAATAAGATGATGATTCCTACATAGGCTACGAGAATAACATAAAATAGAATGAACATAGAATAGATTACAACAGAATAGAATGGAATAAAAAATAAAAATAATAATTGAATAAAAGAGAATAGAATAAAAAATAAAAAAAAAGTCCATGGTAGAGACCAAGGAGGCCAATTCCAACTCACCTTCCCCTCTACCTTCCCCTAGACAATATTTCTATGGGTACTGATGCTGGGACATTTTTACTCCCACTGACACCAACAGAGGGTCATTCTTTCTACACTGGCCACTGATCACAGTTAGAGTTGAGCGGACACCTGGATGTCCGTGTTCAGCGGGTTCGGCCGAACTTTAAAAAAAAGTCCGGGTCTGTGTCCCGGACTTTTGCCGAACTTTTCCCGGACACCGAACCCCATTGAAGTCAATGGGGACCCGAACTTTCAGGCACTAAAATGGCTCTAAAACACCAAAGGAAAGGGCTAGAGTGCTGCAAATGGCAGCAAAACGTATTAAAGAGCATGGCAAGTGCTCTGCAAACAAATGTGGATAGGGAAATAACTTAAAACAACAAAAAAAAACAGAAAAATAAAACAATGTTCTTCATCTCTGAAGGACGAGGCCCATATGGAGTAGGAGGGAGGTTGAGGTGGTGGTGGATGTGGCGGTGTCATAGGCGTGCCCACAGGGTGTGCCGGGTGTACCTGGGCACACCCTAATCACCTAGGGCACATTAGCATTATCGCTCTGTTTGCCAGTGAGGAGATGGGAAAGATTTCCCTCGGACCTGCTCTGCTCTATTTCACTTTGCCAGCAGGGAGAGTAATGTATCGGGGCCATGTACATGTAGGCAAACACATGCATGTGTATTTAAACTTTGGGGTGCACACCCTAATGCAATAGGCTGCGCACACCTATGGGCGGTGTAGGTGGAAGCGGCGGTGGAGGAGGACCAGGGCCGGATTAAGAGCATCATGGGCTTGGTGCTGAGGATTTTGAAGGGCCTTAAGGGCCGTGCCTTGGCATGCACCCAGAGGAGGAAGGGTGCAGCCATGCATGCCTAATTCAACATGGTATGCTGTCTCTGAAGACCATAAACACATCCATGCATCGGCAACTGTCCCTCCTTGTCCGGCCTTCGTGCTGTGTGGGGAGGTTCTGAGGGAGCTGCCTGGGGAAGCGAGCATAGAAGCCAGACTTCTGTGTTTACAAGTGACAGAAGAGCGGTAACAGTGAATATGGCCAACCCGGGGCCTATATAAAGGTAGGGGCCTGGAGCTGCAGCTCCAATAGCCCCTACGCTAATCTGGCCCTGAGGAGGAGGGTACACCCCAAAAGAGTGAGAAAGAGCAAAAATGGAACAATGGGTGGGTAAGGTCGGAATCCATCGCTATTCTGCACAAGGTACGGAAAAGTCCCGTGGGATCCATGTCTGGTTCATTTTATCTCACTCGTACAGAAGCACACTAGGCCCCAATTACTATTGTTTGTACCCCTAAAGGCAGGATGAGGAGTAGGAGGAGTATGGAACAGGCAGCACCCTCAAATCTTCAGAAGTATGAGATGAACCCCAAAAACTTGGAAAGGTGGATCTCACACGTACCAACACAGACTATCCCGCAATTTAATTGATCCCCAAAGGTTTTTATTGAATAGAGGAATAGGAAATATGATCAAAAAAAGTGTATGTATCTCACACGTACAGAAGCACACTAGGCCCCAATTACTATTGTTTGTACCCCTAAAAGGCTGGATGAGGAGTAGGAGGAGTATGGAACAGGCAGCACCCTCAAATCTTCAGAAGTATGAGATGAACCCCAAAAAACCCAAATATCATTCAGCTCTGCTGCAGGCCACAATTTAATTTTTTTTAACCCAAGGCTGTATATTGAATAGTGGAATAGAAAAAAAGTGTATGATTTTTGAAACCACTCAATAATAGCACATGTGAACTGAACACAGCAGTGTATGATCAGTCACTCAGCACAGCACAGCTGAAGGAAAAATGCTGCACACAGTGCCTGATAGAAAAATACTTTTCTCCCTCCTCCTCAGTGGGCAAAAAAGATTGTGTTCACTGCACCCCAAAAAGATTGTGTTCACTGCACCCCAAAAAGATTGTGTTCACACAGCAGCCCACACACAGCAAAATGGATGTGGACCACTGACACCTGCCTATCTCCTATCCCACCCCACACAGCAATATCGATTGTAGTTTGTAGAACACACTGTCTGACCCTAAAAATCAGCAGACTCTCTCCCTAAAAGGATTGATAAGATGATGATCGTAGATCGGGTGACCGCAAACCCCACCCCACACAGCAATATCGATTGTAGTTTGTAGAACACACTGACCCTAAAAATCAGCAGACTCTCTCCCTAAAAGGATTGATAAGATGATGATCGTAGATCAGGTGACTGCAAACCCCACCCCACACAGCAATGTCGATTGTAGTTTGTAGAACACACTGACCCTAAAAATCAGCAGACTCTCTCCCTAAAATGCCTACAACTCGCCCTGCCTAACACACTCCGACCTGTCCCTCAATTCTATCCAGACACAAATGTTTTTTTTTTCTGTCTGTCCCTAATCAGCAGCCAGCACGTTGATGTGTGCTCTCTCCCTGAACTAAACAGCAGAATGATGCCGCAGCGGCGCTGCCTCGAACTTATAAAGACTTGGTCACATGCTTCAGACGGCCAATCACAGCTACTGATACATTTGTAGGCATGGCTGGGATAGCTTAGGCACACCAGTTAAACGCTTGTTGATTGGCTGTTGAAAGCCCGCCATGAAAAGCGCGCCAAAGCATGCAAAACCCGGAAATAAAACGACCGAACACGGATTTTTACCCGAATATACAGTAAAGTTTTCGGGTCCGTGTTCGGGTAACAAAAATCCAATTATTCGGTACGAACACGAATAATACAGTCCGTGTTTGCTCAACCCTAATCACAGTACATTCTTCCCACCATATCTCAAGAACCTAGTTCCCACCATATACTGTATACCAATACTAGGGCATTCTTCCTCCTACAAACACCAAGGGTAGTGCATTATTTCTCACACAGGCACCAACCCCAGGTCATTCTTTATCCCAGTGTCCACAAATGATGGGATATTATTTGTCCCTCTGACATTAATGCAGAGCCACTGTTTATTCTGCTGACGATGATAGGGCATCATTTATTCTATGATCAGTGATGCTGGAGCATTTTTCCTTCCACTAACACTGGCACATAGGCATTCTTCATTTAAAATGCTAGTACAGGAGTATTCTTCAATTAACTAGCTATTGATGCCAAGGCATGCTTTAGACCAACTAAAATGTTTTCCTTTTATCCTCAAAGATCTACTTGCCCTTCCAGATTCTTCTTAGCCTTGATGACTTGATCACTCTAACTTCAGTAAGTGTCTAGCATAGGTCTGTACCCCGAAACAGGTTGGATATTACTGAGCACTTGGTAATAATAAATTGTAGTTTAACTTGTGTTTTAGGTTTAACTCAAATATTTGTGGTGCTTTCATCTTCTTTACTTGAAGATTATATCTCAGGGACCTGGTTTACAGTAATAGCACACCGAAGAACTGCCACTTCAAGCATCACCAGACCTATTCTGGGCACTTACCAAAGGTAAGGTCCAGCACCCCAGCACAATATTTCTGTAATTGTTCTATATAGGCAGGCATCTCCAACTGACTGCATTTCCTTTCTGATATCTTACAGAGTCCATGGTAGATTTGAATAAGGCCCCTTTCACACATACAGTCCGTTCAGTTCATTAGTTCAGTCAGGTCAAAATGTATCAGTTTTTCATCCGTTTTTTTCATCCGGTTTTTCATCCGTTTTTTCATCCGTTTTTCATCCGTTTTTTCATCCGTTTTTCATCTGTTTTTTTACATCCACTACCAATGCAAAAATGGATGAAAAATGGACTGTTTGTCCGTTTACATCCGTTTTTCTTCATATCTGTTTTTTTTGACGGATGAAAAATAGGGCATTCATCCGTTCCAAAAAAGGACATTGACGGAAGCGGATGAAAATGGATGTTAATGGATGATCATCCGTTGTCATCCGTTTTTACATAGAGATGCATTGATGTCCGTTTTTCATCCGTCAACGGATGGATGAAAAACGGCCAAACGGACCGTGTGTGTGAAAGGGGCCTAATTGTTTATTTGTTTTATTGTTTAATTGTTTATTACGTTTTGTTTATTTGTTTTATCGTTTAATTGTTTATTAAGTTTTGTTTATTTGTTTTATTGTTTAATTGTTTATTAGGTTTTGTTTATTTGTTTTATTGTTTAATTGTTTATTACGTTTTTTTTTTTTTTTTTTAAATCATTTGATTCTTGAATAATACTATTTTTATATAACTCACCATTTTGGATTTCTTTTCTTGACTTTTGGGATTCTTCTGGAGAAAAACTGAAAAAAGGACAAGATATTTAACTAGGAGAATCCAAACTCATTTAATTGGGTGAAAAAAACCTTTGAAAAACAAAAGTTACTGCAATTCATGACAGTAAATTATACAATATATCAGGGTAAAAAAAAAACATTTAGGAAAAACACATTCAGTACACCTCTGCAATCCATGCACATATTCCCAATAATGCAAAATCCTTATTTGTGCAAGCAACCAGTGATGAGTGTAACAATATGTATAAAATCCAAAATAAAGAGCATTGAACATATAAATGTTTTGAGGCAGAACCCAGGTTGTTATATATATGATGGCTTTATGGTCACGCTATCCTAGTTTCCCTCTCTCTCTATATATTGTGTTTAACCACTTAAGCCCTGGAAGATTTTACCCCCTTCCTGACCAGGGCCTATTTTGTGATTCGCACTGCGTGACTTTAACGGACAATTGCGCGGTTGTGCGACGCTGTACCTAAACGAATTTGGCGTCCTTTTTTTTCCCACAAACAGAGCTTTCTTTTGGTGGTATTTGATCACCTGTGCGATTTTTTGATCATGCGCTATAAACAAAAAAAGAGCGTCAATTTTGCAAAAATAACAATATTTTTCACATTTGAAATTCCCCCCAAAAAAATGTAAAAATCTAATTTTTTTTAACATTTTAGGCCAATTTTTTTTTTACCATATGTTTGGTAAAAAAAATCGCAAAAAGCGTATTTTGATTGGTTTGCGCAAAAGTTATTGCGTTTACTAACAAAGGGAAAGATTTTTGTCATTTTTGTTGTTTTTTTTAGCGCGTAATGGCGGCGATCTGCAATTTTATTTGCGGGACTGCGGCATTGGGGCGGACAGATCGGACCCTTGACTGACATTTTTGACACTTTTGGGGTTACCAGTGACATCACTACAGTAATCAGTGCTATATACAGTATATGCACTGTTACTGTAAAAATGACACTGGCAGTGAAGGAGTTAACTGTATTGGAGAGGGAGGGGTTAAGTGTGTCCTAGGGACGTGCTTCTAACTGTGATTGGATGTGGCTTGATGTGTAAGAACAGAGATCAACAGTCCTACATAGCAGAACCGTTTGATCATCATTCTTACACAGGGAGAATGACAGGCGGCTTGTTTACATTAGCCTCCTGCCTTTCTCCCGCTGTCACGATCGCGAGTGCCCGGCGGACTTTGGGTCCGCCGGCACATGTGTGGGGGGGTACGTGACCGCGCGCTCGCGCGCCTCCGGCGGCGCGCGCTCGCTCCCAAAACCCTCACAGGCTAGCGACATAGCCCTACGTTACTCTGCCTGTGAGGGGCTGACTGCCGACGTAAATAGTCATGCAGCAGTCGGCAAGTGGTTAAAAGAGTGACTGGGAAACGTGAACATGTCTACTTCTCTTTTCTGTGCCTTTTTTGTTTTTTGTTGATTATCTTGTGATAGCTTAACGAGCCAAGTTATGTTTAAGGCATGCTTGCTGGAATATACCTTTATGTTTCACCTTCAATGCCCTTGGTATTTTGATGAATATCCATAACATTCTATCATATTTTTTCTATGTGTTTAAGTAATAAAAACGTTTGTATTATTGGAAAAGCCAATATACAGTAAATTAAGTGGAACTGGTTTGATAAACCAGTAAGTAAAAAACAATGGGCTCCATTCACAGAACCAGATCACTGAGGTATTTATGTGTTTTCCCAAATACCGCATTTGTGATCCTGAAAATTCAATTCACTACCACTTTATGCAGTATTTACTGCATAAATCAAAAACGCTTGAGATTCGATTCACAAAAAAATAAATAAAAAGTATGCGGTAAATAAATAGTGGTCCCGACATGCAATAGGTAAGGAACTGGCAGCCCAGTTGTTAAGGAGTGGGCGGCCACCGTGTCCTTAACAACTGATGAGTCATCAAAACATAGGTAACATATATACATTTCTGAGTATATTTTGAGTGAATAGCCTTGAGTTTGGTAGCAATTTTAAATTTCTTTTAAACTAACCCAAAGACAAGATCATTTCAAATCACATCTAGGCTTCAGATGAGTGATTTCTGTCTTCTGGACTTGAAGTAATTTTTTTTCTTCCTTCTATTTATTTATTTATTTTTTAAATTCAGATTCAATTTTAAGCTTTTTTTTTTTTTTTTTTATAAATACACACACATACATACAAAAGACATTAAAACAAAACATATCACAAGTAATCATATCAAGCCAAAAACATCAAGAGAGAACAGAAAAGAAATAACTTTATCGTTTTTAAAATATATTTCAACTATTAAAGCAGTCAACACTCCTTCTTCATTGTAGGTGGGACCTATTTTTAACCATACACCTATAGATAAAAAGTCCTAACCCCTAGCTTGATACTGAGCTCATGTGTTTCAAGAACTGTGTCTAAATATGTTTCTAATAGAAACATAGTTTTTTCTAAACATATTTTTTTCTAATAGGAAAGGCACCTATTAGGCTTGAATATCCAGTCCACCATATGATGCAGACGCTGCCAATGGGGTGTGGAAGCTGAGAGCCCTGGGCGCGGAGGACTGAAAAAATGATGAAATGCATCACTTAGGCGGCCCCCTTCTCCACCGCTCCTCTTTTGACCAATAGAAGCCTCAAAATGACCTTTTCCATGACACTGTAACCTACCAAAATCAGGAAAAGCTTTAGATAAACTCTTCTTTAAGGTGTCCTTAAGAGATTTATTATTTTACACCCTCTGTGATGACGAGATGAGCTCTGAGACTTTCCCCTTGTAACGATGGTCAAGGAGGGTTCCCACCACGCCATCACCACAACCACCAGCTCCCACCCACCACCACCCCCACCAAAAAAGAGAGAACTAAACCACCACCACCACATCTAAGAAAAAGAAAAAAAAGGAGGGTTGCCAACCAATAGTGATCCTTCTTCTTGATACCCCGTATTCTTGGGTCCTTTTGCAATTGAAGCTTGAGGGAGCCCATGCATCACAACTTTGCAGAGGCATGAGAAGCAGACTCCTCTGGGTCACTGAGGATTACAGTATCTTGAACTGCCTCTTTCTAGCCATGTACTACTCCCAAGAGTTCTGGGGATGGAAAACCATCTCCAAAGATTTGACGTATGTCTTCCTCTGCTTCAATGCCTCCAAAACTGCCAGAATCCTCCTCCTCCTCCCTCTACTCTTGTGTATTCTGTGAAGTTGGAAGAATGGTGTCTGCATAAAGCGGGCCTTGATAGGCTGTGCATCATCAAGGAGCAAGTGGCTGACGCTGTGTTCAAATAACTCAGCTGACTTCTCCATGCATGATGCTGTAGCTATGGCAGGAATAGCTGTGGACAAGGAGGCAGAATAAGCCACTCTGGCAGCTGTAGTGGACTGTGCACTAGTCTCTGCTTGGGTGACGGAGGTTGAGGAGCATGAGGATGGTTTAGTAAGCCAGTCCATCAACTCCTCTGCATGCTGTGGATGGATAGAACGGGCAACATCACTAAACAGAGGAAATTATGCCCTGCCTGAGGACTGACGATGTCCACCTTTGCCTGTGGACACATACGCTGCTGGCCCCCTCACAGTGCCATGGGAACGTCTGCCTCTCCTTGATGGCCTCCCATACATGATGAAGGTGCTTATTAACAAAATGTTAAAAAGATGTGGAAATATGTACGTGGATACACTTTAATCAATGGAAAGTGATGTTTGGTGCACTCTACACAGTACACAGAAAAACTCTGCTGACACACTAAAATATGCTGCAGTAAAACTGCACTAATGCACAAAAATATACTGCGTTAAATGTGCAGTAATGCACTAAAATATACTTAGTTACACGTGCAGTAACACACTGAACTATACTGTATTAAATGTGCAGTAATGCACTGAAATATCCCGTGTTAAATGGAAGAAAAATGCACTGAAATATACTGCGTTAAATGTGCAGTAACGCACAGAAACACACTGTGTTAAACGTGAACGCACTGAAATATACTGCACTAAACAGTAGGTTACAGGTACACTTTATGGAGGGATCGAGGGTCTAAAAGACCCTAGACCTCTCCACTACACTTCCCTGTATGCAAAACGTCCCACCGGGAGCCCCGAGCACCCAGCCGGCACGTCCGCTGGCTGGATGGAGACCCGATGAATGCCGGAAACGGCATCGATCGGGTCTCTGATGACGTAACCCGGAGGCGGCGTCCATGACGTCACTTCCGGGTTACTGTGCTGCAAAAGGCGGCAGATTTGAAAAACGGCTGTATGCATACAGGGAAGTGTAGTGGAGGGGTCTAGGGATGTTTACATTGCTTGTGACAGCAATAAAAGTGATCAGATTTTTTTTTTTTTAAAAACCTGTAATAAAGTTAAAAAAAAAGAAAAAATAAATAGGAAAAAAAAAAATTTAGCCGCCCCCGTCACCATTAGCTCACGCACAAAAAAAAAACGTATACGCAAGTTGAGCCGCAAATTAAATCGCTGTTCAAACCAAACATGTGAGGTATCGCCGCGATCGCCAGAGCGTGGGCAATAATTAAAAAAAAAGAGCTACACTCTAACTCTAAACTGGTAACCGTTAAATAAATTTAAATTGTCGCAGATTGAGATCTCTATTGACCGTAGTTTGTTGCCATCCCACGGGGGGGGGGGGGGGGCGCAATTTTAAACCATAACATGTTGGGTATCTATTTACTTGGCGTGACATCCTCTTTCACAATATACAAAAAAATGGGCTAACTTTACTGTTTAGTATTTTTTAAATGCAGTGAAATGTGATTTTTCAAATTTTTTCCAAAAAAATGGCATTTTAAAGACCGCTGCGCAAATACCGCGTGACAAAAAATTTTGCAATGGCCGACATTTTATTCTCCAGAGTCTTTGCTAAAAAAATATATATAATGTTTGGGGGTTCTAAGTAGTTTTCTAGGAAAAAATACTGGTTTTAACTTGTAAACAAAAAGTGTCCGAAATAGGACTGGGGGTAAAGTGGTTAAACTATACTGCAGTAAACCTGCCATTGCAAAGTAAACTTACACTAATGTAAAAATGAATGGTCACTACACTCACACTGACTGAACTATCACTAGATTCACACTAGAGTGATATTCTACACTGCGTTAAACGTGCACTAACACACAAAAAATATACTGCATTAAACGTGCACTAACACACTCAAATGTGCTGCGTTAAACGCCATGTAATGCATTGGAACATACTGTGTTAAACGGCACGTACCGCACTGAAATATACTACGTTATATGTGCAGTAATGCACAGAAATATACTTTGTTAAACTATACTGCAGTAAACCTGCCCTGACAAAATAAACTGACACTAATGTAATAATGAATGGTCACTACACTCACACTGACTGAACTATAATTAAATTCACATTAGACTGATATTCTACACTGACAATAGAATCAGAATAGCACACTATAGCACACTAACTCTCTAGTAGCAATGAACAGAGCCCTGTTCTATCTCTCTCTATGCCAATATCACACTACAAATGGCTGCTATTGAAAGAATACTTTTATAGTGTGGGGCAGGACTAAGAGCAATGAGCCATTATTGGATAAAGTCATCATTACTTTCTCCAATCATAGCTCTGACAGTGCTCTGTGCCCTGATTGGTCAAAGCTCTCATTGCTTTAGCCAATCAGGGCTTCCGATGTGCTGTGCGGTGACACAGTGCATTGTGGTCATTAGGCGGGCTGAACAAGCGGTCAAACGCCCCAATAATTGGGGTGCTCATTGAATGGGCGAACAGCCAATGTTCGGCTCAAACTCATGCTCGGGCCGAACCATTCACCCATCCCTAGTTACCATATTAACTTTTGTTTATTTGCTGTTTTTGGCACTAAAGTACCCTCCTGAACTGCCATTATCATTACTTAAACACTTGAAAAGATATTTGCATGTGTGTACCTCTCCTAGTGGGCGCGCTAGCTACACAACCCCCCACAGTGGCCCAAAGGCCCGGAGTGGGGATGGAGCGAGCAGGTCCACCATGGACAGGAACACAGAAATGGGACTTATAGGGATTTTTTTTGATACCGTACTCATTAAAGATGATGAGGTAGTTTAAGAAAACAATTATAACTTATTAAATTTTACAAATAAATGACAACGTTAAAACCACAAGAGAACATAGACAAACAAAAAACTGACGTTAAGCCCCGGTTCACACTTGTGCGAGTGCGGGGTTCGCATGTAATGCCGGAGCGCACTGCTCCTTCATTACATGCGATCGGCTGTGCGGTGCGAGTTTAGCCATACACTTTGTATGGCTAAATTCGCACCCGCACCCGCAGCAAACTCGCACATGACCCTTTTTGGCAGCCGCATCAGGATCGGATCGCACAGCGGTTCACGCTTGTGCGATCCGATCCTGTGCGAACTGCAAGATCGCACTGCGATATGCGATCAAACTGGGGGTGTCATTAAGATTACATTGACACCCCCAGCGTATCGCATATGGCAGTGTGAACTGCCGGGGGTGCGTGTGCGATGCGGGAACAGGCTGCGGATTCGCAGCCTTCCCGCATCGCATAAGTGTGAACCGGACCTAAATCAACATAAAGTTATACACATTTCTGTTGAGAGGTTCCTGGGCTTCCAATTAGGCAATGACTTTATCCAACTGGGCCTCCAATTAGGCCTCTGGAGGGTCGATGCATGCTGTGAGAGCCCTGTCGGATCTGACACTGCGCGCTCGCGAGGTTCCGCGCGTGCACAGTTATAGAGTGGGTCCAGTACGCTACATGTCTGACCTAACATCGGGGGGCGTGGCTCCCGGATTGAGGCCGGTATATCTAGATGTAGATGGCTCTGCAGCCAATTTGTAGCGGGGCGGATGCCATAGTGAAGTTGCTTAAATGTTAAACTTAATTTCCTCTATCTTTGGGCAGACATTTGGTTTGAATGCATTATAGGGGTCCCTTCTTAACATCTTTCTTTTGTGATCCACAGAGTCATCGCATAAGTGGATAAACTTACCTTATATTTGAATCTCCCTATGCAATCTATCCAACTTGGGATTGCATTAACTATTTTTAAACTTGCAACAAAACCAAGCCTAATATACACTTGATGACTTCCTCCCCCTGCCCCGTCTGGCAGCACTACACCTGATCTAACATGGGGTATGTACAGGGGCAGACTGGCAACTTTCAGCCCAGGGGGCAAGTACAAACCAGAGGCCCATGGTGCAGCAACTCGGCCCCGCTCTCCCCCATTCCAGGTTGAAGCTCTCTCTACTAACTGGCTGAACCCTGGTTCCCGACCTGGCCAGCAGGGGGCAGTTGGGGTAAGCTGGGACAGCTTGGTTGGGGCTGGACGTGGGAGGAAAGTCTTCAGTGGTGCATGGAACCGGCCTCTGCTCAGACACAGTTTACACCATCCATGTTGGGGAGGAAGGCCTGTGCTCTGTCCTTGTCTTCATCCCACACTCAGTAGATCAGCGGCAGAGACTTTTTACTCCTTCTCACCTGGAATCCTTTAGGCATGTCCTGTAGCAGAAGCGGTGCAGCCTTTTTTAAGGGCATCAGAGCAGCCCAGGGGGCATTTGCCCCCTTTCCCCCTGGCCCAGTCCTCCCCTGGGTATGTATCATACCTGCCAACAATAGGGAATTTTGAGTCTTATATTGCCCTCTTGGGTAATTACAAACATTGTAATAAATTTTCCATTGTTTGTATTTTATTTATAGAACATACCATTAGTTGGTCCCTTTTCTTCCATAATTCTGAAGGGTCTGACAGTTTTATAAATTACAGGAAAGCATCCTTTACCTGTGTGGATCGGGTGGGTGTTATATATATATATATTTATATATATATATATATATAATTATTTTTTTAATACATAGCTAATATTTTTTGAATATTTTTTTTTAATTTGGGCTTATGCATGCGATCTGCATGTTCTAGATGCATGGGCCTCCACACCCGCCCCCCAGGGTAGATTTTTTTCGGGTTTCCAGATACATCTTGGTGGAGGTGGCACTCTTCGGGTTGATACATTTATGTAGTGGACCCGGTCACAATAGTGTTGAATATAGACATACATATGCAGTTGTAATTTCGTTTTATTAATAAAGAGTCTCTTTGCTGTTTTTCTGTTGCTTTTAAAAGATAAGCTTTACTATACATCATAAAGCTCCTGAAGAAGCGACCAAATGCTGCAAAACATGTAGAGCATGGAGAGGGGCCACATGGCAGTCCTATTTTAGGCCTGGGGTGATCCTCGCCTAATTGGAGGCCCAGTTGGATAAAGTCATCGCCTAATTGGAGGCCCAGGAACCTCTCACAGAAATGTGTATAACTTTATGTTGATTTAACGTCAGTTTTTTGTCTGTCTATGTGCTTTTAATGTTGTCATTTTTTTGTAAAATGTATTCAATTCTAATTCTAATCCCTATAAGTCCCATTTCTGTGTTCCTGCTCACTCCATCCCCACTCCGGGCCTTTGGACCACTGTGGGGGCTTGTGTAGCTAGCGCGCCCACTAGGAGAGGTACACACATGCAAATATCTTTTCAAGGTAATTCCAGGATGTAGGTACCTTTGCTTACTTATAGTTAGTGATGAGCCGAACACCCCCCTGTTCGGTTCACACCAGAACATCTCGAACAGGGGAAATGTTCTAGTGAACATACGAACATGAAAAAGTCCTAATTTTAAGGCAAAAATTTAAGTGACTATTAATCACCCGCTGGGTCAAGGATTCAAACTCACAGCCTCTCACTTATTAGCCTGTTATTCTAACAGCTACGCCACCAAGGCAGCTGCGTAACCTAAGACTCTCTGCCTAACAATTCTCTATCTGAGATTGACAGTTCTTTTATAGGGCTCTGACATCACCAGCGCCCCATAATCCACTGCTCAGGTGCAGTGAATAAATTACTGTCGTCACTTCAGAAGCGCGGGGCAATTAATAGGTTTTAATTAAAATCCATAATTAATATTAATAACCTGCTGGCCTGGGGATTCAAACTCACAACCTTTTGTTTGCAAGTCAGTTATTCTACCAGTAGGTGGTAGAATACCACGCTTGCAATGATAAGAGCTGAGAGTTCAACTCCCCCTGCCAGCCAGTGATTTATTTATTGGAATTCAGAAGTCAGAGAGTCCATGATAATGCGGGAACTCGAAGTTCCCGCGAAGAAGCCCATTTGTTCGTCATTCGAACTCGAAGCTCATCCCTACTTATTGTACATGTATATCACAGCTAGACATTCAATAACGCATTAGTTCAACACTAATGTAATTTATGAGCTGAGTGCAACTAGCTTCAATTATCTTTTTTTTTTTTCATTTTCTAGTTTCCTTTTCTTTTTTCATTTTGTGGTGCCTTGTAATATACTTGCAGTAATGCATGCTACCTAATTTAGTGTATTTTGTTCCAGCACCCTTTTCCCTTTTATTCTTGTATGGCTTTGTGTGTGAAATTCCATTGTACCTTTCGCTTCAAATCAATAAAGATTATTGAGAAAGAAATTAGATGTGTAATTCATCTTTGTGCTTAGCTATTTTCCTGGAGTTTAGTGGTAACATAGAGTAACAATGTTATAATCTAGAACTCACTCACCTGTGTGCCGGGTTTTCAGAAGATGTATGCTCTTCATCAGAAAAATCTACATCGAGTACATCTAATGCCATTTCTGTATCCATTTCACTGTCACTATCAATGTGGTCCTTGACATTTTGCAGGGGTTCTGTCTGCAATGAGGTGTTAAGGTCAGGTTCAGCTTTGGATTCCTCGGAGGAGGAGTCACATTCTTGGTGTAGAACGTTCTCTTGTCGACCTTCTTTGTATGGGTCAGGGTTGTTTTGCTTATGTGGAACATCTTCAGATTTCTCATTTTGATTATCTTTACAAGTGTGGTGCTGTGATGTGACTCCGGAGTCATCAGGAACTCTGTCACATGGAGAGATGTTGTATTCTTCCATCTCATCACCTGGAATTTGATAGAATATGCCCTGTAACATCAAGATTTTGGTTGAGATATAAACCGTTTAAAGCCAAACATACAAAACTTGACACAAAATGACTACATTAACCCTGTCACTGCTAGGTCCGTACTTCACATGGACCTGACAGAGGGGGTTTTTACAGTTTTAGACACATTTCCAGTTGCTCCCGCCACTGGGATTGTGTGTAAATCTGACAAGCAGACTCTTGCCTGTCAGCTGGAAGCATTCGGGAGGTTGCACTGCCTCCCGATTGCTTCCATACCCCCTATTAAACCCCCCACCCCCGCCATGCGCCCCTGCCATTTATCCCTGGCTCTACTTGCCCGTCGGCAGGCCCAGAACTGACATAGCTGGTGGCGCTGGGTAGGGGGAAGGGAGCTGAGCAGCCATACATCTGCTCTCTGCCCCACCTTGTTTCCGACCCAGAAAGCAATGTGTTTAACGTCACTTCCGTGTCAGCCTCTTAGTGTTCCTGGCCAGCAAACCCAGGAGAAAATGTACCAATGTTCTCATTAACCTCCCTGGCGGTATGATTATGTCAGGAATTATGTACCAAAAGCTGTACAATTTTTTGATATTTATAATTTATAATATATATATATATATATATATATATATATATATATATATATATATATATATATATATATATATATACGGGGTACGGAAAGTATAAGTTATATTGCAGCCATTTGCTAAAATCATTTAAGTTCATTCTTCTTCCTCATGAATGTACACATAGCACCCCATACTGACAGAAAAACACAGAATTGTTGACATTGTTGCAGATTTATTAAAAAAGAAAAACTGAAATATCACATGGTCCTAAGTTTTCAGACCCTTTGCTCAGTATTTAGTAGAAGCCCCCTTTTGATTTGATCCAGCTTTTTGGGAAAGATGCAACAAGTCTTTCACACCTGGATTTGGGGATCCTCTGCCATTCCTCCTTGCAGATCCTCTCCAGTTCTGTCAGGTTGGATGGTAAACGTTGGTGGACAGCCATTTTTAGGTCTCTCTAGAGATGCTCAATTGGGTTGAAGTCAGGGCTCTGGCTGGGCCATTCAAGAACAGTCAAGGAGTTGTTGTGAAGCCACTCCTTCGTTATTTTAGCTGTGTGCTTAGGGTCATTGTCTTGTTGGAAGGTAAACCTTCGGCCCAGTCTGAGGTCCAGAGCACTCTGGAGAAGGTTTTTGTCCAGGATATCCCTGTACTTGGCCGCATTCATCTTTCCCTCGATTGCAACCAGTCGTCCTGTCCCTGCAGCTGAAAAACACCCCCACAGCATGATGCTGCCACCACCATGCTTCACTGTTGGGACTGTATTGGAGAGGTGATGAGCAGTGCCTGGTTTTCTCCACACATACCGCTTAGAATTAAGGCCAAAAAGTTCTATTTTGGTCTCATCAGACCAGAGAATCTTATTTCTCACCATCTTGGAGTCCTTCAGGTGTTTTTTAGCAAACTCCATGCGGGCTTTCATGTGTCTTACACTGAGGAGAGGCTTCCGTCGGGCCACTCTGCCATAAAGCCCCGACTGGTGGAGGGCTGCAGTGATGGTTGACTTTCTACAACTTTCTCCCATCTCCTGACTGCATCTCTGGAGCTCAGCCACAGTGATCTTTGGGTTCTTCTTTACCTCTCTCACCAAGGCTCTTCTCCCCCGATAGCTCAGTTTGGCCGGACGGCCAGCTCTAGGAAGGGTTCTGGTCGTCCCAAACGTCTTCCATTTGAGGATTATGGAGGCCACTGTGCTCTTAGGAACCTTAAGTGCAGCAGAAATCTTTTTGTAACCGTGGCCAGATCTGTGCCTTGCCACAATTCTGTCTCTGAGCTCTTCAGGCAGTTCCTTTGACCTCATGATTCTCATTTGCTCTGACATGCATTGTGATCTGGAAGGTCTTATATAGACAGGTGTGTGGCTTTCCTAATCAAGTCCAATCAGTATAATCAAACACAGCTGGACTCAAATGAAGGTGTAGAACCATCTCAAGGATGATCAGAAGGAATGGAAAGCACCTGAGTTAAATATATGAGTGTCACAGCAAAGGGTCTGAATACTTAGGACCATGGGATATTTCAGTTTTTCTTTTTTAATAAATCTGCAACAATGTCAACAATTCTGTGTTTTTCTGTCAGTATGGGGTGCTATGTGTACATTCATGAGGAAGAAGAATGAACTTAAATGATTTTAGCAAATGGCTGCAATATAACAAAGAGTGAAAAATTTAAGGGGGTCTGAATACTTTCTGTACCCACTGTATATATATATATATATACAGTATATATATATTATAAATTATAAATATTATATTAATAATAAATATATTATAAAATATAAATATTATAATATATAATATATATATATATATATATATATAATATATATAATATATATTAATAATATAATTTTTAATTTACAATTTATAATATTTTTCTGATACTAAGGTGATAGTGTAATCCTCTCAGATTACATTGTATCACCTCCTTTTTATGTGTTTGTGTTGGTGCAACATTTGAATTTCCATCCCTGTTCCACTTCCATGCACCATTGCTGCTGCAGGGAACGGAACCAGGAAGTCATCAGAGCGATGGACGGCGCGGCGGGGATCTCGGCGGCGATCACAGCAATGGGAGATCATCTCTGGATCGCCAGGAGAAGGCAAGGAACCCCGCTGCAGGCTCTGCACATCTACCCCGAGCGTGACTCGGGGATACCGATCCTAGCATGAAAAAACCACCCCGAGTCACGCTCAGGGTTACTGCTAAGGGAGTTAAGCAATGTCTCATGAAAGATAACCTATCACAAAAAAACATCACATAGGGCACTTTTTGGTGACCTAGCCATGTCTTCAGCTGTCCCATGGGAAGGCTACGTCACCAATGCCTATCTGTAGATCTTGTGAGAACAATGTGGAATCTTACAAAATTGTTTTTTTTTGTGACAGCTTATGTGTTGCCATGGCTTCAGCAGTGTGTCAGCTGGCATAGAGACACTCACATTGCTGACACGATGGCAACACATAAACAATAAATCACATCCAATCTTGTACAGTACATGCGTAAGATCGAGCTTTGTCCTTAGTTGGCCAGTGGACAGAACAAGGAAGACGCCAGCCCTTGATGACGTGTTCTTTAAAAAAAAAGTGGCCTGGTCTTTGTGGAAGGAAGGAGCAGTGGAATTCGGGAAAGACATGACGAGTGGTATGTCACTGTAACTCATGGACGGAATACACAATAAGAAAATCATCCAAAAATTTCTGTTCAGCGATATTCTACTCGTTAATGCCCAGCCATCAATGACCGATATCGATAATGTGAAGGAAAATTAACGTTTGAAAAAAAACAAAAAATTATGTCGTCTCGTTTGCAAACAAACAGTATTCTATATGTTGGTGTTAAGGTTGTTCATTTAAACACCTACAAGACTACGTGAAGACTATGTATGTAATCAATTGGTCTGTAACAATTTATTTTTTTTGATCGTTAATTTTGGCAACGTTTCCGACTGACGAACACTTTTTCATAAGTCGGTGGTCGAATGATCGGCGATATTTGGCCCGTGTATGTTGGCAACGTTTTCGACCGACTAACAATTTTTCATAAGTCGGTGGTCGAATGATTGGGCGATATTCGGCCCGTGTATTCCAGCCATAAGGGGGCAGTGGAAGCAGTTCCAGCCAGAAGAAGACAGTGATTATCACTGGTCGCTATACAAGTCACTAGCGATAATTGCAAGTAAAATCCAGCAGGCTGATTGTTTCCAAGTTGATCGATCAATAAACTTGGTACATTCAGCCTGCCATACACGGTTCAAATCTCAGCCAGTTCAACAGGAACCGTGTACGGCCCGCCTATGTTTACTTGTTTTCATAAACACGTTTCATTGGTGCTGGTGGTTTATGGGGTGGAGGGCGGCAATAAAGCACTTTCATGAAATAGCTTTATTTCAGTGACACGTTTTCTTCAACTCTAGTCAGCACTGGTTTAACCACTTGCCGACCGCCACCCGACTATATACGGCTTGTGACGTACCGGTACGTCACTTTTCCTGGGAGCCAATAGGGGGCGAGCTCCCGCCCCCGCTCATTCCCTAAGCAGCCCGCGCGTGTGACCGGCGGACCCGATGTCCACCGGTCACTCGCGATCGTCGGGTGGAGAGGGAGAAAGGCAGGCGGCTAATGTAAACAAAGCCGCCTGTCATTCTCCCCTGTGTAAAAGCACAGATCATATGGTCCTGCTATGTAGGACCGTTGATCTCTGCTGTTACACACACAGCCACATCCAATCACAGTTAGAAGTACGCCCCTAGGGACACACTTAACCCCTCCCTCTCCAATAAAGTTAACCCCTTCCCTCCCCGTGTCCTTTTTACAGTAACAGTGCATATGTATAGCACTGATTACTGCAGTAATGTCACTGGTACCCCCAAAAGTGTCAAAAATGTAATTCAAGGGTCCGATCTGTCCGCCGCAATGTCGCAGTCCCGCAAAAAAAAATTGCAGATCGCCGCCATTACTCGTTAAAAAAAAAAACAATAAAAATGACAAAAATCTTTCCCTTAGTTAGTAAACGCGATAACTTTTGCGCAAACCAATCAAAACCGCTTTTTGCGATTTTTTTTTTTTACCAAACATATGTAGCATAAAACAAATTGGCCTAAAATGTTAAAACATTTTGATTTTTACATTTTTTTGGGGGGGAATTTCATATAAAAAAATGTGAAAAATATTGTTATTTTTGCAAAATTGACGCTCTTTTTTTGTTTATAGCGCATGATCAAAAAATTGCACAGGTGATCAAATACCACCAAAAGAAATCTCTGTTTGTGGGGAAAAAAGGACGTCAATTTCATTTGGGTACAGCGTTGCACGACCGCGCTATTGTCCGTTAAAGTCACGCTGTGCCGAATCGCAAAAATAGGCCCTGGTCAGGAAAGGGGTAAAATCTTCCGGGGCTTAATTGGTTACAAAAAGGGTCAGCCGGAAAGATGAGATGGTGAAGGTTGGGCATTGGGGGGGGGGGAGTAGGGTGTCGATACTTTTGTTATCACTGCACCATTGGCAGTTCAGCTTTACACAAGCAGGTTTTATATGTAGGGAAGTATAATGATTGTGTTGTTCTTTTTATTCTGCCCTTTTTCTGGGTGTAAAAAAATAAATAAAAAACGATGGAAAGAATGTTAAGTACATTTTTTTTTTTTAAAACTTGTTTCTATAAAGGTAACAGCCCCACAGATGGATATACTAAGTCCAAGAGATTTTTTATGATGAATCGCTGTTGCTGTAACTAATTGATGATCAATAAATGAACAGGGACAAAATCTAGAGTGAGCAGCGCTGATCCACGCAACTACTATGTGTGCCTGATTAATAATTAATTATGTGAATTACTTGTCAAATCAGGGGATGGATGTAACATTTAGGGCCGCACACTGCACCGCGATTGATGTGGGTACTGTTGAATTAACCACTTTACCACCGGAGGATTTTGCTGTCTTACGTCTGGGCCACTTTTTGCGATTCGGCGATGTGCGACTTTAACGGACAATTGTGCGGTCGTGCGAAGCTGTACCCAAAGGAAATTTACGTCCTTTTTTTCCCACAAACAGAGATTTCTTTTGGTGGTATTTGATCACCTGTGTGATTTTTACTTTTTGCGCTATAAACAAAAAAAGAGCGTTTATTTTGAAAAAATAACAATATTTTTAACATTTTTTTATATGAAATTCCCCCCCCCCCCAAAAAATGTAAAAATCAAAATGTTTGTTTTCTGCTACATATGTTTGGTAAAAAAAAATCATAATAAGCGTATTTTGATTGGTTTGCGCAAAAGTTATCGCGTTTACTAACTAAGGGAAAGATTTTTGTCATTTTTGGTGTTTTTTTTTTTAGCGAGTAATGGCGGCGATCTGGGATTTTTTTGCGGGACTGCGACATTGCGGCGGACAGATCGGACCCTTGACTGACATTTTTGACACTTTTGGGGGTACCAGTGACATTACTGCAGTAATCGGTGCTATACATATGCACTGTTACTGTAAAAATGACACTGGCAGGGAAGGGGTTAATTTTATTGGAGAGGGAGGGGTTAATGTATGCCTGGTGCTTACTAACGTGTGTGGGGGAAGGTGACTGAGTGAGTCAGGGACAGATCGCATGCAATCTGTCACTCCCTGTCACTTAGTAGATCCGCCCGCTCTGTTTACACAGGCGGGCGAATCTCCAAACTAGATTCCCCGACGATCGGGGAAGAGCAGCGGCGATCGCCGCCGCTCCTCCCCTGGCCCGACTCCCGCTGTGACTGAAAACAGCGCTTGCGCGCCGCCTACAGGGGGAGGAGTCCAGCGACGTAGTACTACGTCGCTGGACGATAACGAACCACTTTGCCGCAGTACGGTCAACATGACCGGTCGGCAAGTGGTTAAACTATAAATGTTTATCAAGATGGTATATAACACCTGAAGTAGTACATAAATATCAATTAGAAAAAATGGATCAATGTTGGAGAGGATGTGGGGGACTTGGGACGATGTTCCATATTTGGTGGGACTGCCCCAAGATCAGGGATTACTGGACTAGGGTTCAGCAAATTATTGTCGAGCTTACTGAGATACTTATCCCCGATGACCCATGGTTATGTTTATTTCATAATACCACACTGCCATTAAAACAATATAATACTACATTGTTCCCAACATTGTTAAGCACTTCTAGACCGGAAGGATTTTCCCCCTTAATGACCAGGCCATATTTTGCGATTCGGCACTGCGTTACTTTAATGGACAATTGCTTGGTCGTGCGACGCTGTACTTAAATAAAATTGCTGTCCTATTTTTTCCCACAAACAGAGCTTTCTTTTGGTGGTATTTGATCACCTGTGCGATTTTTATTTTTTTGCGCTATAAACAAAAAATGTGCGGCAATTCTGAAAAAAACAATATTTTTCACATTCTGCTATATAACATAAAAAAAAACAAAAAAAAAAAAAACAACATTTTTTTAACATTTTAGGCCAATTTGTTTTCTGCTACATATTTTTGGTAAAACAAAAAATATTGCAATAAGCATATTTTGATTGCTTTGTGCAAAAGTTATGGCGTCTACTAACTACAGGAAAGATTTATGTCATTTTTATTTTATTTTTATTTTTTTTACTAGTAATGGCGGCGATCTGGGATTTTAGCGGGACTGCGACATTGCGGCGGACAGATCGGACCCCTAACTGACATTTTTTACACTTTTATGTGACATTACTACAGTAATCAGTGCTAAATATATGCACTGTTACTGTAATAAGGGCACTGGCAGGGAAGAGGTTAACCCAGGGGTGATCATAGGGTTGTGTGAGCCTAGGGGGTGTTTTCCAACTATATGGGGGAGGGAATTGTGAAATGAACACAGAGACATGTGATCCTAAATAGAAGGATCCCAGGCACTCTGTGATCATTTCAGAGAGAACAACGGTCTGCTGAGTTTACAACAGCTGACTGTCCTTCTCTCTGAGCGGGGAGCGATCGCGGGTGCCCGGTGGCAATCCCGGCTGCTGTCCCCTTAGATCGGCATCCCCACTGCCAGAAGTAAAGGTACGGCGGTTCACGCAGCCAAGCCAGCCTGCCGCAGTATATCTGCGGCAGGCGGTTGGCAAGTGGTTAACTGCGGCAGTGTTGCTTTATTGCGCGAAACGAAGTACCTGTATGTTGTTTCGCTCAATAGCCACTAGATGGCAAGATTGCACAGTGATTGGCTAGAGAAGATGTCAATCGGTGGGTCTGGTGGACCCGATGCCTGTGTGACACCTGCGATCATCCATGGGAGAGGCAGAATGGCGGTCTGCCTATGTAAACAAGGCAAATCACTGTTCTGACAGGGGAGAAGATGGCTATCTAAGATGCTAAACAGGAACATAGATCTCTGTGTTCCTCTAATCAATGCAACCCCCCACAGTTTGCAAGCACCCCCTAGGGACACATTTAACCCTTTGATTACTCCCGATTTTAACCGCTTCCCTGCCAGTGTCATTATTACAGTAACAGTGCATATTTTTAGCACTGATTACTGTAGTAATGTCACTGGTACCCCCAAAAGTGTCAGTTAGGGGTTCGATCTGTCCACCAACAGCAGGGGCGATCAAAGGTTTAAATGTATGCCTAGGGGTGCTTTCTAACTGTGTGGGTGTTGTATTTACTGAATGAACACAGAGATCTGTGTTCCTAAATAGGGGGAACACCTGGATCCCTGTTTTCATTACTGATACAACGGCAGACTGCCGTTCTCTCTCCACAGGGAGTGATTGCGGGTGCCCGGCGGAAATCGCGGCAGCTGGACCCGCTGATTGGCTCCCCCTGTTGTCAATTGGTGGTCCCATGAAGCCACGTACAGTTACGTTTCTTCACAGGACAGAGCTGACCTGCCGCAATATACAGTATGTACTGCTGGCAGTCGGCAAGTGGTTAAAGTAACGCAGTGCCATATAAGTGTGACAGAGCAGAAAGCTAAAAATTGGCCTGGGAAGAAAGGGGGTGAAAGCTCCCAGTATTATGGGGTTAAAACGCTGCTCCTCCCACCGAATGTGTCTCTGAAACGGAAAGTGACAAAATCATCATTGATTCTGGTTTCATTCCGTGCAGAGGAGATTGAAGATTGGGTGTCTTATGGTCTCCTTCCACTCGCCATTTTGAAAATGTCATCCTGGACTCCTGGTAAGAACAGGAAAGCCCAGGAACCGTGCTGCCCAAACTGTAAAATAATGGGTGGCTTTACAGCCAGTGGAGCACTTTCACCTGGGAGCCAGCTGAGGAAAACAAGTGTAGCACCCTCCTAGGTAGGTGCTAGGTAGAGAAAGTATAGTTGCTCTGCCTGCTTATCCGGGAGCCTGATTAATAGTTAGGCCTGTTGCATGTGTCCAGGGTGTGATTCATCTGGGCTGAGGGAGTGTCCCCACTGCATCCAATAGGGGAGCATGTTGGACAGTAGAGGAAACCCAGCCAGTGACGCACAGGCTTTTGTAACTATCTCAGTGGTTTGGCACAAGCAGGGGTGCATTCTGGGATACATTAAAAAAGCCAAGAGCACATGTGGCAGTGGGTCTTTGGCAGGAAGCCAAGTCCCAGAAGGAGGGTGACGGCTGTCTCCTCTTCTGCAACTGTGAGGGTGGTCGTAAGCAGTCGGTCTAGGGAACCAGTGGTGTGGCTGAACCCAGAGGTCCTGTGAAGCTGACTGTGAAGGTGAAGGCAGAGCAACTCTGGAAAAACAGTGTCCGTGAGTACAGGGGAGCTCCGCCCAGGAAGGGCACCCCTCCAATGGCTGGAGTCAGCGGACAGGTGTCAGCACACAGGCAGTGAGAGTAAAGGGGGTGTCAAGTTGTTATCCCTGAAGAGAATATTCAATAAGGGAACGGTCAATTTAACTTCACTTCAGTGGCAGGGTGAAGCAGCAGCCTTGCCGCATTCTACAGTCAGTTGTCCTCAGATTTGTGCATAGTTACTAGTTGGAGTATCACACTCATCCCTTCTCCCATCCCAGTTCTAAATAAAACACAAAAACCAAATCCCCTGGACTGATTATTGTCTGAGCCAAGAACTTGTAATGCCATGTATCTGCTCCCAGTTGCTAATGGTAACCCAAGAATTGTAATTCTCAGCAGCTCTCTAGGGGGCAGTGCTACACAAGCACAAGCCTCAGCTTTGGCTAAACCCTTCACTTTTATGACATACTACGTACATCCAAAAAGCTGAACTGGTTAAACAGCATTTATTTATTTTTTTGCAAATGTCAGTGTTGTTGTAGTAGGTTGTATATAATATACAGATGAGCTACTTCACAGGCAGTGTCAGGCTTCCCACCCAGACCACTGTACATAAACAGCCATGTGGGACAAGCACCGTTCTGACTTGACATACCCGTCTGTCCTGTAAGAATGTGTGGCCGTGCAGTGGCGCGATCCCGTTATGGCTGTATGCCCTGGACACAGCACATCCCAGATAAGGATATGGGCTCTCTGATTGGCCCTCCTGATCATGTGATGGCTGTGTCCAATCACAGCCATCATACAATGTAGCCTGAGTGGCTTATCTGGCTCATGTAGTCCCACAAGGGTTCAAGCAGAAACAAATTTGTCAGAATCAACAATCTTATTTTTACCCATGTTTTACTAACCAACCCCCATTTTAGAAGACTTTTCAGCTGATGCCACACTAGTGTCCCATCAACATCTGTCATAGTGTACAGTGTACAGTGCACACAAACATCTGTCACAGTGTACAAAAACATCTGTCATAGTGTACAGTGCACAAAAACATCTGTCATAGTGTACAATGCACAAAAAACATCTGTCACAGTGTACAAAAACATCTGTCACAGTGTACAGTGCACAAAAACATCTGTCATAGTGTACATTGCACAAAAACATCTGTCATAGTGTACAAAAACATCTATCAAAGTGTACAAAAACATCTATCAAAGTGTACAATGCACAAAAACATCTGTCACAGTGTACAAAAACATCTGTCATAGTGTACAAAAACATCTATCAAAGTGTACAATGCACAAAAACATCTGTCACAGTGTACAAAAACATCTGTCATAGTGTACAATGCACATAAAACATCTGTCACAGTGTACAAAAACATCTGTCACAGTGTACAGTGCACAAAAAATTCTGTCATAGTGTACATTGCACAAAAACATCTGTCATAGTGTACAAAAACATCTATCAAAGTGTACAAAAACATCTATCAAAGTGTACAATGCATAAAAACATCTGTCACAGTGTACAAAAACATCTGTCATAGTGTACAAAAAACATCTATCAAAGTGTACAATGCACAAAACATCTGTCACAGTGTACAAAAACATCTGTCATAGTGTATAGTGTACAAAAATATCTATCAAAGTGTACAATGCACAAAAACATCTGTCACAGTGTACAAAAACATCTGTCATAGTGTACAATGCACAAAAAACATCTGTCACAGTGTGCAAAAACATTTGTCACAGTGTACAGTGCATAAAAACATCTGTCATAGTGTACATTGCACAAAACATCTGTCATAGTGTACAAAAACATCTATCAAAGTGTACAAAAACATCTATCAAAGTGTACAATGCACAAAAACATCTGTCACAGTGTACAAAAACATCTGTCATAGTGTACAAAAACATCTATCAAAGTGTACAATGCACAAAAACATCTGTCACGGTGTACAAAAACATCTGTCACAGTGTACAAAAACATCTGTCATAGTGTACAGTGCACAAAAACATCTGTCACAGTGTACAAAAACATCTGTCACAGTGTACAAAAACATCTGTCATAGTGTACAGTGCACAAAAACATCTGTCACAGTGTACAGTGCACAAAAACATCTGTCATAGTGTACAAAAACATCTGTCACAGTGTACAGTGCACAAAAACATCTGTCACCATGTACAGTGCACAAAACATCTGTCACAGTGTACCAAATAATATATATATATTTTTTAAAAGTATAAAAAAATAAACAATTTTAAGCAAAATTTAAAGCAACCCCCCCCCCCCCAGGCACCAGACCTTATCTGTAACTCCTCTGTAACTGTAAACTGGTAACCTGTAAAGACTTATAAAGTATCGTCTATAGAGACTTTTAAATACTGAGGTGTGGTGCCATTATAAAAGCGTGTAAAATGTTGAAGCATGACATGTTTGATATCTATTTACTCGGCGCTACACCATTTTTTAGATTTTACCATTAAAAATTCATCAAAGTGTATTTTTCCCCAAAATTTGCGTTCAATAAACCACTGTGCAAATACTGTGTGATATAAAAATTTGCAAAACCCACCACTTTAGTGCCTCTGCTAACAAAGATATATATATATAACATTTACAAGTATGCCTATGCTGGTTGTGAGAAATAATTTAATATGACATTTTTTGTGAAAAAAAAAAAAAAATTGTATCTAATATTAAATACCTTGGATTGTCTACTTTCCAAAAAGGGGTAATTTGGGGGGGGGGGGGGGGTATTTGTACTGTGCTGGCATGTTAGGGCTTCAAGAAATTACATGGGCCTTCAGTACATCAAAATTGATAAATTTTCAATTTGGGTTGTTGTTACCAAATAAATGTAGCAGTAAATATATTGGTAAACATTTATGAAGAAAAAAATACCTATTTGCATAATTTTATAACAGAAACTAAGATTTTTTTTTTTTTTTGGACTTTTTTTCTTTATAGTAACAAAAAAAAAAACAGTGGTGATGAAATACCACCAAAAGAAAGCTCTATTTGTGTGAAAAAAAAATTATAAAAATGTAATATGGGTACAGTGTAGCATGAGTAATTGTCATTTAATCACTTGCCAACCGCCTACCGCATTTTTACTGTGGCAGGTCGGCTCCATTATGGGAAATCTTGTACCTGTACGTCATTTCATGCAATAGCCACTGGGTGGCGTGCGTGCACCACCGGAGGCGCAATCGCATGCTGATTGGACACAAGGGATGGCAATCAGCAAGTTCGGTGGACCTGATTTTCGCCGGCCACCCACGATCGTTCCCCAGAGAAAACAAGGCGGATCGTCGTTCTGACAAAGAAGATGGAGATCTTGTATTCCTGCTAAGCAGGAACAGCAATCTCTGTCTTCGTCCAGTCAGAGTCCATCCCCCACACAGTATTAAACCCCCCCCCCCAAGGACACACTTAACTCTTTGATCACCCCTGGTGTTAACCCCTTCCCTGCCAGTGTCATTATTACAGTAACAGTGCATATTTTTAGTCACTGGTCCCCCCAAAAGTGTCAAAAATGTCAGTTAGGGGTCCGATCTGTCCACCGCAATGTCGCAGTCCCGCTAAAAATTGTTAATTGCCGCCATTACTAGTAAAAATAAATTTAATAAAAATGACATAAATATTTCCCCTAGTTTGTAGATGCGATAACTTTTGCGCAAACCAATCAATATACGCTTATTGGGATTTTCTTTTACCAAAAATATGTAGCAGAAAACAAATTGGCCTAAAATGATGAAAAAATTGGATTTTTTAATTTTTTTTTCTTAGGAATGTTATATAGCAGAAAGTAAAAAATATTGTTTTTTTTTTTTTTTTTTTTTCAGAATTGTCACTCTTTTTTTGTTTATAGCGCAAAACATAAAAATGGCACAGGTGATCAAATACCACCAAAAGAAATCTCTATTTGTGGGCAAAAATTACACTCACCTTTACAGCCCTTGGCTGCTTTTAGGAGACTCTATCATGTCTTTCTGAATGGGTAAAGTGTTTAGGCGAGGGTGAAGCTCTCTTCGCTAGTGCAATGCCAAACATCTGTTGGGTCCCATAGAAAATATTCCTTCCAGCTCTCACAGCAAACACAAACCTCGCCTGCCTGCCAATCCTCCGGAGCTGCTCCTCTATTTCTATAGAAATCCGATACTCTCTGTTCTGGAGAAACGAAACTATAAAATTTCCCCAGCCAGGAATACATCACAGTAAACCTAACCTCCTAATGTGAATATAATAGATCAATGATCACCAGGGTAAGGCTCACTATTTTTTAGTTAACCACTTCTGGACCGGAAGGATTTGCCCCCTTAATGACCAGGCTATTTTTTGCGATTCGGCACTGCGTTACTTTAACGGAAAATTGCGCGATTGTACGACGCTGTACCCAAACAAAATTGATGTCCTTTTTTCCCCACACACAGAGCTTTCTTTTGGTGGTATTTGATCACCTGTGTGATTTTTATTTTTTGCGCTATAAACAAAAAAGAGCGACAATTCTGAAAAAATATATATATATATTTTTCACATTCTGCTATATAACATTCTCAATAAAATGTATCTGATGTAATCTATAATCCTATAGATGGATGATCTGTGATGCCTATAGAATGTTCCACAACTCAGCAATGATTACTCTGGCTGATATCTGAAGTGATCTCTATTCTTAACCACTTAAGCCCCGGAAGATTTGGCTGCTCAAAGACCAGGGCCTATTTTGCGATTCGGCACTGCATGAATTTAACGGACAATTGCACGGTCGTGCGACGCTGTACCCAAACTAAATTGACATCCTTTTTTTCCCACAAACAGAGCTTTCTTTTGGTGGTATTTGATCACCTGTGTGATTTTTATTTTTTGCGCTATAAACCAAAAAAAGAATGACAATTTTGAAAAAATTATATTTTTCACATTTTTTTTTATATGAAATTCTCAAAAAAAAATGTAAAAATCAAAATGTTTTAACATTTTAGGCCAATTTGTTTTCTGCTACATATGTTTGGTAAAAAAAATCACAATAAGCGTATTTTGATTGGTTTGCGCAAAAGTTATCGCGTTTACTAACTATGGGAAAGATTTATGTAATTTTTTTTTTTTTTTTTTTACTAGTAATGGTGGCGATCTGCGATTTTTAGCGGGACTGCGACATTGCGGCGGACAGATTGGACCCCTAACTGACATTTTTGACACTTTTGGGGGTACCAGTGACATTACTACAGTAATCAGTGCTATACATATGCCCTGTTACTGTAATAATGACACTGGCAGGGAAGGGGTTAACCTAGGGGTGATCAAAGGGTTAAGTGTTAGCCTAGGGGCATGTTTTATAACTGTATGGGGGAGTGGCTTGTGAAATGATCATAGAGACCTGTGACCCTATATAGAAGGATCCCAGGCACTGTATCGTCATGTCAGAGAGAAGAACGGTCAGATGTGTTTACAACAGCGGACAGCTCTTCTCTCTCAGCGGGGAGCGATCGCGGGTGGCAGGCGGCAATTGGAGCCCCCGACCCACGCATCGGCTTCCCCACTGCCTAGTGGGGGGAGCATGCCGCCGACAGCGCGTGCTCGCCCCCTAGCTGCAGGGGCGCGAACGACGTAGTACTATGTCGGTTTGCGCAGGAGGGGCTGCCTGCCGCAGTAAAACTGCGGTGGGCGGTCGTTAAGTGGTTAAATAACCTACCAAGACCTCCAAAAAAGTTAGGAAGATTATAAAAAAAAAAAAAACTGTGAGCTTGATTTGAGCAGTAGCAACTGCAATCTCCAAACACTAATTAACCCCCTCAATCAGACAAATGTAACCACTTAAGGACCAGGCCTATTACTGACACATGTTGTTTACAAGTTGAAATCAGTATTTTTGCAAGAAAATAACTCAGGCCCCTTTCACACCGGCTTTCCGATCCGATCAGGTCCCTGTCAGTTTTTCAGGTGGACCGGATCGGATGCTGCATGCAGCCCTATGGAGCGGAGGATGTCAGCGGTGATATCTTCGCTGACACCCGCTGACATCCGATCCGATCCTGTCCATGAAATCCAGATGGATGGAAATACAATTTTCCATCAGTCTGGAGGATTGGATCGGAAGAAACGGACAGGTGATCTGTTCTCATCCAATCTCCCATAGAGGACAGCGGGGATCTGACAGCTCCGTCTCTGCACACAGAGCAGAGACGGAGCTGTCATCCGCCTGCTCAGCGGGGATCCGCAGATTGATCCCCGCTGAGCAAAACTGAGTCCGCCAGGTGGAAAGCCAGTCTAGGCACATTCCAACCAACAAAACACCACTCTGGACAAAAGTCAGACGATCGGTCGGCCGATAATCATTGCGTGTGTACGAGGCATTAGAATCCCCAAACATTATAAGTATTTTTTAGCAAGGACTCTGGTGAATAAAATGGTGGTCGTTGCTAAATTTTTTGTTTCGAAAGTATTTGTGCAACGGTCTTTCAAACTCAATTTTTTTGGAAAAAAAATAAATTTCACTGCATTAAAAAAAAAAGAAAAAAGTAAACAGTAAAGGTAGCCCAATTTTGTTTTATAATCTGAATGATAATGTTACGCCGAGTAAATAGATACCCAACATGTCATGCTTCAAAATTGTGCACGCTCGTGGAATGGCAACAAACTTTGGTACTTAAAAACCTCCATAGGCGACATTTTAAAATTCCTACAGGTTACCAGCTTAGAGTTACAGAAGAGGATTTTTGCTAGAATTATTGCTCTCGCTCTAACGATCGTGGCGATACCTCACATGTGTGGTTTGAACACCGTTTACATATGTGGGCGGAACATGCGTATGCGTTCGCTTCTGCGCACGAGCTCGGAGGGACGGGCCGCTTTAATTTTTTTTTTCTTTTTTCTTTTACCTTTTATTTTTTATTTTTACACTGTCCCTTTAACCGCTTGCCGACCGCCGCAAGTAAATTTACTGCGGCGGTCAGCCCCTGCCAGGCAGAGTGACGTTAATTAACGTCACTAGCCTGGGAGGGTCTGGGGAGCGAGCGCGCGCCGACGGAGGCGCGCTCCCGCGCGGTCACAGACCCCCCCCCGCGCGTGTGACCGGCGGACCCGATGTCCACCGCTCACTCGGCGATCGTCGGGGGAGAGGGAGAAAGTCAGGCAGCTTGTGTAAACAAGCTGCCTGTCATTCTCCTCGGTGTTAAAACACTGATCACACGGATCTACTATGTAGATCCGTTGATCAGTGTCCTTTCACCTCAAGCCACAGCCAATCACAGTAGAAAGCACGCCCCTAGGGACACACACAGCCCCTCCCTCCCAAATAAAGTTAACCCCTTCACTACCAGTGTATTTTTACAGTAACAGTGCATATATATAGCACTGATTACTGTAGAAATGTCACTGGTAACCCCAAAAGTGTCAAAAATGTCAGTCAAGGGTCCGATCTGTCCGCCACAATGTCGCAGTACCGCAAAAAAAATCGCAGATCGCCGCCATTACGCGTTAAAAAAAAAACAACAAAAATGACAAAAATCTTTCCCTTTGTTAGTAAACGCGATAACTTTTGCGCAAACCAATCAAAATACGCTTTTTGCGATTTTTTTTACCAAACATAGGTAGCATAAAACAAATTGGCCGAAAATGTTAAAAAATTTTGATTTTTACATTTTTTTGGGGGGAAATTTCATATAAAAAAATGTGAAAAATATTGCTATTTTTGCAAAATTGACGCTCTTTTTTTGTTTATAGCGCGTGATCAAAAAATTGCACAGGTGATCAAATACCACCAAAAGAAAGCTCTGTTTGTGGGAAAAAAAGGACGTCAAATTCGTTTAGGTACAGCTTCGCACGACCGCGCAATTGTCCGTTAAAGTCATGCAGTGCCGAATCGCAAAATACCCACTGGTCGTTTAGCAGCCAAATCCTCCGGGGCTTAAGTGGTTAAAAATTTTTGTATACAAACAGGATAAAAAGGTCCGGTACTACCAGTGTCACACCTCCATCCCTAAATACAATATACAAAAAGAAGGAGGCTGCCCTGGGACTTTAACCACTTGCCTACTGGGCACTTTCACCCCCTTCCTATCCAGGCCAATTTTCAGCTTTCAGCGCACTCACGCTTTGAATGACAATTGCGCTGTCATGCTACACTGTACCCAGATGAAATTTTTATCATTTTTTTTCACACAAATAGAGCTTTCTTTTGGTGGTAATTAATCTCCTCTGGATTTTTTATTTCTTACAAAAAAAAAAAAGAAAAACGACAGAAATTTTTTTAAAAATAAAAGTTTTTCTTATTTTCTGCGAGTAAATTTTGAAAATAAATAAATTTTTCTCCTTCACTGATGTGCGCTGATGAGGCGGCACTGATGGGTACTGACAAAGTGGCACTTATGGGCACTGATGAGGTGGCACTGATGAGGAGGTACTAATATGCCGCACTGATGAGCACTGATAGGTGGCACTGATAGGCGGCACTGATGAGCACTGATAGGCAGCACTGATGAGCACTGATAGGTGGCACTGCTGGGCACTGAGAGGTGGCACTGCTGGGCACTGAGAGGCGGCACTGAAGGTCGGCACTGATGGGCACTGAAAGGCGGCACTGATGGACACTGATGGTTGGCACTGATGGATACTGACGGGTGGCACTGATGAGCACCGATGGGTGGCACTGATGAGCACTGATGGGCAGCACCATCAGTGCCCACACTCAGTGCCCATAGTGCTGCTAGTCAGTGCCCATCAGTGCCTAGATGAGCAGGCACTGATGGGCACTGACTGGCAGCACTATGAGCACTAATTGTGGGCACTGATTGTGGGCACTGATTGTGGGCACTTATTGTATTTTATTTACCTCTTGTGTAATCAGGGCACTGGTGATCAGTGCCCTGATTACATTTTTCTGTGTCCCCTAACCGCTGATCGGCTCTCCTCCTTCCTCACACGCAGTCTCTGTGTGAGGAAGGAGAGCTGGCGATGAGAGATGATCTAATATGCTTACATTTGAGATCATCTCTCATTGGATGTTCCGACCACGTGGTAAATGGCCGCTGTGATTGGCTGTGTCCAAGGGACACGGCCGACACAGATTTTCCCTGATGCGTGCTCTCGGGAGCGCGCGGGGAGCCTGTTCCTGGGAGGCTGTATAAAGACGGCCTCCCGGAAAGTAGAGTCCGCGCTGTAGCCGTCTTTCGGCTATAGCGCGAGCAGGAAGAAGTTAAATGAGGTGGACACACAGGGGGACAATAGATGTATAGTAACAATACGTTTATTGAAAATAGAACAAATGGTCATGTGTGGCCACATGTACATCAAAGAGTAAAACATAACTACATATGCATATAGTAGAAAACAATGCATGGTGAAGCTGAGGCATCTTGAAACTCAATGCGTTTCGTGAGGACATATCTCACTTCTTCAGGAGTGGATGCTATGGGCGGGTCTAAAGAGTGCATAAAGTATCATTGTCAAATATACAAATATACAGTGGGTACGGAAAGTATTCAGACCCCCTTAAATGTTTCACTCTTTGTTATATTGCAGCCATTTGCTAAAATCATTTAGGTTCATTCTTCTTCCTCATGAATGTACACATAGCACCCCATACTGACAGAAAAACACAGAATTGTTGACATTGTTGCAGATTTATTAAAAAAGAAAAACTGAAATATCACATGGTCCTAAGTATTCAGACCCTTTGCTCAGTATTTAGTAGAAGCCCCCTTTTGATCTAATACAGCCAGGAGTCTTTTTGGGAAAGATGCAACAAGTCTTTCACACCTGGATTTGGGGATCCTCTGCCATTCCTCCTTGCAGATCCTCTCCAGTTCTGTCAGGTTGGATGGTAAACGTTGGTGGACAGCCATTTTTAGGTCTCTCCAGAGATGCTCAATTGGGTTTAAGTCAGGGCTCTGGCTGGGCCATTCAAGAACAGTCACCGAGTTGTTGTGAAGCCACTCCTTCGTTATTTTAGCTGTGTGCTTAGGGTCATTGTCTTGTTGGAAGGTAAACCTTCGGCCCAGTCTGAGGTCCAGAGCACTCTGGAGAAGGTTTTTGTTCAGGATATCCCTGTACTTGGCCGCATTCATCTTTCCCACGATTGCAACCAGTCGTCCTGTCCCTGCAGTTGAAAAACACCCCCACAGCATGATGCTGCCACCACCATGCTTCACTGTTGGGACTGTATTGGACAGGTGATGAGCAGTGGTTTTCGCCACACATACCGCTTAGAATTAAGGCCAAAAAGTTCTATTTTGGTCTCATCAGACCAGAGAATCTTATTTCTCACCATCTTGGAGTCCTTCAGGTGTTTTTTAGCAAACTCCATGCGGGCTTTCATGTGTCTTAAGCCCCGTACACACGTACCGATCGTCGGCCGACGGAACGTCCTACAAATGTTCGCGGCTGGTGTGTTTGTTGTTTGTCTGTTGAAAAGTGCTCAAAACTTGCCCAGGACATTTGTCTTCCGACAGAAAATGACGTCACTACGTTCCACGCACGTTCGCCGCTACAAAAGAGGAAGTGAGTGTTTGGCTGTGACCCTTCTGGGCATCTCGCGCTGATTTCGGTAGCATTTGTTTGGTTGACGACATTTCGCTATTTTCCGAGACATCGTTCGAGAATTTATTATGGCGACCGTGAATTCGTCCGTTGCTGTCGTTAGTGTTGGAGTTTTGGCTCTGAGACGACGTACGAGCAATAGGAAGAAGAAGCGGACCTCCTGGACGAAAAATTGGTTGCTTAACCGTGATCAATTTTCTCATATGTCCTTGCTGAGGGAGCTCCAGGAAAATAATCCTGATGACTTCAGGAATTATTTGAGGATGACGGATCCCATCTTTTACCGTCTTCTTGCCCTGGTGTCCCCCTATATTCTGAAGCAGGATACTTGTATGCGGCTTGCAATTACTCCTGAGCAAAGGTTAATTGCGACGTTGAGGTATCTTGCAACAGGGAGAAGCCTGCAGGATCTGAAGTTCACCACAGGCATCTCCCCCCAAGCTCTTGGAGTCATCATCCCTGAGACCTGCTCTGCCATCATCAAGGTCTTGCAGAAGGACTATATCAAGGTATGTTTGATTTTTTACATTACATTACATGTATTACTAGTTTCACCTGAATTATGATGTTTTTGGATGTACAGCAATTGACACAGGCCATTATTTGTAAACTACCCTCTGTCCGCATGCACATAGTAGTAAAGATGTAGATTATCTTTAACCATTTGTAAAATTACCCACTGACCACCCCACCATTCTCTCCTATGTGTCCCTAAACGCATTGCCTGTTAACAGTATGTCGAATTTATCTAATTTTATTGCTTTCCCTCAAACAATTATTCCTTGGCCAATGTTTTAGTACCTAGTTAATGATTTATCTAAAATACATCAGTCCATCCATTCCCACCTATGATTCTGTATGTTTATGTAATGATGTTAAAACCTTCACTGACCACAAGCCCTTATTGATGTATAAATGCCCAGTTTTACTTACCCATCCCCCACCCACATGCTAAATCTCAAAGTCAGCATATACCAAAGCTCAAGTTCAGAGGTCTTCAAACTATGGCCCACCAGTTGTTCACGAACTTCAATTTCCATCATGCCTAGTCATGTCTGTGAATGTCAGAGAATTACAAGGCCTCATGGGATGTGTAGTTCTGCAACAGCTGGATGGCCGTAGTTTGTAAATCTCAGCTCTAGCTGGTGAGTATAATGGGCCATACACACTAGAAGATTGTCAGAACAATTTATCCTTCCGATTTACCAAAACCAAATAATATAAGGTCCAACAAACACTTTCAAATCCTATGCAATCTGGTAGGCCCTTGCACTACATAGAAAAGGTAAATCTGCACGAAAAAGTCTTCAGAGAATCTTCTAGTGTGTATGGCCCTTTACAATATAAGAACAATAGGAGGTTGAAAATAAATGTATGTAGATGTTACATCCCCATATCCAAACCTTTGCCTTCCTGTTGTATATTTTTTTAGCAAGTTGCATAAGCATTTAACAGACAACTGTGTGTGTAATTAATAATGTGATGTGCTCAAGCACTAATTTTTTTTTTTCCCCACAGTTTCCTTCAAACGCAGAGCAATGGCTGGAGATTTCTGATCAATTTCTGGAGAAGTGGAATTTTCCCAATTGTGGGGGTGCTATTGATGGGAAGCACGTCCGCATTGTCCCCCCTCCGAATTCGGGCACATTTTTTTATAATTATAAAGGTTTTTTTAGTATAGTCATGCTAGCCATAGTTAATGCAAACTATGAGTTTATTTTTTTGGATATTGGCAAAAATGGCCGCAATTCGGATGGGGGAGTTATTGATCAGACGGAGTTCGCTCGTCGTCTAAAGAACGGCACTCTGAACCTGCCATCCAGGGAGCAAACTGTTGAGGGTATGAGCTTTGTGTTTATCGCAGATGAGGCTTTTGCGCTTGGGGAGCATCTCATGAAGCCCTACCCTCAGAGGAACCTCACCCCAGACCAAAGGATTTACAACTACCGCTTGTCCAGAGCTCGCAGAGTTGTGGAGAATGCCTTCGGGATAATGGCCAACCGGTTCCGGATATTCCTGACGTCCATAAACCTGGCACTGTACAAAGTGGATAATGTGGTCTTGTGTTGCTGCATTTTGCACAACTTCCTACGCAGGAATGCACAAAATTATGTATTGCAGCAACTGGATACTGACCCTGCTATGCCAGGTACAAGTGGAGAGGCCCAACCTTCTAACCAAGTGGAGTCCATGACGTCAATGGAAGTTGGACGGTCAGCATTGGCATCACACAGGGCCCGTCAGATCCGCCAGGAATATCTGGACTATTTCGTGGGGAGAGGAGCTGTGTCCTGGCAGCAATCACTGTCACACACCCATTAATCTTGTTAAAGATTGGACACACAAGATAAATGTCAGAGATATATTATTTTTCAACACATTAAACAAAAATTGCAATGATTCTGTATTGTGGATTATAATCATTTGGGCACATATGCCAAACACAATTATTTGGGTTAATCATGTGTTATATATGTGTGACTTTGGAAGGGTTAATACATTCATCAGTGTGTTTCTTGACTGTAGTCTCTCACCAGCTGATCCAAAGTGATGATGGCCATGTGTTATTTTTTAGCCAGTGGTGTAAATACAAGGGCCTTCTGCACCCCACAAAATGTACACAAACCCTGTCACATTGAGAACTAGGTCACACCCAAGGTTCATCTAATGTCACCTTACATTGGTGTTCATTGTCCAGATGTTGCCCATACTATATATTTCATATAATACATTAGGGTATTAACAAAGTACCTACACCTGTTATGTTGTGTTCATTTATGACATCCTTCTCACTGCCCACCAATGTTAGGATATGTCAGTGTTATGTGAAACTTGATCATTGTTCATCTCAAAGTGTTATATATATAGGTAATGGAAAGTGAACTAGAGCAACGAACAAGCAATACACTATAGATTACACTGATCTCCCTACACTGATTGCTACTGGCAATATCAATGCCATATTGAATCCTAGGACTGCTAGTACCTTGAGTGTTGAGTCACACTTATGCGATGCGGGAAGTCTGCGACTTTGCAGCCTTCCAGCATTGCATAAGGGTGACCCGCCACTTACTTTTTGCACAGGATTGTATTCCACAAGTGTTAAGCACTGTGCGATCCAATCCAGATACATTTTGATTTGTAATGCCGTTGCAGTCTCCTTTATTTGTTCCAGGTCTGCGCAGCATTGGAGAGCCTCACGGGTCAATTTGGCTAATGTGCAACTATGTAAAACATGGTCTGTAAAAAATAAAAAAAAATGAGTCAATGTGAATCACCTACATGAGGTCATAATAATAGAGAAACATTTGGTGTCCAGGTAATCTTAAATTCCTCTCGAGTTAATACCTACCCTGTTCTTATGCTCTTTTGCCCTAGGCTCTTCTTCTTCCTCCTGTCCTCCTCCGATGCTGTTGCTGATGATTCTGCCGGTCTCCTGAGCTTACTATATATTCATTAGGGGTGTGAACGCATGATGACATCATTGTGAGGGCATGGTTGTAATGTATATATATTAAGATGCAGAGACCAGAGACGGGCAGAATGCACGGCAACAGCATTGGAGGAGGACAGGAGGAAGAAGAAGAGCCTAGGGCAAAAGAGCAGACAACATAAGAGCAGAAGATTGGACAGCAGAAGACTGGAGAGGAGAAGATCCAAAGAGCAGAGTGGAGAAGACCGGATGAAGATCTTTAAGAACATTTCATAAACGTCTCCTGTCGTTATTCACATACACTTCCATTTATGTGGTTAATGTGTAGGGGTACTATGTACCCCATACCCATTCACATAGTGATTGGGGTCTGGGATCTGGGGGCCACCCTTTGTTAAAGGTTGCTTCCAAAGTCCTAGGAACCCCCTGGCCGCATGACCCCCCAAAACCACCAGACAGGGTTGTGGGGATGAGGCTCTTGTCCTCCTCTACATGGGAGTAAGGTGCTTTTGGGTGTGCGGTGCAGAGGCCCCCTGGCCCAAAGCAACAAAACCCCCCCATGTTGAGGGCATGTGTCCTGCTGTGGTCCAGGGGGTGTT
This sequence comes from Pelophylax lessonae, assembly GCF_965119305.1. Classification (NCBI taxonomy): domain Eukaryota; kingdom Metazoa; phylum Chordata; class Amphibia; order Anura; family Ranidae; genus Pelophylax; species Pelophylax lessonae. Next base: position 10,830,660 of record NC_138773.1, on the reverse strand, counting down.
TGGTCCGCTTGCTCGTTCTCTTTCCTGGCCTGACAAGCTGCATGCTTGTATAAGGGTCTGGTAGGGGTTTTGGGGGTAACCCACGCTGTCTTTTTGTTGTGGGCATACCCTCAAACTCAATACCACACACAAAAGGCCTGGTTGTGAACTTGGGGGGACACCCACGGTGGGTTGTTCAATTTTTTGGTGTAGTTCCCCCTCAAAAATCTTCACAACGCAAGTGTCCCCGCAAGTCAGAGCATCCTGATCCGACTTACGGTGCGACTTCCATTCAAATAAAGAGGCTCCCATAGGGAACTAGTGTTGTAAATTGGAGGCTAAAAATAACACTGATAAAAATCATTCTGCAAAAACCTACGTGGGCACACAATTGGCTCTTGGACACTTGGTCCTGGTTCCTCCACAGTTTCGGAACTGGCTTCCATGCTGCTTGGCAAGTTGCCAGGAGATCGGGCTTCTGACCTGGCTGGGGATGCCACATCCTGGCATGATGCAACATCTGCAATGTAAATTTGTAAGGGAATACAAGAATATAAGGTTAAACAATCATTGCAAATACACATATTTCTATGATCCCACTACACAAAAATCTGTGACTACCAACCTTCTTGTTGCTCTGGTGTCTCATCACTTGTTGGCTCCACCAGGATTATTTCCGGAATAATGTCTTCATCTACATAATACAAAACATTGGCCATATCATAAAAGTCACAAGAGGTACATTTGTTAGGACATGGTGCCCTGCTTGATAGCTCTTTTAGTAACAAATATGAAGACATGTACATGGTTATCTACGAAAAATATGGTACATTAATGTTTGACAGTGCATAGGAACCAATTACCTTTAGTGGAATCTGTGCCACCTTCTGTGCCCATGTCCTCATCTTGTTCGGCAACTGCCGATGGAGCTGCCAGACCTCTCCTCCTCCTTTCCCATAGTTTGGCACGGAGTTTACGTTTTTCTCCTATTTAAAGGTTTGAATAATAATCTGTGATTAATAGGAATGTTTGCTGAGAAGATTCGTGCAGGAAAGAACGTTCGTTGCAACACAATACATATATTTTTAACTATGGCTTCCTGACTTTTAATGTCATATACTAAAACATCAACAATAGATCGATCAAATCACGACATGACAACTAAAATGAGTAATCTAACTTTTTACATAGACATTATAATCTAGACATGTTAATACAACATACACAAAATTATAAAAAACATATTGCATGATTAAAAAAATAAAGAAAAAATAAAACTTACTTTTTTTCAAAATCCGATGGATTTGGGAAAGCTGATCCTGCTCACGGTGTTTGAGGTCAGACCACCGTTTCCGAATCTGATCTTTCGATCGCTCGACACCGAATTTTTTGACCAAACAGGCCACCACCTTGCCCATGATGCCATCTTTCCTGGCATTGGGCCGATCGTAATTTGCCAACTTTCCATCGTAATCCATTTTTTCTAAAATGGAGACCATCTCCACCATTTCTGGCTTTGACATGGGTGTAGCCCTTGATTTTCGGGTGGCCCAATCACTTCGGCCCCCACTAATTGAGCTCCCAGATTGTTGAGACATGGTTCGTAATTAAACAATGATTATTCCACTGCCTCAGGTGTGAGTGTCGCATGTAGGCCTGATCTTCGGCACGTACACACCCCTGCACAAGCCCGCCACTGGAGGAGGAGTTGACGCCTGCGCTGTATTTAAAGGACGCCAGATCGTTCGGCCGACGATTCGCTAGCGGACATATCGAGAGTTGGAGCACGATCGAGCGGCGAATCACGACTTTTCCCCACAAACAAAGGTACGACTCTTTTAATAGAAAGTGTGTGTTTTGGGCCCTATACAGCTTTTATTAGGAATATCTTTATTATGTGCCAAAATACATGCTCTTTTAATATGTTTTGTGTTGTTTTGTGTCTTGCAGGCATATACTGTCCTGCAATATGGTGGACAATTTCACCACCCACAACTTTCTCATCAGTTTCATTGATGAATTCAGGCAACTGCCCTGTTTGTGGCAAGTCAAGTCCGCAGATTATAAAAATAGAAAGTTTATTTTTTTGGATATTGGCAAAAATGGCCGCAATTCGGATGGGGGAGTTATTGATCAGACGGAGTTCGCTCGTCGTCTAAAGAACGGCACTCTGAACCTGCCATCCAGGGAGCAAACTGTTGAGGGTATGAGCTTTGTGTTTATCGCAGATGAGGCTTTTGCGCTTGGGGAGCATCTCATGAAGCCCTACCCTCAGAGGAACCTCACCCCAGACCAAAGGATTTACAACTACCGGTTGTCCAGAGCTCGCAGAGTTGTGGAGAATGCCTTCGGGATAATGGCCAACCGGTTCCGGATATTCCTGACGTCCATAAACCTGGCACTGTACAAAGTGGATAATGTGGTCTTGTGTTGCTGCATTTTGCACAACTTCCTACGCAGGAATGCACAAAATTATGTATTGCAGCAACTGGATACTGACCCTGCTATGCCAGGTACAAGTGGAGAGGCCCAACCTTCTAACCAAGTGGAGTCCATGACGTCAATGGAAGTTGGACGGTCAGCATTGGCATCACACAGGGCCCGTCAGATCCGCCAGGAATATCTGGACTATTTCGTGGGGAGAGGAGCTGTGTCCTTGCAGCAATCACTGTCACACACCCATTAATCTTGTTAAAGATTGGACACACAAGATAAATGTCAGAGATATATTATTTTTCAACACATTAAACAAAAATTGCAATGATTCTGTATTGTGGATTATAATCATTTGGGCACATATGCCAAACACAATTATTTGGGTTAATCATGTGTTATATATGTGTGACTTTGGAAGGGTTAATACATTCATCAGTGTGTTTCTTGACTGTAGTCTCTCACCAGCTGATCCAAAGTGATGATGGCCATGTGTTATTTTTTAGCTAGTGGTGTAAATACAAGGGCCTTCTGCACCCCACAAAATGTACACAAACCCTGTCACATTGAGAACTAGGTCACACCCAAGGTTCATCTAATGTCACCTTACATTGGTGTTCATTGTCCAGAAGTTGCCCATACTATATATTTCATATAATACATTAGGGTATTAACAAAGTACCTACACCTGTTATGTTGTGTTCATTTATGACATCCTTCTCACTGCCCACCAATGTTAGGATATGTCAGTGTTATGTGAAACTTGATCATTGTTCATCTCAAAGTGTTATATATATAGGTAATGGAAAGTGAACTAGAGCAACGAACAAGCAATACACTATAGATTACACTGATCTCCCTACACTGATTGCTACTGGCAATATCAATGCCATATTGAATCCTAGGACTGCTAGTACCTTGAGTGTTGAGTCACACTTATGCGATGCGGGAAGTCTGCGACTTTGCAGCCTTCCAGCATTGCATAAGGGTGACCCGCCACTTACTTTTTGCACAGGATTGTATTCCACAAGTGTTAAGCACTGTGCGATCCAATCCAGATACATCAGAAATAAAGGGTCATGTGCGACTTGTATGCGTGTTCAGTGCGAATGTAGCCATACAAAGTGTATGTCTCAATTCACACTGCACATCTGATGGCATGTAATATCGTAGCGCACTGCTCCTTTATTACATGCGATCAGATGTTCATGCGAAAATCAGCTATACAGTTTGTATGGCTCAATTCGCACTGCACTCGCACAAAAGTCGCACATGATGCATTTATTCAGCCGCATCAGGATAGGATCGCACAATCGTTCAAACTTGTGTGATCCGATCCTGTGTGAAATGTCAGATCGCACTGTGATATGCGTTAAAACTGGGGGTATCTTTAACATTTCATTGACACCTCCAGCAACTCGCATATGGCAGTGTCCAAAATGCTTTCATTAACATGTAAATATGGGAATAGGACAGCCATCATACATTTAGTGCTTCTTTACACAGCTTTAGACCTCGACCCCCCAACGAAAGTCTAATAAAGAATTGAACACACATTGTTGAATGTAAAAACGTTTTAGTATCAAACATTCACAGGGTTAGGGTTAGGGTTAGGGTTAGGGTTAGGGTTAGGGTTAGGGTTAGGGTGTTGTAAAGTGCTTTTCCCAAACTTGGGTACACTCTTTAACATCTGAGTGTAATTAAAATGCCCTAAAACATTATAAAAAATTTGTAACATCAGGAACATCCCAATACAAACATTAAAAACCTAGTAAAATTGTGGCTTAAAATTTGCCAATCATGTCCACAAAATTGCGCATTTTGATTTGTAATGCCGTTGCAGTCTCCTTTATTTGTTCCAGGTCTGCGCAGCATTGGAGAGCCTCACGGGTCAATTTGGCTAATGTGCAACTATGTAAAACATGGTCTGTAAAAAATAAAAAAAAATGAGTCAATGTGAATCACCTACATGAGGTCATAATAATAGAGAAACATTTGGTGTCCAGGTAATCTTAAATTCCTCTCGAGTTAATACCTACCCTGTTCTTATGCTCTTTTGCCCTAGGCTCTTCTTCTTCCTCCTGTCCTCCTCCGATGCTGTTGCTGATGATTCTGCCGGTCTCCTGAGCTTACTATATATTCATTAGGGGTGTGAACGCATGATGACGTCATTGTGAGGGCATGGTTGTAATGTATATATATTAAGATGCAGAGACCAGAGACGGGCAGAATGCACGGCAACAGCATTGGAGGAGGACAGGAGGAAGAAGAAGAGCCTAGGGCAAAAGAGCAGACAACATAAGAGCAGAAGATTGGACAGCAGAAGACTGGAGAGGAGAAGATCCAAAGAGCAGAGTGGAGAAGACCGGATGAAGATCTTTAAGAACATTTCATAAACGTCTCCTGTCGTTATTCACATACACTTCCATTTATGTGGTTAATGTGTAGGGGTACTATGTACCCCATACCCATTCACATAGTGATTGGGGTCTGGGATCTGGGGGCCACCCTTTGTTAAAGGTTGCTTCCAAAGTCCTAGGAACCCCCTGGCCGCATGACCCCCCAAAACCACCAGACAGGGTTGTGGGGATGAGGCTCTTGTCCTCCTCTACATGGGAGTAAGGTGCTTTTGGGTGTGCGGTGCAGAGGCCCCCTGGCCCAAAGCAACAAAACCCCCCCATGTTGAGGGCATGTGTCCTGCTGTGGTCCAGGGGGTGTTTGGTCCGCTTGCTCGTTCTCTTTCCTGGCCTGACAAGCTGCATGCTTGTATAAGGGTCTGGTAGGGGTTTTGGGGGTAACCCACGCTGTCTTTTTGTTGTGGGCATACCCTCAAACTCAATACCACACACAAAAGGCCTGGTTGTGAACTTGGGGGGACACCCACGGTGGGTTGTTCAATTTTTTGGTGTAGTTCCCCCTCAAAAATCTTCACAACGCAAGTGTCCCCGCAAGTCAGAGCATCCTGATCCGACTTACGGTGCGACTTCCATTCAAATAAAGAGGCTCCCATAGGGAACTAGTGTTGTAAATTGGAGGCTAAAAATAACACTGATAAAAATCATTCTGCAAAAACCTACGTGGGCACACAATTGGCTCTTGGACACTTGGTCCTGGTTCCTCCACAGTTTCGGAACTGGCTTCCATGCTGCTTGGCAAGTTGCCAGGAGATCGGGCTTCTGACCTGGCTGGGGATGCCACATCCTGGCATGATGCAACATCTGCAATGTAAATTTGTAAGGGAATACAAGAATATAAGGTTAAACAATCATTGCAAATACACATATTTCTATGATCCCACTACACAAAAATCTGTGACTACCAACCTTCTTGTTGCTCTGGTGTCTCATCACTTGTTGGCTCCACCAGGATTATTTCCGGAATAATGTCTTCATCTACATAATACAAAACATTGGCCATATCATAAAAGTCACAAGAGGTACATTTGTTAGGACATGGTGCCCTGCTTTATAGCTCTTTTAGTAACAAATATGAAGACATGTACATGGTTATCTACGAAAAATATGGTACATTAATGTTTGACAGTGCATAGGAACCAATTACCTTTAGTGGAATCTGTGCCACCTTCTGTGCCCATGTCCTCATCTTGTTCGGCAACTGCCGATGGAGCTGCCAGACCTCTCCTCCTCCTTTCCCATAGTTTGGCACGGAGTTTACGTTTTTCTCCTATTTAAAGGTTTGAATAATAATCTGTGATTAATAGGAATGTTTGCTGAGAAGATTCGTGCAGGAAAGAACGTTCGTTGCAACACAATACATATATTTTTAACTATGGCTTCCTGACTTTTAATGTCATATACTAAAACATCAACAATAGATCGATCAAATCACGACATGACAACTAAAATGAGTAATCTAACTTTTTACATAGACATTATAATCTAGACATGTTAATACAACATACACAAAATTATAAAAAACATATTGCATGATTAAAAAAATAAAGAAAAAATAAAACTTACTTTTTTTCAAAATCCGATGGATTTGGGAAAGCTGATCCTGCTCACGGTGTTTGAGGTCAGACCACCGTTTCCGAATCTGATCTTTCGATCGCTCGACACCAAATTTTTTGACCAAACAGGCCACCACCTTGCCCATGATGCCATCTTTCCTGGCATTGGGCCGATCGTAATTTGCCAACTTTCCATCGTAATCCATTTTTTCTAAAATGGAGACCATCTCCACCATTTCTGGCTTTGACATGGGTGTAGCCCTTGATTTTCGGGTGGCCCAATCACTTCGGCCCCCACTAATTGAGCTCCCAGATTGTTGAGACATGGTTCGTAATTAAACAATGATTATTCCACTGCCTCAGGTGTGAGTGTCGCATGTAGGCCTGATCTTCGGCACGTACACACCCCTGCACAAGCCCGCCACTGGAGGAGGAGTTGACGCCTGCGCTGTATTTAAAGGACGCCAGATCGTTCGGCCGACGATTCGCTAGCGGACATATCGAGAGTTGGAGCACGATCGAGCGGCGAATCACGACTTTTCCCCACAAACAAAGGTACGACTCTTTTAATAGAAAGTGTGTGTTTTGGGCCCTATACAGCTTTTATTAGGAATATCTTTATTATGTGCCAAAATACATGCTCTTTTAATATGTTTTGTGTTGTTTTGTGTCTTGCAGGCATATACTGTCCTGCAATATGGTGGACAATTTCACCACCCACAACTTTCTCATCAGTTTCATTGATGAATTCAGGCAACTGCCCTGTTTGTGGCAAGTCAAGTCCGCAGATTATAAAAATAGAAAACTCAGAAAACAGGCCATGGAACATTTGGTGGCCTTCTACAAGCCCGTCTGTCCTGGGGCAAATTTTGAGTATATCCGCAAAAAAATAAACAGTATTCGCACTGCCTACAGGCGGGAGTTAAAAAAAATAGAGGAGTCCACCCAGTCTGGAGCAGGGGCACGGAATGTATATGTACCACGGCTGTGGTACTTTGATAACATGCGGTTCCTGGCAGACACCATGGAATCCAGGCCGTCAATTTCAACACTGCCTTCTACTTCGGCAGAGGGCTCAGTGTCGGTAGATCCAAGCCAGGATGAGGATTTCCTGGAGGAGAGTTTTACTCAGGTATGGCATTTCACAATATATTGTCTGCTAAAATGTAATCATGTAACAAAATTATAAGCTAAACCATAATTGACCCTTTAGGTAAACGGGCATAGCAAGGGGTTGGCATGACAGGCAACCGCCAGGGGCGCAGGCCAAGGGGGGTGGGTCACAAAAACATTGGCATTGTTTTATTGTTTATTTTAACAATCCACTCAGCCTGCACACCCCAGAACCCCCAGTTTGCAGGCGGATTCATGCAGGTGTAAAACATTGAGAGCTGCTTCATGCAGGTGTAAAACATTGAGAGCAGCTGAGCCAAAAGACCAGGAGACTGAGACTGCCTCTCACTGCATCCCCAGCACACCTCTGGTCTTACAAACACTGCTGCATCCCCAGCACACCTCTGGTCCTAACAAACACTGCTGTAGCCTCAGCATTCCTCTGGCTCAACCTTTTTTAATACAAAACTAACAGCTCCTGCAAATGATCCATCCATCCTTGCTTCCATGTCTCTGGTCTCTCACTCTGGGTCAGCAAGGCAGGTGGCTTCCTTATTCATGTTTCCCTGCACTGCTTCACCCTCAATGCCCTACATCAAGTCCTCTGCAAGTTCAGGCCCCTCTCTCTCTGCAACCCCCTCCTCTCTCTCTCACACCCCCTCTTTCTCTCCCTCTCTCTAGCTCTCAACCCTCTCTTTCTTTTTCACACCTGAGACAATGATTGCCCACTAGAGAGCTCTACACTGGGCAAACAAGGGGCAAATTAGAAACTTTTAATGCCCTTTAATTTTTTTTTGGGGGGGTGGGTTACAGTTTTACATTGATCTTGGGGGGGGGGGGTTGTTGCCAAATACAGCTCCTCAACAAAGGCACTGGAGACCCTAGATATGCCACTGTATGTAAAGTCTGCTATTTGTTCACAATAATATAACAAACATGCATTTTTATATACACTATAACATTCTAATCAATTGTTCATTTCATCAACAGGGAAGTGTCACTGAGGAGGAGCCAGGTTGCAGCCAGGAGCCTGGGGAGCCTGCGGAGCCTGAGGAGCCTGAGGAGCCTGCGGAACTCTTTCCACCACCACCTCCTCCTGCCAAACGGAGGCAAAAGAGGAAGCACGTGGATGACATCACCGACGAGTTTATCCAGGAGGCCACCATAGCCCTACGTCGGAAACCGGAGGCCAATGAGTCCTTCGGCAACATGACGGCAAAAATTTTAGATAAGGTGGACCTCAGGCAGTGTCAGTATGCCAGAAAAATTATTCTTGATGTGCTGCAAAAGGCTGAAAACGGCATACTTAATGAGCACAGCCATGCATGCCAGGAGCACCCGTGCCCTCCACCTCCACCTCCACCTCCACCTCCACAACACCCACCACCTCGCCAAATGCCACATGGCCAGTGGCAATATGGCCAGCAGGATCCAAACCTGCCCTCATGGAAACCTGATTTCAGTTACCAGCAACTTTAATTTTTGTAACCCCCTATTATTTATTTTACCCCTGTTTGCCAGTTTCTAGTTTAATTTTGTCCAAATGGACCTTTTTTATGTTTAGTTATACGGAAAGTATTGATGTTTGCTTTGTTTTTTTTTGCTGAGATCCAAAAAATAAAGAAAATTGAAAATAAAAAATGGCCTATCTGAATTTGTTAACATGTTTAATATTGTGCATAACCTGAAAAATATGTTTTAGACATTAATTCATAAAAGAATAAAGGGTCATATCAATAGTTAGATCTTTGGTGTGAAAATACAAAAATAATGGTGAAGAGTTCAAATTATTTAATTCTAAAATTTGATAGAACAGATAGAATAGACAAACATTATCTTCATCATAACAGAACACATGCCTTTTTATTAGAAAAGTATGGCATTATGAGCAGCATCTTCCTTCTTCTCACATTTATCAAGATGAGCATGTGCTCCGCATTTCACCTATTTCTTGGACTTCCGCGAGCCGAAAGTTCTTTCTGAATAAAATGTTGAGTTTACTAGAGAAAATTCTTCCGGGAACTCATTTGGTTTGATCATGCGTGTTGGGATTTGTAGCTGTGTGTCGGCAGAATTGTGTACTGACAGGCGAACAATCGTCCGTTCTGGTGTCGGCATACAAATATTTTCATGTTTGCAAGAAAGACTTTTGTCCGCGGATTGTGCGCAGACATCTGTCGGAGGCACCATACTAACACGCGTACAATCGGCAGATCCTTCGTCCACCGACGTTTGTATGCCGACGATCGGTACGTGTGTACGGGCCTTTACACTGAGTAGAGGCTTCCGTCGGGCCACTCTGCCATAAAGCCCCGACTGGTGGAGGGCTGCAGTGATGATTGACTTTCTACAACTTTCTCCCATCTCCTGACTGCATCTCTGGAGCTCAGCCACAGTGATCTTTGGGTTCTTCTTTACCTCTCTCACCAAGGCTCTTCTCCCCCGATAGCTCAGTTTGGTCGGACGGCCAGCTCTAGGAAGGGTTCTGGTCGTCCCAAACGTCTTCCATTTGAGGATTATGGAGGCCACTGTGCTCTTAGGAACCTTAAGTGCAGCAGAAATCTTTTTGTAACCTTGGCCAGATCTGTGCCTTGCCACAATTCTGTCTCTGAGCTCTTCAGGCAGTTCCTTTGACCTCATGATTCTCATTTGCTCTGACATGCATTGTGATCTGGAAGGTCTTATATAGACAGGTGTGTGGCTTTCCTAATCAAGTCCAATCAGTATAATCAAACACAGCTGGACTCAAATGAAGGTGTAGAACCATCTCAAGGATGAGCAGAAGAAATGGAAAGCACCTGAGTTAAATATATGAGTGTCACAGCAAAGGGTCTGAATACTTAGGACCATGTGATATTTCAGTTTTTCTTTTTTAATAAATCTGCAACAATGTCAACAATTCTGTGTTTTTCTGTCAGTATGGGGTGCTATGTGTACATTCATGAGGAAGAAGAATGAACTTAAATGATTTTATCAAATGGCTGCAATATAACAAAGAGTGAAAAATTTAAGGGGGTCTGAATACTTTCCGTACCCACTGTATATCATAATGACTAATAGAGTAAATGGACTCAGAGGACCCTATGCTAAGGTTACATAACTTACAGGTATAATGAGCCGAAATGAACAAAATAGCACTTAGTCCTGAGGCAGTAGCAAAGGGCATTGTCCGGGAGCTGGAGGTGTGAGGTGAAAAGACATCCCAATGGGGAACAGATGGGAGACAGAAGGAACCGAGAAAAATGGAAAGATGTCCTAGAATGTTCATGTATGCTGCTAGAACATATATATATGGGTATATAGGTTACCAATAGAGTACAGCATCACATCATAATGATCGCAGGAAAATACATGTTATATAAATATATAAATAGTATCTAGTGGGTATGTACAAGTATAAATGAATTGCTGCATGACATGACACTAGCTGGAGGAAAGGAGTATCAATATAAAACCAAATGGGTGTAGCAGACAATGGGTGTAAGAGCAGAAAGGAGAGGGGAAAAAGGGGGAAGAAAGGAGAAATACAAGGGAATAAAAAGAAAAAAAAAGAAGAAGAAAAAAGAATAGGAAAAAGAAAGGTGAGGTGACCAAGAAAAAATGATTGGAATAAATCCAGTGCAAGAAAAGACAGACAGATACGGTGGGATAAATGATTCAACAGTGTGAACAGTAGAAATAGCACAATAGAAACAAAGTGGTAATTAACCACTTAAGGACCAGGATTTGGATGCTCAATGACCAGGCCCTTTTTTACGATTCGGCACTGCGTTATTTTAACGGACAATTGCACGGTCGTGCGACGCTGTACCCAAACGAAATTGACGTCCTTTTTTTTTTCCCCCACAAATAGAACTTTTCTTTTGGTGGTATTTGATCACCTGTACAATTTTTATTTTTTGCTCTATAAACAAAAAAAGAGCAACAATTTGAAAAAAATTTGCAATATTTTTCACATTTTTTTTATAAGAAATTCTCAAAAAAAAAAAAGTAAAAATCTAATTTTTTTAACATTTTAGGCCAATTTGTTTTCTGCTACATGAAAGAAACAGCTGATACAACAATAGTTGTACAACAAACATTTGGCAGACTTTAAAGACACATATTGGACAGGCAAAATCATTTAGGTAAAAACGTATGTATTTTATTGAAAATATATATAAAAAAATAATCAAAAAAAGAAGCATGTGTGCATAATCTACATATTAAAATCAAACTGTTTACGGAGAAAAACCTCCATGCAGATTCAAAATGGATATACAGACATTGTGCACGATTCGTTACAAGAGGTACGTATTGTTGTATTGGTCTGTAAAGATCAACGCGTTTCGCATTGCTCTTCTTCTGGACCTCAGACGTTTAAATACTCTCTTAACAGAATAGACAGAATATATAATTAATAGCCAATAAACATTATCAAATATTTACATTTTTGCATTTGTTCATATAATGACCGAAAGAGTTAAATACATTGACGAAACTCCTGTGATGCAATACACTGTATCATCCATGGCAGATCTGCATGGAGGTTTTTCTCCGTAAACAGTTTGATTTTAATATGTTGATTATGCACACATGCTTCTTTTTTTTGATTTTTTTTTTATATATGTTTTCAATAAAATACATACGTTTTTAACTAAACTATTTTGCCTGTCCAATATGTGCCTTTAAAGTCCGCCAAATGTTTGTTGTACAACTAATGTTGTATCAACTGTTTTTTTTCTTGTTCACAATTAGGATTATGGCACACGAGGGTTAGCTCAATTCTCTCTCCCCCCTTTTAGTTTTCTGCTACATATTTTTTGGTAAAAAAAAATCCCAATAAGCCGTATTTTGAATGGTTTGCTCAAAAGTTATCGCGTTTATTAACTAAGGGAAAGATTTATGTCATTTTTATTGTTTTTTTTTTTTTTTTTTGCGGCGGCGGCGATGGCGGCGATCAGCAATTTTTTTTTTTGCGGGACTGCAACATTGCGGTGGACAGATCGGACCCCTGACTGACATTTTTGACACTTTTGGGGGTACCAATGACACTACTACAGTAATCAGTGCTATACATATGCACTATCACTGTAAAAATGACACTGGCAGGGAAGGGGTTAACATTACTGGGGATCAGTGGGTTAAATGTGTCCCTAGGGGGCGTGATTCTAACTAATAGGGGGCGTGGCATGTAAAGTAATCACAGAGACATACGATCCTATATAGCAGGATCACATAGCCTCTGTGATCACTTCAGGGAGAATGACAGATGGTTGTGTTTACATCAGCCGTCTGTCCTTCTCTCTCTGCTAAGGGAGATCGCAAGTGGTTGGCGGCCATCAGAGCCGCCGGTCACACGCACTGGGCCCCTAGAGTCTCCTGAGCGAGCGACGTAACATAACATCCCTTTGTCCAGGAGCGGCTGCCTGCCACAATAAAACTGCAGCAGGCGGTCGTTATGTGGTTAATAGTGAAGAAGGATGTATCAAAGTGAATACTGACCACATTGTATTGTGGAGATTGGGATGGATATGTGTTGTCCTCCATGTGGATTAACCACTTCACTGCTGCTCACTAGAGCTTTACTGCGGCAAAGTGGCTCTTGTAGGTCTGACGACGCAGACCTACGATGGCAGACACTCCCCCTTCTTGGCGGCACTCGCGCGCCGCCGGAGGCTCGCTCCCGCTGTATTCAGTCACAGCGGGAGTCGGGCCAGGGGAGGAGCAGCGGCGATCTTTCCCAATCATCGGGGAATCGAGTTTGGAGATCCGCCCGCTTGTGTAAACAGAGCGGGCGGATCTCCTAAGTGACAGGCAGGGTCAGATTGCAGGGTTCAGCATAGCTGAACCTGCGATCTGTCCCTGTGTCACTCAGTCACCTCCCCCCCCACACACGTCAGTAAGCACCAGGCATACATTAACCCCTCCCTCTCCAATAAAATTAACCCCTTCCCTGCCAGTGTAATTTTTACAGTAACAGTGCATATTTATAGCACTGATTACTGTAGTAATGTCACTGGTACCCCCAAAAGTGTCAAAAATGTCAGTTAGGTGTCCGATCTGTCTGCCGCAAATCTTTCCCTTAGTTAGTAAACGCAATAACTTTTGCGCAAACCAATCAAAATACGCTTATTGCGATTTTTTTTACCAAAAATATGTAGCAGAAAACAAATTGGCCTAAAATGATAAAAAATTTTGATTTTTACATTTTTTTTGGGGGGGGGGGAATTTCATATAAAAAAATTTGAAAAATATTGTTATCTTTTCAAAATTGTCGCTCTTTTTTTTGTTTATAGCGCAATAAGTATAAATCGCACAGGTGATCAAATACCACCAAAAGAAAGCTCTATTTGTGGGAAAAAAAGGACGTAAATTTTGTTTGGGTACGGTGTTGCATGACCGCGCAATTGTCAGTTAAAATCGCACAGTGCCGAATCGCAAAAAGTGGCCCAGACATAAGACAGCAAATTCCTCCGGTGGTAAAGTGGTTAAGTGGTCTAAGACAGAAAAACCCAGAAGAATGTCCACCCATATGGAGGTCACCTCACCTTTCTTTTTCCTATTCTTTTTTCTTCTTTTTCTTCCCTTGTATTTCTCCTTTCTCCCCCCTTTTCCCTTCTCCTTGGACTGATGTCTTTTTTCAAACTCACTTACTATGTAACAAAGAAAATGGCATATGGGTCCCCCTAAAAATACATACTAGATTCCTTTTCCTGGATCAGGATCTGGTATGGATGTCAAAGGGAACCCAAAAAAAAGCGGTGGGGTTTCCCCTTGAGTCTGGCTGGATTTTAAGGTGAACCCTACAAAAAAAAACAAGACAAAAATGTCTAGAGAATACCTATTATACCATTAGGTTTTGGATCCAGAACCTAACATTTAGTAATGTTCACCTGCTCAAACCGAACCCAGGTATGTTCAGCTCATCACTAGCCCAGACCCAGCCACTTTTCACATTTTTTTTTTTTTTTTACCACTACAAGTCTGGATACTTTCATTCCCTTTCAGGCCAGGCCATTTAACAGGTTTCAGCGCTGTCAAATTTTGAATGACTATTATTCAGCCATACAACAGTGTACTGCAATGTCAAGGAACAGAGAGTGCACCAGCCTAGTGCATTACCTTTGTGATAGATTGTAATTACCAACAACCAATTCAGTTTCAAGTAGAAATGAAAAGCAAAACATTTTTACATAAATTTAAAAAAGTGATCACGTTCCCTCTGTTCTCAGCTGCATAAGAGCTGGGGGAGGAGAAACAGCAGCACATTGAGATTCCCAGTGAATGGCTGTGCAGGAGATGTGTGTCAGGATGGTTAGTAGTGAATTGGCAAGAGGAAGTCTCAGTGTGGGCTGGTCATGGGGACCATGAGGCAAGGTAGGGGGATATCAACCAAGGAGGGAGGGAAGAGAGGGGAACAGACAAAGGGGTCAGGGGATAGTTGTCCACTGTAGCGGCTGCTGGCGGGAGAGACAGAAGTAATCTCTGGGGGGAACAAGAGGGAAAAACGCAGCGCCTTGTAAGTGCAGCAACGCATTTTAATCTGGTGCAAAGAAGAAATACAACCACATAGACAGGTGGGTTACAAGCACATCAGGAAGAAGTATAAAATGCTCCCATTCCCAGTAGTGGAGGCAGGGGGTCCCAATGGTTAAGGCAGGAGTGTTCCTACATGTGCGGTGGGGCGGCCTCGGTGGTGCCCGTGGTCTCCCCGTCGGCTGGTGGAACGCAAAGTTTTGTGTGTCCTGGGATCCTGACGTCACTTCCTGGTGGTGATGAGGGACGTTTACGGCGATGCGTTTGCGGAGCGTGCGCTCCTTCTTTAGGCCGTGGTGGTGCCATATTGGATGGGGGCCTTTATGCCCTGAAGTGTATGGTGGCCTGGGAGAGTCAAAAAAGGATGCGATGGGTGGTGAGGAACAAAGATCAGTGTCCGGCCGCTAGGGGGATGTGCATATGCACGCTAGATGACAGAGGAGGGAGATTATGTGGATGATGTGAGGCTATGTGGAGTGCCATAAAAGGGGAAAAAAGGGTGGGTTTAGGAGACCAGAGCGAGGGGAAGAATAAAAATAAAACGGAATAAAAATGAAAATAAACAACAATAAAAAATAAACAACAAAAAAAGTGGAGATGGAGGGGGTGCACAGTATTGTGCTATGATGTATATTAGGGAGGTACTGCATGGGATAGAAGAGACAGATCTTGCTTGGAGGGGGGAGGGGGGGTGCTGGTTGGTCATTTCAATTTATGAGTGGGTACCAGTTTGGGGTGGATGCACTTGGGGAATATGGGGTCTGATGTGGAGTGTTGATCTAAGTCAAACTGAGGAATGTATACTGAGGAATATGTAGTTATGAAAGTGTGGGCGTTTAAATTTGTGAGGATAAAGGAGTGGGGGGAGTTATTATTTTGAGCGGTGGTTTAGAGTTGGGGGAGGGGGGATTTTTTGGTTTGTTTATTTGTTTTTAGGGAAGTGGTTGGGGGGTATTTATGGGGGTGTGTGGAATTGTTCCGTTGGGGGGGGGGGCAGCGAGGGGATGGTGGTGGAGGTGTGATCAGGGAGGGGGGGTGGAGGATATAGGTGGGGAATGGTGTATGAGGGTGGGTTACAATAAAGTGTGAATTTCCATTTCCTCGTTTAGGCCTCCTGGTGAGAGGGTGTCCAATGAGTAAATCCAGAAAGTTTCTCTGTGGCAGAGTCGCTTGAAACACTCTGCCTGTGGGAATGAGTCCAGGATGGACTCAAAGACCCAGACACGAAGACCAATGGACGATTGGTCATGGTGTTCAGCGAAGTGTCTGGGCACACTGTGTTTGTCTTTTCCACCCTCGACCAAGCGCCGGTGTTCCCCAAAACATTTTCTTAGGGTCCTGATGGTTCTTCCTACATAAAACAGGCCACAGGGGCAGATGAGGCAAAAGACAACATATTCCGAGGAGCAGTTATAGAAGTCTTTGATGGTGTGTGTTTTGCCTTTTACTGTGAATTCTTTCTGTCCATGTTGTATTTATTCATAAATGAACTTGAGGATGAGAAATCGAGCACAATCTCAGTATTTGCAGATGATACTAAGCTAAGCAGGCCAATATCTTCTATGCAGGATGTGGCAACCTTACAAGTGGACCTGAACAAAATAATGGGGTGGGCAACTACATGGCAGATGAGGTTTAATGTTGAAAAATGTAAAGTAATGCACTTGAGTGTCAGAAATACGTGTGCAAGTTACTTGCTAGGGGGGAACCTCTGGGTGAATCTATGATGGAAAAGGACCTGGGTGTCCTAGTGCAGTGGTCCTCAATCCTGGCCTACAGGGCCCACTAACAGGCCAGATTTGCAAGATAACTGAAATACATCCCAGGTGATATAATTTGCTGCTCAGTGATTGCAGTACTCTAGTCTGCATCTCCCCAAGGTAATACTTAAAATCTGGCCTGTTAGTGGGCCCTGAGGACCGGAGTTGAGGACCACTGTCCTAGTGGACAACAGGCTTGGCAGTGGCATGCAATGCCAAGCCACTGCAAGCAAAGCCAACAGAATACTGGGATGTATAAAAAAGGGGATTCAGAAATAAAGAGATTATTCTCCCTCTCTACAAGACTCTGGTCCGGCCACATCTTAAATAACCTGCCCAGTTCTGGGCACCGGTCCTCAGGAAGGATGTGCTGGAACTGGAGAGAGTCCAGAGAAGGGCAACAAAGATAATTAGAGGAATGGAGGACCTCAGCTATGAGGAAAGACTACAAGCACTGAACTTATTCTCTCTGGAGAAGAGACGATTGAGGGGGGATATGATATCAATGTACAAATACTGTACTGGCGACCCTAGCATAAGGAACAAACTATTCAGAGAAAGGGAATCCAATAAGACACGTGGCCACTCACTAAAACTAGAAGAGAAACGGTTTAACCTTAAACTACGTAAGGGGTTCTTTACTGTCAGAGCGGTAATGATGTGGAATTCTCTTCCACAATCAGTGGTATCAAAAAACTATTAGATGGGCACCTTTACAACCACCACATACAGGGGTATACAATGTGCGTTTAGCAGCTAACACACACACACATTATGGTTGAACTGGTTGGACTGATGTCTTTTTTCAACCTCACTAACTATGTTATGTGTTTGCAGGTAAGACACAGGGCTTTCTGACATTGGTACATCACAACCAGTGGGATAAGGCATGGGGTGGATGTGAAGGTTTTAGGTTCTGTTTTAAGTTTGCTTGGGGCTACCAGATTTGTTATGTTTCTGGCTTTTTTTGTTGGAGACCTTGGGCTTGGGGGGATGGTGGATTTTAAGTGGGGGTCTTCCAGTAGGATGGGCCAATGTTTGGTAAGAATCTGTTCTATTCTCCGGAATTTTACGTGGAATTGGGTGGTGAAGCAGATGGGCTGCGGGGTGGGTGTGTCTTTGGGGGTGGGGACAGGAGTGTTTGTGTACCAGGCGTAAGCTTCCTTGATGAGGGGCTGTGGATGTGTGTCAGGAGTCAGGACAAGCCTGATCATTGGAGGAGAGCAGGCTGAGTTCCCAGCACAGCTAGAGAACTGACCACGATGTGCTCTCCTACATTTTCATACAAGTACACGGTACAGCATGCACAGAGCAGGAATATGAAATGGTTGGGTATCAAACAACTACTTCTGGACCGAGCCAATTTCTAACACTTGTTGTTTACAAGTTAAAATCAGTTTCTTTTTGCTAGAAAATTACTAAGAACCCCCAAACATTTTATATATATATATATACTGTATATATATATATATATATATGTTTTTAGCAAAGACCCTAGAGAATAAAATGGAGGTGGTCTTTGCAATATTTTTTATTACACCGTATTTGCGCAGCGGTCTTACAAACGCAATTTTTTTTGGAATAAATTCACTGCTTTGATTAAAAAAATAAGAAAACAGTAAAGTTAGCCCAATATTTTTCTATAATGTGAAAGTTGATTTTATGCCGAGTAAATAGATACCCAACTTGTCATGCTTCAAAATTGCGCACGCTCGTGGAATGGCGACGAACATTGGTACTCAAAAATCCCCATAGGCGACATTTTAAAAATTTCTACAGGTTACCAGTTTAGAGTTACAGAGGAGGTCTAGGGATCAAATTATTGCTCTCGTTCTAACGATTGTGACGATACCTCACATGTGTGGTTTGAACACCGTTTACATATGTGGGCGCGACTTGCGTATGCGTTCACTTCTGCGTTACGACTAGAAATGGGGAGACAGAAATAGAATGAGGAGGAATCCCATTGTCCCATAAGCACTGGATGCTGATGGCTGTACCTCTGGTAGTGAATGGGAATAAGGGAGAGGGAGGTGATTATACAGCATATAAGTGGGTTATCCAAATACATCTGCTCCTATAGTGGATTTTCCACTTCCTGTGAACGGTGAGCTTATAGGATTAGAGCTACCCCCCCCCCCCTCTTATCACCAGCAATATGGTCATTTCTGTCAATATGGTCCCAGCGCCTGCCCCGGAGGGAACATGTCTGGTGCTTTTCATGACTGGAAAATGTCTATAAGGTCTCCCTAGCCCTGAAGAAGCCTCTGGGGAAACGCGTCGGATCTCTTGAGGACCTACAGACTGTGTTATCAGGGACATTTTTTATATTTTGTATTTGATAATATTTGCATGGGAATATATTTTTCTATGTCAAGGATGTCATATGTACTGTATGTTTTTTTAGCCATATGGATTTAATACATTTTGATACAATTTTAAATGAATTGAGACAATCCCTCCTTTGTGGCATTTATAGTCCTACTTTTTTCCTTATGTGTTTGTATTTGAAAAGGCAAACTGCATGGTTTATTAGAGTTAAGCCTATATTATGATATGGAACCATATTCCCTCAGTAGTTCCTGTACCCTAGCCAAGGAAGAAGCCGGTTTGGTCAATGTGAGGACCCCATCGTCTGCAAAAAATCCTATTTTATGATTGTATCCAGCAATCTCTATTCCTGATATAAACTCTTTCCTTCTAATGGTCTCCAGCAGGGGTTCTTCCATGAGAGAGAATATTAAGGGCGACAGAGGGCATCCCTGGTGGGTCCTGTTTGTGATGTACAACCTGTTGCACATGAGGTATATACAGTGGCTGAAGGAGTAGTATATCATTTAGATATCATCAAGTATATGAATCCTTGGAATCCAGATTTATGGAGGGTTGCTCAAAGAAACCCCCAGTGAACTATATCAAATGCTGTTTCAGTGTCGAGTGTGAGAATCAGTGTTGGTTGCTTCCTTGTTTTTGCTGTCCTAAGTAAGGTAAATAATCTCTGAGTTCCATCAGGGGCCTGTCTTTCCTTTTCAAAGCCTACCTGGTCTTGACTAGAGAAGGGTTACTTTAGCCAACCTATTGGCGATTATCTCTGAATACATTTTATACATTTTTATATCCGTATTCAGAAGAGAAATTGGCCTAAAATGTTGTGGTGTATCTGGCTTCTTCCCTGGCTTAGGGAGCGCTATTATGGTAGCTCTTATGGTAGCCTGTAGCATTTCTTCAGGAAAAGAGAGCAGAATTGGCAACTTCATTGAATAAAGTACTTAGATGTGGTATCAAAATATCTGGAAAGGCTTTGTAATACTCTGCCGAGAACCCATCTGTACCTGCTGATTTTTGCGCTGGTAAAGCGCAAATGGTTTCCACTATTTCTTTTTCGAGAAGAGGGAGAGATTGTAACGCTTCGTGCTGTAATGTTGGTAATTTAACTGAATTGAAAAAAAATTGCTTATGTTGGGAACTGTTGATTGGGGTGTGCTTTCATCTGATTGGATATTGTACAGAACTTGATAGTATTTCATGAAAGCATTAGCAATCGCAGTTGGATGGTATACCATCTGCTTGCTATGGGGATTTATGATACAGTTAATGTTGTTGTCCATATGTTGCTGTCTTTTCCGTATAAAGTTGGCTAAAAGTTTTCCAGCTTTGTTACCATGTGCATAGTACATGGCTTTGGCTTGTTTTAAATTTTTCCGGTGGGTAAAAATAAGGGTTAAACTAAGCTTTTTGCGGCAATTGAAGAGATAATTCGAGATTTTCAGGGTGGGGTTATGTTTATGTATTTGTTCTAGAGTTTTAAGTTCAGCTGATAAAGTATTTAACCACTTGCCGACTGCCGCACCACTATATACTGCGGCAGTCAGCCTCTCCTGGGCAAAGTGACGTATGGGTACGTCACTGCCCACTAGCCCGTAGGGAGCAAAAGCGTGCCATCAGCGGCGCGCTCCCGCCCACGCTCATTCACTGACATCCCTGCGCGTGTGACCGGTGGCTCCAATGTCCGCCGGCCACTCGCGATCTCCCGCAGGAGAGGGAGAAAGACAGACGGATGATGTAAACACAGCCGTCTGTCATTCTGCCTTAGATCATGACAGAGGCTATGCGATCCTGCTATGTAGGATCGTATGTCTCTGTGATGATCTAACAAGCCACGCCCCCTGACAGTTAGAATTATGGCCCTAGGGACACACTTAACCCCTTGATCACCAATAAAGTTAACCCCTTCCCTGCCAGTGTCATTTTTACAGTAACAGTGAATATTTTTAGCACTGATTACTGTAGTAATGTCACTGGTACCCCCAAAAGTGTCAAAAATGTCAGTCAAGCGTCCGATCTGTCCGCCACAATGTCACAGTCCCGCAAAAAAAATTGCAGATCACCGCCATTACTAGTTAAAAAAAATACAATAAAAAGGACATAAATCTTTCCCGTAGTTAGTAAACGCAATAACTTTTGCACATTATTGCGCTTATTGCGATTTTTTTTACCAAAAATATGTAGCAGAAAACAAATTGGCCTAAAATGTTAAAAAAATTAGATTTTTACATTTTTTTTGAGAATTTCATATAAAAAAATGTGAAAAATATTATTTTTTCAAAATTGTCGCTCTTTTTTTGTTTATAGCACAAAAAGTAAAAATCGCACAGGTGATCAAATACCACCAAAAGAAAGCTCTGTTTGTGGGGAAAAAAAAGGACGTCAATTTCATTCGGGTACAGCATCGCACGACCGCGCAATTGTCCGTTACAGTCGTGCAGTGCCGAATCGCAAAATAGGGCCTGGTCATTGAGCATCCAAATCTTCCGGGGGGTAAAGTGGTTAAAGTTGATGCTTTCTGCCTCTTTTCCAGGGCTGCTGCCTGTAAAAGTAGGCCTCTACTGAAAGCCTTATGAGCACACCAGACTGAAATTATATTGGCTGTTGGTGTGTTTTTAGTGTGAAAAATTCTTTGAGTTGTTGGGATAGGCGAGTCTTACGTTGTGTTTTGGAAAAAAAAGGTCAACATTGTTCCTCCATAGGTATGTAGGGCTGAGCAAATGACATTCCTTCAGTTCTATAGATCTAACCAGGTTATTGAGTGTATGGATACAGAGAGGGTTCTTTGCAGCAGTGTTAGGTCAGAGATAAAGAGGTCTTTTCTGAAATATGCCTGGTGGGGAGCAGAATAGTACATATAGTCCCTTTCTGAGGAGTTGACACACCTTCAAGTGTCATAAAGGTAATTCTCTGTTAGGAAAGATTGCAGCTCATACCTCAGTAGAGAACGGCCCAGGGAGCAGTCCATAGATTTATTTGTGATACTATTAAAGTCTCCACAAAGGAGTAGCTGGCCTTTGCCATTAGAGATTTGAGGAATGCTGCTTGGCCCATGTTGGGGGCGTAAACATTAACGAGGGGTATAGGTATAGCTCAAATTGTTGAGGTCTCAAACCAGGATTATGTATCTGCCATTAGGATCATACTGAATCGAATGCAGCTGGAAGGCCACTATTTGCAGAATTGCAATCAGAACTCCTATTTTTTTTGACTGAAGCACTTGCAGCGAATATATGGGAAAAGTTTTTGTCAAAACAATTAGGTTGTTGTGTTAAAAATGGTGTCGCGCTAGTCCATAAAAAATATATAAATGAAATGAAGATGAGGAGATAAGTCCCAAAGGTGCTGGCGAGGTTCACTTCTACTGTATGCTGAAATAAGTGAGGTATAGATAGACCACCACCAAGCAGAGTGACCAGGTACTCTTACCAGCTACAAAGACCCATGCGGGTCAAGCCAAGCCCAAACAAGGATGCTGACACAAGCCGGGAAGACTACCTCCAGAGAGCTTCCTTCACCCACTCAGAAATCCGGGTTCCCCCCGATTCCTCCTTTAAATGCTCGGGATATACAAAAAGACAAAGCCCCTCATAGCGTAACAAGCTTCAGAACATTTATTTAAAGTATTAAAATGCCGCTTACATGGTCCAGAGATGAATCAAGGCACATCAGTAGCGTAGCGTGGGTTTCAAACCAACAAAATGGCCGCCGCTTCCCTCGTCTGCCCATGCGCCTCAGATCCAGCCAATCCCGATGCGTTTCGTCAGGAGATGATGTCGTCAGGGGAGTCCACTATTTGCAGAATTGCAATCAGAACTCCTATTTTTTTTGACTGAAGCACTTGCAGCGAATATATGGGAAAAGTTTTTGTCAAAACAATTAGGTTGTTTGTCGGCTACAAAGTGAGTCTCTTGAGCGCAGAGTACATCTCCTTCAAGCTTTTTTCCACATAGATTTCCATGTAAAGGGGCTATTTAGGCCATGCTTATTAAACGAGACAGCTTTGAGTGTCATAGGAAGCATGCAAGGAAAATGTTTAATGTTTAACCGGTTCCCGTCCACCCGCCGCCGTTTTACTGTGGCAGTGCGGCCCTCCTGTGCGACATGACGTAGACCTATGTCGGTTGTGTGCCTGCAGCTAGGGGGCGAGCGTGCATGTTGATGGGGACAAGTGCTGGGGCAAGTCTCTGGGCGGTGGTTGTGGGGGCCTGCAGACAGGGAGCTAATCAGAAGCTGGAAGCCCTTTTTACCAAAGAGGCTCCCAGATTCCAACCCCCTCCCTATGTGAATGTGTATAGGGTACATTTACCCCTACCCATTTATCAAAAAAGTGTAAAAAAAAAAAAACAAAGACAGAAGGAAGTTTTAGACAATTAAAAAAATGTCCTCCAATATGTAGATCCATCATCAATCATGATGCCCGCTGGACCCAAAAAAAGAAAAAATAAATGTTCCACCCGCAACTAAGGCTAACTGCCGAATGCCTGCTCTGCTGTTTGACAATTCCTAAATAGGTAAGGGGTGGGGCCACCTGGAAACGTCACCTGGTGGCACCACCCCCCTTGTGACAGCACTGACTCATGCATGCTTGGTTAGTGAAGTACCCAAGGGGGTGGTGCCACCAGATTACCCCGCCCCTTACCTATAGAAAACCTGTAAAACGGCGGAGCCTGCAGTGAGTGGTTAGCCTTCGCCAAGAGTAGAGCATTTTTTTTCTTTCTCTTTGTGATCGAGGATGGATCTACATTGGAGGAGTTTTTTTTATATATATTCTTTTTTTAATAAAGGAGTTGTTAAATGCTGCCTCCTGTCTTTATTTATTTTTGACACTTTTTTTTGGTAAATAGGTAGAGCCCCCCTTCCCTTAAAGCACCCCCCTATGTTGAGGCCATGTGGCCTGGTATGGTTCAGGAAGGGGGGGGGCGCTCGCTCGTCCTCCCCCCTTTTCCTGGGCTGCCAGGCTGCATGCTCAAATAGGGGTCTGTTATGGTTTTTTGGGGGGCCCCCATGCCATTTTTTAAAAAAAATCTTGGCATTAGGTTCCCCTTAAAATGCATATCAGACCCCCACTCTATATTTTTTAACATTTTTCTATTACTGGCAATGTTTTTATTCTTCATTCAGCTGTCAGCGGGGAAGTCTGTTGACAGTTGATGACTCATCTGTTGTTAAGGAAGCTGTGGCCGGCTTTTCACTATGCCCTGATCGGGCAAAGCTTTGTGGGTTGCTTGAACGGCTAACATCCCACTGAGCGACCTGCAAATTTGGGTGTTCGCCGAACGGTCAAACAGGCGACGTTCTGGCCGAACCTTTGCTCAGCTCAAACCATTTGTTAATCTCTATTCTAGACAAAGTACCAAAAAACATAAAGGGAGGAGACAGGATTTTCAATCTTAACCACTTGTCGACCGCCGCACGACTATTTACGTCGGCGGTCAGCCCCTCACAGGCAGAGCGACGTACGGCTACGTCGCTAGCCTGTGAGGGTCCAGGGAGCGAGCGCGCGCCGCCGGAGGCGCGCTCCTGCTCCCGTGTGGTCACGGCTCCCCGCACGTGGGACCGGTGGACCCGATGTCTGCCGGTCACTCGCGATCGTCGGGTGGAGGGGGAGAAAGGCAGGCGGCTGATATAAACAAGCCGCCTGTCATTCTCCCTGTGTATGAATAGTGATCATACGGTTCTACTATGTAGGACCGTTGATCACTGTTCCTACACCTCAAGCCACAGCCAATCACAGTTAGAATCACGCCCCTAGGGACACACACAACCCCTCCCTCTCAAAAAAAAGTTAACCCCTTCCCTGCCAGTGTCATTTTTACAGTAACAGTGCATATGTATAGCACTGATTACTGTAGTAATGTCACTGGTAACCCCAAAAGTGTCAAAAATGTCAGTCAAGGGTCCGATCTGTCCGCCGCAATGTCGCAGTCCCGCAAAAAAAATCGCAGATCGCCGCCATTATGCGTTAAAAAAAAAACAACAAAAATCGTTCCCTTTTTTAGTAAACGCAATAACTTTTGCGCAAACCAATCAAAATATGCTTTTTGCGATTTTTTTTTACCAAACATATGGTAAAAAAAAAATTGGCCCAAAATGTTAAAAAATTTTGATTTTTACTTTTTTTTTGGGGGGGGGGTAATTTCATATAAAAAAAATTGAAAATTATTGTTATTTTTGCAAAATTGACGCTGTTTTTTTGTTATAGCGCAAAAAGTAAAAATCGCACAGGTGATCAAATACCACCAAAAGAAAGCTCTGTTTGTGGGAAAAAAAGGACGTCAAATTTGTTTAGGTTCAAGCGTCGCACAACTGCGCAATTGTCCGTTAAAGTCACGCAGTGCCGAATCGCAAAATAGGCCCTGGTCAGGAAGGGGGTAAAATCTTCCGGGGGTTAGGTGGTTAAAAGAATTGAGGCCTGGTGAATTGACAAGTTATCCAGCTTGCCCCCCGCAGGGATTGAATAAAGATTTTATTTGTTTAAAAATTGTCTGAGGCATCTTGAACCCTACAGAAATGGTGATTTGTGATGCCAGTGTATGGAATGACATAGACTGTTGCAGTGTGGATTCAAGGGTATCTAAATTGTGGAGCAGGAAAGTCCCAATGATAGAAAAAACTGAAAAAGGTGATGTTCTTAATAAATATAATGGATAGATGTCACACTACCCGTGCAGGCAGGAAATGGAAAGGAAAGAATATCGCTTCAAGAGGATCCTCCTCATGATGATATCTCACACCGCAATACAAAGTGTAACCTTCACCACATACAATGCATGCTTACCAGCTTGTAAAAGCCAAATCGCTTGTGGCCAAGGCCTTTATCCTTAGAAGGGGCAAACAGATGTGAATGTCCTATTTGATGTTAACAGCAGTTCGCATCAAATGGGACATTCTAACCCAAGGTTAGAGCTGGTGGCCATGACCATCCACGGGTCTCAAGAGAAACAAGGTCCTCCCTCAGATGGTGGTTGGCTTCCTCAGTCTCCCATAGCTGGCCAGCTTTTCTCCAGTCCTTCAGCATAGAATCTCCTTTCCATGGGCTGCAGTCTACAACAGGGGCGGAGCAGACAGTTTTCCTAACAGCGATCTGTCTTCAAATAGCAACCACTGCCCCAACTCCCACTCTTTGCTCTATGGAACACTTTTATGAATGTTATTTCCTGTAATACCTTTTTGAGGTAATCAATGGATGAGCATACTGCAAGCACCACCTGACACAGAAATAGCCAATAAACCAATAAAATAGAAAAGGTAATAGACATTAAATGATTCTGTTAAAGAATAATAATAATAAAAAAGAATAATGTAACATAAATACAGTATGTCACATGAAGGATAATTTTGATGTATATTACCTTTATTAAACATATAAAACTAAAAAATGAAATGTTTGACAGGTGTTTGAAAATGGTTTGGTGGAAAAAAAGTGATATAAATTTGTTTTATATCTAGCACATGTTATACATTATTTTTTTTTGTGTGAGCTCTAGTGGTTTTATAAGAAAAAAAATAAAAAAATATGGGTAGAATAGGAGAAAATGTATTTATTGTTTACATATCATTTATAGACGTAATTAATATTTTCACCTATGAATACTATATTGAAATAAAAAAAAAAAATAAAAAAATAAATTCATATCTATATTTAGTGTGTGTTCAAAAAAACTGATTTGAAAAATAAATTATTATACAGTATATGTAAAAAAATTTAAATGTATGTGACCTCTAGTGGAAATGGAACTATTTAACCACTTTACGACCAGTCACTGTGCCTCTACTGCGGCACAGTGGCTCGCTCCCGTCCAGCGACGTAGACCTACCTCGCTGGATTCCTCCCCTTGTGGGCGGAGCTGTTTTCAGTCACAGCGGGAGTCGGGCCAGGGGAGGAGCAGTGGCGATCGCCGCTGCTCTTCCACGATCGTCGGGGAATCGAGTTTGGAGATCCGCCTGCTTGTGTAAACAAAGCGGGCGGATCTCATAAGTGACAGACAGTGACAGATTGCAGGGTTCAGCATAGCTGAACCTGTGATCTGTCCCTGTGTCACTCAGTCACCTCCCCCACACACGTTAGTAAGCACCAGGCATACATTAACCCCTCCCTCTCCAATAAAATTAACCCCTTCCCTGCCAGTGTCATTTTTACAGTAACAGTGCATATGTATAGCACTGATTACTGTAGTAATGTCACTGGTACCCCCAAAAGTGTAAAAAATGTCAGTCAGGGGTCTGATCTGTCCGCCGCAATGTCGCAGTCCCGCAAAAAAAATTGCAGATCGCCGCCATTACTCGTTAAAAAAAAAACACTAAAAATGACAAAAATCTTTCCCTTGGATAGTAAACGCGATAACTTTTGCGCAAACCAATCAAAATACGCATATTGCGATTTTTTTTACCAAACATATGTAGCAGAAAACAAATTGGCCAAAAATGTAAAAAAATTTTGATTTTTACATTTTTTTTTGGGGGGGGGGGGGGGGAATTTCATATAAAAAAATGTGAAAAATATTGTTATTTTTTCAAAACGTATGCTTTTTTTGTTTATAGCGCAAAAAGCAAAAATCGCACAGGTGATCAAATACCACCAAAAGAAAGCTAAGACAGCAAAATCCTCCGGTGGTAAAGTGGTTAAAATGCATATAACTATATGTTTTTTTTTCTGTTTCAAGTATTTTATTGAAGAATGCAAATGAGTAACAACGTTTGACATACAAAATAATCAGAAGAAGTGCAAATATTGGTAACAGAGTAAAATAAACAACTGTAACTACAGATAAATCGTGAGGGTTGGTAGACAAGGGGCGGTAAGATGGGTGTTCATGAGAGAGTGATGACTGGCGCTGCCAACCCACAGGCACCCTGGAAAGGGAGCACGCTGTGCCAAGGCGGGGAGGCGCAACCAATCAACTGTTGTACTGAAAGGGAACAGTTCCCAAGTTACAGTACCGTGTGAGAAGGGGCAGGGGGGTGAGAGGGACCTCACGGGTATCCAACCAAACAGGAGAAACATGGGTTACAGCCAGGCAGAATGAGGGAGTAGGTTGAGGACGGTAACCATTAAGCTGTAGGTAAAATCACAAGGCAGAGCCAAACTGAGACGTTGTAGGTGCTACAACACATGTATGCAGAAGGGAGGAAGTAGGGCAGGGGGGGGGCGGGACAGGGAGAAAGGGGTAACAAGAGGGGACAAGGAGAAGGGGGGAGAGCGATGGAGGGAGGGGGGAAGAGGAAGGGGAAGGGCCGCTGGGGGGGGGGGGGCAGTACATAAGGAGTGGAGGTATTGAAACCCCAGGTATGGTTTAGGGCATCAATAGGGGGTTATCAAAATTGGGGGGAAGAAAATTGTTCACCCAAGGTTGCCAGATTCTATCAAATTTCTCGACTTTATCTGATGTTTAATTTTTTTTAACTGTGTATCCTCCTCCTACAAAATAATGTTATTGGAATATTCTACTAACGTTGTTTTTCCTGTGTAAAATTTCCTTTTGAAAAAAAAAAGGAATAACATTTGTTTTTCCATAAACTGTTTACTGGATTAATTTAGTATATAAAGGGTAACTCATACACCATGTGGTAAAGGGTACCTTCTGATACCTTTTTATACCCATGGAATGTTTCATCCATTTAAAAATGCAGATTCACCTTATTTGGTTCTGAAGTCATCCCTTTTCAGTAAGAGTTAATATTTGTCATGGAGGTGGAGTTGAAGTTACGAGAGGAGAGGAGATTTTAGCTGGAAAATTGGAGGAGGATTGTTTCCAAAAGGAGAAATATAGGCAAAACTATTTTTTTTTCTCATTTTAGATAGAGCAGGGAGGTGATCCCCTTTCAGATTTTTTATTGCCATCTGTGTTTCAAAATTAGGGGAATTCTTTGGGGACTCCCAGGTCACCAGAACTAGTCTCCCCATTGGACACTATTCCCCTCTATTAGTTTTAGGAGACGACCCAAAATTTGGATTTTCTTTTACTTTCACTTTCAATGATAATGGTAAACAGGATAAAATGAGAGGGTGAATCTATTAAATGGGGGCACAGACAGAAATAAAAACTGACTGCTGTTCTAATCCCTCCCCACTCCAAAAAAAAAAAAAAAAGATTTCCCTTTACTTAATTTACTTACTTTAACCACTCACATTGAGCGTACTGCGGCAAAGTGGTTCGTTATCGTCCAGCGACGTATGTCTACGTCGCTGGACTCCTCCCCTCGTGGGCGGCGCTCGCGCGCCGCCGGAGGCTCGCTCCCGCTGTATTCAGTCACAGTGGGAGTCGGGCCAGGGGAGGAGCGGTGGTGATCACCGCCGCTCTTCCCCGATCGTCAGGGATCGAGTGAGGAGATCCGCCCACTTGTGTAAACAAAGCGGGCGGATCTCCTAAGTGACAGACAGGGTCAGATTGCAGGGTTCAGCATAGCTTTAACAGTAACAGTACATATTTTTAGCACTGATTACTGTAGTAATGTCACTGGTACCCCCAAAAGTGTCAAAAATGTCAGTCAAGGGTCCGATCAGTCTGCCGCAATGTCGCAGTCCCGCAAAAAAAAATCGCAGTTCGCCGCCATTGCTAGTTAAACAAAAAAAAACAATAAAAATGACATAAATTTGACGTAGTTAGTAGCTGCGATAACTTTTGCGCAAACCAATCAAAATACGCTTATTGCAATTTTTTTACCAAACATATGTAGCAGAAAATAAATTGGCCTAAATGTTAAAAAATTTTGATTTTTACATTTTTTTGGGGGGGAATTTCATATAAAAAAATGTGAAAAATATTGTTATTTTTTCAAAATTGTCGCTCTTTTTATGTTTATAGCGCAAAAAATAAAATCGCACAGGTGATCAATTACCACCAAAAGAAAGCTCTATTTGTGGGTAAAAAAATGACATAAATGCAATTTGGGTACAGCATCGCACGACCGCGCAATTGTCCGTTAAAATAACACAGTGCCGAATCGCAAAATATGGCCTGGTCAGGAATGGAGCAAAATCTTCCGGTCTTAAAGCGGTTAAAAATACGCTCATTGAGAATTTTTTTGTCAAAGACATGTAGCTAAATACATTTTGGCCTAAATATTATATGACAAAAATGTAATATATTGGATATTTTTTAACTGTCAAAGTAGAAAAATATTGTTATTTTTTCAAAATTGTTGCATTTTTTTTATTAATATCACAAAAAATGAAAAGCGCAGAGGTGATCAAATACCACCAAAAGAAAGCTCTGTTTGTGGGTAAAAAAGGACATAAATTTAGTTTGGGTACGGCGTTGCATGACCGCGCAATTGTCAGTTAAATTCGCACAGTGCCGAATCGCAAAAAGTGGCCTAGACGTAAAGCAGGAAAATTCTCCGGTCCTAAAGTGGTTAATTAAACAGTTCACTTTCTTCATTGGACATTTGGATTCAACTATTTGAATGATACAATTTGTATAAATCAAATTATGAGTAACATGGATTTGGATTTGTATGGTAATTTTGTATGATATGTATGAATTTGTTTGCATTGTATGATTATATGATTTAAAGGGATAGCGCACCGTTTTATACATTTTTATGTATTTATCTTATATCAGGATATCTGTTGAAAGCTGATTCCCATTTAGTTTTAGTTATTGCACTAACAGAAACCTGGGCAACGCTGGGCTGACATCTTTATTGGCACACATGGCCTTCCATGAAATCTGCATGCTTCATAAAGGCCTTCACCCTTACTCTCTCCTGACCTTTCCTGTCCTCTGTGGTAATGGTAACAGGACCCTAACTGTTGCTTGGGATGCCCTCTTGCTGTAAATGAGCTAATTTTGTACATTGTTGTTAATATTTTTTGCTGCTCGATTATCCCCTTGCCACCATCTCCCCTGTCCAAATCTAAATCCTAGGAGGTGAAGGCGGGCATCCAATCATATGACTGCTGTAATTGGCTGTCACAGTGGTTACATGAGCGGAAGCTCCCAATCGCAAGTATGCATAGGAGTGCACAGTGAGCATGCAAATCAAAGAAAAGCCGTGCTCACCACTATCACTTGTAAACACAGAGGTTCGGCTTCTGTGTTTAACAGTGATAGCTTAGATCTGATCTCCTGAGCGGTTCCCCCTGAGTGCAGAATAGGGAGAAGGGAGATGCAGGTGCACAGGGTTCACTCCCTTGCTCAATCTGAAATGAGAAAAAAAAAATTGCCTATATTTTTACTTTAACCTCCCTGGCGGTATGATTGTTTCCGATTTTAGGTGCTGAAAGCGGTACAATTATTTTGCATGTAATTCTTAAGTACGAGCAGCCCTTCTTTATAACATCTCGGGTATGATAAAGTTTGAAACACAAAATCATAAAATTATAATATAATAAATAACTATAAATAAGTTAAAATATATATATATATATATATATATATATATATATATATATATACGTATATATATATGACAAGAAATCAGTGCTTTAAGTGGGCCGGTACGAACCGGTACTCAGTACTGCCACTTCCAAATATAACTCTTGAGAGTACCGCCCAGAACGAGCTTTTAGCGTACCGGTATTCACACTCTCCAGTCCACGGTCCACCACACAGCAGTGCGGCGGAGCTGAAAGCTTCTCTTGTAGTCCTGCTGCTGGCCTATACAGCAGCCGCAGTGTAAACAGTGAGTGCACTGGTTGCTATCGCCGCCTGGCATCTAGCAACCAGTGACGTCACCTGTCCTGTCCTGAGGAGAGGAGGAGGAGAGCGAGGCCCCAGCATCCACAGCGGAGCCTCCTTCCTCCTCCACGGGCGCTTAGAGTGCTGGCTCCACCCACCTCCTCCCTCCAGCAGCTTCTCCAAGCTAGGCGGCCAGCACCGAGGAGAATCTCCGTGTGACAAACAGTGACTGGAACTGCGGGAAAGGTAAGTATTTACTTTCTTCTTCGGAGGTATACCTCTTATTTCGACATTTACAGCATTTTGTGAGAAAGTCTTTTTTAAATCCTTGGTATAATATGTTTTTAACCACTTGCCTACTGTGCACTTAAACACCCTTCCCATCCAGGCCAATTTTTAGCTTTCAGCGCTCTCACATTTTGAATGACAATTGCGCGGTCATGCTACACTGTACCCATATGAAATTTTTATCATTTTTTTCACACAAACAGAGCTTTCTTTTGGTGGTATTTAATCATCTCTGGGTTTTTTATTTTTTACAAAAAAAAAGAAAAAAGACAGAAAATTTTGAAAAAAAAAAAAGTTTTTCTTATTTTCTGCGAGTAAATTTTGAAAATAAATTTTTCTCCCTCACTGATGTGCGCTGATGAGGCGGCACTGATGGGCACTGATAGGCTGCACTGATGGGCACTGATGAGGTGGCACTTATGGGCACTGATGAGGTGGTACTAATATGCCGCACTGATAGGCGGCATTGATAGGCGGCACTGATAGGCGGCACTGATAGGCGGCACTGCTGGGCACTGAGAGGTGACACTGCTGGGCACTGAGAGGTGGCACTGCTGGGCACTGAGAGGTGGCACTGCTGGGCACTGAGAGGCGGCACTGACGGGCGGCACTGATAGGCGGCACTGATGGGCACTGGCGGATAGCACTGATGGACACTGACGGGTGACAGTGATGAGCACTGACGGGCGGCACTGATGAGCACTGATGGGCAGCACCATCAGTGCCCACACTCAGTGCCCATAGTGCTGCCAGTCAGTGCTCATCAGTGCCTAGATGAGCAGGCACTGATGGGCACTGACTGGCAGCACTATGGGCACTGATTGTGGGCATTGATGGGGGCACTGATGGCGGGCACTGTGGGCACTGATGGTGGGAGCAGTGTGTGTGTTTTTTTACCTTCAGTAATCAGGGCACTGGTGATCAGTGCCCTGATTACATTTCTCTGTGTCCCCAGCGGCTGTCGGCTCCCCCTCCTTCCTCACACTGCAGTGTCTGTGTGAGGAAGGAGCGCCGGCGATGAGAGATGATCTCATATGTTTACATATGAGATCATCTCTCATTGGACGGCTTGATCACGTGGTGAATGGCCGCTGTGATTGGCCATTCACCACGATCTGTGATTGGCCGTGTCCCAGGGACACGGCAGACACAGATTCCCCCCGATGCGCGCTCGCAGGAGCGCGCGGGGGGGCGTGTCACTGGAGGCCGTATATAGGCTGTAGCGCGGATGGGAAGGGGTTAATATATGTGATGTGAATGTGATGATTAACACTACCTGTTCCATAAAGCAGTAATAAAAATCATTTAAGTAAATGTAAGCTTTATGGGACGTTGGAAACGAAATGCTCTATTCTATTGTGAAATACAAAGGTGAACAAAACGTGGCGGTATCTAAGAATACTTGACTGGTTTATTATAATAAGCAGTCGTTTAACCTGTTCAGATAGCTGTGCAGCCCAAGAGTGCTGTAAGATGTCCAGACTCCTCCCTCTGCTTTCCATGTTTTTTTTGATCGTTTAAAACACCTCTCCCACCCTCCTGGCCTGTCAAGTGTCTGTAGCAAACTAAAGGTCTCCTGGAGCTTTCAAAAATCTATCTCAGGTAAGTCCTAGAATCTCTTTAAATGTACTTGTATCTCCTGGTAATAAAACAAAAAACAAAAATAGCAAAGGTGAGTGACTGTGACAGACAGAGTGAATCTGAATTACCGAGTGACGTAATCGCCTATAGCCTATAGTTCAATATAGTTGTTGTTACCTCAGGGGATGAGGGGAGTCATCAAAAAAAAAAAAATATATAGGCTATAATAGAGTACCGGCACCTCTTTTGGGCCACTTAACGCACTGCAAGAAATGAATTCCTTAATTTCAAATTCCCTACTGTTACTGGTTGATCTGAAAATAATGAGACCTCTAATATGCGTATTTACCTGTTTACACGCCTTACATATTCTACAGGCAAAAAAACCTGCCCGATTCCAGAACATTTTTAACCTTTCTGGTGGGACAAGAACTTTTTTTAACCACCATTACACCAAAAGAAGGTGCCTTCCTATAAATAAAAATGGGATGCTATTTTATCAAAATCTTATCCATGCTCAAAACAGTCTAATATTTCCTAAAAATAACTTCTACTTCTCTATATTGAGCGTGAAAATTACTGATAAATCCCCACTCATGTCTATCACAATCTAAATGTGCTTTGTCCCTCCAATATAAATCTTGAGATTCATGGCCCACAGATCTGATTGCCTTAATAATAATAATCATCTAATAATTGGGGATTGGTCAAAAAAAATCTGTGTCAGAAGTACAATTTCTCCTGAATAGTGTTGAGCGAACACGGACTGTATTATTTGTGTTCGTACCGAATAATTGGATTTTTGTTACCCGAACACGGACACGGACACTTTACTGTATGTTCGGGTAAAAATCCGTGTTCGGTCGTTTTATTTCCGGGTTTTGCATGCTTTGGCGCTCTTTTCATGGCGGGCTTTCAACAGCCAATCAACAATCATTTAACTGGTGTGCCTTAAGCCATCCCAGCCATGCCTGCAAATGTATCAGTAGCTGTGATTGGCCGTCTGAAGCATGTGACCAAGTCTTTATAAGTTCGAGGCAGCCGCAGCAGCGTCATTCTGTTGCTTAGATCAGGGACAGAGCACACATACGTGCTGGCTGCTGATTAGGGAAAGACAAGCAGGAAAAAACCATTTGTGTCCGGATAGAATTGAGGGACAGGTCGGAGTGTTTAGGCAGGGCGAGTTGTAGGCATTTTAGGGATAGAGTCTGCTGAATTATAGGGTCAGTGTGTTCTACAAACTACAATCGATATTTCTGTGTGGGGTGGGGTCTGCACTTAATCCTGATCTACGATCTCTTCTCAATCCTGTTAGGGAGAGGCTGCTGCTGAATTTTAGGGAAACTGTGTTCTACAAACTACAATCGATATTGCTGTGTGGTGTGGGATAGGAGATAGGCAGTTGTCAGTGATCCACATCCATTTTTCTGTGTGTGGGCTGCAGTGAACACAATCTTTTTGGGGTGCAGTGAACAAAATCCTTTTAGGGTGCAGTGAACACAATCTTTTTGGGGTGCAGTGAACACAATCTTTTTGGGGTGCAGTGAACAAAATCCTTTTTTGGGGTGCAGTGAACAACATCCTTTTTGGGGTGCAGTGAACACAATCTTTTTGAGGTGCAGTGAACAAAATCCTTTGTGGGGTGCAGTGAACACAATCTTTTTGGGGTGCAGTGAACAAAATCCTTTGTGGGGTGCAGTGAACACAATCTTTGTGGGGTGCAGTGAACACAATCTTTTTGGGGTGCAGTGAACAACATCCTTTTTGGGGTGCAGTGAACACAATCTTGTTGGGGTGCAGTGAACAAAATCATTTGTGGGGTGCAGTGAACACAATCTTTGTGGGATGCAGTGAACACAATCTTTTTGGGGTGCAGTGAACAAAATCCTTTTTGGGGTGCAGTGAACAACATCCTTTTTGGGGTGCAGTGAACAAAATCCTTTGTGGGGTGCAGTGAACACAATCTTTGTGGGGTGCAGTGAACACAATCCTTTTGGGGTGCAGTGAACAAAATCCTTTGTGGGGTGCAGTGAACACAATCTTTGTGGGGTGCAGTGAACACAATCTTTTTGGGGTGCAGTGAACAAAATCATTTTTGGGGTGCAGTGAACAACATCCTTTTTGGGGTGCAGTGACCACAATCTTTTTGGGGTGCAGTGAACAAAATCCTTTGTGGGGTGCAGTGAACACAATCTTTTGTGGGGTGCAGTGAACAACATCCTTTTTGGGGTGCAGTGAACACAATCTTGTTGGGGTGCAGTGAACAAAATCATTTGTGGGGTGCAGTGAACACAATCTTTTTGGGGTGCAGTGAACAAAATCCTTTTTGGGGTGCAGTGAACAACATCCTTTTTGGGGTGCAGTGAACAAAATCCTTTGTGGGGTGCAGTGAACACAATCTTTGTGGGGTGCAGTGAACACAATCCTTTTGGGGTGCAGTGAACAAAATCCTTTGTGGGGTGCAGTGAACACAATCTTTGTGGGGTGCAGTGAACACAATCTTTTTGGGGTGCAGTGAACAAAATCATTTTTGGGGTGCAGTGAACAACATCCTTTTTGGGGTGCAGTGACCACAATCTTTTTGGGGTGCAGTGAACAAAATCCTTTGTGGGGTGCAGTGAACACAATCTTTGTGGGGTGCAGTGAACACAATATTTTTGGGGTGCAGTGAACAACATCCTTTTTGGGGTGCAGTGAACAACATCCTTTTAGGGTGCAGTGAACACAATCTTTGTGGGGTGCAGTGAACAACATCCTTTTTAGGGTGCAGTGAACACAATCTTTGTGGGGTACAGTGAACACAATCTTTGTGGGGTGCAGTGAACACAATCTTTGTGGGGTACAGTGAACACAATCTTTGTGGGGTGCAGTGAACACAATCTTTGGGGTGTACAGTGAACACAATCTTTTTGGGGTGCAGTGAACAAAATCCTTTTAGGGTGCAGAAAACACAATCTTTGTGGGGTGCAGTGAACAAAATCCTTTTTGGGGTGCAGTGAACACAATCTTTTTGGGGTGCAGTGAACAAAATCCTTTGTGGGGTGCAGTGAACACAATCTTTGTGGGGTGCAGTGAACACAATCTTTTTGGGGTGCAGTGAACAACATCCTTTTAGGGTGCAGTGAACACAATCTTTGTGGGGTGCAGTGAACAACATCCTTTTAGGATGCAGTGAACACAATCTTTGTGGGGTACAGTGAACACAATCTTTGCGGGGTGCAGTGAACACAATCTTTGGGGGGTACAGTGAACACAATTTTTTTGGGGTGCAGTGAACAAAATCCTTTTAGGGTGCAGTGAAAACAATCTTTGTGGGGTGCAGTGAACAAAATCCTTTTTGGGGTGCAGTGAACACAATCTTTTTGGGGTGCAGTGAACAACATCCTTTTTGGGGTGCAGTGAACAACATCCTTTTAGGGTGCAGTGAACACAATCTTTGTGGGGTGCAGTGAACAACATCCTTTTAGGGTGCAGTGAACACAATCTTTGTGGGGTACAATGAACAGAATCTTTGTGGGGTGCAGTGAACACAATCTTTGTGGGGTACAGTGAACACAATCTCATACTTCTGAAGATTTGAGGGTGCTGCCTGTTCCATACTCCTCCTACTCCTCATCCATCCTTTTAGGGGTACAAACAATAGTAATTGGGGCCTAGTGTGGTGGTGTACGTGTGAGATACATACACTTTTTTTGATCATATTTCCTATTCCGCTATTCAATAAAAACCTTTCGGGGAACAATTAAATTGCGGGATAGTCTGTGTCGGTACGTGTGAGATCCACCTTTCCAAGTTTTTGGGGTTCATCTCATACTTCTGAAGATTTGAGGGTGCTGCCTGTTCCATACTCCTCCTCCTACTCCTCATCCATCCTTTTAGGGGTACAAACAATAGTAATTGGGGCCTAGTGTGGTGGTGTACGTGTGAGATACATACACTTTTTTTTTTTTTATCATATTTTCTATTCCGCTATTCAATTAAAACCTTTGGGGATCAATTAAATTGCGTGATAGTCTGTGTCGGTACGTGTGAGATTCACCTTTCCAAGTTTTTGGGGTTCATCTCATACTTCTGAAGATTTGAGGGTGCTGCCTGTTCCATACTCCTCCTCCTACTCCTCATCCATCCTTTTAGGGGTACAAACAATAGTAATTGGGGCCTAGTGTGGTGGTGTACGTGTGAGATACATACACTTTTTTTTATCATATTTTCTATTCCGCTATTCAATAAAAACCTTTGGGGATCAATTGAATTGCGGGATAGTCTGTGTCGGTACGTGTGAGATCCACCTTTCCAAGTTTTTGGGGTTCATCTCATACTTCTGAAGATTTGAGGGTGCTGCCTGTTCCATACTCCTCCTCCTACTCCTCATCCATCCTTTTAAGGGTACAAACAATAGTAATTGGGGCCTAGTGTGGTGGTGTACGTGTGAGATACATACACTTTTTTTTGATCATATTTTCTATTCCGCTATTCAATTAAAACCTTTGGGGATCAATTAAATTGCGTGATAGTCTGTGTCGGTACGTGTGAGATCCACCTTTCCAAGTTTTTGGGGTTCATCTCATACTTCTGAAGATTTGAGGGTGCTGCCTGTTCCATACTCCTCCACCTACTCCTCATCCATCCTTTTAGGGGTACAAACAATAGTAATTGGGGCCTAGTGTGGTGGTGTACGTGTGAGATACATACACTTTTTTTTGATCATATTTTCTATTCCGCTATTCAATAAAAACCTTTGGGGATCAATTGAATTGCGGGATAGTCTGTGTCGGTACGTGTGAGATCCACCTTTCCAAGTTTTTGGGGTTCATCTCATACTTCTGAAGATTTGAGGGTGCTGCCTGTTCCATACTCCTCCTACTCCTCATCCATCCTTTTAGGGGTACAAACAATAGTAATTGGGGCCTAGTGTGGTGGTGTACGTGTGAGATACATACACTTTTTTTGATCATATTTCCTATTCCGCTATTCAATAAAAACCTTTCGGGGAACAATTAAATTGCGGGATAGTCTGTGTCGGTACGTGTGAGATCCACCTTTCCAAGTTTTTGGGGTTCATCTCATACTTCTGAAGATTTGAGGGTGCTGCCTGTTCCATACTCCTCCTCCTACTCCTCATCCATCCTTTTAGGGGTACAAACAATAGTAATTGGGGCCTAGTGTGGTGGTGTACGTGTGAGATACATACACTTTTTTTTTGATCATATTTTCTATTCCGCTATTCAATTAAAACCTTTGGGGAACAATTAAATTGCGTGATAGTCTGTGTCGGTACGTGTGAGATCCACCTTTCCAAGTTTTTGGGGTTCATCTCATACTTCTGAAGATTTGAGGGTGCTGCCTGTTCCATACTCCTCCTCCTACTCCTCCTACTCCTCATCCATCCTTTTAGGGGTACAAACAATAGTAATTGGGGCCTAGTTTGGTTGTGTACGTCTGAGATACATACACTTTTTTTGATCATATTTCCTATTCCGCTATTCAATATAAACCTTTGGGGATCAATTGAATTGCGGGATAGTCTGTGTCGGTACGTGTGAGATCCACCTTTCCAAGTTTTTGGGGTTCATCTCATACTTCTGAAGATTTGAGGGTGCTGCCTGTTCCATACTCCTCCTACTCCTCATCCATCCTTTTAGGGGTACAAACAATAGTAATTGGGGCCTAGTGTGGTGGTGTACGTGCGAGATACATACACTTTTTTTGATCATATTTCCTATTCCGCTATTCAATAAAAACCTTTCGGGGAACAATTAAATTGCGGGATAGTCTGTGTCGGTACGTGTGAGATCCACCTTTCCAAGTTTTTGGGGTTCATCTCATACTTCTGAAGATTTGAGGGTGCTGCCTGTTCCATACTCCTCCTACTCCTCATCCATCCTTTTAGGGGTACAAACAATAGTAATTGGGGCCTAGTGTGGTTGTGTACGAGCGAGATACATACACTTTTTTGGATCATATTTCCTATTCCGCTATTCAATAAAAACCTTTCTAGGGCAAGATCTTAAATTACAGAAATATGAGGAGACCGTCAAATAAGGGCCGTGGCCTGGCCCGTGGTGCTGCTGGTAGAGCTCCTGTTGCAAGGAGAGGACGTGGTCGATCTGTGCCAGCTACACGCACAAGTGAAACACCTTCCTCAAGTGTGAGTAGGCGACAGAACCTGCATCAGTATTTGGTAGGGCATCATACGCCTCTAGAAGTGATGAGGCCAGAACAAGTGGAGGCGATAGTAGATTGGTTTGCTGCTGACAGTGCCTCCAGTTCCTTCACATTGTCTCCCACCCAGTCTACTGCAGAAAGGTCACAGTTGGCACCTGCAGCCGATGTCCAACCGTCTTTCACCTCACCCCCTTGCAAATCAGGCAAGCAGTCTGAGCCCCAAGCCATACAGCAGTCTCTTCTTCTTTTTGAGGACTCTGTCAGCAGGGTTTCCCAGGGCCATCCACCTAGCCCTGCCCCAGAAGTGGAAGAGATTGAGTGCAGCGATGCCCAACCACTTATTTCTCAAGATGAGTACATGCAAGGACCATCGCAGCACGTCTCCGATGATGACGAAACGCAGGTGCCATCTGCTGCGGCGTTCAGCATTGTGGAGACCGTCAAGGCGGGCAGGGGTGAAGACTGGGTGGAAGATGATGTGAAGGACGATGAGGTCCTCGACCCCACATGGAATGAACGTCATGCAGGTGACCTGAGTAGTTTGGAGGAAGAGGCGGTGGTCGCACAGAGCCACCAGCACAGCAGAAGAGGGAGCAGGGTGCAGAAGCGGAGCGGCCGTGCCCTAGACACTACGCCCGCTACTGCCCAACGCAGCAAGGGAACGAGCGCACCAAAGTCAGCTCAAAGGAGTTCTCTAGCGTGGAAGTTCTTTAGAAAATGTGCTGATGACAGGACACGAGTGGTTTGCACCCTGTGCAATCAGAGCTTGAAGAGAGGCATAAACCTTCTCAACCTGAGCACAACCTGCATGATCAGGCATCTAAGTGCAAAGCACGAGCTGCAGTGGAGTAAACACCTTCAAAACCAAGAAACGTCTCTGGCTCATCCTGCTTCCTCTTCAGCTGCAGTCTCGGCCGCTCCAGCCACATCTGTAGTGATACCGGCACCTGCCACCCCGCAAACAGACGATCTGTCAGCAACACCACCACCTGGGTCACCAACAACCATCTCCACAATGTCCCGTGGAAGCGTTCAGCTTTCCATCTCCCAAACACTTGAGAGGAAGAGGATGTACCCCCCTACCCACCCGCGATCCCTGGCCCTGAATGCCAGCATTTCAAAATTATTGGCCTTCGAAATGCTGTCATTCCGTCTGGTGGAGACGCAGTTTTAAAAACCTTATGTCGGTGGCTGTCCCACAGTACGTCGTGCCCAGCCGAACCTACTTTTCCAGGCAAGCCATCCCTTCCCTGCACAACCAAGTGGGGGAAAAAATCAGGTGTGCACTGCGCAACGCCATCTGTGCCAAGGTCCACCTAACTACCGATACGTGGACCAGTAAGCACGGTCAGGGGCGTTATATCTCCCTAACGGCACACTGGGTAAATGCAGTGGCGGATGGGCCTGAGGCGGATAGCAATTTGGCGCATGTCCTTCCACCACCGAGGATTGCAGGGCGCTTCAGTTTGCCTCCTGTTCCTAACTCCTCCTATTCCGCTTCCTCATCCTCTACCGCCTCCTCATCCGGACAGCGTAACACCTTCACCACCAACTTCAGCACGGCCAGGGGTAAACGACAGCAGGCAGTTTTACAACTTGCCTGTTTGGGGGACAAACCACACACCGCGCAGGAGTTGTGGAGGAGCATGGAACAGCAGACAAATGAGTGGTTGCTGCCAGCGAGCCTCAAGCCCGGCCTGGTGGTGTGTGATACCCGGCGAAATCTCATAGCAGCTCTGGGCCTAGCCGGTTTGACGCACATCCCTTGCCTGGCGCATGTGCTGAATTTGGTGGTGCAGAGGTTCCTTAAAACTACCCCGATATGTCAGAGCTGCTGCAGAAAGTGCGGGCCGTTTGTGCGCACTTTCAGCATTCTCACCCTGCTGCTGCTCGCCTGGCAGCGCTGCAGCGTAACTTCGGCCTTCCCGCTCACCGCCTCATATGTGACGTGCCCACAAGGTGGAACTCCACCTTGCACATGCTGGAAAGACTGTGCGAGCAGCAGCAGGCCATAGTGGAGTTTCAGCTGCAGCACGCACGCGTGAGTCGCTCTGCAGAACAGCACCACTTCACCACCAATAACTGGGCCTCCATGCGAGACCTGTGTGCCTTGTTGCGCTGTTTTGAGTACTCCACCAACATGGCCAGTGGCGATGACGCCTTTCTCAGCTTAACTATCCCACTTCTATGCCTCCTTGAAAAAACAATTCGGGCGATGATGGAAGAGGATGTGGCACAGGATGAGGAGGAGGAGGAGGAGGAGGATGAAGAAGTAACATTTCCAAGGCTTTCAGGGCAGTCATTCGCAAGGGGCTCCGAGGGTGGGTTCCTGCACACACAAACGCCAGGGACACAATTGTCCAGCAGGGGCACAGTTCTGGAGGATGAGGAGGATGAGGAGGAGCTGGAGGAGGAGATGGAACCATGTTCACAGCAGGGTGGCACCCAGGCCAGCTCATGTCCATCACTGGTGCATGGCTGGGGGGATACAGAGGACACGGATGATACACCTCCCACAGAGGACAGCCTTTCGTTGCCTCTGGGCAGCCTGGCACACATGAGCGATTACATGCTGCAGTGTCTCCACAACGACCGCCGAGTTTCCCACATTCTAACTTGTGCTGATTACTGGGTGGCCACGCTGCTGGATCCCCGTTACAAGGAGAACGTACCGTCCTTAATTCACTCACTGGAGCGCGATCGCAAGAAGCGCGAGTACAAGCGCACGCTGGTAGACGCGATGCTGCTGGCATTCCCATCTGACAGCGGGGCCACAGTGGAAGCACAAGGCAGAGGAGGAGGATGAGGAGGAGGTCGCCAACGCAACCAGGGCACCGCCAGCACCTCAGAAGGCAGGGTTAGCATGGCCGAAATGTGGAAAAGCTTTGTCAGCACGCCACAACAAACAGCAGCACCAGCAGCTCAGATGGAACGTCTTAGCAGGAGGCAGCATTTTACCAACATGGTGGAGCAGTATGTGTGCACACGCCTAGACGTACTGAATGAGGGGTCTTCCCCCTTCAACTTCTGGGTCTCCAAGTTGGGCACATGGCCTGAGCTTGCCCTTTACGCCTTGGAGGTGCTGGCGTGCCCTGCAGCCAGTGTATTATCTGAACAGGTATTTAGCACGGCTGGGGGCGTTATAACAGACAAGCGCAGCCGCCTGTCCAGAGACAATGTGGACAAGCTCACGTTCATTAAAATGAACCAGGCATGGATCCCACGGGACTTTTCCGTACCTTGTGCAGAATAGCAATGGATACCGACCTTACCCACCCATTGTTCCATTTTTGCTCTTTCTCACTCTTTTGGGGTGTACCCTCATTTAAAATTTGTGAAAAGAAGCAGTGTTGGCTACCTCGTCCTCCTCCTCAGGGCCAGATTAATGTAGGGGCTATTGGAGCTGCAGCTCCAGGCCCCTACCTTTTATATAGGCCCTGGGTTGGCCATATTCACTGTTACCGCTCTTCTGTCACTTGTAAACACAGAAGTCTGGCTTCTATGCTCGCTTCCCCAGGCAGCACCCTCAGAACCTCCCCACACAGCGCGAAGGCCGGACAAGGAGGGACAGTTGCCGATGCATGGATGTGTTTATGGGCTTCAGAGACAGCATCCCATGTTGAATTAGGCATGCATGGCTGCACCCTTCCTCCTCTGGGTGCATGCCAAGGCACGGCCCTTAAGGCCCTTCAAAATCCTCAGCACCAAGCCCATGATGCTTTTAATCCGGCCCTGGTCCTCCTCCACCGCCGCTTCCACCTACACCGCCCATAGGTGTGCGCAGCCTATTGCATTAAGGTGTGCACCCCAAAGTTGAAATACACATGCATGTGTTTGCCTACAGGTACATGGCCCAGATACATTACTCTCCCTGCTGGCAAAGAGAAATAGAGCAGAGCAGGTCCGAGGGAGATCTTTCCCATCTCCTCACTGGCAATGCTATGTGCCCTAGGTGATTAGGGTGTGCCCAGGCACACCCGGCACACCCTGTGCGCACGCCTATGTCACCGCCACATCCACCACCACCTCAACCTCCCTCCTACTCCATATGGGCCTCGTCCTTCAGAGATGAAGAAGAACATTGTTTTATTTTTCTGTTTTTTTTTGTTGTTTTAAGTTATTTCCCTATCCACATTTGTTTGCAGAGCACTTGCCATGCTCTTAATTACGTTTTGCTGCCATTTGCTGCACTCTAGCCCTATCCTTTGGTGTTTTAGAGCCATTTTAGTGCCTGAAAGTTCGGGTCCCCATTGACTTCAATGGGGTTCGGTGTCCGGGAAAAGTTCGGTAAAAGTCCGGGACACGGACCCGGACTTTTTTTTAAAGTTCGGCCGAACCCGTTGAACACGGACATCTAGGTGTCCACTCAACCCTACTCCTGACCCACATAAATTGGCCCTTCAGAATGTTCTTCATCCATATCGGATGGTGACCACTA
Organism: Pelophylax lessonae; assembly: GCF_965119305.1. Lineage (NCBI taxonomy): Eukaryota > Metazoa > Chordata > Amphibia > Anura > Ranidae > Pelophylax > Pelophylax lessonae. The sequence goes on along the minus strand of NC_138773.1, from coordinate 10,786,464 downwards.
TATAAAGGAAGATAACTATTCCGATCACTGGGTTTGAAATATACTTTAGTAGTGAGTACATTAGTCCATCTTGTCAGGCTTATTTGGGGAGGTTAAATTAAAAAAAAAAAATAAATGAAATGTTATATTTTGTTCTATATAAAAATATGAAGCAATGACATCCATTTTGTTAGGTTACTGAAAGGTTAAATATCCTTTAACAAAAAGTGCCTATTCAACAGGTTTACCCCAAACATGCTGTGTTGACCTAAGGTAATAAATAAATAGTCTGTTGACTTTCCTTAGATATAAGTCTAAGACGCTATACCAAGGTATCTTATCTGTGTGTGGGACCATAAACCTTAGTCAGTATTTTCTGTATTTAGATCCATTTAAAAATAAGATTTACAGATGCGTTATAATCTTATATGTAATAGAATATTAACAATGAAATATATATATATATAACTAACATACATAGATATGTAGAAAACCGTTATATATTATAATTGTTTCATCCTTGCTAAAAGAAAGTTAAACTGATTTTGATGACTCATCACTGCATGTTTAGAAAGACTTCATGTTAAACCTTTGTAAGTCGTAAAAATTAATCATAAACTTTTCTAACCTTGCCAGACTCTAGAAAGTCTGAGATGGTAAGCTCTTTGTCAATATAAGGTGCAACGTTTATTTGAAGATAAATAATGCTGAAATATTCTGTGTACTGAAGCTAAGAGCAACACAATACTGCCATCTCTGGTGACTGACTACTACTAATTGAAGTCTTAGGTTAAAAAGTAATTTCCAATATATATAGATATATATATTAAATAAGATATATTAAATATTAAAATGGTGTTACCAGATTTAATCTTTATTTAGATACATGATGGATATTAAATGAAAAAATGTAATAGATGAGAGTATGGATACATTTTATGTTGTTTTATGATATTCTTAAATGGAGAAATCCTATAGTTTTAATATTCAATATTCTGGTCAACCAAGAAGTGTCACCCAATGACCTCACCAGTTAATGAATAAGATGTCCCAGCCAATGGGGATAATGTCACTCCTTCTGGGTTTAACTTATGGTAATTTTAATAGTCCTTTGTTCTATACCATATAAAAAGGAAAACTCAGATGAGAGAGAGACACATGACATTTGCCCAACATACATCACACATACAACACACAAGCTACTACAGCCATGCATAGACTTATCTACACAGACTCCATTTTGCTCCATCATGTATCTGAAACTTTGAGGGACACCAAACGAAACTCCTCCCTACCTGGCCACCATCTTGGAAAGGCAGCCATCTTAAGGACTATGGTAACGACCATTCTAAGCTAGCAGCCATTTTAAATATGGTAAATATGCCTTGCTGTTTATTTGATTATTATTCAATATTGTTTATGTACTTCCTTAAATGTTTTACATTTCATATTTAAGGGTAACAAGATTACAATCCCAGCCATATTAACAATATGTAGATTTTTCTCTAAGAGATGATTTTTGCTTTTTATACATTTTTATTAATATCAGATTTAGCGCATATTGGCGTATTAGTCTCACGTTTTGCATAGCCTATTCTCGCTTTATCTGCAGTGGAGTGACTATCAGATTGTGCATTGCGCAGACAATTGTGGTCTGATTATATAGAACCTTCATTTATGGTTTATACTATACCTGGAGAAAACGTAATCTTGCTTTATTTTCACTTTCATTATTGAGCTACACATCACATTGCATTCATTGTTTGAAGTTTGTATTTTTGTAAAGTATCTTTTTGTGTCATCTCAAGTCTGATCATTTATCGTGATTACATGTCTCGTTAATAAATATGTTATATATATTCCATACTGTAGACTGTTTTCACTAAGATTGGTATATGCTTTTAAAAATAAATTAATCAATAAAAAGAATTTGCTACATATTGATTCGTGGAAATAAGTTGAGATTCTCCTTCCGCACAGATCTTTGCTTATTGACATAAATAGACACTGTTATATTCAGAGCAGTATAAACATTCTGACATAATGGAGGCCCCAGCGAGATATTATTATTTTTTTTATTTTTTTTATTTATTAATTGTGATGTTGATAGAAACGCCCTAAAAATGTCTACAGAAGGTAAGGTTGCCAACTCTGGCAAGGTGTCAGTCCCTAGTGGTAATTAGGGATGATCAAACTTTTCAAAAGTTCGGTTCGGCCAGAACATCCGAACTTCCCGAAAGTTCGGCCCGGATTTCAGAACCCCATTGAAATCAATGGGACCTGAACTTTGGTAATCAAAAAATATAATTTTGAAGCCCTAAAACCCAACAAATGCCCCTAAAAAGTGCCTAGGGTTCTGGGTCATGCCCCAGGGACTATTAATCACACAAAAAAAAGTTCTTAAAAATTGTCATTTTTGAAAGAGAGCAAATTATTGAAAACAAAAAAAAAAGAGATTTTTGGATTTTGACTTTGGATTTAGTGTCTGGGGGGGTCTAAAAAGTGTACCTGTGAAGTTTCAGCTCTGTAGCATGTCCAGAACCATAAAAAAAAAGATTGTTTGTATTAGGTCACTTATAGAACAGGGATATGGCTCCGCTATTTTCACACCTTGCCGGTTTAGTATCAAGTGTTTTTTTGGGCATTTTTTGGGGGTTATTGGAGGCAGGCATACCATCAGAACTTCTGTGTAGGGGTATATATATATATATATACACATACTTATATGTATATATACCCATACACATATATAGGTGTGAAAGTAGCAGAACACTATACTTGCGCCAATGAAAATATTAACACCAATATGGCTCCGCTCCTATCACACCTATATATCTGTATGTGTAAAATACATATAAGTGTGTGTGTATATACCCCTATACAGAAGTTCAGATGTTTTGCCTACCTCCAAAGACCCCCCAAAAATGCCCAAAAAAACGCCTGGTGCAAAAACACACCTGGGCGTTTTTTTTTTTTGGCGCAGGCATTTTTTTGGGTTCTTTGGAGGCAGGCAAAACATCTGAGCTTCTGTATAGGGGTATATATATATATACACACACACTTTTATGTATTTTACACTTACACACATATAGGTGTGATAGGAGCAGAGCCATATTGGTGTTAATTATTTAATTAGCGCAAGTATAGTGTTCTGCTCCTTTCACACCTATATATGTGCAGGTGTATATATACAGACATGTGTGTTTATATATACCCCTATACACATGTTCAGATGTCATGCCTGACTCCAAACATGTCCTCAAAAAATCCCTATAAACGCCTGCAGCCAAAAAGCAGGCTGACCGATGAGAAGCCATATCGGTGCTCTGAAAGTGACCTAAGAGAAACGATCTTTTCTCTATAGCGGTCACCCTGATATGGAAGGGTTTTGTCACCCTGCCATAGCAGTCAGAGTCAGTTAACCCTACACTACACTACGGTCCCCTTACACTTAGCACTTTCCCTACAGAAACTGAATAATTAAAGCTAACTATAGTGGAAAATAGCACCCTAACTACACTAGATATCCCTTTCCTCACACTAATAATTGCTAAATGACACTTTGTAGCAGAAGTAACAGAACTGCTTCCACTCTCTTCCATGTCCCTGTATAACAATGCTAGGAATTTGGCGGGGGCTATCTTATATACTGGGGGGCGTATTCACTAATGATTGGCCTATGGACCCCCTAGTCACTCCAATCACATTCCTAGCATTCTCCTGCCCCCTCAATTGGCTTTTACTGATGGTTCGGGTCCAATCACGGGCTTTTAAAGCCCATTTCCTGAACCATTGCATTTTGGTCGGTTCTGGTTGCTGAATTCCGAACTTTTTCAGCAAAAAGTTCTAAATTCGGCCGAACCTCCAACAGCCAATGTTTGGGTCGAACCGATGGTCGACCCGAACCGTTCGATCATCCCTAGTGGTAATGCCACAACCCCAGTAGATTCGGCACAGATCATAAATGTGTGGAAACACCTCTCTGAGTCTGAAATGGTGGAATATGTAAATGCTGGTTAGAGTCATATATCAAAATCCTCAGAAGTCAGGCCAATAATGGGCATCTGACACTTGGGTAGAGGAAAACCCGCTGTATGAACTCACCAATAGCTTATCTAACACCAAAGACATCAGGAAGCGTGATCACATACTTTTAGAGTCATGGCCAATCTTAGTGTATTTCTGTGAGGAACTGCACCAGAAGGCTCAGCAAAAAGGAATTTAGTAAAGTTCCAATCTCCACTCCAAATAAAAGGAAGTGAGATTAGGAACCTCCTTGAGCAGGTGAAAGTAACCTCTATTGGGACACATCAGTTAAGAGAATGTAGCGTGAAACTGCAAAATGAAGTAGAACTGTGGCAGAAGTCCTATCAAGAAAGCTGTACTGAAAGTAACCAGTTGAAAGAGCAATGTAAACTATTAATGCAAGAAGTGGGAAGTTTTGAGCAAGGAAAAATGTTTTCTAGCGGAAGTTGCCGAGTAACCAACAGTGAAAATTTAGTTGCCGAGTAATCAGCAGTAAAAAAAAAAAAAAGAAAAAAAAAGTGTAACAGTTCAAGTCAGGACAGGAACTCATCAGTAAATAAACAGGAGAGTTCTAAAAGGTTATGGTGTCCATACATAAGGGTAATGCTTATCAGTCCTGCATTATAAAGGAAGTAAATTAAATAGACCCAGACATGACTCCCAGTCTGATGGTTATGACCCAGACAAGGGGGGGAGTCAGGCAGAGAGTCCATGTCCTACCCCAGCCATCTTCTAAACATAGGAGGGCAGAAATTGGGCAGCCATGCATAAATAGGTATGAGTCATATCAAGGTCACCGCAAAAAGACTAGCACCCCTAAAAATATACCATACACCTCCAGAATTTATAAGTTTTAAAAAGAGTACTGTCCCGATGTTTGTTAAAAAAAAGAGTCCTTAGACATTACTAATCATCCTGAGGCCTATGAAAATACCTTTCTGTGTTGGACCTGTAAGATGTAATTTAGTATTCGGCCCATACACAACCTTACTGCTGCTAGAGCTGCTATATATAATTTAAAATGTACAAAGCACCAAAGCCCCATTTAATTTTTGGCTGTACTCAAAAGTGCCTAACATCCTTCAATGAAGGAGCCTGAGTACAACCACTCGGAATTTAAATCCCTGTGCTTTGAGGCATTGCCTACGTACATAATAATAGGTTTGGCAAGGGACTACAAGTTGGGGTGTTCACTGAAATGGTTGGTAAAAAAGAGTGACAATTTGTACTCCATCCAACAGACCGGTGAATACAAAGAAAGGCGTAAACCTGTCCCCAAAATTGTGGCAGAAACACACCTTTCTCCTCAAACCCTCACACTGAAAAAAAAAAGGAGCAAGATTTAATACCGGATACCTCAAGGAGGACACCGGACACCCCACCAATTAAGAGGGGGAAACAGAGGCCATTTCAGGATTTCCCTCCAAGGGGACAGGGCCCAAGGTTTAAAAGAATCTATAGGGAGCATCCCCAAAGAGCCCAATTTACCCTTGAGGATGGAAACCCTCGCTATGCCCAATATCCTCAATAAGGGGGGGGGGCCCCACAAGTAAATAGGGATTTGCCCCATCTTAGGGCTCCCCAAAATCCTCGGGAAGATCGAGAGACATTAAGGCCCAGACCCCATGCCAGAACCGAGCAAACGGTTCTGATAGGGATATGTCCTATCTGTCTGTACCCGAGAGACATAGGCACCGCAGGAGGCAGAGCCAACAATCCAATTCTGAAGAGGTTTTCAGCAGAGTAGATGCCAAGTTGGATCGGATGATCACTTGGTTCACTCAGGACGCTGTAGCCCAGAACTAAAATAATTTTCTCTTCAGGAACAAATCCTTTGGCCAGCCAAGGGCCACAAAATCCTTGAATGCCCAAATGGCCAGAAATCAGAGGGATACACTGGATAGAGGCATAGGAGACAGAGGTTCTAACACCATTTTATCCCCAGGTCACAGTATTGAGGATCCTGAAATCCCTGCCAGGGGATCTTGGTTGTTAGATACTAACTACCCTCCTGTTTTTCAGTGGTCACTTCATCCCTCTGACTCAAACAGGTCGCTCAAACCAGGCACATTTTGAAAAATCGCCAATGACGGTGATACCAAGGAGGATCAAACCCTAATGACATAATGAAGTCAAGAGGTTAAAGGTTGTATACCGTAACCAAGAAGGAATCCTCAATGTCAGGTAGTTTTTTGCATACAATAATATTGCATTGATGCCCCAAAGGGGGATATAATATATTTTTCCTCCCAAGCAGTAGGTAATTTTAACAAAATATTGTATCATTGTACAATTGTTCAATGTGTGGTATCCATGGTGATGAACACGTTGATGAGCCCCAGAAGTCAGTATCCCCTAGGAAAGGTCGCATACATAGTCTCACCTTCCATGGTGGTCAGATAAAAGACTGATCCCACAATGGAATAAAGAAGAACTCTGAGAAAGCTTAGATTACCAACCTCACATTGAAATGTCAATTGATGAGAATATATATTCATACTGTATATTTCATCCAATAGAGGGAGAATAACCTTCCATGCCAGGTCGTTGATTGGTACAGACGATGATGTTTACCATAAACGCGGCAATCGGATGGGTCATCTTACTCCTTGGAGCACAGCTCAGGACGGAACCCCTCATTTAATCGGGTCCATCTTCAGGAATCATGCTGCGAGATGTCCAAGATTCTTGTTGATGGAGAGGAAGATTTGTTTTAAAAGATCTTTGTGCATTTGATCCGAGGAAATCCATTTAGATGAATCACACTACCTCCTGTTTTCAGTTGAAGGAGATGTGAGGATGGTGCATTGCACATGTGAGCAAAACTCAGTTTAGGTGTATGACACTCTAGACCAGGGATCCTCAAACTACGGCCCTCCAGCTGTTGCTGAACTACACATCCCATGAGGCATTGTAAAACTCTGACATTCACAGACATGACAAGGCATGATGGGAATTGTAGTTCTGGAACAACTGGAGGGCCATAGATTGAAGACCCCTGCTCTAGACCATGCTGAGACCATTCATTGTTCAATCCACGTTCGAAGAGATTTCTCTGATTCCTGTTTGCCAACATTGTTTTACTGCGTTTTGAATGGTAGTTGCCCATACCATTGCAGTAGTTCATTTCTATATCTATCAAAACTTTGCAAGCTGAAGTTGGAGATTTCAAGGAAAATTTGAGTTTCTTTACTAAGAGATTGAAATTCAAAAGACTAACAAGGAACAGTTGTAACATAGCTAACAATAGCAAAGTCGCAACAAACTGACACTTGGAACTGCTTTTTCATTTCATCGCCTTGCTTGAAAGTTATGATGAACAATCCCCAATATGAACTACTCTATTATAAAAAGAGGACAAGACATTTTTCTTTTCTTTCTCCTGAAGCTTCTTCCCAGTTATTTTTAAGGTTGGTCACCTAAATACTGGGAAGAAGGGGGGGGGGGGATATGTCAGGCTTATTTGGGGAGGTTAAATTAAAAAAAAAAAAAAAGAAATGAAATGTTATATTTTGTTCTATATAGAAATATGAAGCAATGACATCCATTTTGTTAGGTTACTGAAAAGTTAAATATCCTTTAACATAAAGTGCCTATTCAACAGGTTTACCCCAAACATGCTGTGTTGACCTAAGGTAATAAATAAATAATCTGTTGACTTTCCTTAGATATAAGTCTAAGACACTATACCAAGGTATCTTATCTGTGTGTGGGACCATAAACCTTAGTCAGTATTTCCTGTATTTAGATCCATTTAAAAATAAAATTTACAGATGCGTTATAATCTTATATGTAATAGAATATTAACAATGAAATATATATATAACTAACATACATAGATATGTAGAAAACCGTTATATATTATAATTGTTTCATCCTTGCTAAAAGAAAGTTAAACTGATTTTGATGACTCATCACTGCATGTTTAGAAAGACTTCATGTTAAACCTTTGTAAGTCGTAAAAATTGATCATAAACTTTTCTAACCTTGCCAGACTCTAGAAAGTCTGAGATGGTAAGCTCTTTATCAATATAAGGTGCAAAGTTTATTTGAAGATAAATAATGCTGTAATATTCTGTGTACTGAAGCTAAGAGCAACACAATACTGCTATCTCTGGTGACTGACTACTACTAATTAAAGTCTTAGGTTAAAAAGTAATTTCCAATATATATTAAATAAGATATATTAAATATTAAAATGGTGTTACCAGATTTAATCTTTATTTAGATACATGATGGATATTAAATGGACATGTAATAGATGAGAGTATGGATACATTTTTAGTTGTTTTATGAAATTATTAAATGGAGAAATCCTATAGTTTTAATATTCAATATTCTGGTCAACCAAGAAGTGTCACCCAATGACCTCACCAGTTAATGAATAAGATGTCCCAGCCAATGGGGATAATGTCACTCCTTCTGGATTTAACTTATGGTAATTTTAATAGTCCTTTGTTCTATACCATATAAAAAGGAAAACTCAGATGAGAGAGAGACACATGACATTTGCCCAACATACATCACACATACAACACACAAGCTACTACAGCCATGCATAGACTCATCTACACAGACTCCATTTTGCTCCATCATGTATCTGAAACTTTGAGGGACGCCAAACGAAACTCCTCCCTACCTGGCCACCATCTTGGAAAGGCAGCCATCTTAAGGACTCTGGTAACGACCATTCTAAGCTAGCAGCCATTTTAAATATGGTAAATATGCCTTGCTGTTTATTTGATTATTATTCAATATTGTTTATGTACTTCCTTAAATGTTTTACATTTCATATTTAAGGGTAACAAGATTACAATCTCAGCCGTATTAACCATATGTAGATTTTTCTCTAAGAGATGATTTTTGCTTTTTATACATTTTTATTAATATCAGATTTAGGCTCCATGTACACGGGACGTTAGAAAAAATGTGCTGCAAAGCAAGTTCTGACGTCGGGAAAAAGCAGCTGTCAAACGTGCTTTCAGTAGCTTTTTCCATTGGCGTTATTGCACGTTTGGCCACGTTGCTTTTAGCAGCGTTTTTTCTGCCTCCATTCAAAATCAATGGTTCCCTATGGGAGCCTATTGATTTGAATAGAAGTCGCACCGCAAGTCGGATCAGGATGATCCGACTTGCGACGCGACTTGCGCTGTGAGAATCTTAAGGGGGAACTCCACGCCAGAAATGGGAAAAAAAATGGCGTGGGGTTCCCCTCAGGTTCCAAACCAGGCCCTTCGGGTCGGCATGGAATTTGAGGGTAGCCCCATGCCAAAAAAACGGCGTGGGGTCCCCCCCAAAATCCATACCAGACCCTTAACCGAGCATGCAGCCCGGTAGGGCAGGAAGGGGGAGGGGACGAGCGAGCGGCCCCACCCCCCCTGGACCATACCAGGCCACATGCCCTCAACATGGGGGGTGTTGGTGCTTTGGGGCAGGGGGAGCTCTGCACCCCCCACCTCAAAGCACTTTGCCCCCATGTTGACGAGGACAAGGACCTCTTCCCCACAACCCTGGCCGGTGGTTGTGGGGGTCTGCGGGCAGGGGGCTCATCGGAATCTGGAAGCCCCCTTTAAAAAGGGGGCCCCCCAGATCCCGGACCCCCTCCCTATGTGAATGGGTATGGGGTACACTGTACCCCTACTCATTCACCCCATAAAAGGCAGTGTGTGTAAATAACGACAGGAGACGTTTTGGAAAGTTTATTAAAAATCTTCATCTGGTCTTCTCCGCTCCAGTCTTCTCCTCTCTTCTGGTCTTCTGCTCTTTTGCTGTCCGCTATTCTGCTGTCCAATCTTCTGCTCTTTTGCCTCCTCTGGTCTTCTTCTTCTTCTTCCTCCGGTCCTCCTCCGATGATGTCTCCGGTGATTATGCCGGTCTCCGGTCTCTGCAGCTTGTTATATAGCCATTGTGGGCATGGCCTCCCGGTGATGTCACCGGGAGGCCCCGCCTCCTTATGTCACAGATGACGTCATCTGTGACACAAGGGGGCGGGGCCTCCCGGTGACGTCACCGGGAGGTCACGCCCACAATGGCTATATAACAAGCTGCAGAGATCGGGATAATCACCGGAGACATCGTCGGAGGAGGACCGGAGGAAGAAGAAGAAGAAGACCAGAGGAGGCAAAAGAGCAGAAGATTGGACAGCAGAATAGCAGACAGCAAAAGAGCAGAAGACCAGAAGAGAGGAGAAGACCGGAGCGGAGAAGACCAGATGAAGATTTTTAATAAACTTTCCAAAACGTCTCCTGTCGTTATTTACATACAAAGCCTTTTATGGGGTGAATGGGTAGGGGTACAGTGTACCCCATACCCATTCACACAGGGAGGGGGTCCGGGATCTGGGGGGCCCCCTTTTTAAACGGGGCTTCCAGATTCCGATGAGCCCCCTGCCCACAGACCCCCACAACCACCGGCCAGGGTTGTGGGGAAGAGGCCCTTGTCCTCATCACATGGGGGCAAGGTGCTTTGAGGTGTGGAGTGCAGAGCTCCCCCTGCCCCAAAGCACCAACACCCCCCCATGTTGAGGGCATGTGGCCTGGTATGGTCCGGGGGGGGCGCTCGCTCGTCCCCTCCCCCTTCCTGCCCTACCGGGCTGCATGCTCGGATAAGGGTCTGGTATGGATTTTGGGGGGGACCCCCCGCCGTTTTTTTAGCCTGGGGCTACCCTCAAATTCCATGCCGGACCCGAAGGGCCTGGTTTGGAACCTGGGGGGACCCATTTTTTCCCATTTTTGGCGTGGAGTTCCCTCTTAAGATTCTCACAGCGCAAGTCGCGCCGCAAGTCGGATCATCCTGATCCGACTTGCGGTGCGACTTCCATTCAAATCAATAGGCTCCCGTATAACGTGGCTGAAAGTATGTTCATCACATTCGGTCACGTTTGGTCATGTTCAGCCGCGTTTCTGCATTTGAAAAACCGGGAAACACACGTTCGAACGCAAATAATTGCGTTCCAAAGAACGTCCCTGAACTCAACTGCCTGCAAATGACTGTAAACGACCCTGTGTACATGGACAGATAAGATAAAATGTAGATGGGTTCAGGGGCTTCTAAAAAAACTCCCAACTGCTCCTAAACGACCATTTACAACGTCCCGTGTACATGGAGCCTTAGCGCATATTGGCGTATTAGTCTCACGTTTTTCCATAGCCTATTCTCGCTTCATCTGCAGTGGAGTGACTAGCAGACAATTGTGGTCTGATTATATAGAACCTTCATTTATGGTTTATACTATACCTGGAGAAAACGTAATCTTGCTTTATTTTCACTTTCATTATTGAGCTACACATCACATTGCATTCATTGTTTGAAGTTATTATTTTTGTAAAGTTATCTTTTTGTGTCATCTCATGTCTGATCATTTATCGTGATTACATGTCTCGTTAATAAATATGTTATATATATTCCATACTGTAGACTGTTTTCACTAAGATTGGTATATGCTTTTAAAAAGTTGAGATTCTCCTTCTGCACAGATCTTTGCTTATTGACATAAATAGACACTGTTATATTCAGAGCAGTATAAACATTCTGACAATCTCATAATTGTCACATCTAAATAGTTGATTTGTTTGTCACTCCACTGATAATCCATCTTAATGTTATTTGGATTAGTATTCAATTGATGCATGAATGCCTTGACACTCTGCTCCGATCCAGCCCATATGAAGAACAAATCATCTATAAATCTTTTGTAGAACAAAAGTTTACCTCAATTTTGACCAAATATATATTTGTCCTCCCACTCACTCATAAAAAAGGTTAGCGAGGCTCGGGGCAGACTTGGCCCCCATTGCTACGCCCCTCTTTTGAGTGTAAAACCTATCATCATACTAGAAGTAATTATGTGAGAGGCAATAGTCCAGTGCCATCACCAACATTTTTTCTGTGTATGAGGGAGGTCATCACGTTTACTGAAAGCCCAATTAAGGGCCAACAGGGCATCCTAATGCTGGATCACTGTATACAGTGATGAATGATACATCAGCTGTTACCAAATATATCTCACCATGGCTAGGTAACACAACATCCTTCAACAATTGTAGGGAATTTTGATTGTGTCAGGTCACCTGTGGCCAGTTGACAACTGCACCCTGTTGGAGGCAGGGGTGCACCGCAAGGTAGTGAACCCAATAGCTGACTGCTGTGGATGGACAGAAACGTGAGCCCAAGAATCCCCAGGACGTGGAGTCTAAGACCCAGCAGGTGTTCACCAGAGCCTCTAGTGGTGAGGATGGACTTCGCTGCAGCTGGGCCCAGGTCACGGTCCCTGGGGTCCCCAGGTCACACTCCGTAGGGAGAGAGGGGAAGCAGCCACTCAGGACACACGGGATGATGATGGGTAAGCCGGGGTCGGGGTAACAGGCAGACGAGAGTAACCAAGGGACAGGCCAAAGATCAGGGTCACAGGCAAATAGGAGTAGTCAGAGACAAGCCAAAGTCGGTACACAGAAAGGTAGATCAAGCACACGGCAGACAGGAACACAACTAACAAACACTGTTGAACAGCAAAGCAGGCCTGCAGTGCGCTGGTTAATATAGACTTCCTGGAATGGCCTGGGGTGGAGCCAAACAGGGAAGAGAGATGATAAAAGCAGCCAGAAGGAAAAGTCTGGCCTCTAATGCAGACATGAGGAAAAGGTAAGCTGCCAGACACTATTGCATGTCCATGACAGTACCCTCCCTCTTACGAGGCCTCCCCTTTCCCTGCCTGGGCCCGGGTTTAGAGGGAAACTTCAGATAAAATCTTTTTAACAGACGAGGTGCAAAGTCCTTCGATGCAGGGACCCAAGACCTCTCCTCAGGACCAAAGCCTTTCCAATGAACAAGATACTGAAGAACGTCTCTACAGAGTCGGAAATCCAGAACTTGACTGACCTCGTATTCCTGATTATCCTCAGAGACCGGTGCCATGGTGGGGAGAGGACGAAAGAACTTATTGAGGACTAAAGGCTTTAAAAGGGAAACATGGAGGGAGTTAGCGATTTTGAGGCTTTTGGGGATCTGAAGTTTGAAACAAACCGGATTCAGTTTAGAAGTTATTAACCAATGAATCTTGGAGCAAACTTCAGGGAAGGCACTCGAAGCTTGATGTTCCTGGTGGAGAGCCAAACTTTGTCCCCTGGCTGAAGAGAAGGCGGTTTACGCCTGCGGCGGTCAGCAAAGCCTTTGAATTTGTCGGCAGCTGCCCGGAGGGAATCATGAACGTCACTGCAGATAGAATTGAAGAACTCCTGAGCTGAAGCCAAATCTGGGATATCCGGAGAACAGGTCATGGGAAGCAGAAGTTGAGGGTGTCTTCCATAAACTGAGAAAAAGAGTGTTTTCGGCGAACTGGTATTAACATGATTGTTATGAGAAAATTCCGCCCAAGGAAGTAGAGAGGACCAATCGTCATGATGAGCGGAGACTAAGGTGCGAAGAAAGACCTCTAACTCCTGATTAACCCTCTCCGTCTGCCCATTGGATTGAGGATGGTAAGAAGAGGAAAAATCTAAGGCAATATTGAGGGATTTGCAAAAGGCTCTCCAGAAACGAGCCGTAAATCGAACGCCCCTGTAGGAAACAATGTGAGAAGGAACCCCATGGAGGCAGAAAATTTCTCGAATAAAAATGGGAACCAAGGCAGGAGCAGAAGGAAGACCAGGAAGGGGAACAAAATAAGCCATCTTGGAAAACCAATCAACTATCACCAAAATTACCGTATTACCATCAGACAGTGGGAGATCAGTGATAAAATCCATGGCAATATGAGCCCAGGGTTCCTTAGGAATGTGCAAAGGCATGAGGAGACCAGCAGGAGCTTGTGTGGAGGATTTAGACTGAGCACAGACATGACAAGCCTTGACATAGTCTTTAACCTCCGAGCGGAGATTAGGCCACCAGTAGAGACGTCTGATGAGGAGAAGGACCGGAGAAAACCCGCATGGCCCGCCACCTTGGAATCATGTCCCCAATGGAGAATCTTAGCTCTTAGCTCAGTGGGAAAAAAGGTCTTACCAGGAGGAATTTTTGAGTCCAGGGTGGTAGAATGGGCAACAATGCAAGAAGTTGGGACGATCGGTTCAGGTTCAGGAGTGGACTCCTTGTCCAAAGTGTCAAAGGACCTGTGGGGAGGAAGCACCTCATCTGATTTCTTAAAAAACATATCCCGGTAATCGCTGTATGCAGCGGGAAGGTTAGAAGATACCGATGTGGTAGCAACCGGAAGTCTCTCCTTTGGGGTCACCTTGGAAAGGCATGACGAGAGACATGAGGGGCCCCAAGCCAGGATCTGCCCAGAGACCCAGTCCACATGGGGAGAATGGAGCTGTTGCCAAGGCCCAGGTCGCAGTCCCTGGGGTCCCCCGGGTCACGCTCCATAGAGAGAGAGGGGAAGCAGCCATTCAGGACACACGGGATGGTGATGGGTAAGCCGAGGTCGGGGTAACAGGCAGACGAGGGTAACCAAGGGACAGGCCAAAGATCAGGGTCACAGGCAAACAGGAGTAGTCAGAGACAAGCCAAAGTCGGTACACAGAAAGGTAGATCAAGCACACGGCAGGCAGGAACACAACTAACAACACTGTTGAACAGCAAAGCGACCTGCAGTGCGCTGGTTAATATAGACTTCCTGGAATGGCCTGGGGTGGAGCCAAACAGGGAAGAGAGATGATAAAATCAGCCAGAAGGAAGAGTCTGGCCTCAAATGCAGACATGAGGAAAAGGTAAGCTGCCAGACACTATTGCATGTCCATGACAGAGTGTCATGCAAATAAGCTCTATTATTGATAACACTAGTCTGCAGGAACTTATCCAGATGTTGTCCAACTCGCACTGAGACTGACCCTATACTAATACTTGATGTATTTATCAATACTTGGTGTAATGACTACTACTCTTGTCCATGTCTGAGTTGAGAGTACACATATATCTTCATAGGAATTTTCTCTTTCTCCTATTGGTTGGTTTTGTTTTCCATAGCCTAACTTTTTTATGCTTTTGTATATGTTTTTAATATATTGTTAAATAAAATGGATTTTTATAGAAACTATTTGCGGATTTATCTGATGTTGTGCCTTAAAAGTCCATCCATGCTCACAGGACTTACCCATATGAGATATTCTTTTCTTTGTTCTAATAAGGATGTTGGCACGCTCTAGAAAGCGCCTGCATTTCAAAGTCCATAGTGGAGACAAAGCGACCAGGTCACCCAGACTATTCCCAGCACTTAGGAGGACCTTCAAGAGTCCTGGCACAAAGGGGAGATCCCCTCTTTCTCAGAGCCATATTATTCAGCATGCTGCAGTGAGCATGCCAATCATTCTAAAGCTAAGTCCACCATGAAGAATAACTTCACTGCTGACTTCTAAAAAACATATATTCTCCAGCTCAAAAAGTCAAGCACTGTCTTCCTTTAATTCAAAGTCTTCACCACCAGCTTTGTTCTTGTGCTGCCATTCTGGATTCAGGAGCTGGCTGCAACTATCTGATCAGTCACTGCCAACCCCCGACTGTGTGATGTTATGTAATCCCAGGAGGCTTCTGGTGGGAGGGGGGGGGGACCCCGCACCCCAGCACTCTACCATCATAGATAATATGAGGAAAGAGGATGTGGAAACAAGTACCTGCAGGATAAAAGTACTTGCTACCTCCCAAAACAGTTTTTAAATGTATAAATGGGGGGACAGTGATTATAAAACTGGTAAAAGATGCAAACGAGCAAAGGTTCACTTTATCAGGTTATGAAAGTGTTGGAAAAATAAAAGTCATATACACATGTATTGGAAAGTCTTTATATTTCATGCACAATGGATAGATACATTGGTATGAACAAATCAGTTTGTGCTAAAACATGCTCTGCTATAAAAACTCAGCTAAAGTTTATTGCAATAGGAAAACGCCTTATAGAAAATATACTACATAAAATCTTAGCACAGAAGGAAAACCTGCCATGTGGGTTAATGATCTGATAGTACACACATATTCAATTGTAATCTCATATTATGTTTTGATTTTATAATTAAAGCAAGCACAAAAATAATTGTCAGCATTTGCATAAGTGTGATCAGTTGATATATATTAATAGCAAATACTATACGTAGACCATTCATATTGAAATCAGAATCAAAGTCTTCATCATTGTGTTAGTAGCTATGTAAAGATTGCTTTAGCTTTTTGTAGAGCCACACAAACAGAACAACTTAGTAATGTGCTTTAACCGTTTCAGCCCCGGGAGGTTTACCCCCATTCATGACCAGGCCATTTTTTTGCAATACAGCACTGCGTTACTTTGACTGACAATTGCTTGGTCGTGCAACACTGTACCCAAATACAATTGATGTCCTTTTTTTCCCCATTTTTTTGGTGGAATTTGATCACCCCTGCGGATTTTTTTTTTTTTTTGCGCTATAAACAAAAAAAACATGGCAAAAATATTTTTTACTTTACGCTATAAAACATATCCAATAAAAAAAAATATATATAAAATCAAATGTATTCATAAATTTAGACTAATATGTATTCTACTACGTATTTTTGGTAAAAAAAAATCCCATTAAGTGAATATTGATTGGTTTGCGCAAAAGTTATAGCGTCTGCAAACTATGGGATATTTTTATGGAATTTTTTATTTATTTATTTATTTTAGTAGTAATGGCGGAGATCAGGGATTTTTAGTGGGACTTCAACATTGCGGCAGAGAAATTGGACACCTAACTGACACTTTGACACTTTTGTGGGGACCATTGGGAATCAGTGCTAAAAACATGCACTGTCACTATACTAATGACACAGGCAGGGAAGGGTTTAACATCAGGGGCAGTCAAAGAGTTAAGTGTGCTCCTAGGGAGTGCTTTCTACCTGCATGGGGGAGGTGGCCTAACTGGGAGAAGAAAGAGATCCGTGTTTCTGCTTAGCAGAAACACAAGATCTCCATCTTCCTCTCTGACAGAACGGTGGTCTGCCTTGTTTATATTGGAAGACCGCCGTTATGCCTCTCCTATGAATGATCGACGGGTCCTGGCAGATATTGTGTCTGCCGGACCCGCTGATTGGCTCCTGCTGTGTACAATAACAGCTGGAGCAGGTCGCTGGAAGCGCGCATGCGTGCCCCAGATCCTGTGCACAAAATCACATGCAGGTACGTGATTTTCTGCAGGAGGGCCGCCCTGCCGCAGTATATCTGCGTGGGGGCGGTCCATAAGTGGTTAAAGAATATCATACAAATCATTAAATATTTTCTAAGAAATTCAACTTTTTTTAGATCTTTCAACTCAACCATTGCAAAATTATGAAAGGAAGTCTTCAAATAAAAGCCATAATATACAGGCAAAGGCATGTTCCCCCGTCCAACCCAAAGGTTCAGATGATTCTGGTGAAGGTTTCTGTTAATATTACATTGTACAAATACATTGTAGACGATTGTTCTCTTGCAACCTTGTGGAAATACTTTGGAGAAGCCCTTTTTCTGTTTCCCTGTGTTCAAAGCCAGCTCCATAAAGTCACAGTTTGACCAGTTCGGTGTGGTGGGATAATAGTGTCCTGCACAGAGCCCTGACCTCAACCCTACTGAGCAATTTTATGATGAATTGGAACGCCATTTGTGAGCCAGGTCTTATTCATCATCAGTACTTGACCTCACAGATGTTCTTATGGATGATGGTGGTTCTAGGCTTCCCTTGCTTTATCAGACTTGTGGCAAGTCTTGCAATGTCCTTTTCAGTTCCAGGATGACTGTGCACAAAGCCAACTCCATAAAGACATGGTTTGAGCTCAACGACTGATACACTTTCACTGGAGGTCTGCTATGCCCCTGTCCCAGACACAACTTTTGATACCTTTTTCAGCAATACAGAGAATGGAGCCCCTTGTGGCTACAATAGGGGATGGGTGGGACTCCTTCAATGATCTATGACACCTTTGGGATTGTTCATTCACCCTCTGGTTTTTCCGAATTCACGATTTACTTAGTTATAGCCTTCTTTTTTTTTTTCTGGTGTGCCCCCCTTCCCCCAGGGGGATTTAGTTACCCTGTTTAATACCTTTTGCATTCGAATTATCCATGTCTTATTATCTTTATGGTACATCTTTAATCCTGTACATGTGATGTGTAATATATTATGCTTCCTTAAATGTTATTAATCTAGCCATGTGGTACATTCATATCCTACTCTGTTCTCTGAGTTTTTTTCTGTTTTCCATTTTTATTTTTTTTAATGAATATATGTCAACTGGCTATGTTCATTTGTTATGAAGTTGCTTTGTAACACTGTAAACCCACTAATAAAAAATATGATTTAAAAAAAAAAAGACATGATTTGACCAGTTTGCTGTGGAGAAACTTGAGTGTCCTGCACAGAGCCCTGACATCCACCCTACAGAACACCTAGGGGAGGAAATAGAACGCCAATGGTGAGTCAGGTCTTCTCATCAACATCAGTACCCAACCTCACTGATGGCTCACATTCCAACAGATATCCTCCAAAATCCTGTGAATTTTTTTCCCCTAGGAGAGGGGAAAGGGGGGCAACTTCTTATTAATTCTTGTGGCGCTGTAATAGGATGTCCAACAAACCAATATAGGTGTAATTATCAGTAGTCCACAAACTATTGGCCATATGATGTTTAAATGAACTTCAAATATAAAAATGAAGGAGAAAGAGCACTAAGGAAAACACAATGAAAATATAAGCCTGATGATCCTGAAGAAGATTTTCATTCATGTGAATTATCTAATTTAATCCCATTCTGGCTTTCTTCATAACAGGGGCATTGCACACACATTAGATGAGAGGCATGCATTTCATTGTGTCTTGTTACATATTGAAGGTTTTCTGAAGACTTTTCTTTGCTATCTCTTTGGTGAGACTGTTCCATTCTTCAGGATAGTCAGCTGGCTTAGCATTATACTCTGCCGCAAACTGCTTATTGTACTCTTTGAGAATGAATTTCCAGTAGTCAGAAGCTTCAATGCTCTCATCAGGTTGAATTTTCCAGTCTGGGTAGAAATCTCTATAATCTTTGTAGGGATGAGGAATCCATTCTGTGAGATGATTCTTAAACGTTGTATTGCCAACCACAGAGGTAGTACAAATATCATGACAAAGAACTTTGGTTCTGCTCCATCTGTAACGTCCTAGTCCTTCGGGGCGATGTACAGATGCAAAGTGCTCCTTATGGTCCGTCCCTCCAGCCTCACAGGGGACTTTGCAGAAAGGACATTGCTTCCCGCACCCAAACACCTTCTTAAACAGTTCATCCTGAGGCTTTACTTTAAGTCTGGAAAGAACATCTTCTGTACTCAGAGATGTTAGTTCTGCTCGGATCTCTTCTTCTGTTTCAGTCAGACTAGTTTTCATATATTCAATAAAATCCTCAATAGTTGCTGAATTTTCAAAAATGATTGCCTTAATTTCCTGCTGTGATAATACCAGATCACTGTTCAATTTATCACACAGATGGGACAAAAAATCTGTAACACCTTGAAGATTTAAAGTTGGAGGATTTGTTAGTCTAGATCTGACCCGTTCCATGATATCAGACAGAATTCTGTCTTGTAAAGTACTGATATTTCTATATTCCTTTACAATATAATTAGTTATCCAGGATTTTACAAAATTTTTATAGTCACTTGAGAATTTCACATAATTTTTGAAATTGTTTTCCTCCAGGAGGCTCTCTAGAACAGTGAACTGGAAAAACATCCGAGAGGTATATGTCTCAGAACCTTTGCTACGTGCAATGTCATCTACAACGTCGATTCCCAGATTTCTGTTAATATAATCAGTTAGCGATGGTTTAAAAAAGTTCTTGCAGATCCTTTCAGCGAGGCTCTTGCTCTTATTTTTCTTCTGAAAAACATTTTTGAATGTATCAAAGTATACTGGCTTCATTTTTTCTAGTCTAGCAAGAGGGTCATTCTTTTCTAAAAACTTTAAATGCATTGTCTGAAAATCAACAAGAACGTGCCCCAAAATGGCCAACTTTAGGTCTAATTCACGAACAGCTGAAAAATAATTCTTTGCATCACCTTGTTTACAGTTTTTATCAATTATTAATAATATTTCCCTGCAGTATGTGTCATGGTAGTCGCCATCCTTTTGTTTTTGCTCACTTGAATACTTAATGCATTTACTCAACACACTCTGGAAAAAGTTATCATATTGGAAACCCTTTGTCAGATTCCTAAATACATTAAGAAAGGATTGTGCTTGTCTTAAGGATGGATTCTGTTGCCCCTTGGGTTTGGGAAAATGTTTTGTCTGCTGTATTTTTTCATTAACTGCAGAACCTCTCTCTTTCATGTCCTTGGCGAGCACTAGTAACATCTCTCCCTCAATGTCACGCCTCGGCCGATGAGTTACAGTTAGATCTTTGGCTGCATCTTTCCATATTCTTTCAAGTTCCTCCTCCAATTCAACATTGCTCGGCTCATGTTTTTTCTTTCTACACTCTTCTATAAAGTTGGAGACCTTCTTTTCAATTCTTTTGATGTGCTGACAGTATAAATTTTGTATTCTGATTTCTTCTCTTTGGATCTCAATAGTTTCATTAAGTTTGTTGATAGAAGATATTTCAAGATTCTTTCTCAAGTTTTGTGCACTGATCTCAAAGTCTGTTTTGTATTTTATTAGTTGGGCGCAATCTGTCTCATTACTAAAATACTCATCCAACCAAACTAAAATCTCTTTCTCCTCTGTTGGGAGAATATTTTCTGCTTCCATTTTACACTCATTGGCTTTGGCCTCCAGTGTTTCGGCAGACTGATTCTTGATCAGTGTCTCAGATTTAGTGAACCATTCATGCATCACTTTATTGAATTTCCACTCACGGTCAGAATATTTTTTAGATAACTGGTTGTAGGCTTGTGCCACCACACTGTTTCTGAAACTAAATATGAAGTTTTCATACTTTACTGCATTCCATAAGTCAGATACCCCTGAAATGAATTTAATAATGTTTATTGTCTCATTATGCCTGTCTTTCATGAACTTTATTAGCTTTTGTTTTAGTTCATTGACATGTTCACTG
Organism: Pelophylax lessonae; assembly: GCF_965119305.1. NCBI lineage: Eukaryota > Metazoa > Chordata > Amphibia > Anura > Ranidae > Pelophylax > Pelophylax lessonae. Next base: position 10,765,449 of record NC_138773.1, on the reverse strand, counting down.
TATGCACTGCTGACTGAAGCCATTGGTGGGACTCCATGCCACAGACCAGCAATGTAACGATTGTCATGTTCTAGGTCATACTCCATGATATCAGAAAAACATTTAAACTGAGGCTTGTTCTCTATATCTGCCACAGTTCTTGTCAGCTCATCTAACTGCTCCATCAGCTTCTTCCTACCCCTTATGTTCATAGAAGGAGCTGATACGTCACTCACATTCTGATGTACAAATTGGCAGTTGGGTTTTTTCCCAATTTCTTTCATCCTAAGAAAAGCATGGATGACAATTTGTAAAATATCTTTCATTTCTGTTGCATTTTCCATGGCCATGTTAATTAAGGTGATGTCACTCAATCCAATCACTAGTGTCGCCAGTTCATTATCATGTTCATAGCTGCCATCAAGAGAATCCAATTCTGGAGCTTTCAATCCTTCGGTGTCAATCACTAAAATGAACTCACAGCTCAAATCATCCTGAAAATTTTCCTTCACTTTTAAAAGAGTCATGAAGGCTCCTCGTGTACATCGTCCGCTGGCCACCGGGAACTGCAACCCAAACATGGTGTTCAGAAGGGTGGATTTCCCCGTACTCTGCACTCCAAGAACTGTTATTACTCTCAGTCTGTTTTTTCCTTTGACTTTCTTGTCCAACTCAGCTAGTACATCTTTTATCCACTGTAAGGGAATTCTGGAGGCATCTCCATCTATAAGCTCCAGAGGAAACCCATCCAAAAGGAGATCTGCAGCTATTTTAGGAAGAGATTCAAAGTTTATGTTTGTCAATTTTCCCCTTCTTCCCATGCAATGCCATACTTCATAGAATTGACCCACTTCTCTCAGAAAGTGCTCAATTCCCAGTGAACTATCAGATATCCTTTGATCCAACTTGGCAAGCTGTTTTTTATTGTCAGGCAAATTACATGCTTCTTTATATTCAGCCTGTAAAGGGTAAAGGCATTTTCTTGCCTTGACATCAAAATTGAATTTTAACCATTGTAAAAAATAGAACTTTTCTGGTCTGTTTGCTGAGGTGATTGCATTTAAAAATTTATATATTCCACGTGGAATGTCACATTTTTTTTGCTCTCGTCTTATTGAGTCACATTTTTTTTTTAGTTTAGATTTGTATTTCTCCCCATTATTATTCCCTTGTCCTTTCATTTGGCACATCTCCTTTTCTAATTTGGCCATTTCTTTCAGTGGCTCTGCTTGCAGTTTCATGGTTTCTTTCTTGTATTGCACAACATCTTCTATTTCATCTGTTATTTCTTTCGCTTTCATTTTTGCTTTCTGACACTCCTCGATGTCCTCATCTATTCGGATCCCATGTCTGGAGACTTCATTGGCCATTTTTTCTAGACTGAGAGTTTTGATATTATTTTTAATTAATGACAGAAGTGATGAATAAATCTTCGAAACAGCTGTTGTCTCATTTGTATTTCTTGGAATAAATAAAACATTGTCTTGAGTTAAATTTAGCACAGGTGCCAAGAGCTTTATTCTTTCTTGTGTGTCCTTCATCATTCTGTTGTCCTCCGGGATAATAATCAAGAGATATTTTGTATCATGGCTGTTATACTTCATTAACAGCTCATATTGGTCTTCACTGATACCTTCTGTAAGAATCACAATGACTGATGAGATTTCTGTCAGAAAGTTGAACTGCCTCACGTTAGACTCAAGTTTTCCTCGAAGATTTGTAAAAGCCACGGCCTCTGGAAATTTACCTTTACCACCAGGGAAATACCAGGAAATTTCCACCAACCCATCTGATATTTTCCTCTCAGCATTTCCACCTTCCATATCCCTGTGGATAAAATGTTCATGTTGGTGTTGTGGTGTGCCCAGAACCTGATTCAGTATTTTAGACTTTGATAGTCTGCAATTCGCCAGTCTTACAAATGAGATAGTTGGCATGGGAACATTAACTAAGTTATCCTCTATAAATCCTTTGCTGTCTGCTAATGATTGAGGTCTCCATTTCTTTACTATGCCCCTCATTGCCCACAGCATGAAGGTGCATTCTGGGCCATCAACATCAGGCAACAGCAGAGGGACAGCAAACTGACACATTGACATTTTAGAGATCATTTCTTGCTGCAGGAAATGGTCTGAGCAATGAAAGGCAGCTGAGACCACATCAAGAGGGTGGATATAATTTTGTGAGTCGCTTTCAACAAGGAACATAAATTCGTCATCCTTATTACTCTCACTCTCCTCTGACTTCATAAAAAAATGATTTAAACTTCTGGCTTCCCCATTCAGTGACATCAGTCTTCTTACAAAATACCATAATAATGCATTTTCATCAGAAGGCTGCTCTGTCATTACAATTTCTGGACCAATTTCAAGAACTTTCTGTAGGGTCAGTTTTGAGGTTTGTTTAGTGTCAATTTTCATCTTCTGCAGCAGCTTCTTCAACAGGATTTCTTTCTCTGGAAATAATTGCAAAATAGATGTCATTATCTTCAATAAAAAATTAGAAGCAAATGTGTATATATTATAAATAGTATGCTGGTATTTATTAAATGCAATCAATAAAAAAGCAAATGCATTGCGAATGGAAATACTGAACCTAAACCTGCACTTCCATATAATAATATACAGCCCCCTCAGCCTTACTATATCCCACTAGAGTGTCCCAGGGATCCATTATAACCCTGGGTCCAATAGATCTCGGCTCTATTCCATGAATTGGTAATGTGTAAGGTAAAGTCTAAAGGCTGAATCAGTTTGTACATGGATAGAAAATTGTCTAAAAGAGCGAATTCAGAGAGTAGTGGTTAATGATTCTTACTCTGAATGGTGTAAGGTTATAAGTGGTGTACCCCAAGGTTCAGTGTTGGGACCCTTACTTTTAAATACATTTATAATTGATATAGAGTCTGGGATTATATGTACCATTTGCAGATGACACCAAGCTTTGCAGTGGAATAACTTCCTTACAGGATGTCTCCAACTTGCTGACCTCAATACACAGTTTAATTGGGCAACTATGTGGCAAATGAGGATGAGGTGAAGAAACATAGAAGCATAGAAACTTATAAACATAGAAACATGAATCCTGTTCATCCTCTTGATGGATTTAAATGTTTCAATCATGTCTCCCCTTTCCATTACTTCCTACAGACTGTACACATTACGTTCCTGAAGTCTCTCTTGATATGTTTTATCCCCACAGACCTTTCACCATTTTTGTTACCTGTATCTGGACTTGTTCTATCTTATCAATATCTTTTTGGAAGTGAGGTCTCCAGAAGTGGACACAGTATTCTAAATGAGGTCTCACTAAAGATCTATATAATCAGGACATCCTTCCTCCTGCTGGTGACCCCTCTAGTGATATAAAGATCTATATAGAGGAATCAGGACCTTCTTCCCCCTGCTGGTGACCCCTCTAGTGATATAAAGATCTATATAGAGGAATCAGGACCTCCTTCCTCCTGCTGGTGACCCCTCTACCGATGCATCCTAGAATTCTATTTGCTATTCCCAATTTTTGGTCACACTGTTTGCTCATTTTTCAATCATCTGAAATAAGTACCCCCCTAATCTTTTTCTTCGGTAGTGCTGACCAACACTGTGCCCCAAATTGTGTATTGTCTCAAGAGATTATTTTTCCCTAGGTGAATTATTTTATATTTATAAACACTTAACTGCAATTTCCACTGCTTTGACCAATCCTCCAGCAATGACAAATCATGTTTCATGTTACAGACACCTACAGGCATATAAACCCCATTACACTCCTTTGTGTCATCAGCAAATCCCATACTTTGCTCAACAAACCTTTAGTTATATCACTTACATGAAGATTATCTAGCAGAATTCCCAGCCATTTTGCTGGATGTGGGTCCGCCAGGGTTACCGCTAGCAACAACAGCACATTTAAGCATGTTCTCCGGGTGTGAACACTGAGACAAGAAACCGTCCAGCATCTTTGGGTTTTGTATTTATTTAGGAACTTGGATGGGAGAAGAGAATGAGTGGGCTACTCCTCTGGCTCAACTATTCACAAAGTAATGGGACAACTGAGAAAAATACCTCTTGACGTTGACTTGATGCCGGCTGAATGCCGGTCAACGCCGGTTGGCGCTTGTTAACGCTGACTTGCTGTCTGCTAACACTTAACTGACTTTGACACAAAGTCCTTTTTACTGCTCCCTTTAGCCCTCCTGGCTGAGGTAGCTACATGTAAACTCTGCTGCAACTCTTAACTCTTTAGGGCCTACACTGGCACCCTCTTCACCGACTTCTCTTCAGGGCTTAGATTCTGGCACCCCCTTTCTAAGTCCCCTCTACTGGCTAGCTGGCTCCTGGATCCCTCTGACCTTCCGGAATGGTCCCCTGTCCTAGGCTGACCCCTGGACAGTTTACAGTACTCACGACACTGCTTTCCTGGAAACATCCACCCCAACAACTCCACTTGGTCCTCAGCACACTGGATCCGTTTTCTGCAGCCCAGCTCAACCTCTTGTCCTCTAGACTGACTGCCCAGGACCCCTTCCTCACACTGACAGGAGGAGAAACATCGGTCACCCTCCTCTTGGGACTCTGCTTCCTGCCAAAGATACCCTATCATGTGCTCCCCTCAGACTTTTATCCCCTCCTTGGATGCCTTGTGGCATATTCTGCCCTCTGGGATAGATACAAGCCCTTGTGTGCTATTGGTCAGGTTTCCTCCACTGCTCAATGAGAGCCCCCATTGAACACAGTGGGGAGACTCCCCAAGTTTAACAGGCACACCTGGGAACACATGACAGCCTAGCTGAACAATCAAGGCCCATCTGATAAGCAGACAAGTCCCCCTCTATAGTTTGCCTAGCACCTATCTGTGAGGGTGCTACAATTAACTAGAACCGGAACCAGCACAGAGCCTTGTGGTTCAATGTTGATAAATGTAAACATATATGCACTTGAGGGCTAAGAATATTCATGCATCATACATACTAGGGGAGAACAACTGGGGGGATCAATGGTGGAGAAGGATCTGAGTGTTCTGGTAGATCATAGGCTTAATAACAGCATGCAACACCAAGCTGCAGTTTCCAAAGAAAAAAATTGTATTAAGAGAGGTATGGACTCCAGAGAAATTAGAGGAACTGACCTTATTCTCCCTTGAGAAAGAGGGGACTAAGGGGGATATAAATACATAAGTGTAGTGCTACGCCCACAGGAGCTGCTTAAGTATAACGGGTCCCGCACTCTGCCTTTCAACCCCAAGAACAAGTTCCGCCCTACTGGCACACCTGGTAATTTGAGAATGTATACACCTTTAAGAAACACACTGACACAGTATAAATGAGCTTTAACATTTACTCAATGAATAGGTAAGTGATATTATGTCAGTCAGCCGAATCCCAACTAAAGCATCAGGGTTCAGCAAGACTGACACAAAAAAAAACAAAAGGAACAGTGAATTATAATATCAAAGAACATTATTGAAGACTCTCTATGAAAATGAGACAATATTCAGATTAAAGAAGAACTCTATGACATTGTATAACATTACTGCCCTCACTAGTAAAACTGCAATGAAATAAGACATGTCCCCTTTAAGAACTAATATGTATCAATATCCCTCCCTTAACCACTTGCCGACTGCCGCAAGTACATATACTGCGGCGGTCAGCCCCTCCTGGGCAAAGTGAGGTATGGGTACGTCACTCGCCCGAGAGCCAATAGGGGGCGAGCGCGTGCCGCCGGAGGCGCGCTCCCGCTCGTTCACTGTTATTCCCGCGCGAGTGACCGGCGGCTCGGATGTCCACCAGTCACTTGCGATCTCCCACTGCAGAGGGAGAAAGGCAGGCGGCTGATGTAAACAAAGCCGCCTGTCATTCTCCCTGGTGTAACTGCAGAGATCATACGATCCTGCTATGTAGGATCATATGTCTCTATGGTTACATCAAAAGCCATGCCCCTTTACAGTTAGAATCACGCCCCTAGGGACAAACTTAACCCCTTGATCACTAATAAAGTTAACCCCTTCCCTGCCAGTGCCATTTTTACAGTAACAGTGCATATGTATAGCACTGATTACTGTAGTAATGTCACTGGCACCCCCAAAAGTGTCAAAAATGTCAGTCAGGGGTCTGATCTGTCTGCCGCAATGTTGCAGTTCCGCAATAGAAAACGCAGATCGCCGCCATTACTAGTTAAAAAAACAATAAAAATTACATAAATCTTTCCCGTAGTTAGTAAACAAAATAACTTTTGCGCAAACCAATCAAAATACGCTTATTGCAATTTTTTTTACCAAAAATATGCAGCAGAAAACAAATTGGCCTAAAATGTTAAAAAATTTTGATTTTTACATTTTTTTGGGGGGGGAATTTCATATAAAAAAATGTGAAAAATATGATTTTTTCAAAATTGTTGCTCTTTTTTTGTTTATAGCGTAAAAAGTAAAAATCGCACAGGTGATAAAATACCACCAAAAGAAAGCTCTGTTTGTGGGAAAAAAAGGACATCAATTTCATTTGGGTACAGCGTTGCATGACTGCGCAATTGTCCGTTAAAATCACGCAGTGCCGAATCGCAAAATAGGCCCTGGTCTTTGAGCAGCCAAATCACCGGGGCTTAAGTGGTTAATAATGCCTTGCTAATTTTCTTCATCGGCAGTTGGAGCTCATAAATACTTTCCACTGTGGTGTAAAATAGCAGAAGAATCAGATTTTGAATCCTAAGGGAATTGATGTATATTGCAGTGTCTACAGTCAGTGTGAAAATGAAAGGGTATACTTGCGGTCTGAACCCGACACAGGCACCCTCTTCCACTCTTGGATGTCTGTCCGTGAGGACCCTATAGGATAGGCGAGGGTTATCTCTCATGCTCCAGCATCTGGGAACAGGCTGCGCTCTGCCACATCAGGATGTCCAACAGACCTCCATTCTCTCCCTGTCAGCAATACTGTGCAAGCATCCACAGTACAGTGACCAGCATCCGCTCCGCTGAGGCTGGGTACCATGAGCGGGTCAGGCCCCGTGCACTAGGCCGCAACTGCAGTCAGTCATGCACTATCAGCAGGCTGATGTGCCGTCAATGGGTCCCAGGAGCAAGAGAGTTCTCAAGCTGTGAAGCAGATAGTTTTATATCTTCCCCTGTGATCCTCCGCTCCCCCATTGCTTCCTGAGAAGATAGTTTCATCAGCAATCCAGGCAATGATCAGCTTTCTGTAAAAGACTACAGTCCCCACCACGCTTTTCTTCCAGCCTCAGGAGTATGATGCATTAAACCTGGGACCAACACTGGAAGGATGCAGAGACAGTCTAAAAAAGCAGAAAGTAAAGCCTAGTACACACTCAACGATTTTCCGCCGACCGGTCGTCCGTCTTTTGTGCAGAGTTGTGTTTTGTTGGTTGGAATGTGCTCTAGACTGCACTGGACTTTTGTCGACCGACAAAATTCTACTTCAGAAGTGATGTCATGTGTTGGATTGCTTTCTTTGTGTTATTTCTTCTCTGAGCATGCCCAGTCTTGCTCATAAGATTTTTCCCTGTCGAAATCTGTACTGACTGCACGAAAATCGGACGTGTTTTGACGGCGGACAAAAATTTTATAGCCTGCACACCAGATTTTTTTCGGCCGAAAAGTCGGAGTCGGTTGTTGGAAGCATCATACTAACATGCCGAAAATCGGCAGATCGGTCGTCGGACAAAATTCCCTGCCGAATTTCGATGCGTGTGTACGAGGCTTAAGTCTGCATTATCAGATAATGGCAGTCCGCTACATAAGTGTGCCATATAGTGAACTTGGTGTTGACTTATTAACTTTAAGGTCACCACAGAGGACAAGGGGGCACTCTTTACGTTTGGAGGAATTATTTAATCTCCAAATACAGAAAGGTTTCTTCACAGTAAGAATTGTAAAAATGTGGAATAGACTCCTTCAAGAGCTGGTTCTGGCCAGCTCAGTAGATCGCTTAAAAAAAAAAAGACTGGATTCTTTACTAAATGTACATATTATAATTGGATACTAACATTTATAGGTAAAGTTGATCCAGGGAATATCCCATTGCCTCGGAAGGGAAGGGATCAGGAAGGAATTTTCTACCTCGCTGGAGAAAATTGGATCATGCTTTGCTGGATTTTTTTTTGTGTTCCTCTTGAACAACTGTGGGTAAAGAATTGTGTATATAAGATTGTATGTTTTTTTCCTCTTTTATTGGTTGAACTAGATGGACATTTTTCAATCAGACTAACTATGTAACTATGACACATGGTTGAATGAGAAAAATCTGTGCCAGCACTGCCATACAGAGTAATCTCTAGTAACTAAGCCTAAATAGTTCTGACACAGACATCATCAGTCAGCATGAACTGCAACAATGTGTACATGAAGCCCTACACAGGTAAAGTTGCCTATGCTAGGGAGGGGTTCCCCACTGACACCAATTCAAGTAGGGGTCCCCATCAAGGAATTCTTCGTCCCACAAATACCATTCATGGATACTAACTCAAGGGAATTTTTCCTCCCACAGACATTGACTCTAGGTTATTCCTAATCCCAGGATGTTAGGGCAGTCTTCTTCCTTCTGACACAATTGCTAGGGTATTCTTCATTCCACTGACACTGGGGAATTATTTTTACGATGACCATGAAGGACAAGGCATTGTTCCTGCCATGGACACTGAGGTAAGGGTATTTTTTCTCCTACAGACACTGATTCCAGAAACAGTCATTGGGGAGTTCTTTTTCCCCACAGATAGCAAAGTCAGGAAATTTGTCATGCCACCGGTTTCAAAGGATTGGGCATTATTCTTCCCTCAGACACTAATGTATGAGGACGTTCTTAATCCTACTAACCATCAATGATGGTATAATTTAGTGACCATAAACACCTATGCTAACATTTTTCTTCCCACTGACACAATCATTGTTCATCCCACTGACAGTAAGACATTCTTTTATCTATGGACATTGAACCATTAGCATTTTTATTCCCACTGACACAGGAGCATTCCTCCTACTTTGACCACTAATGACAGAATATTGTTCCTCTCATAGAAACTGATGCCAGGGCATTCTTTCTCCAACAGACACTGATGGCAGTGAATTCTTTCTCCATGGACACCAATACCAAGGCATTCTTCACCTCCATGACCACCAATAATGGGGCATTCTTGCTTCCTTTGACACAAATGCAGGGGCACTGTTCATCCCACTGACAATGGATCAGTCTTCCTGCCATAGTCATTGATGCAAGGGCATTCTTTCTCCCTCAAACTTCAATACAGGGGAATTCTTCATTCTACTAGCTATTGACACCAAGGCAGTTTTAGGCCACTGAAAAAGGACGCAGGAGCATCAGTTTTCTTTTTATTCCCAAAGCAACTCTTACCACTTTCAGATTTGCTCTACATAGTCTGTACTCCCTGTAACAGAACCACAACCCACACTGTACTTGTGGGCATCCGTCAGTATACGGCTTCCTCCCAGTCGTGAACATAGATATCAGATTTTCCCAGCCGCCCCCTTTCAAAGCTAGCCGACAACTTAGCTTGTATACGTTTTGGAACCTTCTCCTTTATTGAAAAGTTTCACAATCTTTTTATACACACGTGAGCACATCCCCCTCCTGATCAAATTACCCCATCAAGTCAGGGGCTGCCTGATTACATTATCATATGTAGATGAAATTGTATACAGAAATAGAATTAACATATCTAAGGAAAAACCAACGCAAACAGTATACTATTTCCACTCAGCAACTAATAGAGGACAGTGATTTAATCAACCTGAGCCAATTACCTAGCAGACTTTCCACCCTCAAGCTCCCGCAATACAATACACATTATTATAAGTGTAAAAACTGAGAACCCACCGTAAAAAATAGGTGAGCAAATCAGCATAATTTACAATGTGTGGAAGACAGGTGGTTGAGCTGATGATAGTCACATCTGCTAGGAGTCTGACTGTGTGAAGCCTGATTGGCAATAGGCAGCTAGGCCTTGAATCCCAGAGTCTTCAAATATTTTTTGAGATATATTGTTGACAATGACAAATATTACTGTCCCATTTGAGTAATCCAAACCATATTCTGTGTCCATTAAGTCTCTGTCTTTCACTCCCAGTGATGGTGAGTACCATCACACTCCCAAACAGGATGGATATTCCTGAGTAGGGATGGACTTGATGTTCAAGCGGAACATAAGTTCAACTCGAATATCCGCTGTTTGTGTGTTTGCTGAACACACAAATAAATGGGGCGGTCAGAGGGAAGTTCGCGATGAGCGCCCCATAATGCACTGCCCTGGTGCAGTGAATAAATTACTGATGATTGGCCAAAGCATGCACATGACCTGTATGCTTTGGACAATCACAGCACAGTGTCCTGTCAGAGCCATGATTGGCCAATCAGGATGCCTTTAGCCAATCATGGCTCAGGGGCTAAGTCCACGCCCTACTCTATATAAGGCTGCTGCTTACATGGCAGCCATGTAAAGTGTGTGATAATAGAGGTTAGTTAGGTAATTAGTGGATAGTGAGTTGAGTCAGTTTAATGCAGTCAGTGTAGTGAACAGGGATACCCCACTTTTATATTTTAAATATATATTGTAGTCCTGGGTCCCCTTTCAGTGCTGCCCAAGTTTTATATCCCTGTCACTTATAGTTCGTGAGCAGTGCCATGCCAAGCAGACCGAGATTTCCCATAGACGCCAACAGGGCCGCTGTTAGAAATCATGGGGCCCCCTACAGCCTACCTGATGGGGCCCCCTTTGATCCCACCCTTGGTCCCGCCCTCTGCCCCACCCCTAGCCTCGCCCTCTGCCCCACCACTGGTCCCTCCCTTGACTCCACCTGTTCAGTTTGTGTTTGCATGCACCATACAATGGACAAGGGTGGAATTGTGATGGCTCTATGGGTGACCATTTGAAAATCTGCACTAGAAAAAAATAAAAAGATGCAGTCCTTTTCCATAGTTTTTTCTATCCTGAACGGACATAGTGCTAGGTGTAAACCGAAATAGTGCTTTCAATTAGGTCCACAAGAAAAACTGACAGGCGGCCCTAACTGGAAAGCTTGGAAAGTTCTAAACCTCTTCACGCCGGACGCACGCATCAATACAGCCTCTTGGCGGGTGGACCAGAATGTACACATTGCTGTGCGGAAAGCGTGCGCTCTGTGCGCTCCCTGGACAGTTATTGGCGATTAACCACTTTACCACTAGAGCATTTTGCTGTCTTACGTCCAGGCCACTTTTAGCGATTCGGCGCTGTGCGAATTTAACTGACAATTGCGCGGTCGTGCGACGCCGTACCCAAACGAAATTGACGACCTTTTTTTCCCACAAACAGAGCTTTCTTTTGGTGGTATTTGATCACCTGTGCGATTTTTACTTTTTGCGCTATAAACAAAAAAAGAGCGTAAATTTTGAAAAAATAACAATATTTTTCACATTTTTTTTATATGAAATTCCCCCCAAAAAATGTAAAAATCAAAATTTTTTTAAATTTTTGGCCAATTTGTTTTCTGCTACCTATGTTTGGTAAAAAAATTCACAAGAAGCGTATTTTGATTGGTTTGCGCAAAAGTTATTGCGTTTACTAACAAAGGGAAAGATTTCTGTCATTTTTGGTGTTTTTTTTTTTAACGCGCAATGGCGGCGATCTGTGATTTTTTTTGCGGGACTGCGACATTGCGGCGGACAGATCGGACCCCTAACTGACATTTTTTACACTTTTGGGGGTACCAGTGACATTACTGCAGTGATCAGTGCTATAATTATGCACTGTTACTGTAAAAATGACACTGGCAGGGAAGGGGTGAACTTTATTGGAGAGGGAGGGGTTAATGTATGCCTGGTGCTTACTAACGTGTGTGGGGGGAGGTGACTGTGTGACACAAGGACAGCTATGCTGAACCCTGCAATCTGTCCCTGCCTGTCACTTGGGAGATCCGCCCGCTCTGTTTACACAAGCGGGCGGATCTCCACACTCGATCCCCGACGATCAGGGAAGAGCGGCGGCGATCGCCGCTGCTCCTCCCCTGGCCCGACTCCCGCTGTGACTGAATACAGCGGGAGCAAGCCTCCGGCGGCGCGCGAGCGCCGCCAAGAAAGGGGAGTGTCTGACGCCGTAGTACTACGGTACTCAGACGGCAAGTGGTTAAAGGAAAGCTCCTAATCTCTACTTGCGATTGGGAGCTTTCCGATCATGTGTCCGCCAATCATGGTCAGGAACACTGCCCCACCTCCCAGCATCAGAAACCTCTTAAAAAGCTTGGAGGCACTGGCATTAAGGGGTTAAAGAGGAGTGGTTGGGGCAGTAAAAATTCACAGCCCCTCCCCTCGAAACACAAATGTAAAGTATACTCTTACTGTGTCTTCTGAACATCAGCATTAGGATCTATACAGAGTACAGCAGGCTCACAGCACATCACATGGCAGTTCATTGCTGACTTTATCATGGCTGTACTGGGCTGCAGTCTGTAGCACTCAGTACAGCCATAACTGAACAAAGTCAGCAATGAACTGCCATGTGATGCGCTGTGACAGAGCTATAGATCGCCTGCTGTACTCTGTGTATATCCTAATGCTGATTATCAGAAGACACACTGAGGATTCTGTGGACTGTATCTGAATACTAGTGTCACTCACTGTGTGATGCTGCTCCTCCCTGTCACTGTCAGCAGCCTCCACTCGGTCTCTGCATCTGTCCTGATAGAGCGGGACATGTACATAAAATCACTCCGCCAGAGCAGGCAGCTGACTGACCGGAACTAGATCTTAGCAGAGCAGGTTGCAGCATAGGGCATGTTCTTACGCCCCGAAAAAGATTAAAAAGTCCCTGCAATGCTGCGACCTCCTGGGCCCCGCAGCTGATCTGATGGGCCCCAGAAAAATGTGTTTATACACCCTCAAAGAATGTAAGAGTGAGGAGGGTGTATTTTAGTAAGCCCTATTCCCTATTTCTTTATTTGGCAGACACTGACTACAAAGCTTTCGGGCCCCTGATGGGGCCGGGCCCGGTACAATAGGGCCGGTTGTACTGCCCTATCAGCGGCCCTGGACGCCAATGTTAAAGACAGGTAGCAATGCCATGCCAAGCTGACCGCGATTTTCCATAGACACCAATGTTAAAGCCCGGGAGCAGTGCCATGTCAAGCTGACCCTTTGGGTCTGGTAAATATTTTAAGGGAAACTCTACGCCAAAATTAAAAAAAAAAGGTGTGGGATCCCCCTTAAAATCCATACCAGGCCTTTTAAATCTGGTACAGATTTTAAGGGGAACTCCACGCCTAAATTGAAAAAAAGAAAACGCGTGGGGCCCACCCAAAATTCAAATCAGACCATTATCCGAGACGGCAGCCTGGCTGGCCAGGATGGGGGGGGATGAGCGAGCGCCCCCCCCTCCTGAACCATACCAGGCCGCTTGCCCTCAACATGGGAAGAGTGCTTTGGAGTGCCTCCCCAAAGCACCTTGTCCCCATGTTGATGGAGACAGGAGCCTTTTCCAGACAACCCTGGGATGTGGTTGTCGGGGTCTGCGGGTGGGAGCTTATCGGAATCTGGAAGCCCCCTTTAACAAGGGGGCCCCCAGATCCCACCCCCATGTTAATGGATATCAGGTACATCGTGCCCCTACCCATTCACCAAAGAAGTGTACAAAAAATAAAGACAAAAGCCAATATTTGACAAGTCCTTTATTAAAAAATAAAAATGAAAAAATAGTGCCCTCCAATGTAAATCCATCATCAATCACATTGCCCGCCGCCACACCCGAAAATAGGAAAAAAAAAGATACGCTCCCGCCTCTTCACACGCCTCCCGGCTAATGAGCCGTTTGAGCTGTGACTGCTCTTTTATAGGCAAGGGGCGGGGTCACCCAATTACGTCACCCGGGGCACCACCCCTTCTGACGTCACATCATGTCAGAAGGGGCAGTGCCACCGAGTGATGTAACCAGGTGTCCCTGCCCCTTTCATATAAAAAAGCTGTCTTGGCTCAAACGACTCGTTAGCCGGAGGCAAGTGAACAGGTAGGAGCGTATTTTTTTCTATTTTTGGGGTGCGGTGGCGGGTGACGTGATTGATTTTACATCGGGGGACACTATTTTTTTATTTTTACTTTTTAATAAAGGACTTGTCAAAAACTGGCTTTTGTCTTTATTTATTTATTTGTTTTGTACACTTTTTTGGTAAATGGGTAGGGGTACGATGTACCCGATACCCATTCACATGGGGGGGGGCGGGATCTGGGGGTCCCCTTGTTAAAGGGGGCTTCCAGATTCCGATAACTTCCCACCCACAGGCACCAAAAACCACAGCCAAGGATTGTCCGGAAGATGCTCCTGTCCCCATCAACATGGAGACAAGTTGCTTTGGGGGGCACCCCAAAGCACCCTCCCCATGTTGAGGGCAATTGGCCTGGTATGGTTCAGGAGGGGGGTTCACTTGCTCATCCATCCCTCCATCCTGGCCAGCCAGGCTGCTTGTTCTGATAAGGGTCTGGTATAGATATTACACCATTTTTTTTTTTCAGTTTTGGCGAAGGGCCTGGTATTGACTGGGGGGGGACCCCACACCGTTTTTTTTTCATGTTTTTTTATCTGTATTGCGGGGAGCCGGAAATATATTACAGCCACAAGCAAGTTTAAATTACATTTTTTCCATTAGAAATGTCAGTATTGCTGCAGCAGGCTCCATACATCGTACAGATGCTCCACTTTACAGGCACATTAAGGGACCCCCCCAGGCATGATATTTAAAGTAATATTTCATTTTTATTGTTTCACGTTAAGCATTATTAAAATCACTGCTCCTGTTATAAACGATTGTTTTAAAATGTTTTTTTTTTGCATTGATCCATGTCCCCCGGAGCAGTACCAGGACCCCCATACACTTTTTATGGCAATAATTTGCATATAAGCCTTTAAAATGAGGACTTTTGATTTTTCATGTTCGAGTCCTATAGATTTTAATAGAGTTTGCATGTTCGCTAGAACTTTTTCCCTGTTCGAGATGTTCTGGTGCGAACCAAACAGGAGTCCAAAAGTGCCCCCTTTCTCCACACCAGGGTATGATTGAAAACAATGTGAATGACCAGAAGTGAGCTTGGCCTTTAATGTTATTTCTTTCAGTGTATAGGCACAGGTCTTGTCAACCGCTGGTGTGTCAGCCAAATTTCAGTCAAGCCAAAGAGACTGTGGAGATACTCTGGGATGTTGAAGCCCTTTGCCCAGGAGCCAGATCATTTACATAAACATCAATACATTATTATTTTATTTTTTTTTTAAACATTTTATTGGTAATAAAATGAGCAATAACAGAAAGCATGAAATGCAGATGGGAATACAGACATAAACAGAGAAACAATGACATTACATCAACATAACATTTGACATCTATCTCAGCTTACATCGGATCAAAAGCAACCAGACCAAGAGTAGTGAAAGAGCACAGTAAACAACTATGTTAGAAAGGCCAGTGCTCAAATGGGTATAATGGAGACAAAAAGGGAACCCATGGGAAGGCAAAAACCCCCAAGTCTGAAGAGTGAGGGAGAGATGTAAACCCAGCAGGGGGGGGGGGGGTGTAGAGGCCTGCAAAATTACGGGGATCCCTAAGAAGGGAACACGGGCCTAAAGGGAGCAGGGAGGTGTTAATGTGTACTCCCATCCCCCAGGCAAAAGAGGCCCAGGAGCGGGGAAGGGGTAGTCGTCGGCGTAGGGGGGAGACCCAATGAAGGGTTCCGGGGGGAAGGGCAGGAGGGATGCGAGCCATTTGGTCCGGCCAAACCACCCAATAGCACCCGAGCAGGGCAGGGGAAGAGGGGGAGAAAGAGAAAAAAAAAGGGGGGTAATAAGAGCCAAGATTAGAAACAGTGGAGCAGAGTGTAAAAGAGCAAGAGGGGAATGGGAGAGAGAAAAAAAAAAAAAGGGGGGGGGACGCGGAGGTATAGGGTATAGGGGGAATACCGTGTTACTTTATTTATGCTGAAACGGACGGAGCACAGGTCCGAAAAAGTCTGGGGATGAACGTACATGAGAGTACATAGGTGAAGAACAAAAGGACAGAGTTGAAGGATCCACAGGATGGTACATCTCAGGATCAGGAGTTACACAGAGATGAGAATTCCGTAGTAGTCGTATAATGGGTCCAACACGCCCATTTCTTGTGGAATTTCGTCGGTGTTTCTCGAGCTACATGGATGAGTTCTTCCATTTCGGCAATCCGCACAACACGGCGCAACCATTGTTTGATCGTGGGCGGTTGTGTGGAGGCCCACAACACAGGAATGCATTGCCTGGCCGCATTTATCATATGTATCGCAAGGGATTTCATGTACGATGCATGAGAGGTGGGGGAATGATGCAAGAGGAACTGGGCAGGCGAGAACTCCAACTCATAAGTAGTCACCCGCTCGATAATACTGTGCACATCCTTCCAGAATGCGGACAGGTGTGGGCAGGACCAAAAAATGTGTAGCAGGGTGCCACGATCTGCAAGGCACCTCCAGCACGTAGGGGGCAAAGAAGGGGAGATTTTGTTCAGAAGTGCTGGGGTGCGATACCCCCGAGCAACAATCTTGTAGCCACTTTCCTGCGTGGTCACATTCAGAGAACCTTTGTGGTTTTTGAGAAAAATTTGTTCCCATTCCTCAGTGGTGAAGGAACAGGAAAGTTCATTCTCCCAGGCAACGCAACGCTGTAACGCTCCTGCGTTTTACGTATGATGTGGATTTTCAGCTGCAGAAATATTCCACTTCAGTAGTCATGTAGAGAAACGCTGAGACACCAATCCCAACTCTCAATGACTCATCATGTGTGGATGATCTCAATTCAGCAAGTAAATACACACACTCAATAAGATGTTTCCTAGAGTGACTTATGTATATAGTAACACAGTGATGATAGGCTGAAGAGACAGGTTGGGTAGAGATGGTAGATGACAGACACTTGAAAGGAAATGTTCTTGAATGTAAGATAGTAGCAGATGGGATGCAGATAGGTTTAGCAATCATGTATGGTAGCAGATGACAGAGTAGCAGGTGGACATACAAGAGAGATCAACCCAGTGCAAGAACAGGTGGTAGTAGGCTCAAGAGCTAGCAATCTTAGATAATGCAGATGTAGTAATAGTCCTTAGTATGCAGAGCTAGATAGTGTAAGCTTTAGTATAAAGGTTATAGAGGTTTCCCCTGTGGGGTACTTATCACTAATAGCAATGTAGCAGAGGAGAGGTTCGGCAAGAGCGGATGATCCGGTAGCGGGATACAGGGATCAGCGCAGCGTGGTTCCGACAGCGAGGTATGCTTGCAAGCATGAGAGCTTCAAGACAGGTTAGCATCAAGGCACAAAGCAGTTTGAACGAACACATGTGAGTGAGAGCCGGCGATCTAAATAGCCATCCAGTCCGGCGCTCAATGATGACAGCATCAGTCTTAAAGGTGTATGCGCACCTTACCAAAAGAGAATGGTGGGGCGCATACACTTATGAAAGAGTAATTAGGGTACCCAAAGGTACCAGAACATTACAGTACCCCCCCCTTAAGGCCGGCTCCTGAAGGCCTCTGGAGCTGGTTTGTCTGGGTACTTCGCATGAAAATTGCGGATTAATCTAGAGGCATGTATGTCAGAGGTGTTTAGCCAGGTGTCGTCTTGGGGCCCATAGTTCTTCCATCGAACCAAGTACTGAAGTCTTCCTCTGTGGATACGAGAATCCAGAATCTCTTTTATCTCATATTCTTCTCCACCTTCAACTTGTACAGGAGGAGGAGGTGGGATAGTAGGCCTTATTCCTTGGTCAGGAACATGGGGCTTCAGTACCGACACATGGAAAATGGGATGTATTTTGAGGTCTATTGGCAATGTAAGCTGTACTGCAGCTTTTCCAATAAGTTTCTTGATTGGGAAAGGTCCCAAGAACAGAGGTCCAAGCTTTTTGCTAGGGATTTTCAGTCTTAAATTTTTTGTTGAGAGCCAAACGAGGTCCCCGATAGCGTACTGAGGAGAAGGTCTTCTGCGAAGATCATAGTACTTCTTTTGTTGACTATGAGCGTGTGCAATGGTAGTATTAAGCAAACCCAGAGAGTCCTTTATTTGGGTAAGATAGTCTGAAGCTACTGGGTTATTTGAAGGAAAGATGCGTGGTGGAAGAATAGAGGGATGAAACCCATAGTTCAAGTAGAACGGACTCTGCTTGGTCGTACTGTGGGTTGCGTTGTTGTAGGCAAATTCTGCCAGAGGGAGAACATCCACCTAATCATCCTGTTGGTAAGAAGTGTAACAACGTAAATATTGCTCGATGCATTGGTTGACTCTTTCAGTCTGTCCGTTGGTCTGCGGATGGTAAGGAGAAGTGAGCTTCCGCTCGATCCGTAGTATGTGACATAGTTCTTGCCAGAACTTGGAAATAAATTGTGATCCACGGTCAGACAGAAGAGTTTTTGGGATACCATGTAACTTAAAGACATGTTTCATCAGGAGTTCTGCCGTTTGTTTGGACGAAGGTAGTCTGCGAATAGCAATGAAATGTGCCATTTTTGTCAGATGGTCCACTGACACTAAGATGGTATTAAATCCTTTGGAAGGAGGCAATTCCACTATAAAGTCCAAGGACACAACTTCCCATGGAGTTTGGGGTATTGGTAGACTGCATAGTAGACCGGATGGTCTCGTAGTGTCAATTTTGGACCTGGCACAGACATTGCATGAAGAGATGAATTTTTGTATAGATGTTTTCATGTCAGGCCACCAGAATTGTCTGGTAATCAGATTAAGAGTCTTTGTCATACCCATATGTCCTGCCATAGGCACATCATGCGATAATTCCAAGATCTTGGTGCGTATGGTAGGTGGTATGTAAAGTTTGTCGTTGTAGTAGAGGAAGCCTTCTGCATCAGTATTTAGTTGTGGTGGGGGTGAATCCAAACTTATACCATGCAAAACCTTTTCCTTCAAGGAACAGACAACTCCAATAATGCGTTTGTGAGGTATTATAGGAACGGAAGGGATTTCGAAGTAGTTTTCTTCAGTTAGTCGTGATAGTGCATCCGCCTTTTTGTTCTTATCTGCAGGTGTGTAGGTCACTAGGAAGTTAAACCTTAGAAAGAATAGTGACCATCGTACCTGTCGGTGCGAGAGAGTTTTGTTAGTCTGAAGATATTGGAGACTTTTATGGTCCGTGTATATAAGTATTGGTAATCGGGTGCCTTCGAGTAAATGTCGCCAATTCTCCAGAGCCAATTTTATAGCAAGCAGTTCCTTTTCACCCACGGGGTAATTTATCTCTGGACTGCTTAGGGATTTAGAAAAAAAGGCGACTGGATGAAGTGGTGAAGTGTGAGTTGGTCGTTGGGAGAGTATTGCTCCTACTGCCATGTTTGACGCATCTACTTCCAGAATGTATTGGAGGGATGGGTCTGGATGGCGTAATATGGGAGCAGAAGTAAACCTTGTCTTTAACAGGTGAAAAGCTTTATTTGCTTCATCTGACCATTTGAATGTTTTTTTAATGCTAGTGAGCTGTGTGAGGGGTCTCACAATGGCAGAGAAGTTTCTAATGAACTTCCTGTAGAAATTTGAAAATCCAAGGAATCGCTGTAGCGCCTTGCGTGTGGTTGGTGTAGGCCAATCCTGAATGCAGGATATCTTACTCATGTCCATCTCGATTCCTGTTTTGGATATGATGTAGCCTAGAAACAGTACCTCTTCTTTATGAAACAAGCATTTTTTCAGTTTCACATAAAGGTTGTGTGCAAGCAATCTCGATAATACTAGTCTTACATGTCTTATGTGTTCAGACAGGGATCGTGAATATATAAGTATATCGTCCAGATATAGTACAACACAGACATCTAGTAAGTCTCTGAAAATATCGTTTATAAATCGTTGAAAAACTGCAGGGGCGTTGCATAGCCCGAATGGCATTACAAGATATTCGAACAATCCGTATCTGGTTCTGAATGCAGTCTTCCACTTGTGTCCATCACGGATTCTAATGAGATTGTATGCTCCTTTCAGGTCCAATTTTGAAAAATAGGTAGCTCCACGCACCTGCTCAATGAGCTCAGGGATAAGCGGTAGAGGATAGCGATCTTTTATTGTAATAGCATTCAATTGCCTATAGTCGATGATAGGCCTGAGACTTGAGTCCTTATTGCGGACAAAAAAGAGTCCTGCTGCTGTGGAAGAAGTGGAAGGTCTAATAAAACCTTTTTCCAAATTCTCATCCAAATAGTCTTTGAGATGGGAAAGTTCATCCTGTGAAAGAGGATAAACATGACCGAACGGCAATTTGCTATTTGGGAGTAGATCAATGCTACAATCATAGTCTCGATGGGGAGGTAGTGCTTGAGCATTTTTCTCAAGAAAAACCTCAGAGAGATCCTGATAACATAGTGGTGCAATCTCATCTGTCACCACAGACAGGATCTTCCCGAAAGACGGGAGGTTACACGTACCCTCGCAATAGCAAGAGAGGAAGGTCAGGGTCCGTTCCTTCCAATCTATGGTTGGTTGATGTGTGTGCAACCAGGGAAGTCCCAAAACAATGGGAAAGTGGGGTGAAGGTATTAGATCAAAGGTAGTGGTCTCCATATGAGACCCGTTAGTAGTGACTAGGAGTGCCTGTGTCTGATCAGTGATCGGACCAGAGGATAAAGGAACACCGTTAATAAGACTTACTGAGACAGGTTTAAGTTTAGAAATAATAGGAACTTTATTTAAAGCAGCAAAACGTATGTCAATATAATTTCCACAAGATCCTGTGTCAATCATGGCCTTAGTAGTAATCCTGTTCTGGTCCCACTGTAATGTTAAGCAAACAGAAAGGTAAGGGTTAGTGATTGAAGTTGTCAATCCCCCTAGGAGGACATGTGAACACTCACCCTTCTTTTTGTAGACTAGGGAACAGACGTTTATCTTGTGATCCGGGGATGCACAGTACAAGCAGAGATTACCAGATCGTCTTCTGGCTCTTTCCATAGTTGATAGAGGTGGGCGTATGGTTCCTACCTCCATAGGAACGGGGTCAACGGCCGAGATCCGAGAAGAACTGGATAATGGCATTCCCATTTTCTCAGCCTTTCTTTCTCGTAGTCTTCTATCTATGGTGATACTGAGTTGTATCAATGCATCCAGGGTTTTTGGCAGATCCACTCGGGCGAGCTCGTCTTTAACGGCCTCTGATAGGCCAAGCCTAAATTGGGTTTTCAGAGATGCATCATTCCATTCTGAATCAAGGGTCCATCTCTTGAATTCTGCGACAAAGTCTTCTACAGGTCTCCCACCTTGTTTCAAGGATCTTAACTGAAGATCGGCAGTACTCTGCCTATTGGGATCATCATATAGGCTAGTGAGTTCTGCTAGGAACAAGGCATAGGAGTTGAGAAGCTGGTCGCTTTTCTCAAAAAGAGAGTCTGCCCAGGCCCGAGGATCGCCTGTTAGGTAAGAAATAATAGTACAAACCTTAATGTGATCAGTAAGGTAGGTAAGGGGTTTTAGCAAGAAAAGTAACTCACATGCGTTTTTAAATTCGCGAAATTTTTTGCGATCGCCTGTAAATACCAAAGGAGGATTTATTTTGGGTTCAGGGGACTGAGCAGTGGTAAGTTGTGTCAGTCTAATTACCTGCTGCGACAGAGCCTGATTGTCTTCTTTTAATTCAGCAAGTGCGTGTATTAACGCAGTTACTTGCTGTTTTAATTGTGTCATCTGAGTGGTTATTTCTGCTGAATCCATTTGTGGTTCGTTCAATCTGTAACGCTCCTGCGTTTTACGTATGATGTGGATTTTCAGCTGCAGAAATATTCCACTTCAGTAGTCATGTAGAGAAACGCTGAGACACCAATCCCAACTCTCAATGACTCATCATGTGTGGATGATCTCAATTCAGCAAGTAAATACACACACTCAATAAGATGTTTCCTAGAGTGACTTATGTATATAGTAACACAGTGATGATAGGCTGAAGAGACAGGTTGGGTAGAGATGGTAGATGACAGACACTTGAAAGGAAATGTTCTTGAAAGTAAGATAGTAGCAGATGGGATGCAGATAGGTTTAGCAATTATGTATGGTAGCAGATGACAGAGTAGCAGGTGGACATACAAGAGAGATCAACCCAGTGCAAGAACAGGTGGTAGTAGGCTCAAGAGCTAGCAATCTTAGATAATGCAGATGTAGTAATAGTCCTTAGTATGCAGAGCTAGATAGTGTAAGCTTTAGTATAAAGGTTATAGAGGTTTCCCCTGTAGGGTACTTATCACTAATAGCAATGTAGCAGAGGAGAGGTTCGGCAAGAGCGGATGATCCGGTAGCGGGATACAGGGATCAGCGCAGCGTGGTTCCGACAGCGAGGTATGCTTGCAAGCATGAGAGCTTCAAGACAGGTTAGCATCAAGGCACATAGCAGTTTGAACGAACACATGTGAGTGAGAGCCGGCGATCTAAATAGCCATCCAGTCCGGCGCTCAGTGATGACAGCATCAGTCTTAAAGGTGTATGCGCACCTTACCAAAAGAGAATGGTGGGGCGCATACACTTATGAAAGAGTAATTAGGGTACCCAAAGGTACCAGAACATTACAAACGCTTACTCTTACCCTGATCTGAGTCATCAAATAAGAGAGCGTGTGTAATATAAATTAATTTACGAAGCGGACCTTCCTGCTGACAGAGCTCGTCGAAAGTGGTGGGGGAGGCCTTACAAGGATGCTTACGCGAGAGTGCGTTAATGAACTGGCCGAGGAGGAAAAACGACCAAGACGGTATGGGTGGCCTCTTGACCCTCGTTGCAATGGAGGGAGCTGGAAGGATCTCGTCACCATCGCATAGGTGGTGAACACGTAGTCTATCCTGAGGCCAGCTCTGTAAGAGATAGTGGCGGTGCATGCCCGGAGGGAAGTCAGGGTTAAGGCGCAATGGTGTCATCAGCCCCGGTTATGCAGATATAGCAGTAGTTTTACACGTGGAGTGGAAAGAGCGAATAGTCGAGCCGATCAGGGGATGAGTCTGGAGAGCAGGAGGTATATGAACGGCTTGTACCCAAGGCACAGTGCGTAGATCAAGCGTAGTAAATCCCCGCTCAAGAGACACCCAATCCTTGTGGGATTCATGAACGTTCCAGTCGACCACCCGCGTGAGATAGCACGCCGCATGGTACTTTCTGATGTCCGGGAGGCCAATACCTCCCTTACTTTTAGATAGGCAGTGTAATCGGTACAGTTTGGAGAACATACAACAATCTTGGCAAGACATTCATCTTCAATTCTGCAGCCCTGCCGAACCACGAGAAAGTCAACTTCTTCCAAGAGAGGAGATCATGTTTAATGTTGGTGAGTATGGGGGGAAAGTTGCGGTCGAACAGGTGTTGCAGGTACGTAATGGAGTCAGGCTGCCACACAAATTGGAAATTGTCCATACAGTAGAGCACTGCCCTATGGGACAAGGAAACATTCAGGGCGAAAGACTTAGAAAAATGAATCTTCAGATTAGACACAATTGCGAATCGACTAAATTCTTACATCACCGACGGAAGCGTTGTGAGGGGGTCCGTCAGGAACAACAAAAGGTCATCTGCGTAAGCAGCTACCTTGTATTCTTTTCCAGCAAACTGAACGCCAAGAATGTTCTCATTGTTCCTGAGGCAATTCAGAAAGGGTTCCAACGTGAGGACAAAGAGCAATGGGGACAGGGGGCACCCCTTTCTAGTGCCATTATGGATGGGGAAGGCATTCGACAGGGTGTCGTTAACCAAAACACGGGCTCATGGATTCACATAGAGAGACATCAGAAGGCTCAAAATACGAGGGCCTAAGCCCCAAGCAGATAGAGCAGCTTCCATATAATCCCACGAGACCCTGTCGAATGCCTTCTCCGCATCCAAAGAAAGCAAGAACCCCCGTTGTTTAGTAGTAGATAAAGCATGGTGGAGGTTGATAGCCTTTATGGTGTTATCCCTGGCCTCACAACCAAGGATAAAACCAACTTGATCAGGGTGAATGCCCTTGGACAGCAGCGGGAGCAATCTGTTTGCCATAACCTTCGCGAAAATCTTTACATCCACGTTCAACAAAGATATTGGCCATCAATACATTATTATCAATAAGATAACCTTAGGGGTCCAGCTATTTTTTAACTTTCCTCAACTTTGTAGCACTTTCATCTCCTTGAAGACTTTCTTTATGGCAATGACACCAGAGAACTGACTAAGCATTTTAATAATCACCAGATCTATTCTGGGGGCTAACCAAACCTGAGATCTGCCACTCCACCCCCCTTATTCTGTGCTTCTTTTATATATAAAGGCACCTTCAGGTGACTGCACATAATTTTCGGATCTCTCATAGAGTCACTGTAAGACTTTAATAGGTTTTTTTCAAGTTGACTCTGAATTTTTTTTTTTTTTTTTTAGATCTATTATGTTTACCACATTTTTAATCAGATATACTGTGTGCTGTACTTCTGTGTTAATTACGTTAATTATTTATTACTCACCAGCTTGGATTTCTTTTCTTGGTTCTTTTGAGAAAACACTAAAAAAAAAAAAAATGGACAAGGTATTTAACTACAATAACTCAAACTCATTTACCATTAGGATGATCTATCTGAGTGAAAAGCTTACTGAAATTTATGACATTACAGTGTAAAATATATCAAAGACATTGTACATTAAAGTACATTATAGATGTCAGGGTTAGTACATTCCACAATGGATAGCCTCTGAACTGTCTCGGGTCGCACTTACCTTTTAGAAGAAATTCTTACCTTGAAAATTTCTTCTCCAGTGCGTCATCCCTGCACAGCCTCTGGGCATGCCCAGAAGCTGTTTAGCAGGGAATGCCGTGCCTGCACTGGAAGTGACGAGCGGGGGCCGGTGCAGTGCATTCTGGGACTCTAACGTCACCGAAGAAGATGCAGAAGAGGACACGCTGGCTTTAGCTGCCCACACCTGAGATAGTAGCACTGGAGAAGATGACGTTCAGCTCCCAGGAGTCATCGCAATCCGGAAGAGACGGCGCGGGCAGCAGCCGCAGAGGGAGGAAGTGGAAGGAAGGTGAGTATATTTTCTTCAATAACAAGGTAAGTAAACAAAAAAAAAAAAAATTGGGAGCATCCATTTCTTTTTCAGGTGGCACTCAGCAAGCGGATGGCCCAATATTGATTTTTTCGATTTTGAGGCCAGAACTCCGCTTTAAAGGGTCAGGGCCAATTATAAAAAAAAATCATTCAGTACATCTCTCCATGATTTTGTATATTTTAAAACACTGCATGGAAGAAATACTGTAGGTAGAAATGGATGAAAGCAGAATCCAGTGGTACCTAGTCACAGTTAGAAGAAGGTGTTGAGAAAAAAACCCTTGGGAAGGGTAATTTTAAGATAGCATACCCTAAAAATGTAAACTATATTTTTGTCCATGCTCCGACAGTATATACTTATTACAATAACCCCACCCTTTCAAACCAAGCGACTATGTCTGTAAATTATGAAACCAATGGAGATGATAGAGCAAATTGACACAGTGCAACCCAAAATAAAAATCACAAAGCACTACATTCTTAACCACTTAAGCCCCGGAAGATTTTACCCCCTTCCTGACCAGGGGGTATTTTGCGATTCGGCACTGCGTGACTTTTGCGCGGTCATGCAAAGCTGTACCTAAACAAATTTGATGTCCTTTTTTTCCCACAAACAGAGCTTTCTTTTGGTGGTATTTGATCACCTGTGCGATTTTTTGATCATGCGCTATAAACAAAAAAAGCAACAATTTTGTAAAAATAACAATATTTTTCACATTTTTTTATATGAAATTCCCTAAAAAAAAAAGTAAAAATCAAAATGTTTTAACATTTTCGGCCAATTTGTTTTCTGCTACATATGTTTGGTAAAAAAAAAATCACAATAAGCGTATTTTGATTGGTTTGCGCAAAAGTTATTGCGTTTACTAACTAAGGGAAAGATTTTTGTCATTTTTGTTGTTTTTTTTTTTTAACGAGTAATGGCGGCGATCTGCGATTTTTTTTGCGGTACTGCGACATTGCGGCGGACAGATAGGACCCCTGACTGACATTTTTTACACTTTTGGGTGTACCAGTGAGATTACTACAGTAATCAGTGCTATACATATGCACTGTTACTGTAAAAATGACACTGGCAGGGAAGGGGTTAAATTTATTGGAGAAGGAGGGGTTAAGTGTGTCCCTAGGGGTGTGATTCTTACTGTGCAGGGATGTGGCTTTACATGTAACAGCAGAGATCTACGGTCCTACATAGCAGGACCGTATGATCTCTGCTGTTACACAGGGAAGAATGAGAGGCAGCTTTGTTTACATTAGCCGCCTGCCTTTCTCCCTTCACAACGGACGATCGTGAGTGCCCGGCGGACATCGGGTTATGTAGGGTTGTCCGGTATGTGACGGCATTGTATGTCGCACTACCGTGACAGCTTCCTCCTCTGTGTCATCTACACCTCGGACGGTCTGACGCCACCCACTTCCGGTTCCTCACCGGATGTGGGAGGGCAGATTTCCGTCTATAATTGGCGGTATACATGGCGTTGGTGCAGATCTTGCCTGCACATCAGAGCACCCAGCCAGGACACATTCGGCTCTCCTGTCTACCATCCTGCTTTGCAATGGGGTTTTGTTTATTGTGCTCACCTTACTCACAGTATGCTCTCTATCTTTCTACCAATTCTTCCACCCTTTGATTCGTTCCTAGCACTTGGCTGTTGGTGCACTTGCACTATCACTGTTCACCTGGTTTTCTATTCTCATTTCCTAATTTTCTTTTTCTTTTCCCTCACAACCCCACTCACCCTATCCACAGGAAATCTTTTACACCCGGTGGGCACTCTTTTTTGATCAGTCTATGTACTTTTATTATTTTTACACGGATTCTACATCTGACCCATATCTATTACTTCTTATGCATTTTAGAATTTTTCTGATCCAAGGGTGACTCACTATCACTTTCTGGAATATCATTCAGGAGTTCCGTTTATTGCCTGGACTGTGGTTTAACATCCCCGCTGTGCTCGGTATCATCTGCACCTCAGCCCCGGGGGAGACCATGCCTGCGATGCCTTCATTTTCCCTTCCCGTTTGGGGTTACATTTTGTGTCCAAATAGACCTTTTTTGACAATTAAGGTAAAGGTTTCTGTACATATTCTCATTTTTGTACTTTTTTATTAATTTTTGATGATCTGGTGCAACAACGCATAATTTCCTTTCCCCTTTCTTAGACACTTTTCCTGTACCCAAATGCTCCTGATGATTGGACAGAGGTCCAAGAAACGCGTCGAGCCTACTATTAACTCAGATGCTTTAACCTATCCCCTTTTTACTCCAGTTGCCATTGAATTGACAAACACACAGTTTTTATATTGATATTATTATGTTTAGAGATCCTATGCGAGATCCTACTTTTATGTATTTATGTTTTCAATATAAATTGTATACTGTATACTGTGTAATATGTTGTCCTCTAACAATTTTTGTAACTGTCTATAACTACATGTATCATATGCATTCATCTTCTATACAATAAATGTTTCCCCCCTTTTACTTAAATGCCTCATTTAAAGTCCCATTGCTCTGTTTTTCTCCTTTTTTATAGGGGTTCCGTGGTGCATGGGCAGTGCACCAGTAATCTGGGGTTCTGTGAGGCCTACGCTAACCAGGTCCCAGACCTATCCCCACCTTGAAACTATGCCCTGGTTCGAGATCAAAATGAGGACTATGCCTCCCTCATCAACAAGGAGGAGACCCTATATTCCCCATGTGGGAGAGGTAACTGGAAAACCCTCCCCAGATTCTCCAGGATGCAAATATGGATACAGCAGAAGGTGGCCTTAGAGTATGGGTATGACTATCCCTATGCTCCACGGGAGGTCATGCTGGAAATAGAGGCCAAAAGAGAAGCCTGGTGTGATGAGGCTGTATGGCACTTTCTCTCTGTCCCCAAACCCCACCGCAATCAGTCCAAGCTGGAGTTATGGAAGACCTTCCTGTCATTGAAGGTACATTGGAATCATGGGCGGGCTATCTATATAGACCGGGTAGAAGTCCGCCGAATAGATGGATCTGGCCAGGCTTGGTCAATCCGAGTGCAGAATAAAGAAGGGAAAGTTGTGCAAATCCTCCATCCGGACTATTATTGTTGAAAACAGACTGCTGAAGCTCATTAAGGCTGGCTAACCTGAGTTTGTAAGCTGTAAACTGTCCAGAAAACGTTAAAGTTCAACTGTTGCTAGGGCTCAAGCCCTAATTCTATTACCTCTTCCCCTTCTAGGGGTTGGACTGAGTTGTGCTATTAAGAAGATCCTTTGGGCCATCAGGCCAGAATCAGATATAAGCAAGTTAATATAGCACTCTGCAGACTGGTTTGGGCCAACGGGCTGAAGATGAAACTATGTTAAGTTGCCACCAAAAAAAAAATAGGGGCTAGCAGCCTGAAGTTTTTGGTGGGGGGTGCCCTAGTGCCAGAGACCCCTGAAAAAAATCATTGCTTCCCGCAGGTCAGACAGCTTGCTCGAGCTCCAGCAAATGAATTTCTGTCAGAAAAGAGACTGGTTGTCACAGTGCTGCTGCAGAGAGGATGCTGCAGGTGCTGGTCTTTGGACATCATATGTCTTCAGGACCTTGGGAGCATGACCGGAGTAGATAGCCAGTGATAGGGTTAGCGTCACCTTGAAGGAGTGATACAACATCGTGTCAAGACTGGCGGATGGAAGAAAGTGCTGGATCCCTTAGTTAGGGACGTTGGGTGAGAAGGTTGCCTCTGCGGAGATGGCCTTCTCATTGTCATCAGTTAGTCACAGTGTCATTTGAGTATGTACATTTGCAGAAGTGCCTAACTTGTCTTCTTTTTCACAGGTTGCCTAGGGCCCATGTAGTAATAGTTAGTCAGGATGATATGTTACCCATCAAAACAGAGTTTTGGTGGGGGGGGGGGTGCATTCTGTTAATGCACTTGCTCTCTCTCTATATATTGTACAGCAGATATATATGTATTTTTCTATGTAATTTATTGACTGTAAAATGTGTTTTTCCCTCTTCCCCCTTTTCCAGATTTGTGGGTTACTCGTTGTAAATTTTGATAGGATTTTTCTAGGGGGCGGCTGCCCCAGAGCCAATGGGGACATGGCTCATTTTTGGTGGGGGGATGGATCTAGCACCCTCCTAGCGGGGCCGGTTCCGTCGCATTGATTCCTGGGAGCAACGACGTTCAGCTCCCAGGAATCATCGCGAAGGAGGAAGTGACGGAGGAGCCGCGGCACAGAGGGAGGAAGTACATTGAGGTGAGTATTTTCGATCATCAATTACAAGGTGAGTTTTTTAAAAAAAAAAAACTAACTATCCAATTCCTTTTCAGGTGAAGGTGAAGAAGCGGACGGGCACAAAAAAAAAAATATCGATTTTGTGCCCGGAACTCCGCTTTAAGGCCTTTTTCCCCACATGGTATGAATGTCGAGTGGGATGTTAAAGTGTTTATGAATAATGCATGTGCACGTAAGTAGTCAATAGGCTACCTATAGCGCTTGCTTTAAAATAATCTCTATAAAAGTGAATATACTAAACTTCATAAAATCTATTACAAATATATTGTGTAGAATAATAAAGTAATAGATCATATTCCATATAACATTAATACAATTTGTAAAAAGTCCAGAACGTCCAATAAATATATATTATAAAGTGAATCTTTGTGCAAACTTCCAAAATAAAGTTCCAATAAATGTGCAAATATAAAGTGAGTCCGTTGTGCAATCTTGTCGGACATGCTGCATCCTCTTATCTGCTGTGTAAGGTTGTAATGTGCATAATTGATATATCCACCTTGATTCCACCTTGATTTGGGGAGAGGAGACGGAGGGAGATCCTATCACCTTATCCATCTGAAGCAAGCCAAAAGACCTTCTAGCCTGGACGGCTATACAAGTCTGATAGGTCATGGTGCTATAAGGCACACAACGTTTGGTAAGTGATTGAATCTTACCTTTGTCACAGTGAAATCACAAGTATTAGGGCTCTTTCACACGGGCGGTCCGATCAGATCCGCCTGTCAGTTTTTTAGGCGGATCTGATCGGATCCACCATGCAGCTCTATGGGGCAGTGGATGTCAGCGGAGACACCTCCGCTGACACCCGCTGCCATCCCCATCCGATCCTGTGCGTGAAATCTGGACGGATGGAAACCCTATTTTTCCATCCGTTCAGTAATCGGATCGGATCGGATCTGATGAGAGCGGACAAGCAGTCCGCTCTCATCCGATCCCCCATAGAGGGCAGCGGGGGCTGAGACACCTCCCTCTCCGCTCTGCAAGCGGAGACGGAGCTGTCGTCCGCCCGGCTCAGCGGGGATCGCGGATCGATCCCCGCTGAGCAACACGGATCCGCTGACGGAGCGGACCGTGTGAAAGAGCCCTTAGGATTACTACTGAAGAGTAATCATCGCGCTGAGCACTTGCACTTTTTGTTTGGAAGATTGCACAACGGACTCACTTTATATTTGCACATTTATTGGAACTTTATTTTGGAAGTTTGCACAAAGATTCACTTTATAATATATATTTATTGGACATTCTGGACTTTTTACAAATTTTATTAATGTTATATGTAATATGATTTTTTAATTTATTATTCTACACAATATATTTGTAATAGATTTTATGAAGTTTAGTATATTCACTTTTATAGAGATTATTTTAAAGCAAGCGCTATAGGTAGCCTATTGACTACTTACCTGCACATCATTTTTTAATTTCTATAGCAGCTGCTTAAATTACACATAAATTTATACATTTATATATTTATTCACCAATTTTATTCACAAAAATATATATATTATTTATTTCACATATTTACAAATCAAACACGTGGCGCGGGGCATATACACCAGTATATTCCTTACATATGAATAATGCATGACATCCCTCTCCACATTCTTTATTAGGCTTTTCTTTTTGTCAATATTATTTTATTTTGGACAATGTGCTGTATAAGGTTTTTCATAATTTCTGCTAATTTACATTTAGTTGCTTATTTTTTAAATTTGTTTTAGTTGTAATTTTTTGAGAAATGCACTTATTTATAATTAACTTACTGTTTGACCTGCTAGCTGCTACATACACACCTTGAAATGCGATTTCTTTTGTTGCCATTTTCAGCTTTAGTCTTCATGGAGGAGGAGTCCCAATCTTTATTTAGAACTCTGTCATATAGATTTTTACTGAATTTGTTCTCATATTGAGTTTTATCATTTGGGTCTTCTTCACAACTGTGGTGCTGTGATGGGATTCTAGAATCATCAGGAATTTCGTAATATGGTGGGATGTTGTATTCTTCCATCTGGTCATCTGGAGATGGGTGGTATATGTCTGTAATATCAAGATTTTGGTCAGATAAAAAATTTTTATTGCCTTTACAAACATACAAAACAATGACACCTGCTCAAGGTGTGGAAATTTACATCTTACCTTTTTTGCAGGAAGATGTAACACTCAATAAGCTACCATGCTGGTAAAATTGGAGCATACATATACGATAACCTCACTAAGTAATGTATTGGGAACATTCTACTAATATTGGGTTGGGCCTCCCTCAGTTCTTCATGGTATGGATTCTACCTTTCATTAAAATGTATTTGATGTTTTGCTACATGGTGCCATGATTTCACCACACAATTTCTGCTGTTTGCCAGCAGCATATTCATTATATGAATCTTCCCTTCTAACACATCCAAAAGGTGTCCTGTTGTGTTGAGATCCAGTGCCTGGCCTGCCACCAGTGGGCTACAGCCCAAAAAATATGCATTCTTCAGACCAGGCTACATTTACTTTTCCTGTGTTTGTAAGTATATGTTCCCTGCAGCCTCAGTTTTGTTCTTGGCTGATAGGAACCCAACAAGTTCTTCTACTGTTGTAGCCCATCCACCTCAAGATTCAACAAGCTGGGGGCGTGGCTACCAGCGAGGGAGATGGCTGCTTAGCAAGTCAGCTCTGTGAGCCACCAGAGACACGAGCCGCAACGAGGGCACCTATCGACTAACCAACTTGCGGTACCGCTGCCTGACAGCCCGCTACACTATCGGGATGACCCGCAAAAAGAAGGAGACCGGACAACTTAACAAATTGTCCGGTTTCTTTATCTCCCAGGCGCATGGACTCCGCCAAGATGGCGCCGGTGGGACGGGACGAGCACAAGGCACTAAGCAGGGAGATGGCCTGTTCACCAAGCTGCCTCTGCTCCCGCCAACGCCTTCACAACGCAGGATTATTGGGAACCCCGACAGCGGTCAGTCTTCGGGGTCACCCTCACCACCTTCACCGTCATCTCGGAGCCCTGCCAAAAACAAGCAAAGGAGGGACTCACCGCCAGGACTTCTGGGTGACTCAGGTATGGAAGTATCTCCCCATCACCCATTCCCAGCGATGCAGGCATTGCCTGTCAGTGCTCCATCAGGAGCAACCTCTTCGGGGGGGAACCCTATCTCGGAGGCTTCCATGAGGGATATTTTATTCTCCCTGAGAGCATTCCATGCAAACAGATATGCAGTAGCACACTGACCGCATCACTGCAGAGATCTCTGCTCTGGGATCCAGGATTGACCAAGTGGAGCGTTCAGTACATACTCATGCTGACACCATTAACTCGGTTGTAGACAAGACAAACAACCACTCGGACGAAATTTCCTGGCTGAAAAATAAAGTAGCAGACCTGGAGGATCGCTCCAGGCACAATAATATTAAGCTAAGAGGTATACCCGAATCGATCACTACTGATCAGCTACAACAATATGCCACATCTCTCTTCCAGATGCTGGTGCCATCCCTGCCTGAAACGGACCTCCTTATTGATAGGATCCATCGTTTGCCTAAGCCCACTTTTCTGGAGGGTAATGTGCCACGGGACGTATTGCTCAGAGTTCACTTTTTTACCACAAAAGATAAAATCATGCTGGCTTCCAGACAGCACGGACCCTTGCCAGAACCCTACAGTACGGTACTACTGTTGCCGGATCTCTCCAAGCACACACTTCAATCAAGGCGCAACTTATCTACCATTACCAAGGCCCTGCTCAACCACCAAATACACCATAAATGGCGGTATCCTGCGACACTCTTGGTGACACAAGGGGGCTCTACGACAGCCGTCAGGACGCTGGACGAGGGGCTTTCTTTACTAAGAAGATGGAATATCCTACCTACTGACCAGGCTGCAGCTGCGACCTCTCCGCCCTTGCACTCACTGGATAGCGAATGGCATGCGGCTTCCCGCAAAAGGTCTTCTAGGCCCTCTTCCTCACATCCTAGCCCCAACCGCAATTGACCATCATATATGTGTCTCAGGCCTCTGAATGTTATCCATTCACCTGGCCCTTCTCAAGTCTTTTTGCGAGTTCTGTCGCTCTCGAGCTGCCGAGACGGCTCTTTTTTATGCCTTTCTAAGGTTCTTTTTCTTTTTTGTTTTTCTTTTTTTCTTCATGTTTCTCAACCCTTTTGGAACTCAACGCTGCCTTTTTTATGGGTGACATCGGCTTCCCAACGCTCTCTTTCCTGAACGATGACCATTAAGATGTTATCAGTGAACGCCAACGGCCTTAACCACCCGGCCAAGAGGAGATCACTCTGGAAGGAAGCTCTGACACGCAGAACTGACATATTAGCGGTTCAAGAAACCCATTTTAAAGCGGATTCTTCGCCATCCTGTAGTCACAAGAACTATCCCCATACCATCTTTGCATCTTGTGCGGAAAGAAAGAGGGGTGTGATGCTGGCCTTCCGGGACACGCTGACGGTTCAAATCCACAAGACGGTTCTAGATCCTGAGGGTAGATACATAATGGTGACTTGTGATATTAACAATCTGCCACTTACCTTGGTGAACTTATACGCTCCGAACTCTCATCAGATACGTTTCATACGCAGGATCCTCAAGCAAGTATTAACACTTCAATATGGTCATCTTTTACTGTGTGGGGATTTTAACGTTGTTGTCGACCCCGGGTTGGACTCTTCTGCGTCCCCCCGGAGCCGACAACAGCCACTGGGGCAGGTGATACATGAAGAAAAGTTATTTGATGTATGGAGGTGCCACCACTCTTCGGAGCGGGACTATTTGTTTTTCTCCCCAAGGCATTGTTCCTATTCCCGCATAGATATGTTTCTTGTTGACTTATTCTTATTAGACAAAGCTTCCTCCTCTGCTGTCCATGACATAACATGGTCTGATCATGCACCTGTGGAATTGACAATAGAGGACACAGTGAAGTGTAGTAGCTCTTACATTTGGAGGTGTGATGCCCACATGTTTCAAGATGCGACATGTCATGCGCATGTTTCCAAACAACTGCAGGACTTCATCCAACTTAATGAGACCTCTGTCTCCGACCCGTGGGTGCTGTGGGGTGCACAAAAGGCCTTCATAAGAGGGGTGTGCATCCAGCAGCAGGCGCGGCTTCGGAGGCAGAGGAAGGACAAAATTTCTCAGCTGACTCAAAAAATACATACACTAGACGCGGACAACAAGACTGACCCTACTGACTCTAGGTCGCATGCCATTCTTCGCCTGAGGCAGGAACTTCGTCTCCTGCTTTTGGAACTCTCCCACAGACATCTTAACTACCTTAAACAAAAATACTATAGTCAAGCCAACAAAGCAGGTACATTTTTAGCATCCCAGGTTCGGCGCAAACAGGCGAAATCCAGAATTCCCTACCTAATTCATCCTACGACAAAGTCCAAAATTACTCATCCGCAAGCCATTGCAGATGAGTTTGCTGAGTACTTCAGCGCTTTATACAATCTCAAAAATAGTGCGTCGGAGATCCAGCCATCTGAGGAAGAAATACAGAATTTTCTTCGTAAGGTGTCCTTGCCCTCTCTCTCTGAACACCAATTAAACACCCTCAACTCCCCGATCACGGGTGCGGAGGTCTGTTCTAGCATTGCCTCCCTGCCAAAAGGCAAATCGCCCGGCCCTGACGGGTTTTCTAACGAGTTCTATCAACTCTTTGCCCAATATCTTAGTCCCACCATGACGGCTGTCTTTAACAAGGCCATGTCCAATGCCTCCCTCCCACCTGATATCCTGAGTGCACATATAGTTACTCTACCTAAACCAGGTAAAGACCCTACTACGCCCGCTAACTTTCGCCCCATTTCCTTACTCAATGCGGACGCAAAAATATATGCTCGTATCCTGTCCAAGCGCATACAAACCATGCTCCCTACACTCATACATAAGGATCAAATGGGATTCACTCCTGGAAGGCAGACGTCGGATGCCACCCGGCGAATCCTGGGCATCATGCACCAAGCAAATTCCTCAAAAACCCCATCTGTATTACTTACCCTAGATGCCGAAAAGGCATTTGATAGGGTTCACTGGGGTTATATGAAGGCTAACCTGCAAAAATTTGGATTCACGGGCCCCATTCTCTCGCCATCATAGCCCTCTACTCGTCCCCGTCGGCGCAGGTGTACACCTCTGGAATATTGTCCAAAACTTTTCACATATCAAATGGCACTAGGCAGGGCTGACCCCTGTCCCCTACAATTTTTAACCTGGTAATAGAGCCATTAGCAGAAACTATCAGATCTAACCCCCTCATTACGGGATTCAAACTACCGACTTATCATCACAAAATCAACCTGTTTGCTGATGATATAATCATGATGCTCACTAGGGATGATCGAACGGTTCGGGTCCACCATCGGTTTGGCCTGAACATTGGGTGTTCGAGGTTCGGCCGAATTTAGAACTTTTTGCCCAAAAAGTTCGGAATTCGGCAACCAGAACCGCCCAAAATGCAATGCTTCAGGAAATGGGCTTTAAAAGCTTGTGATTGGACCAGAACCATTAGCAAAAGCCAATTGAGGGGGCAGGAGAATGCTAGGAATGTGATTGGAGTGACTAGGGGGTCCATAGGCCAATCATTAGTGAATACGCCCCCCAGTATATAAGATCGCCCCCGCCATATTCCTAGCATTGTTATACTGGACATGGAAGAGAGTGGAAGCAGTTCTGTTCATTTTACTGTAAAAGTGTCATTTAGCATTTATTAGTGTAAGGAAAGGGATATCTAGTGTAGTTAGAGTGCTCCTTTACACTTAAGTTAGCTTCAAAAATTTAGTTTCTGTAGGGAAAGTGTTAAGTGTCAGGGTGACCGTAATGTAGTGTAGGGTTAACTGACAGTGACTGCTATGGCAGGGTGACCAAAACCCTTCCATAGCAGGGTGACCGCTATAGAGAAATGATCATTTCTCTGAGTTGCTTCGGGACAGGTATGTGGCTTCTCACCAGCCAAGCATTTTTTATGCTGCAGGGGCTGCCACTGCCAGTGCTTTTTTGAGGACATGTTTGATGTCAGACATGACATCTGAACATGTGTATAGGGGGTATATATAGACATATATGTCTGAATATATACCCCTAGACATATATAGGTGTGATAGTAGCAGAAATAAATGCTTGCGCTAATGAAATCATTTACAGTAATATATTTCTGCTACTATCACACCTATATATGTCTAGGGGTATATATTCAGACATATATGTCTATATATACCCCCTATACACATGTTCAGATGTTTTGCCTGCCTCAAAAGAACCCCAAAAAATGCCAAAAAAACGCTAACGTCAAAAAAAAATGCCCAGGTGTGTTTTTGCTGGCATTTTTTGGGGGGTTTTGGAGGCAGGCAAAACATCAGAACCTGTGCACAGTACCACTATACACAAGTTCAGATGTTTTTCCTGACTGCAAAGAACCCAAAAAAATGCCTGCTATTAAACCGGCAAGGTGTTACAGTAGCGAAGCCATATTCCTGTGCTTAAAGTTTTCTAATACAAACGATCCTTTTTTTTTATGGTTCTGGACATGCTACAGAGCTGAAACTTCACAGGTACACCTTTTAGACCCCCCAGACACAAAATCACACAAAAAAAAGTTCTTAAAAATTGTAATTTTTGATAAAAAAAAGCCAATTATTGAAAAAATTAAAAAAAAAAAAAAAAAAAAAAAAAGAGATTTTTTGATTTTTACTTTGGATTTCAGATCTGAGGGGTCTAAAAAGTGTACATGTGAAGTTTCAGCTCTGTAGCATGTCCAGAACCATGAAAAAAAAGATTGTTTTTATTAGAAAACTTTAAGCACAGGAATATGGCTTCTCTGCTGTAACACCTTGCCGGTTTAATAGCAGGCATTTTTTGGGTTCTTTGCAGTCAGGAAAAACATCTGAACTTGTGTATAGTGGTACTTTGCACAAGTTCTGATGTTTTGCCTGCCTCCAAAACCCCTCAAAAAATGCCAGCAAAAACACACCTGGGCATTTTTTTTTTTTTTTGATGCTAGCGTTTTTTTTGGCAGTTTTTGGGGTTCTTTTGAGGCAGGCAAAACATCAGAACTTGTGCACAGTACCACTATACACAAGTTCAGATGTTTTTCCTGACTGCAAAGAACCCAAAAAAATGCCTTCTATTAAACCGGCAAGGTGTTACAGCAGAGAAGCCAACCCCCTGAGCTGAAAGTTTTCTAATACAAACAATCTTTTTTTTTTTTGGTTCTGGACATGCTACAGAGCTGAAACTTCACATGTACACTTTTTAGACCCCCCAGATCTGAAATCCAAAGTAAAAATCAAAAAATCTCTTTTTTTTTTTCTTTTTTTTTCTTTTTTCAATAATTGGCTTTTTTTTTTTTTTTGACAATATTTTATTGAAGATTGACAAACCATAATACAAGAAACTTTCGTGCAGGGTCATATAACAAGTGAAACAGAACAACAAATATGGGTCGGTGGAACCCAAAGATTGTACCTCAAGAGACTTGTGTCAACCCCTCCAGGTACATGGTCACTAGAAGGTAAAACATTCCAATACAGAAAACCTGGAGAAAATGTTTTCCTTAAACTGTACAATGGGGAGGGAATGACATGGAAAGGGCTGAAGATGGGGAGAGGCGGGAGAGGGAGAGGGTGTAAGGGAATAGAGGAAAGAGGGTGACCAGGGGGAGGGAAGGCGGGGAGAGGGGGGAAGGGGAGGAGGAGGGGAGAAGGTAAAGGGTGGAAAGGAGGTAGAGGGTGGGGGGGTGTGGGGAGGAGGGGGGGATAGCATATTATCAACTTATCCGAAACAACTGGTACATCACAGGGGATAATGAATCCCCGTATTGTCAACCGGGTGAGTCATATGTTTGATCGATTCAATATTAGAAACCCATCATTTCACTGTAAGTACTAGCTCTATACAAGTTGTAAATGGCTGGCCTCAAGAGCCCAACACTCTTAAGGATTGTGGAACGTCACGGGGGCATATAAGCTGTGAAATTGTGGAGAAAGTGCCCTCGTTTCGCAGGTAGGCATTTCCGTAGGAACTTTGTTGGAGAGGTGGATCTAAGTTGGTGGAAGTCAACCAAGTCCCTCCTAAGGAGCACGCGCAGTTCCCCTTTGACTTCCCGCAGAGTAGGGGGACTAGTGTCCATCCAATGTTTGAGTATCACCCGTCTGGCTATCATCAGAGCACTCAAGAGCCAAGGTGTGTGCTGTCGTAACAGTGATTTTTGGCGGTAGGGCAAGGCGGAGATGGCAGCATGCAGGTCCCCAAAGAGGAGGAAGTAAACATCTTTAGGCAGAGTAAGATCCACAATTCGAGAAACGTAGCATAGGACCGTGTCCCAAAAGGCTGATACCTTCGCACATGACCACAGCTTATGGATCAGGGAGGGCAGCTGTTGACCACAAAGAGTACATGTAGAATGATCTGGAGCGGATGACCATCGGAGGCATGGAATGAAGGCACCATGCACAATTTTAAGTTGCTGCTCCCTCCAGAATTCGTTGTGCACGAATAGGCAGGTATCATTGTATCCTTGCAATATCCTGGTATTGGCTGTGGGAGAAGAGAAGATAGAATTCCATATAGTAGCTACCTGTGACGCTATTGGGGCATATAGTTCCTGGCAGAGGGAAGAGTAGATGTGCGATATTTTGTGAGCTCCCCTCGCCACCCATGAGTCCAAGACAGAGTACTTAAAACGGGCAGCTCTCGGTACTTCCATGGAACTCCGCCGGCCGCTTACTGGTCCTCCGTGAACGCTGACGAGCGCACGGAGGACCGGTAAGCGACTGGCGGAGTTCGCGGTGCCACTAATGTATTTTGTGCTTATCCAATTTATGTGAATGTGAGTGTAATGGGTGAGGGGGGGAGATTTTATCAATAAAGTGGCACATTTGTATCCAAACGGTACTGTTCTATGGGCTTCTTTTTACTCCCTCCCATGCACCACGTTCTATGAGGAGAGTCTAGTCGCGAGTAGGTTCTTCACAGCTGGGATATAGGGATGGTCCGGACGTGTCAGTTACCCATGTACAGGCGCTTCTACTAATGTGATTTGGTAAGAGTATCCAGTTTGGGTGTTTGCACGAGGTGAGGTGGCGGGACATAGAGTCTGCTGTGTTACCATACCGGAGTTGTATCCCTCACTGAGATCCCGCATGAACCTGCCAGCGATGGACTTGTGTTACTAATTATATAATTTACAATTGGACTCTGTTCTCTTTGTGCCTGTGTCTATCACACCATTCAGAGACTTTCCTATAAGACCTTAGAAATTAGGGTCATAGCGCTGCCTGTGTGTATTGATTAGGATGCCTATGATTTGCATGCACTTTTTTTGGAGGTTATGTTATATAATCGTATATCAGGAAGGCTCAACCCCCCCCTGGTCCTTTGGAAGGTAGAGTCTGCGCAAAGCAATACGAGGACGCCTACCTTGCCAAATGAATTGTGTAACTGCTCTGTTAAGGCACTGGATGTCACTGTGTTTCAATAGAAGAGGTAGCGTTTGCATGGGGTAAAGCAGTTTCGGAAAGCTGGCCATCTTGAAAAGGTGACATCGGCCCCTGAAGGAGAGGGGCAGTTTCTGCCAATTGTGAAGTTCGGCAATGATTTTATCCACCACCGTAGTGAAATTTAGGGAGTACAGGGAAGAAGGATGTTTTCCAATTTTAATGCCAAGGTATTTGATGTGAGAGTGAACTATACTGAACGTGGAGCAAGATGCCCAATGTGGGCGGTGAGAGGAATACAAGGGTAGTACTTCACTTTTCGAGAAATTAATGCGTAACCCTGAGCAGGATCTGAAAGTGTCAAAGAGGGTTTGGATTAAAGGCAAATCATGAGGGGGATCGGACGTGAAAATTAGTACGTCGTCAGCAAATAGCGCCGTACGTAGTTGTTGGTCACCCACCGGGATGCCCTTAAGGTCAGGGTGGAAACATAAAACTCTGGAGATCGGTTCAATAGCTACATTAAACAGGAGAGGGGAGAGAGGGCAGCCCTGCCTGGTGCCCTTGTGTAGTTGAAATACTGCTGAGGTGAGGCCGGCCACCACCACTTGTGCAGTGGGTGATAGGTACATTTCCCGAATTAAATGAAGGAAAGGGCCTGCAAATCCCATTTTGAGAAGGACCATATCCAGCCAGCGGAAACTGACATTATCGAAAGCTTTTTCAGCGTCTAGTGTGACAATGGCAGCATCCGCAGCTGGATTGGCCTTGGCATATTCCAAGGCAGTCAGTACCTTCCTAATATTTGAGGTAGCCGACCTCCCCTGAGTGAAGCCAGCTTGGGCAGGGTGGATTAGGGATGGCAAGATTGAGGCCAAACAGTTCGCCACCAGCTTGGACAGAATTTTGGCATCTAAATTCAACAATGATATAGGCCTATAGGAGCCCGGGTTGGTGGGGTCTTTCCCTTGTTTATAGATCAATTTTATGTACGCTTGGTAGCCGGTGGGCATGTACCTGCCTCCCTGATAAATGGAGTTGTAAAGGTCTAGAAGGGAGGGGGCCAAAGGGTCTAGGAGTAGCTTGTAGAATTCTGATGTATAACCATCAGGTCCTGGGGCCTTTCCCGGGGCCAGAGATTTGATCACCGATGTGAGTTCCGTCAGTGAAAAAGGGGCATTCAGGGACGACAACTGAGCCTCCGTGACGGAGGGAAGGGCAACCGAAGTCAACAAAGATTTGGCTGCTGGGACATTGATAGGGTCCGGGCCATAAAGAGATTGGTAGAATTGTTCAAATGTATGTAGGACATCTTGCGGGGTGAATCTTACTAGTTTACCCTGTGCATCCAGTAGGGATGTCACCAGGGTAGGAGTATACGATGGTTTGCACAGTGTAGCTAGTAATTTACCTGGCTTGTTGCCATATTTATGGAATTTCCAGTCTCTTGGCGTACATGGTTTCCTGTGCCTCAGCCCATGTGTCAAAATTGGACTTAGCCTTCGACCACAGGTCCCTGGCTGCAGAGGTGTTGGAGCAGTTTAGCAGTCTTTGTGCCTCCCTGAGTGAGGCACTCGCCTCGGTGTAGGCTTTGTTAATTCTCTTTTTATAAGCTGAGGCATAAGAAATGATATGTCCCCTCAAGACTGCCTTGCCCGTCTCCCAAAGGAGCGTGGGCAAACAGTCAGGAGAGGAATTAGTGAGCAGAAAGGCCTTCCATTCATCTCGGATGAGTTGTTGGAGACCCGTGTCCTTGGCAAGATAAGAGGGGAATCGCCATGAGGGTTTAGTGGTGGGGGGGGTTAGGTCAAGTAGGTCTATGGACACAGGGGCATGGTCAGAGACAGCTATGTCGTGGATGTCGGGGCGAGAAGTGTGGGGGAGCAACCTGATGTTGGGGAGGATGTAATCAATCCTGGATAGCGAATTATGGGGGTGAGAGAAAAATGTGTAGGTCTTCTCAGTGGGGTGTGCCAGTGTAACGTTCATGCGTTTTTGTTTGTGGATGGATTTACAGCTGCAGAATTATTACACTCAGTAGCCTTGTAGAGAATCTGTTGAACAACATATCCAACTCTCAGGACTTCATCACCGTGTACAGCCTGTTATATACTATATATATCTTAGTAGATGTTTAAATGGAGGGATAGAGTATATGAGGATATATAGATGAGAGACAGGCTATTGTATGGTGAGCACTAGAAGTAGTATAGGAGAGTTGCAGGTGATGGTAAGCAGATAGGTTCTGATGTCAAGTATAGTGCAGATGGTAAGAGGACACAGATGGAGTATACTTTAGACAGAGTAACCTAGTGCAAGGATAGTTCAAGGTAGTCCCAAGAGCTAACAGTCTTATGCAGATGATAGTAAATAGATAGATACAGATAGTCTTGGTAATTGCAGTAGATGACAGTAGGAGATTGGTTAGTAAGAATCCCCTGCGGGGTACTTATCACTTAGATAGGTTAGGAATAACAGTGTCCATTGGAGAGGGGTGATCCTATAGCGGGATACGGATCACCAGCGAGGTTTCCGGCTTTAGTTCAGCAAGGAAGGTATGTCAGCAGCTCCGACTTCTCAGGCGTAGGTGCGATGAACATGTGGGTTTGAACGAGCGATGAGTGAGAGCAAACCGGCGATTGAAATAGCCGCTCATAGCGGCGCTCGGCAGTGATATCATCCGTTCTTAAAGGTGTATGCGTCCTTTGTTATACAAGATGGGACGCAAAGAGAGGAGAAATATAGGAACAAGGGTACCAGAGGTACCGGAATATTACAGTACCCCCCCCTTAAGGCCGGCTCCGGAAGGCCTCTAGAACTGGTTTTTCCGGATATTTCGAGTGGAAATTGCGAATCAGTCTAGGGGCATGGATATCGGAGGTATCCAGCCAGGTGTCATCTTGGGGCCCATAATTCTTCCATCGTACAAGATACTGGAGTCTTCTTCTATTGAAACGGGAATCCAAAATTTCTTTTATCTCAAATTCTTCTCCACCCTCCACTTGTACAGGAGGTGGAGGTGAGATAGTAGGCCTTATTCCTTGGTTAGGAACATGGGGCTTTAGTAGAGACACATGGAAGACAGGATGTATCTTGAGGTCTACTGGCAATGTGAGTTGTACTGCAGCTTTTCCAATAAGCTTCTCTATTGGAAAAGGTCCCAGAAATAGAGGTCCAAGTTTTTTACTAGGGATCTTTAGTCTCAGATTTTTTGTAGAAAGCCAAACAAGATCCCCAATGGCATATTGGGGAGAGGGTTTCCTACGGAGGTCGTAGTACCTCTTTTGTTGGCTATGAGCATGTGATATGGTATTGTTGAGTAATCCCAGAGAATCCTTTATCTGGGCAAGATAATCAGATGCTACTGGATTACTTGATGGTAAGATACGTGGAGGAAGGAGTGTGGGATGAAACCCATAATTCAGGTAAAACGGACTTTGCTTAGTAGTGCTATGAGTAGCGTTGTTATAGGCGAATTCCGCCAGTGGGAGGAGATCTGCCCAATCGTCCTGTAGATATGAAGTATAGCAACGCAGGTACTGTTCAATGCACTGGTTAACTCTCTCTGTCTGTCCGTTGGTCTGAGGGTGGTAGGCAGAAGTAAGGTTACGCTCTATTCGCAGTATCTGACATAGAGCTAGCCAAAACTTTGAGATGAATTGTGAACCACGGTCAGACAGCAGTGTTTTTGGAATACCATGTAACTTAAAGACATGTTTCACAAGTAATTCCGCTGTTTGTTTGGATGAAGGTAGTTTTCGGATAGGAGTGAAATGTGCCATCTTGGTCAGATGGTCCACTGATACCAAGATGGTGTTGAATCCTTTGGAAGGTGGTAGTTCCACTATGAAATCTAAGGATACCACTTCCCACGGAACCTGGGGTATCGGTAAACTACAAAGTAATCCTGATGGTTTCGTGTTGTCAATTTTAGACCTTGCACAGATATCACAAGATGAAAGAACTTTTTTACGGTTGTCTTCATGTCTGGCCACCAAAATTGCCTAGTGAGTAGATTGAGAGTTTTAGTCATACCCATATGTCCTGCCATAGGTACATCATGCGACAATTCTAAGATCTTGGTTCGCATAGTAGGGGGTATGTATAATTTATCGTTGTAGTAGAGGAAGCCTTCTGCGTCAGTAGTTAGTTGTGGTGGAGGTGAATCCAACCCTATGCTGTGCAAAATCTCCTCCTTCAGTGAGCGAACGACTCCGATGATACGTTCAAGTGGTATTATAGGAACTGAGGGAACCTCAGTGCAATCTTTCTCGGCTAGTCGTGAGAGTGCATCCGCTTTTTTATTTTTGTCTGCGGGCGTGTAAGTTACTAAAAAATTAAATCTCAGAAAGAATAACGACCACCGTACCTGCCGGTGGGAAAGAGTTCTATTAGTCTGAAGGTATTGGAGGTTTTTGTGATCAGTATATATCAGAATTGGCAATTGAGTGCCCTCAAGTAGGTGTCTCCAATTCTCTAATGCCAGTTTTATGGCTAATAACTCCTTCTCACCTACTGGGTAGTTCACCTCGGGGCTACTTAATGACTTTGAAAAGAAAGCAACTGGGTGAAGAGGTGAGGTGTTTGTTGGTCGTTGTGAGAGAACTGCTCCTACTGCCATATTAGACGCATCTACCTCCAAGATGTATTGAAGGGATGGGTCTGGATGGCATAGTATGGGGGCAGTAGTAAAGCTTGATTTCAGCAGAGAGAATGCTCCATTTGCTTCTTTTGACCAATTAAATGGTCTCTTCGTGCTTGTAAGTTGTGTGAGAGGTTTCACAATCGCAGAGAAGTTTTTAATGAATTTCCTATAGTAATTAGAGAATCCTAGGAACCTTTGTAATGCTTTGCGAGTGGTTGGCACAGGCCAATCCAGAATGCAGGATATTTTGCTCATGTCCATTTTGATTCCACTTTTAGATATAATATATCCTAGGA
The DNA here is from genome assembly GCF_965119305.1 of Pelophylax lessonae. Taxonomy (NCBI): domain Eukaryota; kingdom Metazoa; phylum Chordata; class Amphibia; order Anura; family Ranidae; genus Pelophylax; species Pelophylax lessonae. The sequence goes on along the minus strand of NC_138773.1, from coordinate 10,720,775 downwards.
ATAGTACCTCCTCTTTATGAAACAGACATTTCTTTGCTTTAACATATAAGTTATGTGCAAGTAGTCTTGACAACACAAGTCTCACATGTTTTATGTGCTCAGGTAAGGAATGAGAATAGATAAGTATATCGTCCAAATATACTACAACACAAACATCAAGCAAGTCTCGGAATATCTCGTTTATAAAACGTTGGAAGGCTGCGGGGGCATTACATAGCCCGAATGGCATTACAAGGTACTCAAACAGTCCGTATCTGGTTCTGAATGCCGTCTTCCATTCATCCCCTTTGCGGATTCGAATTAAATTGTATGCCCCTTTTAGGTCCAATTTTGAAAAGAAAGAAGCCCCACGCACCTGTTCGATAAGTTCAGGAATAAGAGGTAAAGGATAACGATCCTTTATTGTAATGGCATTTAATTGTCTGAAATCAATGATAGGCCTAAGACTAGAATCCTTATTGCGGACAAAGAAAAGCCCAGCAGCAGTGGAGGAAGTAGAAGGTCGGATGAATCCTTTTGCCAAGTTTTCATCCAGATACTCCTTAAGGTGAGAGAGTTCATCCTGTGAGAGTGGATATACATGTCCGTAAGGCAACTTGCTATTAGGGAGCAGATCGATACAACAATCATAGTCCCTATGAGGAGGTAGCATTTGAGCATTTTTCTCGAGGAAAACCTCCGATAAATCTTGATAACACTTAGGGATAATGTCATCTGGCAGTACAGACAGGATCCTATCATGTGTGGGGAGGTTACACGTCGTCTCGCAATAGTGAAAAGAGAAGGCTAACGTTCTTGTTTTCCAATCGATGATTGGTTGATGTATGTGTAACCAGGGAAGTCCCAAAATGATTGGAAAATGTGGCGAAGTTAATACATCAAAGGTGGTGGTCTCCACATGAGACTCGTCAGCAGTTACAAGAAGTGCCTGTGTCTGACTGGTGATAGGACCAGAGGATAAAGGGGTACCGTTAATAAAACTAACGGAGACAGGTTTGGGTTTTGAAACAATAGGTATTTTATTAAGGGAGACAAAACAAATGTCAATGTAGTTTCCACAAGATCCTGTATCAATCATAGCCTTGGTGGTGATCCTAGTTTGGTCCCACTGCAATGTTAATTGAACAAAAAGATAAGGATTAGAAAAGGAAGTTGTGAGTCCCCCTAGCAAGACATTTGAACACTCACCCTCTTTTCTGCGGAAAAGAGGACAGCCGCTTATCAAATGATTCGGGGATGTGCAGTACATGCAAAGATGTTCGGTTTTCCTCCTGGCACGTTCAGAAAGGGTCAGAGGTGGACGTATCATTCCTACTTCCATAGGAGTAGGGTCAGCAGGCAACATCCGAGAAGGACTGGAAAATGGTGAGCCCATCTTCTCAGCCTTTCTTTCTCGTAGTCGTCTGTCAATATTGATACTGGTCTGGATCAGTCCCTCTAGAGTGCCAGGTAAATCCGCTCGGGCGAGCTCGTCTTTAACGGCCTCAGATAGGCCGAGTCTAAACTGCGTTCGCAAAGATGTGTCGTTCCACCCTGAATCAGGGGACCATCTTTTAAAATTCGCCACGAAATCTTCAACAGGTCTCCTTCCATGTTTTAGGGCCCGTAACTGGGTGTCAGCGGTACTCTGCTTGTTGGGGTCTTCATATAAAGTAGCAAAGGGATAAGAATTAAGGAGTGGATCATCCTTTTCAAAGAGAGCATCTGCCCAGGCCCGGGGTTCACCCGTTAAATAGGAGATGATGGTACAAACCTTAATTTGGTCAGTGGTGTAGGTTAGAGGTTTTAACAAAAAAAAACAATTGACATGCGTTTTTAAATTCACGGAATTTGCTCCGATCACCAGAAAACACTATAGGAGGGTTTATCTTAGGCTCACGGGGCAGAGCAGCAGGAGGCTGTGTGAGACAGCCAAGCTGCTGTCTCAAGGTTTGATTGTCATTTTTTACCTCTGTAAGCGCATGGATCAATGCATCTACTTGTTGTTTTAATTGTAGTACATGAGTGGATAATTCTGCTGAATCCATATTTTTTTTAAGGGCTCGTTCAATCTGTAACGTTCATGCGTTTTTGTTTGTGGATGGATTTACAGCTGCAGAATTATTACACTCAGTAGCCTTGTAGAGAATCTGTTGAACAACATATCCAACTCTCAGGACTTCATCACCGTGTACAGCCTGTTATATACTATATATATCTTAGTAGATGTTTAAATGGAGGGATAGAGTATATGAGGATATATAGATGAGAGACAGGCTATTGTATGGTGAGCACTAGAAGTAGTATAGGAGAGTTGCAGGTGATGGTAAGCAGATAGGTTCTGATGTCAAGTATAGTGCAGATGGTAAGAGGACACAGATGGAGTATACTTTAGACAGAGTAACCTAGTGCAAGGATAGTTCAAGGTAGTCCCAAGAGCTAACAGTCTTATGCAGATGATAGTAAATAGATAGATACAGATAGTCTTGGTAATTGCAGTAGATGACAGTAGGAGATTGGTTAGTAAGAATCCCCTGCGAGGTACTTATCACTTAGATAGGTTAGGAATAACAGTGTCCATTGGAGAGGGGTGATCCCGTAGCGGGATACGGATCACCAGCGAGGTTTCCGGCTTTAGTTCAGCAAGGAAGGTATGTCAGCAGCTCCGACTTCTCAGGCGTAGGTGCGATGAACATGTGGGTTTGAACGAGCGATGAGTGAGAGCAAACCGGCGATTAAAATAGCCGCTCATAGCGGCGCTCGGCAGTGATGTCATCCGTTCTTAAAGGTGTATGCGTCCTTTGTTATACAAGATGGGACGCAAAGAGAGGAGAAATATAGGAACAAGGGTACCATAGGTACCGGAACATTACAGCCAGGCGCCATGAATCTGTCAGGCACATGCCGTCCTCCAAGGTTTGGAGTAAAGAGGCAGGTGCGGGTGGGCGATGGGAGGGGCACTGTGCTGCCCCCGACCTGTCTTCATCTGCATGCATGGTGGTATTAAAGTCTCCCACTACCAGCAGGGGAAGGTGCGCCACAGGAGCTAGAGCAGAGGTGAGGGTTTGGAAAAAGGATTTCGTGGGAGCATTCGGGACATAAACACCCGCCAAGGCCCAGGTATTCGAGGCACCGGCGATGTTCACGACCAGAACCCGCCCAGCGTCATCCCGGTAATGTTCTGTTACGGTGCAAGGTAGCCGTTTGTGGACTAGGATGGCCACCCCCGCTTTACCCTTAATGGCCGGGGAGCCATACACCTTGCCCACCCAGAGTTTACGTAGACGATCAAGATTCGCTGTGGCCAGGTGGGTTTCTTGGAGGACAGCGATGTCCGCCCTCAGACGCTTCAGGTGTCTGAGGACAGCCATCCGCTTATTGGGGGACTTTAGACCCTTAACATTCCAGCTCAGGACCTTTAATGTCATAGAGAGTGTTGGGGAGGATAAAAGAGCAGGTAGATGGGATTGTAGTTAAGTGAACCAGCAGTGATGGGACTCAGCCATGTGTGAGGGAGTATCTGTGCGCGTGAAAGTGACGTACCATAGCAGGGGTTACAGAGGTGGTAGGGAGAGGTAGAAACCCAACAGGGGCTTGGGGGATCACAAAACAGGGTACATACCGAGTGAAGCTGCGACTTCGCTTTTTTCCTCATGTGAGCGTCACTGTCGCCCGGGTAAAGCGTTACCAATTGTCTGTCAAATTGCGCCCATGGTAGTTGGCAGGAGTAAGTGCGGCATTCTCTTAGAGTGAAGATCACATCGAAGAAGAGGTAGGGGGGCGAACAGAGTACTGACACACGGCAAGGCTGTAACCAGGATGAAAGTGAAAACGTTAACAACCCTTGGACACAGAAATAAACATATTAACACATTAAATCATCCAATCAGGAATACATCAGAAAAGAGCAAACCGCTAAGGAAGAATATTAGAGAGCAAGTAAAATAGTCCACAGCAACCTGCAGCAGACACATAAGTAGTCCCTGAGCAGAATGGGACAGGTAGACTCATTTACAATAGTGTGCATGGAATATTGAGAGCTGCGTACAATGGCCTAACAAGGGGGGTGCAGTGGAAAGGATAGATTTCAAGGTCTAGGGCGATCCGTGGGTCCGGACAGACATTGCTTCTTGGCGGGATTTCTCCTGGAACTGCGTTGCTCCCTGGAACTTGGGGAAGGTTGCTGACCGCTCCGTGGAGATTCCAGTGGGATGTGCAGGTAGGATTGCATATAATGGCTCGCTTCCTCAGGGTGAGTGAAAGATTTCTGCTCTCCCGCGGCATCAGAGAAACGAAGAGTGGCTGGGTAGGCAAGAGTGAATTTGATAGCCTTTTGGTATAAAGCCTGACAGAGCGGCTGAAAGGCCTTTCTCCTCTTGGACACTTCTTGAGAATAGTCCGCAAAAATCAACAATTTGTGGCCATCGAGCTGTAGGGATTTTGAGTTTCTGAAGGACTTGAGGAGGTTTACTCTGTCCATGTAGTTGAGATAACGAACTATCACAGGTCGGGGGGAGCGGCGTTCGTTAGAGGGGGCCCCCACCCCACCACCGTACAGGGTGATGCAATCCCCAAGGCAGCAGGGATCCTTGTCATGCAGATGTCATGGAGGGAGTCCGCATTAAAGGACTCTGGCAGGCCTATGATCCGCAAATTATTACACCGGGATCTATTTTCAAGATCATCCAGCTTTTCAAGGATGTAGGTCTGTGTCTGTCTGGCCCGCTGATCGTGGGAGAAAGAGCTTTGCACCTCATCCTCTATGTCCGAGATCCGGTGTTCCAGCTCCTTGAGCCTGCCGGAGTGATCATCCAGCTCCTTCCGTAGGTGGGTGAGTCCTTGCGCTATGGCTTTGTCCACCACCACTGAGATCGTGGGTGCCAGCAGGGTCGCCACTGCCTGCGCCAGACTAGCGATCTGAGCCTCCGGGAACATAGAGGCTTGCGGGCTGTGAGAGGAGGCGGGCTGCTGCGGCAGCGTGAGGTCCGCCATGTTCGCCTCGGTGGAAGCCTGATCGGGTGGATCACCTCGGGGGGCCTGAGAGGCCGATGAGGGGCCGTGGAGGACAAACTTATCCATCTCTACCTCTTCCGGGGAATAGATGGATGGTCTCCGAGAAGGCAGATGTCGGCGATGGGCTGTGGATGGGCTTTGTAAGCCGTTGTTATCAGAGCCACCGTCCCGCGCGTCTTCCTACATGAGGCGCCGGAACCAGAAGAAATAATTGGCTTTTTTATCAAAAATTACAATTTTTAAGAACTTTTTTTTGTGTGATTTTGTGTCTGGGGGGTCTAAAAAGTGTACCTGTGAAGTTTCAGCTCTGTAGCATGTCCAGAACCAGAAAAAAAGATCATATAGGTGTTAAAGTTAAAGGAGGCTCCCGAACCACATCCCTGTTCTACTGAAAAATTATCTTTTTTTTTTCATGGTTCTGGACATGCTACAGAGCTGAAACTTCACATGCACACATTTTAGACCCCCCAGATACTAAATCCAAAATCTCTCTTTTTTTATTTTTTTATTTTTTCAATAATTGGCTTTTTTATCAAAAATTACAATTTTTAAGAACTTTTTTTTGTGTGATTAATAGTTAATGGGGCATGACCCAGAACCCTAGGCACTTTTTAGGGGCATTTATTGGGTTTTGGGGCTTCAAAATTGTGTTTTTTGATTACCGAAGTTCGGGTCCCATTGATTTCAATGGGGTTCTGAAATCCGGGCCGAACTTTCGGGAAGTTCGGATGTTCTGGCCGAACCAAACTTTTTAAAAGTTCGATCATCCTTAATGCTCACCCGCCCAGAGAGTTCCCTACTAGCGGCCAATAATACACTACAAAGCTACAGCAGGGTTTCATTCTATAAACTCAACGCATCCAAATCCACTGTTCTCAATCTGGGAGTCCCCGCTCGCATCCAGTCTAGCATTCAACAAACCGTCCCTATTCCCTTGTCCACTGTGAGTATCCATTATTTAGGCATTGACCTCCCAGCCAACCCTCTTAAACTTTTACCCATCAGCGTGAATAGACTATTGACCAAACTCACGACTGACATTTCCCACATGCGCAGCCCCTATTTCTCTTGGAGTGGTAGAGTCGCAGCATATAAAATGTTCATACTCCCCCAAATTTTGTATCTCTTCAGGGCACTTCCCATCCATTTCCCGGCGACACATCTCCAAAAACTCTCCAGATTAATGTGGTCCTTCATATGGGGTGGCAAGAGGCCTCGTTGTGCCTTTTCAATTCTGGTTAAGAAAAAACAATTTGGCAGAGCTGCGGTACCCGATCTTACTGCTTACTATAGGGCTACAATTCTGACCCAGCTAAAACAGTGGTTGATTACCAAAGAGTCGCCCATGTGGGTGGATCTGGAGAGGGATGTGGTACTGACGAGGGATTTGCGAACTCTGCTATGGAGCGATAAGTGGTTGGAGTGGCGACTTGCCCCACTGCCGCCTACTATACAGGCGGTGCTGAGGATATGGCGCCTATCCCCAGTATCAAGTACGAGAGATGTTTCCGCTCATTACTACCTCTGACTATACTTACGCACCATTTACCGGATATGCCGGTCCACTTGCTCTCTAGATGGGGTGTGACTTCTATCGAGTCCTTCTATGAAGGAGGATCACTCCTCTTTATTGAAGAAATGATTCGACGGTACAAACTTCCAGGGTCCATGTACTACCATCTTCTGAGAGTATTCCATTTCTTACGGGTCCACCCGTTGCGACCTATCTTGGTGGATGGGAGTATATGGGACCTCCTCATACTCGATACCCCTACAAAACCCAAGTTATCGCATTATTACGATGTTTTGTTAGATAATGCCAATTTCTATAAAACTACTGCTATGTTTAAATGGGACAAGGAACTAGGCACTGCATTCTCTATCCCACAGTGGCGCTCCGCCCTGGCTACCATATATAAATATTCGCACTGCGCGAATCATTGGGAGATGACCCAAAAAATTCTGAATAGATGGTACTATACTCCCTATCGACTTGCAGGTTTTTCCCCATCTTACTCCCAACTTTGCTGGAGGGACTGCTCCCAGGTGGGGACCCTGTTACACATTCTGTGGGCCTGCCCTTCACTGACGAGCTACTGGAACAGAGTATTCTCTTATGTGTCCACACATACGGGGTGTATACTGCAGCCGTCCCCAGGGCTAGCCCTTTTACATATAGGAATAGACCGCATACCGGTCACCTATAGGCCTTGGATCACTCATGTGTTATTGGCTGCTAGGACGATTATTCTTCGCAAATGGAAAACAATAGAGCCCCCCCCACTTAGAAGAGGTGGTTCAACTCTTGAAATTGAACTACCACTCCGAAAGGGCCTTGGCTATAAATAGAATGCAGCTGCGATCCTTTGAAGCTCACTGGAATTTTTGGGCTGGGACTTTATCCTGATTTGTTGCTTAGATGTACACCATTATATGCTGTTGGTTAAAGTAATACCATTAATGTAATGCCATTATATGCAACACCATTATATGTTATGCAAGGCTCTTCTTGAGATGTTACTGTTACATGACTGCAAGTTGAGAAACGTATGTTTTTGTTTCTCGTTCTTTCTTTCTTTTCCTTGTTATGTTCCAAAAATTTGAATAAATATTATTTGCAAAAAAAAAAAAAAAAAGATTCAACAAGCTGAGCATTCTGAGATGCTTTACAGCTCACCACAGTTGTGTAAAATGGTTATCTAAGTTAATGCAACCTCTTTGTCAGTTCCAACAGGTCTGGCCATTCTCTTTAGATGTCTCTCATCAATGAGGTGTTTCTATTCTGTGGTGTGTGAAACAATGTAGGTATAGTGCAAAGATTAGTGAAATACCAAAAAAAACAATTTCACGTTAAAAAAACAAACAAACACATAAAAGAGTTAAAATGTGCTTTGTAACTTAAAGTCCACATGATGATCCCATTCTTCACTGAGCAATCAAATAAATCAATGCATCCTCCACCAGTGTAATAAACCATCACCTCAAATGAATGTATGGAGGCTTACCAGAGTTCCATGACCTCCTAAATTGATAGAAAGGTCATAACTGGCATGGATAGAAGCTTCCTGGCACACTGTAGGACACACAACTTACTTCTCAAATGAAAAACCATCCAAAGATGTCAGCTTGTCCTCACATTAAGGGCAAATATTGACAGGACTTCCTCTGATGCCAAACTACTTTGCACTTGTTACTAAAAAAAAAAAGCATAAAAGGAGACCCATGCTCCGCATAGTGTGAACCAGATACCGCAATTTTATTAAAAACTAGAAACTGCACATACACAGAGAAAAGGCAGATACAGTGCTATATAATCACATCCACATAAAAGGCACATCCATATTGTGATGATGTCAAGTCTGTTTAGGTGCAATTTGTAGTTTTTAATAAAATTGTGGTATCTGGTTGTGGTATCTGGTTCACACTATGTGGAGCATGTGGCTTTTTTTGAGCAGAATAGAAAGATGAACAACAATAAATTACAACTGTGTTTCCACTCATATTTCCAATATCCAGCCTTTTTTAACCATATATACTTACAATAAGAAATTCCTGAAGTAAACACACGAGGGCGCTAATTAGTTTTGCATCTCCACCAATATGGGCTAAATATCTGACATACACTAAACAATCAAACAAAAAAAGAGATTGCAAATTTCTTATTGGGCAAAATTAATCTATATTGATTGATAACTCAGACATTCCTCCCAAAAAAACGTTATCCAAAATTGACCAGAACTGAACATAGTATTTTATGGCTTAAAGCTCTATATAGGGAAATTAGGACCTAGTGATAGCTAAATACCTATATGGAGGAATCAGAACCTCTTTTCTCCTGCTGGTGATCCCTCTAGTGATAGAAAGATCTACAGTATTTACAGAAATCAGGAACTCCTTCCTCCTGCTGGTGACCCATATAGTGTTCTAAAGATCCATATTGTCAGGGACCATGAACCAGGCAGAGACAGAAAATATAGTTAAATTCACACCTTTAATGTAATGGTAAAAATAATACAGATCAGGAACATAGTCAAAAACAGAAGCCGGGATTAGGAAACCAAAATGGGTAATCAGACGAGCTGGAATCAGAAAGCCAGGAGTCAGCATTCTCAGAAGCCAAAGATCAGGATCAGAAACCAGAAAAACATCAGCCAGGCAAAGTCATAACAGGAACACAGCAGAGATGTTGACCAGGCGAGGGCAACGGAGGGAATGAACAAGGCAGTTTAAATAGCAAAAAGAGACTGGCTCTAGGCTGGACTAATGAGGCAGGTAATGGTGAACAGGTGAGTCACTGTGGAAGCAATGAGTGGCTGGTAAATATCTGACAGCTAAGCAGCCTTGAGCACTGAGAAGGGAGCATACTAGAAGCCCAGCTTTGACAGTACACCCTCCTCATTGACCCCTTCCCCTCGGAGAGGCACAAGGCTTGAGGAGAAAAAGTCTATGTAAAGTACGGAGGGGGGCAGGTGCATGTACATCCGAGGATGAGACCTAAGAGCGTTCCCCCAGGACTGTATCCAATGAACAAGAGACTGTATGCGTTCACAAAACCAATGGGAGTCAATGATAGATCGTATCTCATACTCCTCATAGTTGTCAACCTGAACCAGGTGAGGGCATAATACAGAGGTGGTAAAGCGGTTGTACACTAAAGGTTTTATTAAGGAAACATGGAATGGGTTAGATTTACAAATGTTGAAAGGAAAATCGAATGTGTAGGCCACTGGGTTGATCTTAAGGAGAATGCAGAAAGGCCCAATATACCACAGTGCCAGTTTTAGCAAGGGAACATGGAGTCAGAGGTTACGAGAAGACCGCCATACTCTCTCTCCAACTTGATAGGAGGGCGCAGGTAGGCATCAGCGGTCAGCATGGAGTCTGTACTTCTCACTGGCGCATTGCAAGGATTCCTGGACCTGCTCCCAAGTGGAACGGAGTTGACCAAGATGTTCCTCTAATGCAGGAATTCCTTGTAGAACAAATGTGTCAGGCAACATGGATGGCTGGAACCCATAATTCAGCATAAACAAAGACAATCAGGAAGCAGCATTGATGACGCTATTGTGAGTAAACTCCACCCAAGGTAACAGGTCTGACCAGTTGTTATGGTGATCATAAATATAGCAGCGTAGGAGCTGCTCCAAGGCTTGGTTGGCCTGTTCTGCGGCCCTATTGGACTACAGGCGATATGCCGAGGAGAAGGTAAGCTGAATTCCCAACTTTGCACAAAAGGCTCGCCAAAACATGGACACAAACTGGAAAATTGATGCCAGTACTTTGGACGTAGGCAACAGTTCTCCTACTATGTCTGATGGACATGAGGCTTTTGGCAGCAGAAGTGGAGTGAGCGGGAATATAAAATACCCTTTTACAGGAGGGCACAAGCTCAGGGCAATTCTGGACAATGGATATTTGCATCTCCCAAAGAGGGTTTGCCCAAGCCAAGGCTCTATCAGAAAGCAAAGAAGTAATGAAGCCTACTTTGCTTCTGTCTGTAGGGAATGCCTTGGGCATAATCTCAAAATATTTTCCAACCTGGTTGAGAAACCCTCTTCAGTGAGCTGGATCGCACCAAAAAAGGTGGGGAAGTGGAGAAGAACCAGTCATGCCTCTTACAGAGGAAGTATTAGAGTCGGATGCCTGCACAGAGACAGGAGCACCAGCAGGGATGGCTTGCAACACTGGTCGTACTGGAGCAGCTGGAGTGAGAACATTCAGATGAACAGTTCAAATCAGGAGCATCTGTAATGCTTTGGCAAACTGAGAATGTGGTAGTCCCGCTCATCCAATCTGGAAAAAATATTACAACTAGGTGGATTGCCTGCATCTTCTGAATTCATGTGCTTTCGCCTAATGTCAGAGTCTATAAACCAAGCAGAGACAAAAAATGCAGGTAAAATCACATATCTAATGCAATGGTAAAAATAATACAGATCAGGAACATAGTCAAAAACAGAAGCCAGGGGTTAGAAAGCCAAAACAGGTAATCAGACGAGCCAGAATCAGGAAGCCAGGAATCAGCGCTCTCAGAAGCCAATGATCAGGATCAGGATCAGGAACCAGAAAAAACGTCAGCCAGGCAAAGTCATTACACAAACACAGCAGAGATTTTGACCAGGTGACGGCAATGGAGGAAATGAACAAGGCAGTTTAAATAGCAAAAGGGGCTGGTTGTAGGCTGGATTAATGAGGCAGGTAATGGTAACCAGTTGAGTCACTGTGGAAAAAATTAACTGATAGCTGAGTCGCTTCTATATAGAGGAATTAGGAACTCCTTCCTCCTGCTAGTGACACCTCTGGCTCTATAAAGATTGATGTAAAGGAATCAGGAAATCCTTTCTCCTGCTGGGTATCCCACTAGTGATATAACAATCTATATCCACTTGAACTTTGGAAAGGTTTTACCCCCTTCATGACCAGAGCATTTTTTGCTATTCAGCACTGCGCTACTTTATTAACTGGCAACTGGTTGGTCATGCAACACTGTACCCAAATTAAATTGATATCAATTTGTTTTATACAAATATAGCTTTCTGTTGGTGGTATTTGCTCACCCTGTTTTTTTTTAATTATATAAATACAGTATATATATATATATATATATATATATATATATATATATATATATATATATATATATATATATATATATATATATATATATTTATATATAATTATATAAATGAAAAAAGACCTACAATTTTGAAAAAAACTATATTTTCTACTTTGGAGTAGGGATGGCCTTACGGTTGGCCCGGCGGTCAGTTCGCGGCAAACTTTGCTCGTTCGCAGCCCGCCTATTTAGCGAACATATGGCGTTGTTTGTGGCGGCCATATTAGTTTACATTGGGGAGAACTTTGACCCATGACACAGCCATCAGGTGGAACGGGACAGCCAATTGAAACATTTCAGCACATGGACATGCCCCCTACCCTATAAATAGACCTGACCTGGTGGCCATTTCACATTCTGCTTTTTGTCAGTGTAGGGAGAGGTTGGCTGTGTGCACCAGGGACAGATTGTCAGTGACACAAATCGCTCTGTTAAGGTCCACAAAAGTCCTTTTAAGGACTGGTATTTGGTATAGGTGTGCAGTGCACTATATATGGGTGTAATACACTTATAATATACTTTCTCATATAGAAATTATTAGTGGACTTGTATTGTGCACTGTGCAGCATTGTGACTGGTGTGTTGAGTGTTTCTGCAGCAATACTACAAACAGTGGCAAAAGCACATTTAAAATCTGAGTATACTTTTATAAGTGTATTTGTGTCCTACAACAATATTGCCTCTTTTGCTGTGTTAACTCTGCTACACACAGTGCCAAACTTACTGGCCAATTTTTTGTACAACTGGTGTGATAGACCAGTGGCCCCCCAATACCACATATTGAAGTGGGGTGTTATCTGAGTATACTTGTAAAAGTGTATTTGTGTCCTGCAACAATATTGCCTCTTTTGCTGTGTTAACTCTGCTACACACAGTTCCAAACTTTCTGGCCAATTTTTTGTATAGCTGGTGTGATAGACCAGTGGCCCCCCAATACCACATATTGAAATTGGTGTTATTTAACAGTATACTTTTATAAGAGTGTAGTCCTGCAAAAATGTGGCCTCTTTTGCTGCTTTAACTGTGCTACACACAGTGACAACAGTTACTGGCTATTTTTTTGTACAACTGGTGTGATAAACCAGCGGCTCCCCAATACCACAGATCGAAGTGGGGTGTAATATACCTTGTTCCACATATACTTTAAATTACCCTGAGACTTTTGTCACAGGGTAATTTAAAAAATGACAGGCAGAGAAAGAGGCAGGCCCTTACGCAGGGGTGGTAGGGGTAGGGCAGGAGCAGTAGACCGGAGCCAAAGTGTGACGTTTCAGAAGGTGCGTTCGGTTACGTCAAAGGACGCACCAGACTTGGTTGAGTGGCTCACTCAGCCTTCCTCTTCTGCACCCTCCTCATCTTCTCTATCTGCACCCTCTTCACTCTCTGCTGTGTGCACCCCCAAGGACACCACCACAAACACCACCACCACCACATACCCTTCGCTTGAGTCACTGGAATTATTTTCCGATCCATCACAAGACATTTGCAATGCGCAGCCATTGTTGGCATCGGATCAGGAAGAGGAGGTAGCAACAGCCGCCACACAGCAGTCTGATAACAGTACCCAGATCAGCCCAAGGAGGTTGCTGTCTACTCTGAGATCCATGAGTGGATGATGACGTGTCTATGGACGTCACATGGGTGGCCACAAGAGAGGAAGAGGAGGGGAGTTCAGAAGGAGAGACAAACCAGCAGATAGGGAGGAGAAGCAGGCGGAACTTGCATTGCACAGTAGGGACAAAGCAAACTGCAAATGTATCAGGAGTGAGCCATCAACCATGTACAGTCACATCTGGCGCTCCCAGGACTCCTGCACATGGCTCCGCAGTGTGGGCTTTTTTTAATGTGTCCGCTGCTAACAACAGTGTTGCCATCTGCAGCCTTTACAGTCAATGCAGATATGAGATCCTTCTTTCAGCCGACCCATCAACAGCTGTACTCCAGATCCAGCATCAGGGAACGCCTAGACCGACAGGTGTCCGACTACATCGGGTTAACCGCCGATGTGGACGCTCTGAGGAGTGATGAACCCCTGGACTACTGGGTGGGCAGGCTTGACCTCTGGCCAGAGCTTGCACAATTTACAATGGAACTGTTGGCTTGCCCCCCGTCCAGAGTCCTGTCTGAAAGGACGTTCAGCGCAGCAGGGGGGATCGTGACCGATAAGCGCACTCGCCTAGCTCATGACAGTGTTGACTACCTCACATTTATAAAAATTAATGAGCCAGACCGCCATCCACCCACAACAATTCATGATCCTTGTCTTCGATAAATACAGCGACATAAAAGGCATTTCATGTCCATTGAATACCTAATTTTTGGGGTCTTTCATGGCTAACACTTACTTCTGTATCCTGTGAATGCCTATTGTACCTTCAGCCACAGAATACAACGTTCTTAGCTGTCAGGTAAACCCATGTGGGCTAATTTTTGGGGCCTATACTGGCTGACACTTACTTATTTATCCTGTGAATACCTAATGTACCTTCAGCCACAGAATACAACATTCTTAGCTATCAGGTAAACCCATGTGGGCTAATTTTTGGGGCCTATACTGGCTGACACTTACTTATTTATCCTGTGAATACCTAATGTACCTTCAGCTACAGAATACAATGTTCTTAGCTGTCAGGTAAACCCATGCGGGCTAATTTTTGGGGCCTTTTATGGCCGACACTTACTTCTGTATCCTGTGAATGCCTAATTTACCTTCAGCCACAGAATACAACGTTCTTAGCTGTCAGGTAAACCCATGTGGGCTAATTTTTGGGGCCTATGCTGGCCGACACTTACTTCTGTATACTGTGAATGCCTAATGTACTTTCAGCCACAGAATACAACGTTCTTAGCTGTCAGGTAAACCCATGTGGGCTAATTTTTGGGGTCTGGAATGGCCGACACTTACTTCTTTATCCTGTGAATGCCTAATTTTTCAGACTTGAATTGAAAATCAATGGGTCTGTAAAAGTTCCGCCAAATTTTGGAATTGATGCGGACCCATTTTACAGATTTGTGATTGGACCCTATATGTATTTGACATGTATTTACTGGCTGCTGTCAGTTCTGGCTGATTAAAAAAAATTAAAAATTTTAGGGCAAATTTTCCAATTGCAATACTTCTGTTATGACATTGTCCATGTGCTGGGACTATTTGTGCACCGCTAGTAAGTAGTTTGTGGCTGCAAATATGACCTAAAGGTTTTTAAAGTTCGCCTCCCATTAAAGTCAATGGGGCCCGCTGCAAACTTGCGGTTCACGGGAATTTGAGAAAATTTGCGGCTGACGTTTGGGAACTGCCCCGGCCGATGTTCGTCCATCACTATTTGTAATATCTCAGACAAAATCTACTTTTGGAAAAGCCATTTTTTTCTCAGGGTCCTCCATCCTATGCAAATATGGATTGTCATTTTTATAATTACCTACAGTATGCTTTCAACCTCTGTATCACTATATAGTACACAAAGAATAAGGGTCATACAGTGACACATCAATAGTCTAATGTTCATGGCCCACAGTTCTCCATCTTAAAGACCCAAAAGCTGTCCACACTGTCTGGCTCTTTGAGGAGGAAGTGTTTTTTTTTTTTTTTTTTTTTTGCAGGCAATCTCAGAACAAATCAATATGTACTATTTTGCAGATTTTAACTTCCCTGTATAAAGAATGCTGCATTCCTACAAAATGTTGAAGAACCAGTTTATTATATATATATATATATATATATATATATATATATATATATATATATATATATATATATATATATATATATATATATATATATATATATATTTATTTATTTTTTACTCTTCTCAGCATTTAACTCCTAATAACTAAACATTTTTTGCTTTTTTAGTTCTAGGAATAAAGATTCTCAGAATTTAAAAATCAACCGATTGCTAAAGTTGTAAAAGCAAAATGTCTAATATAACAATATAATATAAATACAGTATAACTAATATAATAAATAACAGGTGCTTCAAGTGATTCGTTCCTTTCCCCATGCAGGGACAAGTACAAGGGGGAACGGGGGGGAACTGTGATTTACAATGAGATATCACTGAGCATGCTGCACCTAACATGATAAAATTATATAGATCTTCTATAAGCTGACCATACACCTAACATCAGTGGCGGCTGTTGATCAGCCGGGAGGAGAAGCAGGAAGACAATAGCAAAAATTAATTCTCAATTGTCACACCAGTGGATGGGCTTGAGCCCACCCTTCTTTGAAGCCAATTAGAGCCTCAGGCTCTAATCATGTGCTTAAAAGAAAAAAAAAAACACATTAAAATCCAGCGTCCGGCACCCTGCATGAAGATTAGAGGCCTGGGTGCATGGATAAGGGGGGGGGGTGCCCCTGTGCCCCAAAAAGAGCGGCTGCCACTGCCTAACATACTAATTGCACAATTTCTTCAGTCCTACCATCAACTACAGCCTGTAATGCGAGAACCTGCTTGTTTTGATACAAATTAAATGGATTGTTTCAGTCTTTTCTCGCATTACATATTTTGGTACATCTAAATTAGATTTTAAAGAGATTGTACAATCAGAATGTGTAGTGTTTTGCCAGTGTGGAGTGGCGACCCCATGTCACTGTGTGTGTATTAGCAATTTACTCCTGATTTTTACAGAGGCAGGCATTCTGATTGCACAACTGTGGGTTGGGTTCATATTCTTCCCAGGGTTAAAGCTCAGGGCTCCCACTTGGAGACAGCTCCACCTGGGCAGACAGGTCTGGTCCAGGAGTCAGGAGGAGCAGATCTAAGGCCTAGGCGTGAGGCCTGAAGCAGCTATGTGGCAAGTGAGTAAGCCAGGAGGCTGAACTAACAAGTTAGAGTAATGGTGGAACCCCCTGCAAGGGAAATTGCTGTTTTATTTTTTTACTTTCTTTTCCTTTAAATAAAAGTGGGCTGCCATACCCTTCAAAATGCAGTATGGACTGGCACGATTTCTTGGAACCACATGCACCATTAGAGTTTAACCACTTAAGCCCCGGAAGATTTTGATCACCTGTGTGATTTTTTGATCATGCGCTATAAACAAAAAAAGAGCATCAATTTTGCAAAAATAACAATATTTTTCACATTTTTTTTATATGAAATTCCCCCCAAAAAAATGTAAAAATCAAAATTTTTTAACATTTTCGGCCAATTTGTTTTATGCTACATATGTTTGGTAAAAAAAATCGCAAAAAGCGTATTTTGATTGGTTTGCGCAAAAGTTATCGCGTTTACTAACAAAGGGAAAGATTTTTGTCATTTTTGTTGTTTTTTTTTAACGCGCAATGGCGGCGATCTGCGATTTTGTTTGCGGTACTGCGACATTGTGGCGGACAGATCGGATCCTTGACTGACATTTTTGACACTTTTGGGGTTACCAGTGACATTACTGCAGTAATCAGTGCTATAAATATGCACTGTTACTGTAAAATTACACTGGCAGTGAAGGGGTTAACTATTTTTGAGAGGGAGGGGTTATGTGTGTCCCTAGGGGTGTGATTCTAACTGTGATTGGCTGTGGCTTGAGGTGTAGGAACAGTGATCAACGGTCCTACATAGTAGAACCGTATGATTACTATTCCTACACAGGGGAGAATGACAGGCGGCTTGTTTACATCAGCCGCCTGCCTTTCTCCCTCTCCACCGACGATCGCGAGTGACCGGCGGACGATCGGGTCCGCCGATCACACGTGCGGGGGGGTCAGTGACCGTGCGGGAGTGGGAGCGCGCCTCCGGCAGCGCGCGCTCGCTCCCGAGACCCTCACAGGCTAGTGACGTAGACCTACGTCACTTTGCCTGTGAGGGGCTGACCGCCGCAGTAAATAGTCGTTAGGCGGTCGGCAAGTGGTTAATCATAGTTACATAGTTAGTGAGGTTGAATAAAGACATCAATAGATCCAGTTCAACCTAGGATGTGTGTGTGTGTTTGCTGTTAACCGTACATTGTATACCCCTGTATCTTGTGTTCTTTAAGGTACCCATCTAATAGTTTTTTGAAACTATCGATGCTCCCTGCTCTGACAGTAAAGAACCCCTTATGTATTTTAAGGTTAAACCGTTTTTCCTCTAGTTTTAGTGAGTGGCCACGTGTCTTATTGTATTCCCTTTCTCTGAAAAGTTTGTTCCTTATGCTAGGGTCATCACCAGTACATTGATATCATATCCCCCCTCAATCGTCTCTTCTCCAGAGAAAATAGGTTCAGTGCTTGTAGTCTTTCCTCATAGCTGATGTCCTCCATTCCCCTAATTATTTTTGTTGCCCTTCTCTGGACTCTCTCCAGTTCCAGCACATCCTTCCTGAGGACCGGTGCCCAGAACTGGACAGCATACTCCAGATGTGGCCGGACCAGAGTCTTGTAGAGTGGGAGAATAATCTCTTTATTTCTGGAGTAAATCCCCTTTTTTATACATGCCAGTATTTTGTTGACTTTGCTTGCAGCGGCTTGGCATTGTATGCCACTTCCAAGCCTGTTGTCCACTAGTACCCCCAGGTCCTTTTCCATCTTAGATTCACCCAGAGGTTCCCTCCCTAGTGAGTAGCTTGCTTTCGTATTTCTGATGCCCAGGTGCATTACTTTACATTTTTCAACATCTGCCATGTAGTTGCCCACCCCATTATTTTGTTCAGGTCCGCTTGTAAGGTTTCCACATCCTGTATAGAAGATATTGGCATGCTTAGTTTAGTATCATCTGCAAATACTGAGATTATGCTGGATATCTCCTCCTCTAGGTCATTTATGAATAAATGAAACAGGATTGGTCCCAGGACAGAACCTTGGGGGACCCCACTTTCCACACCCGCCCAATCCGAGTACTCCCCATTTATCATCACCCTCTGGACTCTCCCCTGGAGCCAGTTCTCTATCCAGGTACTCACCTTATGGTCCATACCTACCTTCCTTAGTTTGTACAGTAAGCGTTTGTGGGGAACGGTGTCAAAGGCCTTTGCAAAGTCCAGGTACACCACATCTACAGGCCTTCCTTTATCTAGATGGCAGCTCACTTCATCGCAGAAGGTTAATTGATTGGTCTGGCAAGAATGATTTTTTCATGAATCCATGTTGATTACTACTTATAATACCGTTTTCATTACTAAAGTCTTGTATGTGGTCCCTTAACATCCCCTCCAAAATCTTGCAGAATACTGATGTTAGGCTGACCGGCCTATAGTTACCCGGGATATATCTGGGCCCTTTTTTAAATATTGGTACCACGTTGGCTTTTTTCCAATCAGCTGGCACCATACCCGTCTGTAAACTATCCTTAAAGATCAAGAATAATGGTCTGGCAATCACCTGGCTGAGCTCTTTAAGAACCCTTGAGTGCAAGCAATTCCGTCCCGGTGAATTATTATGTTAAGTTTCTCTAGTTTAGTTCCTGAGGTGTATAATTTAGCTTAGCATTACAAGCTGGGTTAGTGTAGCTCCCAATTGTTTTGTGAAAACTGAAGAGAAGAAATAATTGAACACTTTCGTCTTCTCTCTGTCCTCTGTGGCCAGCTTCTCTTTGTCGTCTTTTATGGGGCCAACGTGTTCTGGCCTCACTTTCTTACTATTTACATACTTACAGAATTTCTTGGTTTTTTTTTTTTACTCTCTTCCGCTATATGTCTCTTGTGTTCTATTTTAGCCACCTTGATTTCGCCTTTACATTTCTTATTACACTCTTTGTAATGCTTGAATGCTGCCAATGACCCCTCAGTCTTGTATTTTTTGAAGCCCTTTTCTTTAGCACTAATATGAATTTTTATGTTGGAGTTATATATATATATATACAGTATAGATATAGATATTATCCTTGTGTTTCCTATTACTATGATTAATACTGAAACTGATTGACCCATGGTCACTGTTTCCTAAGTTGCCTCATATTTCTATATCCGTGAGCAGGTCTGTATTGTTGGTAATCAGTAGGTCTAGTACCGCATTGTTTCTTGTCTTGTCATCCCCAGATCTTTAGACCAGATTTAAACAGATTGTCATTTTTAACATTTTAGACTCTTGAAAGCTCATCCCCCAGCCCTCAACCAACTTATATTCACCTTCCCAATAATATACCACCACTCCTTTTCTTCTGTCAAACCAGGAATTAAGCCATGTGTAAGCACTGTATCAGGTGTTGTTGAAGATTACTCATGATTGATGATATTGTCCTGGGGTCATGTGTTCTTCATATCCAGAAATGCTAGGGATTGCAGTAGACACAAAGAAGTCTGCCCATCTGCATCGTCTGTACCAGCATTGCCTCTGTCAGATACTAAATGCCTATCAGTCCATTCATCCTTTTCCTATCTAGGATACCTTGTAAATGATCAAACTTTGTCTGTCTTTAGACAGTGGAGAAGCTGGAGAAGCTTTCTTTGCTATTGTGGTGGTCACTGCACTGTATATCCCTACATCTATTGGGTCTTCCTGGAAAATATTCCTTCCAAGTATTGCTATGCTCAGTTTTTGCTAGTATTGCAAGTATAAACCTTACCTTTCTGTGGGTTGTCTTGAGCTGCTCATCTATCCCAGAGGAGGTTTCATATTATCTGCTCTGAAAAACTGAAAGCAACAAAATATGTACAAGCCCAGCCTTTTAATGTAAGCAATCCTTCCTTCTCAGAAACCGTGTTTTTTTTTTTTACATACATAATGGTATGTGCTCAGTTTTGGAAAGACCCAGTTTGAGAAAGCGTTGTGACATCCATACTCATATAGTAAAGTATGTCAGTATTTCAATGGTGCAAGAGGAGACAGGAGAGGTGAACTGAGGAGTAGATAGATAGCTTTGGGTGTGGTCAACATAGAGATGATATTGGAAGCAATAAAGGTTACCAACTGACCCATGGAGGAAGTGTAAATATAGAATAGAAAGAGTATGAAGACAAAGTGTTGTGGAAATTAATAGGGCTTGGGGCATAGAAATTTGCTCGGTGTGCTGAAGACTGAAAAGCGCACTTGTGGATATTAATATGTGCCAAACGCCATTAATCCCTTGTACTGAAAAGTACAATGTACAGCTCTTTTGTATAAAGTTAGGCCACCGCACTCGGCGACAAGAAAGGAACAGACACGCTGGGTCATATTGATGCCATCTGCCGGGTCCCTCTGTGCGTGTGTGAGTCTGTGTGCGTGGGTTTGTGTGAGCGTGAGTGGCTGTGTGTATGTCAGTGTCTCTGTGTGTCCCAGAGCAGGGCTAGGTTTATTTACAGCAAGTGAACAAAAGGAAAGGGGGTGGCTTCAAGACCACCAATCACAGACAGGTATACATTCAAAAGTACAATAGAAAAGAAAAGTCAATGTTTATGTAGAAACACGGCCATGTGCAGAGACGAACTGCTAGGTGAACAAAGCAATATGGCTGCCATCACACGGACCTGGCCGCGTTAATTCACAAGCATGGGCTCATCATATCTTGTTTGTGAATCCTATCAAATATGGTTCATATAACCATATTTGATAGTGATCAAGCTATTGTTCCAGTGAATGGGACTTTATTATATCTGCAAAAGTCAATAGCAGCAGTATTTCAATCATATGGATCAAATATGACAGAAATATGCCAGCCATTAATCCTGGTAAAACGATAAGAATTCCACATCACAAACACATCTCCGCAGTGAATTGCCAGGGGCCCCGGATGGCGGGTATATATTTGTGCAATGGATTTTTCCTTGTGCTGCCATAAATCAGGCTACAAATATTGTGCAATCCCATCTAATGGAAGATTTCCACTAACAGGTCTTTCCTCAATGATAGTTAACGCAATATTCGCTGTGCATAGCGATCACCGGTAAACTCACACTGGGAGACATAATGGCAATTTAACTAAAAATACATCCTAAAGAAACGTCCACAAGATGTCATCCAAATAGACTAACAGGCATTGCTGCAACATATCATGAAATACATCATAAATAGAGTTGAGTGAACACCTGGATGTTCGAAATCAGCGGGTTGGACCGAAATTGAAAAAAAAGTCCAGGTTCGTGAACCGGACTTAACCCGAACTTTGCCCCGATCCCGAACCCCATTGAAGTCAATGGAGACCCAAACTTTTGAACACTAAAATGCCTCTAAAACAAACATGGAAAGGGATAAAAGGCCTGCAAATGACATCAAAATCATATTAAGAGCATGGCAAGTGCTCTGCAAACAAATGTGGACAGGGAAATAACTTAAAATAACATAAAAAAACAGAAAAATAAAAAAAAATAATCTTGAATGATGTAGGAGGAGGACGAGGCCCATATGGAGTAGGAGGTTGAGGTGGCGGTGGATATGGCGGTGTAGGTAGAAGCGGCGGTGGCGGTGCAGGAGGAGGACGAGGCCCATATGGAGTAGGAGGTTGAGGTTGCTGTGGATGTGGCGGTGTAGGTGGAAGCAGCGGTGGAGGAGGACGAGGTAGCCAACACTGGTTTTTGTTTTTAATTTTATTTATTTTTAAATTAGGGTCAACCCCAAAAGAGTTAGAAAGATCAAATACAACAATGGCTGGGTAAGGCCGGTATACATGTCTATTCAGCACAAGGTACGGACAAGTCCTGTGGGATCCATGCATTGTTCATTTTAATGAACGTGAGCTTGTCCACATTGGCTCTGGACAGGCGGCTACGCTTGTCTGTGATAACGCCCCCAGCCATGCTAAATACACGTTCAGATAATACACTGGCTGCAGGGCAGGCCAGCACCTCCAAGGTGTAAAGGGCAAGCTCAGCCCATGTGCCCAATTTGGAGACCCAGAAGTTGAAGGGGGCAGACCCGTCATTCAGTACGTGTATAGTACGTAAGGAACGGTAAGGAACTGTATATGGTATACGTTAAGGAATGGTGATGGCGGCACGGGGGGGGGGCTTTTTTCCCCCTTCTGGGTTGAGTCTGGCCTTGGAAAAGGTATGTGTCCCTGGTTGTGGGCCAGGCTCTCCCAAAGCTGTCTAAGTTCTGAGGCCTTCTGGTAGGGACGGGGCTGCACTGTTCTTGCCAGGGACCGGGATTCTGAAAAGCCTGTGGTGTATGTGCCCCTGGAGTGGCAGTCCAGGGGTGCCATAATTCACAGTGGATGGCAACACTATGAGTATGGCACCAAGGACACTGCACTTCCTACACACATTTTTCACACCTGCCTCTAGGGCCTGGCCTTTTGGTCAGGAGTCAGGACCAGAGGAATTTTTTATTGCTGGCCGAAGGTCCTGCCATAGTATTGCAACGTGGCACTAACCTTGCATTTCTCCACTATCCCTTTCCCCGCTTTTATGTGTTGTGTGTCTCACGTTTTTTGTTTTTTATTGTGGCGGCACACTTTATTTTGCACAGCGTGATTATTAGGGTGTAGGTCCTTGGGCCTGTCCCTGAACATCATGGGAGGGGGTGGATATGGCCTTCTGGCTTGGTTCGCCCTCTCTCATGGGGTCTCTCTTCGGGAGAGCCCCACCTAGTACGTGAGGTGGTCTGTTTCAGCAGACCTCCTAAAGAACGGGGCTGCCTGGTTTTGGCCAGGTTAGCCAGTGTAAGTACCCCAGTCCCTGTCAGGAGCCTTCCGCCCTGGGGGATCAGGGTCAAGGACCATGTGTACACCCTGTGCACTTTTTGTGTTTCACTTTTTTGGTGTGCACTTTTTTATGCACCCACCGGGTGATAGTCTCAGTGTGTTCACACACCAGGGGCTTAAAAAGAAAAAATAACAGCTGGTTGTCCTGGTTGTTGTGGCATGCCGACAAAGCTTTTCCACATTTCATACATGCTAACCCTGTCTTCTGAGGTGCTGGCGGTGCCCTGGTTGCGTTGGCGACCTCCTCCTCCTCTGCCTTTGCCTTGTGCTTCCACTGTGCCCCCCTGTCAGGTGGGAATGCCACCAGCATCAAGTGTAGTATCTGTTGTTATCAGTTATCTGGGTGCCACCCTGCTGTTTACATGGTTCCTCCTCCTCCATCTCCTCCTCCTCCTTATCCTCCACCTCGTCATCCTCCAGAACTGTGCCCTTGCTGGACAATTGTGAATCTGGCAATTGTGGGTTCAGGAACCCACCCTCGGAGGTCAAGTGTAGTATCTGTTGTTATCAGTTATCTGGGTGCCACCCTGCTGTGAACATGGTTCCTCCTCCATCTCCTCCTCATCCTCCACCTTGTCATCCTCCAGAACCGTGCCCTTGCTGGACAATTGTGTACCTGGCGTTTGTGGGTGAAGGAACGCACCCTCGGAGCCACTAGTGAATGACTGCCCTGAAAGCCTTGGAAATGATGCCTCTTCCTCCTCCTCCTCCTCTGCCACATCCTCTTCCATCATCGCCCAAATAAACATTCGTAGAGCTGCATTAGGCCCGACCAAATACTGCTGCAGGTTCTGTCGCCTACTCGCACTTGAGGAAGGTGTTTCACTTGTGCGTGTAGCTGGCACAGATCGACCACGTCCTCTCCTTGCAACAGGAGCTCTACAAGCAGCCCCATGACCGGGGTCACGTCCCTTATTTGACGTTCACCCAGCAAGGGCTATAAAATTGTGGATTTTAGCCCAAAAAGGGTGTTTTTCAAAAGCCCAGAAAATTATAGCTATATAGCTTACAAGGCACACTGAATAATACGCATATGCACTGAGCTTGCATTAACAATTAGCCTAACAGACTGATAAAAGTTTTTTTTTTTTCTCCTTTCTCCTCCTCACTGGGCTCAGGTCAGGGCATAAAGATCGTGCACTGCACCCCCACACAATACAATCAATGTAGATCACTGTATGATTAAAGAAGATTCTCCTATTCTTTCTATTCTTTCCCTGAAAGCAATCTCCAGCCTGACCCTACAATAATCTCCTATGTCTCCCTCTGGGCAAAAAAATTGTGCACTGCACCCCCACACAATCAAATCAATGTAGATCGCTGTATGATTATTGAAGATTGTTCCTATGCTTTCCCTCAAAGCAAGCTCCAGCCTGACCCTACAGTAAACTCCTATCTCTCCCTCAGCAGAAATATCAGGAACCTCTCCCTAGTATAGTCATAGCAGAGTGACGCGCGGCCAATCACAGCCATGCCATTAGTAGAAATGGCTGTGATGGCTTCTAAGGGCACACTAGTTAAATGCTTGCTGATTGGCTGCCTTGCACCTGTTGAAACCGCGCCATTAAAACCGCGCCAAAACATCAAATAACGTTACCGAACAACGGACAGTACCCGAACATACAGTGAAATGTAAGGGTTCAGATCCGGGTACCGAATACCCAAAAGTCCGGTATGAACCCGAACAATACAGTCCTGGTTCGCTCAACACTAATCATAAATGAACTCCTAGAAGACAGCGGATGCATTGCACAAGCCAAAGGGCATCACCAGAGATTTGTAATGACCAGTTATGGTATTAAACGTGGTCTTCAACTCGTTGCTCTCCTTGATCCTTACAAGGTTATATGTGGCACTCACATCAAGCTTGGTAAAGACCATTGCTCCCTTGAGGTGGTCAAACAATTCAGTAATCAACGGTATCGGGTATGCATTCTTTACCATGATGCGATTGAGACTCTAATTGAGACTATAATTAATGCAAAGTCTCAACTCACCCCCCTTTTTCTTTACGAAAAAAAACGGCACCCGCTGGAAAAGTGGACTTGTGAATATGTGCCCGGGCAAGTGCATTTGCAACGTACTCCTCCATAGCCTTATTCTCCGCAACCGAAAGAGGATAGACCCTGCCACGAGGGGGAATGGCCCCAAGTTGCAAGTCTATAGCACAATCGAAAGGACGATGAAGGAGGAAGAGCACCAGCGCACACCTTGTCAAATACATCTTGAAACTCACAATATTCAGTAGGCAACATTGAATCCGAGGAGGTACAAAGTAACTTAACTGGCCCATGGATACAAACAGCGCCACACTGTGGAGACCAAAAGAGGTTCTCAACCAACTGCCAATCAAAGGTCGGATTGTGTTTCTGAAGCCAAGGGTACCCCAAAAAAACGGAGTGGTATGGGGATGAAATAACCTGGAAAAAGGTTGACTCCCTGTGAACAGCCCCTATCACCATATCAACCGGAACAGTCTTGTGGGTAACCTGTGCCAGTTGCAGGGGTCTGCCATAAATTGCCTCGATAAATAGTGGAGAAAAACAAGGCTGTAAGGCTATGGAATTTGCAGCAGCAAACGTACTGTCAACAAAAACCCCGCCAGCAATGGAGTCTACCAACTCCTGAGTAATCATCGAACCCACTGCCCAGGAGAGGACAACTGTGATTAGCGGTTTATCTTTACGGGAAACCGGGGACAAGGAAATTCCACTTAAGATCTGCCCCCGACAGGACCTTAGGTGCGAGCGTTTCCTGGACGGGTCGGACAAGATTTCAGGAAATGCCCACCAAGATCGCAATACAGGCACCGGCCCTCCCTCCGCAGGCACTCCTTAAAAGAGTATCTCTCCCTGAGCCTGGTATCAATCAAAATCAGGAAAGAAATGAAAGCCTCGAGCTCGTCAGGGAGATCTTTGGCCGCAATCTCATCCTTCAATGCCTTGGAGAGACCAGGAGAGAGAAGCCAGCCACTAGAATCTCATTATTCCAGCCCCCCTCTTTTGGCAGGGTATGAAATTCAATGGCATACTCTGCAACGGTTCATATACCCTGATGAATGGACAGGAGCTGCTTTGCAGCAGAGGCAGAGCAAGCAGGCACATCAAATACCCTACGAAAGGAGGCAACAAAAGTCAGGTAATTGAGTATCACAGGATTAATGTTCTCCCATAAGGGATTCACCTAGGCCAAGGCCTTGTCTGAGAGCAATGAGATTAGGAAGCCCACCTTGGACCTATCAGAAAAAAACACCTGAGGAACAATCTCATAATAAAATGTCCATTTGGTTTAGGAAGCCATGACACTGACTCGGTTCACCCTCATAGCGCTGCGGCAGGGGGGCTGAATCAGTCATCCCTCTGGTAATATCGACTCCAGCTGCAACTGCAGAAGCAGGAGTAGCTACAGGGGAAGCAGCAGGAGCAACAACAGGAGGAACCATGGGCCTAGCAGCACCAGGAGCAAGGTGTGCTGTGCGTGCAAGCAACGTCTGCAACTCCTGAGCGAACTGATCCAGCCTGGTAACCAGCATGGGGAGCGTAGGAGTACCTGCATGTTCAAAACCTTGCATATAAGTCTTCAAAATTCGGACTTTTGATTTTTCATGTTCGGGTCCTATAGACTTTAATAGAGTTTGCGGCTTGGGGCAAAACTTTTTATCTGTTCGGGAGTTCTGGTGCGAACCGAACTGGGGGGTGTTCAGCCCTTCACTACAATTTACACCATTTCCTAAAGAAACGCCTCTTACAGTTTAATCACCATGAGAAGATGACTTTTCCTTTTAGGAACCTTATCCATGACACTTGCCTGGTTTGTAATGTCTGAGACAAAATCTACTTTTGGAAAAGCAATTTCTTTATCAGGGTCCTCCATCCTATGCGAATATGGATTGTCATTCTTATAATTACCTACAGTATGCTTTCAACCTCTGTATCACTATATAGTACACGAAGAATAAGGGTCATACAGTGACACATCAATAGTCTAATGTTCATGGCCCACAGTTCTCCATGTTCCACACCCAAAAGCTGTCCACACTGTCTGGCTCTTTGAGGAGGAATGTTTTTTTTTTTTTTTTTTTGCAGGCAATCTCAGAACAAATCGACATTTACTATTTTGTAGATTTTAACTTCCCTGTATAAAGAATGCTGCATTTCTACAAAATGTTGTAGAACCAGTTTATTTTATAAATATTTTTGTTTTTTTACTGTTCTGAGCATTTAACTCCTAATAACTAAACTTTTTCTGCTTTTTTAGTTCTAGGAATAAAGATTCTCAGAATTTAAAAATCAACTGATTGCTAAAGTTGTAAAAGCAAAATTACTAATATAACAATATACTGTATTTATCAGCGTATAACACGCACTTTTTCCTCCTAAAAATGGAGGAAAAAGTAGCTGTGCGTGTTATACGCCGACATAAAAAAAAATGTCCAGAAAGCAGCGCCGAGAGGTAGAAGGGGGCGGGCGGCGCAGAGAGGTAGAAGGGGGCGGGCGGCGCAGAGAGGTAGAAGGGGGCGGGCGGCGCAGAGAAGTAGAAGGGGGCGGATGGCGCCGAGGAGAAGGAAGGACGCGCTGTCATCGGAAGTCCCGCCTCCTACGCCGCCCGCCCCCTTCTACCTCTCTGCGCTGCTTTCTGGAGATTTTTAAAAGTGATGATGTGTATAGTGGCGCTGGTGAGGCTGCAATTATGGGCACTGGCGAAGGCTGCATGTGTGGGCACTGGCGAAGGCTGCATGTATGAGCACTGGCAAAGGCTGCATGTATGGGCACTGTCGAAGGCTGCATGTATGGGCACTGTCGAAGGCTGCATGTATGGGCACTGGCAAAGGCTGCATGTATGGGCATTGGCGAGGCTGCAATTATGGGCACTGGCGAGGCTACAATTATGGGCACTGGCGAGGCTGCAATTATGGGCACTGGCGAAGGCTGCATGTATGGGCACTGGCGCTGGTGAGGCTGCAATTATGGGGACTGGCGCTGGCGAGGCTGCATGTATGGGCATTGGTGCTGCTGCAATTATGGGCACTGGCGCTGGTGAGGCTGCATGTATGAGCACTGGCGTGGCTGGGTGTATGGGCACTGCACTGGTGAGGGTGCATTTAAGGACACTGCGCTGATGAGGCTGCATTTGTGGGCACTGGTAAGGTTACATTTAATTTAAAAAAAAATGTTCTGAGTTCAAAGCTGTTTATTTTAAATTTCAGCTTTTTTCCTGAAATTTCTGCCCTAAAATTTAGGCGCGTGCTATACGCCGATAAATACGGTAATATAAATATAACTAATATAATAAATAACAGGTGCTTCAAGTGATTCGTTCCTTTCCCCATGCAGGGACAAGTACAAGGGGGAACGGGGGTAGGAACTGTGATTTACAATGAGACATTACTGAGCATGCTGCACCTAACATGATAAAATTATATAGGTCTTCTATAAGCTGACCATACACCTAAACCAGTAGCGGCTGTTGCTTCCCGTGCGGGAAGATGGCGATCAGTGGCCTTACCTTAGAAGGCCGATGACGAGATGGTGCTGGATTCGGGGTGGGGCCCACTTTCTGATCGGCCGGGAGGAGAAGCAGGAAGACAATAGCAAAAATTAATTCTCAATTGTCACACCAGTGGGTGGGCTTGAGCCCACCCTTCTTTGAAGCCAATTGGAGCCTCAGGCTCTAATCATGTGCTTAAAAGAAACACATTAAAATTCATGCGTCCCGCACCCTGCATGAAGATTAAGGGCCTGGGTGCATGGATAAGGGGGGGCCATGCCCCTGTGCCCCAAAAAGAGCGGCTGCCACTGCCTAACATACTAATTGCACAATTTCCTTTAGCCTTACCATCAACTACAGCCTGTAATGCGAGAACCTGCTTGATTTGATACAAATTAAAAGGAATTGTTTCAGTCTTTTCTCGCATTAAATATTTTGGTACATCTAAATGAGATTTTAAAGAGATTGTACAATCAGATTGTGTAGTGTTTTGCCAGTGTGGAGAGGTGACCCCATGTCACTGTGTGTATTAGCAATTAACTCCTGATTTTTACAGAGGCAGGCATGCTGATTGCACACCTGTGGGTGGGGTTCATAATCTGCACAGGTCTGGCCCAGGAGTCAGGAGGATTCCCCCCTAAAGAGAGACACAAGGTCTGTGTATGGGAGTCAGGAGGGCTCCCGCCTTCTCTAAGAGAGAAAAAGGCTGCAGGTGGCAGTTTGGACGTACATGTCTGCAGGAGGCAGAGGTAGTCTGCGACAGCACAGCGCAAAGTGGATCCCATGTAAGCTACAAGGGAGCTTGACCGAAGGGTACTTGTATTGGTCTGAGGAGCAGATCTCACACCTAGGCGTGAGGCCTGAAGCAGCTGTGTGGCAAGTGAGTAAGCCAGGAGGCTGAACTAATAAGTTAGAGTAATGGTGGAACCCCCTGCAAGGGAAATTGCTGTTTTTTTTTAACTTTCTTTTCCTTTAAATAAAAGTGGGCTGCCGTGCCCTTTAAAAATGCAGTCTGGACTGGCACGATTTCTTGGAACCACATGCACCAATAGAGTTTAATCATAGTTACATAGTTTGTGAGGTTGAAAAAAGACATCAGTCCATCCAGTTCAACCTATGATACAGTGGCGGGTGGTGCTCAAAATTTTTGGGGGGGGGGGGGGCGCAAACAGAAAAATGTAATAGGCATTGCTTTGCGACAAAAAACGCTGTAAAAAATTGCGTGACTTTAAGGTTACAAAAGTGTGAAAGGGGCCTTCAGTAATCAAGGTATAGTGTGCCCCCCTTTAATGCAGAGAGACCAGCGTGCCCCCTTTCAATGCAGAGAGACCAGCATGCCCCCTTTCAATGCAGAGAGACCAGCGTGCCCCCTTTCAATGCAGAGAGACCAGCGTGCCCCCTTTCAATGCAGAGTGACCAGCATGCCCCCATTCAATGCAGAATGACCAGCGTGCCCCCATTCAATGCAGAATGACCAGCGTGCCCCCATTCAATGCAGACTAACCAGCGTGCCCCCTTTCAATGCAGAATGACCAGCGTGCCCCCTTTCAACCCTCAACCAACTTATATTCACCTTCCCAATAATACACCACCACTCATTTTCTTCTGTCAAACCAGGAATTAAGTCATGTGTAAGCACTGTATCAGGTGTTGTTGAAGATTACTCATGATTGATGATATTGTCCTGGGGTCATGTGTTCTTCATATCCAGAAATGCTAGGGATTTTATGAAGGTCATGAACAAGCAATGGTGTAGTGGGTAAACCAGAGATAAATTAAGGCAGTATGAGGTTTGAGGCCCTAAACAAGGTAGCAGCCCCCCCCCCCCCCCATTCCTTTCAATGGGTAAGGATTGCGGCAGACACTGTATATCCCTACCTCTATTGGGTCTTCCTGGAAAATATTCCTTCCAAGTATTGCTATGCTCAGTTTTTGCTAGTATTGCAAGTATAAACCTTACCTTTCTGTGGGTTGTCTTGAGCTGCTCATCTATCCCAGAGGAGGTTTCATATTATCTGCTCTGAAAAACGGAAAGCAACAAAATATGTACAAGCCCAGCCTTTTAATGTAAGCAATCCTTCCTTCTCAGAAACAGCGTTTTTTTTTTTTACATACATAATGGTATGTGCTCGGTTTTGGAAAGACCCAGTTTGAGAAAGTGCTGTGACATCCATACTCATATAGTACAGTATGTCAGTAATTCAATGGTGCAAGAGGAGACAGAAGAGGTGAACTGAGGAGTAGATAGATAGCTTTGGGTGTGGTCAACATAGAGATGATATTGGAAGCAATAAAGGTTACCAACTGACCCATGGAGGAGGTGTAAATATAGAATAGAAAGAGTATGAAGACAAAGTGTTGTGGAAATTAATAGGGCTTGGAGCATAGAAATTTGCTTGGTGCGCTGAAGACTTCGCTGTGCTGAAAAGCGCACTTGTGGATATTAATACGTGCCAAACGCCATTAATCCCTTGTACTGAAAAGTACAATGTACAGCTCTTTTGTATAAAGTTAGGCCATCGCACTCGGCAACAAGAAAAGAACAGACACGCTGGGTCATATTGATGCCATCTGCCGGGTCCCTCTGTGCGTGTGTGAGTCTGCATGCGTAAGTGTGTGTGAGCGAGAGTGGCTGTGTGTATGTCAGTGTCTCTGTGTCTGTCAGGATGGCAGGTGGAGCCTGACTAATAGAGAGAACTCTCACCTTATGAGAAGGCCGTGGTAGCAGAGCTGGATGCCGGATGGACACAAAGGTAAGTACTCTGATAAGGACACAGGTTCACCTGAGGTGCAGAGTCTAAGTGTTAGCTGGTTTTCACCAGGGCCCCTAATGGTGGGGATGGACTACGCTGCAAGCTAGCACCAGGTTGCGGTCCCCAGGATCACCCAGCCAGGCAGAGCGCAGGTTCTGGTCTACAAGCAGAGAAGCAGACAAGGGTTAACCAAGAGAGTAGTCAGACGAGCCAAAGGTCAGGGCGGGCAGCAAGTAGCAAGGTTAAGAGGAAGCCGGGTCAAATAATCAGGAACAACAGGTACACAGGATCACAAGGAAGAGCTGAAGATAACAGCTGTGTTTAAATAGGCCAATTTGGTAGCCTCGAGCTATACTCAGGTAGCCTCGAACCACACTGAGGTAGCCTCTAGCTATACTGAGGTAGCCTGGAACCATACTGAGGTAGCCTCTAGCTATACTAAGGTAGCCTCTAGCTATTCAAGGCGCCTCTTCGTACACGTCTGCGTATAGGCGTTCGACGGTTTGCGACACCAGTGCGCCTGTGTATAGCAGTGGATCCCTGACAGTGTTTCTGTGTGTCCCGGAGCAGGGCTAGGTTTATTTACAGCAAGTGAACAAAAGGAAAGGGGGTGGCTTCAAGACCACCAATCACAGACAGGTATACATTGAAAAGTACAAATACTCAATGTTCATGTAGAAACACGGCCATGTGCAGAGACAAACTGCCAGGTGAACAAAGCAACATGGCTGCCATCACATGGACCTGGCCGCTTTAATTCACAAGCATGGGCTCATCATATCTTGTTAGTGAATCCTATCAAATATGGTTAATATAAACCTAATTTGATAGTGATCAAGCTATTGTTCCAGTGAATGGGACTTTATTATTAGGGATGATCGAACTTTTGAAAAGTTCGGTTCGACCAGAACACCCGAACTTCACGAAAGTTCGGCCCGGATTTCAGAACCCCATTGAAATCAATGGGACCCGAACTTCTGTAATCAAAAAACACAATTTTTAAGCCCTAAAACCCAATAAATGCCCCTAAAAAGTGCCTAGGGTTCTGGGTCATGCCCCATTAACTATTAATCACACAAAAAAAAGTTCTTAAAAATTGTCATTTTTGATAAAAAAGCCAATTATTGAAAAATTAAAAAAAAAAAAAAAGAGATTTTTTTTTGATTTTTACTCTGGATTTAGTATCTGGGGGGTCTAAAAGGTGTGCATGTGAAGTTTCAGCTCTGTAGCATGTCCAGAACCAGAAAAAAAAGATTGTTTGTATTAGAAAACTTTAAGCACAGGAATATGGCTTCTCTGCTGTGTGTTTTTGCTGGCATTTTTTGGGGGGTTTTGGAGGCAGGCAAAACATCAGAACTTGTGCACAGTACCACTATACACAAGTTCAGATGTTTTTCCTGACTGCAAAGAACCCAAAAAAATGCCTTCTATTAAACCGGCAAGGTGTTACAGCAGAGAAGCCATATTCCTGTGCTTAAAGTTTTCTAATACAAACGATCTTTTTTTTTTCTGGTTCTGGACATGCTACAGAGCTGAAACTTCACATGTACACTTTTTAGACCCCCCAGATACTAAATCCAAAGTAAAAATCAAAAAATCTCTTTTTTTTTTTTTTTTAATTTTTCAATAATTGGCTTTTTTATCAAAAATGACAATTTTTAAGAACTTTTTTTGTGTGATTTTGTGTCTGGGGGGTCTAAAAGGTGTACCTGTGAAGTTTCAGCTCTGTAGCATGTCCAGAACCCCAAAAAAAGATCATATAAGTGTTAAAGAGGGGTCCCACCATCCCTGCTCTACTGAAAAATTATCTTTTTTCTGGTTCTGGACATGCTACAGAGCTGAAACTTCACAGGTACACTTTTTAGACCCCCCAGACACAAAATCCAAAAAAAGTCATGCCTGCCTCCAAAAATGCCCGATAAAT
This sequence comes from Pelophylax lessonae, assembly GCF_965119305.1. Lineage (NCBI taxonomy): Eukaryota > Metazoa > Chordata > Amphibia > Anura > Ranidae > Pelophylax > Pelophylax lessonae. The sequence continues at coordinate 10,687,472 of NC_138773.1, read as the reverse complement.
GCAAGAAAAAGCGCCGTAGAGAAGCCGTATTCCTGTTCTAATAAAAATTATAAGAAAATGCTAATTTTTGGGGGGTTCTGGACATGCTACAGAGCTGAAACTTCACATGTACACTTTTTAGACCCCCCAGATACTAAATCCAAAGTAAAAATCAAAAAATCTCTTTTTTTTTTTTTTTTTTTTTAAATTTTTCAATAATTGGCTTTTTTATCAAAAATGACAATTTTTAAGAACTTTTTTTTGTGTGATTTTGTGTCTGGGGGGTCTAAAAGGTGTACCTGTGAAGTTTCAGCTCTGTAGCATATCCAGAACCATAAAAAAAAAAGATTGTTTGTATTAGAAAACTTTAAGCACAGGAATATGGCTTCTCTGCTGTAACACCTTGCCGGTTTAATTGAAGGCATTTTTTTGGGTTCTTTGCAGTCAGGAAAAACATCTGAACTTGTGTATAGTGGTACTGTGCACAAGTTCTGATGTTTTGCCTGCCTCCAAACCCCCCCAAAAAATGCCAGCAAAAACACACCTGGGCATCTTTTTTTTTTTGACGCTAGCGTTTTTTTGGCATTTTTTGGGGTTCTTTTGAGGCAGGCAAAACATCTGAACATGTGTATAGGGGGTATATATAGGCATATATGTCTGAATATATACCCCTAGACATATATAGGTGTGATAGTAGCAGAAATATATTACTGTAAATGATTTCATTAGCGCAAGCATTTATTTCTGCTACTATCACACCTATATATGTCTAGGGGTATATATTCAGACATATATGTCTATATATTCCCCCTATACACATATTCAGATGTCATGTCTGACATCAAACATGTCCTCAAAAAAACACTGGCAGTGGCAGCCCCTGCAGCATTAAAAAATGCTTGCTGGTGAGAAGCCACATGCCTGTCCCGAAGCAGAGAAATGATCATTTCTCTATAGCGGTCACCCTGCTATGGAAGGGTTTTGTCACCCTGCCATAGCAGTCACTGTCAGTTAACCCTACACTACACTACGGTCCCCTGACACTTAACACTTTCCCTACAGAAACTAAATTTTTGAAGCTAACTTAAGTGTAAAGGAGCACTCTAACTACACTAGATATCCCTTTCCTCACACTAAAAATAGCTAAATGACACTTTTAAAGTAAAATTAACAGAACTGCTTCCACTCTCTTCCATGTCCAGTATAACAATGCTGGGAATATGGTGGGGGCGATCTTATATACTGGGGGGCGTATTCACTAATGATTGGTCTAGGGACCCCCTAGTCACTCCAATCACATTCCTAGCATTCTCCTGCCCCCTCAATTGGCTTTTGCTAATAGTTCTGGTCCAATCACGGGCTTTTAAAGCCCATTTCCTGAAGCATTGCATTTTGGGCGGTTCTGGTTGCCGAATTCCGAACTTTTTGGGCAAAAAGTTCTAAATTCGGCCGAACCTCGAACACTCAATGTTCGGGCCGAACCGATGGTGGACCCGAACCGTTCGATCATCCCTATTTATTATATCTGCAAAAGTCAATAGCAGCAGTATTTGAGTCATGTGGATCAAATATGACAGAAATATGCCAGCCATTAATCCTGGTAAAACAATAAGAATTCCACATCACAAACACATCTCCGCAGTGAATAGCAGGGGCCCCGGATGGCGGTTATATATTTGTGCAATGCATTTTTCCTTGTGCTGCCATAAATTAGGCTAAAAATATTGTGCAATCCCATCGAATGAAAGATTTACACTAACAGGTCTTTCCTCAATGCCAGTTAACGTAATATTTGCTGTGCATAACGATCACCGGTAAACTGACACGGGGAAACATAATGACAATTTAACTAAAAATACATCCTAAAGAAACGTCCACATAAATATAAGACAGGTGGAATTCACATTTCTTAAGCATATAGAAAAGCCCATTCTCACGTAACCGTTGCAGCATGTGTCTTACATCCAGGTAGTGTGATTCAATGGAGTCTGAGTAAATCAAGATGTCATCCAAATAGACTACCAGGCATTGCTGCAACATATCATGAAAGACATCATAAATGAACTCCTAGAAGACAGCGGATGCATTGCACAAGCCAAAGGGCATCACCAGAGGTTTGTAATGACCAGTTATGGTATTAAACGTGGTCTTCAACTCGTTGCCCTCCTTGATCCTTACAAGGTTATATGTGGCACTTAGGTTAAGCTTGGTAAAGACCATTGCTCCCTTGAGGTTGTCGAACAATTCAGTAATCAATGGAATCGGGTATGCATTCTTGACTATGATGCAATTGAGACCCCTATAATTAATGCAGGGTCTCTACTCACCCCCCTTTTTCGTTACGAAAAAAAAACGGCACCCGCAGGAAATGTGGACTTGTGAATATGTCCCCGGGCAAGTGCATCTGCAACGTACTCCTCCATAGCCTTATTCTCTGCAACCGAAAGAGGATAAACCCTGCCATGATTGGGAATGGCACCAAGTTGCAAGTCTATAGCATAATCTTACGGACGATGAAGGAGGAAGAGCACCAGCGCACACCTTGTCAAATACATCTTGAAACTCACAATATTCAGTAGGCAACACTGAATCCGAGGAGGTACAAAGTACCTTAACTGGCCCATGGATACAAACAGCGACACACTGTGGAGACCAAGAGAGGTTCTCGACCAACTGCCAATCAAAGGTCGGATTGTGTTTCTGAAGCCAAGGGTACCCCAAAACAACGGAGTAGTAAGGGGATGAAATAACCTGGAAACAGTTTGACTCCTTGTGAACAGCCCCTATCACCATATCAACCGGAACAGTCTTGTGGGTAACCTGTGCTAGTTGCAGGTGTCTGCCATCAATTGCCTCGATAACTAGTGGAGAAAAACGAGGCTGCAAGGGTATGGAATTTGCAGCAGCAAATGTACTGTCAACGAAAACCCCGCCAGCAACGGAGTCTACCAACTCCTGAGTAATCATCAAACCCACTGCCCAGGAGAGGACAACTGTAAATAGTGGGTTTATCTTTACGGGAAACTGGGAACAAGTAAATTCCACCTAAGATCTGCCCCCGCCAGGACCTTAGATGTGAGCATTTCCTGGACAGGTCGGACAAGATTTCAGGAAATGCCCACCAAGATCGCAATACAGGCACTGGCCCTTCCTCCTCCTAAAGGCCCACTCAGCCTTGGAAAGGTGAGTGAACCGCAGCTTCATGGGTTTACAGCTATATGCACCATCCCCAGGAGGCATGGGAGATGAGGGAGGAATGGGTAGGAAAGAAAATGTAGGAGCCAATCTGGTTGGAGGCCTCCACAGGCACTCCTTAAACAATGGTTTCTCTCTGAGCCTGGTATCAAGCAAAATCAGGAAAGAAATGAAAGCCTCGAGCTCGTCAGGGAGATCCTTGGCCACAATCTCATCCTTCAAAGCCTTGGAGAGACCAGGAGAGAGAAGACAGCCACTAGAATCTCATTATTCCAGCCCACCTCTTTTGCCAGGGTATGAAATTTAATGGCATACTCGGCAACCGTTCATATACCCTGTTGAATGGGCAGGAGCTGCTTTGCAGCAGAGGCAGAGCAAGCAGGCACATCAAATACCCTACGAAAGTAGGCAACACAACTCAGGTAATTGAGTTTCACAGGATTATTGTTCTCCCATAAGGGATTCACCTAGGCCAAGGCCTTGTCTGAGAGCAATGAGATTAGGAAGCCCACCTTGGACCTATCAGAAAAAAACGTCTGAGGAACAATCTCATAAAAACATGCCCATTTGGTTTAGGAAGCCATGATGTTGACTCGATTCCCCCCCATAGCACTGCGGAAGGGGGGCGGAATCAGTCATCCCTCTGGTAATAGCGACTCCAGCTGCAACTGCAGGAGCAGGAGTGGCTACAGGGGCAGCAGCAAGAGCAACAAAAGGAGGAACCATGGGCCTAGCAGCACCAGGAGCAAGGTGTGCTGTGCGTTCAAGCAACGTCTGCAACTCCTGAGGGAACTTATCCAGCCTGGTAACCAGCATGGGGAGCGTATGAGTTCCTGCATGTTCAATACCTTGCATATAAGTCTTCAAAATTCGCACTTTTGATTTTTCATGTTCGGGTCCCATAGACTTTAATAGAGTTTGCGGCTTGGGGCAAAACATTTTATCTGTTCAGGAGTTCTGTTGCGAACCGAACTGGGGGGTGTTCAGCCCATTTAAAGCTATGGACTTAGAAATATTCATGCGGAGACTCGAAACCCTACCGAAGTCCCCCAGGAGCCCAAGAAGGTTGGGGGTGGAGATTAAAGGTTCAGAAAGGAAAAACAGGAGGCAATCTGCAAACAAGGCACATTTGTGTGCACGCCCCCCACAGGAGATTCCCCGGATGTTGGGGTTATTCCTAATGGCTATCGCTAGTGTCTCAATGGCAAATGCAAAGATTAACGGGGATAGGGGGCACCCCTTTCTAGTGCCCCGAAATATTGGGAAAGGGTCTGAGTAATGACCCTGTAATCTAACCTGAGGGGCTAGAGTAAAGGGCCAAGAGAATGTGCAAATATTTTGGGCCAAAACCCCATCTCTCCAGTACCTCAAAGATATATGGTCATTACACGGTAACAAAGGCCTTCTGAAGGTCCAGCGAGAAGAGAAAGCCTTCCTGGGACTTCCCACCATCCCATCCGGACCGCAGAAGGGATTTTATATCCACCGCCCTCCGGATTTGGTCTGGTTCCTGCCTCCCAGGTATAAAAAGCACCTGATCCTTGTGGACATAGCGTCCTATAAATGCAGACGACCTGTTTGATAAGACTTTGGTGAGAATTTTCAAGTCATTGTTGATCAAAAATATCGGTCTATAATTTTTGACGTCAGCATCGTCCTTGCCAGGCTTCGGGATCACTGAGATGTAAGCAGTATTAGCATGAGCTGAGAGAGGTTTACCCTCCCTGAGAGACTTAAAAAAATGGACCACATATGGGGCTAGCAGGGGGCCAAATGTCTTGTAGTAACAAGATGAAAAGCCGTCCGGGCCAGGGGCCGAACACTTCTTTAATTCTTTTATTACACCTAAGACCTCCAATTCCGAGATTGGTGATTTCATATTAGCTCTATGGGCTTTGGAGAGATTGGGTAAGGGTATGTCATCCAGGAATTGTGATTCTCCCTGGCGGGGTGAGCTAAGCTTCGAAGTATAAAGATGGGAGTAAAATGCTTTAAATTCCCCCATAATGGTTTGTGGGTTTTGCGACAGGACACCTGCTTTAGTGCGAAGTTTAGGAAATGCAAATGACCGCGGAAGGGGCGAAAGCTTGGCTGCCAATCTGGGACCTATTTTGCCATTATGAAAATAAAAGTGGGCCTTTGTCCATCTGAGGCCCTTTTCCGCCTTAGTGGTTAGGACCAAATTGAGTGCTAATCTGCTATCCTCCAAGTGTTGTTGAGAGTCTAAAGTGGGTTTGCGTCTATGCTCCCTAGACAACTCTTGAAATTGCAGTTCTACCTTGGCAATATCGAGTTGGGTTTCTCGTTTTAGTTTGGAGGACAACTGGATGAGTTTCCCCCAGATAACAGCCTTGTGGGCTGCCCAAAGTGTCTCAGGTGAGGTGTCTCCCAAATCATTGAGTAGAAAGTATTCAGCTAAATCCTTTTCCAGAAGAGAGCACAGCGAGGGGTTGCTAAGCAAGGATTCGTTAAGACGCCATCGAAACGTTCCATCCTGTTCTTGGGCACCTTTGAGATGGAGTATCACCATGGAATGGTCAGTGCTCAGACCGCCAGAGGAGTATCCCTGGCAGACAAAAATATGTGGTCTATCCTAGCAAATGTGCAGTGAGGAGCAGAAAAATTAGTGTATTTCTTCGAGGAAGGGTTGAATTCCCTCCACACATCAATTAGGCCATGAGAATTCACTTGCTTAGATATGTTCAAACTGCGCTTGGGGGGTTTCAGCTCACGTGCCCGTTTGGGGCTGGATTTGTCAAGCAAACAATCCAGAGCGGTGTAAGAATCCCTACCCAGAACAATCTTACCCACAAAGTGAGGGGAGAGGCTAGAGAACATACACGCAAAAAATTTAGTCTGACCCGTGTTGGGGGCATAGTATGAAACAAAAGTATACAGGGAGCCCTCCAGATTTCCTGACACTAAAATAAACCTACCGTTAGGATCCCGAACTTCATTGGTGGGAGAAAACCCCAGTGATTTAGTAAAGAAAATGCCTACTCCTTTGGTTCTGGTGTCCGCATTTGCCAAAAAGAATTGGGGGAAATTTGGGGTGGATACATTTGGGGGAATAAGAGACAGGAAAGTGGGTTTCCTGAAGCAGGAGAACATCTAGCTTTTGAGAGTGGGCATATTGAAAGTATTTCCGCCTCTTGATCGGGGAATTCAGGACCTGAACGTTGTGAGTAGCAATCTTTAGGGGCACAAGAGAACGTTTGTTTACCGCCAGAGAGGTGTCAATCGCTGTGGGAGACACTGACCTACCTGGTGTCCTGAGAAGGAGAATTAATGCAACTCCAGCAAACACAGAGGGGAGCACCAGTATCCAAATGTCATTGTGAATAGACTCCATTTCGGCATCTAGGAAAAGCAAAAGAGACAGTGAAAGAAGAGGAAAGAGAATAAGAGAAGAGGAAGAGAGGGAGTGTCCAAAGAGCCCCCGGGTCAAAACAACCAGGGGAACCCCTCCATCCCAGAACCCGGGAGGGGCAAGCCCTCTCCCAAAATGTGAGGAGAACATAGCCCGTACAATGGGCGGACCCATATCTAATCTCCCGTGGGTCACAACGTCCCGGCACGAGATCAGATGGAGGCCCAAAACTAGTGCCCTGAACCAAACCAAACTCCAGAACATTTTTGAAGCAACTAACCCCCACAAAAAAGAAGAAACAATCACTAGGTCAGTGGACCAAGGGGGAAAAATCCCTCCATAAAAGTGGGAGCGAGGGTGCAGGAGTCCCCAGCAGGAACGAGCATCCCCCAAAAGAAAAAGGGTGGATAGCCCGCAGCCCCCCCGGGACCCCTCACCCCCCCCCCCCCCGCCACCAACACCTGAGAAAAAATAAAGAGGCAAGGCCCTCCAGGGGCCGTCATATCAGCAGCAGGAGGAGAAATACACAATAAATATGTAGAAAAAATGCATGGTAAAACAAAAAAAAAAAGAGAAAAAATGCATAATATTAAACAGAATATCCATCCAAGCAGTCCCCGGGTGAGGTGAGTATACCCGCCCCAGTGGGGGGCCCGGCAAAAATAAAAAAAGGGTGTCCATGTTAATCCCTCCAGTAGAGGGAGAAATGGGAAAATACCTAACCAGGTCAAAAAGTTACAGGAACCTGGGGACCAAAGTCCAGGGTGGGTCCGCGGGGGACCCGCATCGGTACAAAGGTAAAAAGGAGAAACCAGCATCGGTCAAACCGAGATATTTCAGGTGACATGCGATTCCTTAGATCTCTTGGAATGTTTCTTCTGCCATGTTAGGGCTATAGGGCTGGTCGGCGACGGGGATTTGGAAGAGCCGGCTGACATGGCTTGGGATGACGGCGGGTGATCTAGGGATATGAGGCCCAATTGCAGAAGGAGTTTCTCCCCCTCCTGGAAGCTGGAGAACACAAAAGTTTTGCTTTTGAAGGAGAGGAGGCGTGTCGCGCCGTCACTCGTCCATGCTGTAGCCAGACGTGGGAACTCTATAGGCTCGTTTGTTACATGCCAGGAAACAAGATCTGATACATGTAAGTGCAATTGCCTATTTTTACAAAATAAATCGGGGGTAATACACTATTGTCGACCCATTTGCATTCTTTACATGCGGTCTGCGGAGACAATAAGAAGACAGAACAATACTCTGTCCGTGGACACTAATATCCGTATTCAGCCAACAGCTATATTCTGGATTGTGGAGAGTTTATTCCCAGCGCCTAACTCATCTTACATCTGGTAAGAGGCTCACGAGTGTGCTTACACGCGGGGTGAAGGTGCATGGGAATACATGTAGATTTGGTTCATGTGGATTACTCACGCTATTTACATAGTTACATCTGGTAAGAAGATCAGCCTGCTGGTGGTGGGGATCGTTTCACGTGGATGTCACATTGCTTGAGTTGTGTTTTTAGCACTGCATATCATCACAGAAGTTTCACGAGGAACATCAGTATTTTTCACGTTGCTGTTTATATTTTGATGGACAATTCATTTGGACTTTTTCAGCACATATGATATATTGGTTCACTTTATTTGCACGTTGTCACATTGTGTCATTTAGGATTGTGTTTTTCAAGGTTTATTGATTTAAGACACATCATAAGTTCAGCGCACCAATCATTGTTACCACATCATAAATGTACCTCCCATAATGTGCCTTAGGCCCCTTTCACACAAACGGACCGTTTGTCCGTTTTTCATCCATCCGTTGACAGATGAAAAACGAACATCAGTGCATTCCTATGGAAAAACGGATGACAACTGATGATCATCCATTTACATCTGTTTTCATCCGCTTCCATCAATATCCATTTTTTTTAATGGATAAAAGTCCTGCATTGGCTTGTGTTGGAAATCCACGACCCCTCCTTCGATACCGCTTTGGCTGTCCAGAGCTAAACAAATTAATGACTTTGAGGACCTGGTGATGACCTCGCAGGGCAGGAGGGAACAATACTCGGTGACTTGGGGATGCTGGAATATGTTCATCCTTTCGGATGAAGGCAAGGCACTGCAGGATGCCGCCTGAATCTTGAACACTGCGAACTCGGAAGACCACACGGGATCCACCCGGAACCCCTCATGCTCCCCTCCCTTTTTTCTGTCCCTCTTACCTGCTTAACTGCTGTCTTATTTCCCGCCACTTTATCCCCTCGTTCCCACCATTCCTTTCTTCCCCCCCTGTGTTCCCCCTCTCTCCCCTCCACATACATTATATAACTTCATTCTACCCATGTGTGACTTTTACCCATCGTTCTGTTTTCCCGGTGAGAAAAGTTTTTTCTGTGTATTTACCTCAAGCACTGCATACTGAGGCATATATACCTTGATGCCCATCTTTATGTGGATGTTCTGACCCACAACTCTATGCCTTTGCTGATGTGCATGGTGACCGCACTTTGTTGGTTTACACGCTTAAATGATTACGTAAGTCCTCCTTATACTGTTTCTCCTTTTGAAATGCTGATCGTCTAAAGGTTTTTTCTTTTATTTGCTCGATAATGCTTTTCTCACTGACCTGCAGTCAGTTATGTTTTTGTCATAATGCACTTACTAATGTTCCCATGTGTGACTCTTGTTTTTGTGGCTTTTGAATATTTCAATAAAGAATTTGAAAAAAAAAAAAAAAGTCCTATTTTTTCTTCCGTCAAAAAAACAGATAGGACGAAAACGGATGCAAGCGGACAAACGGTCTTTTTTTCATCCGTTTTTGCATTGGTAGTGGATGTAAAAAAAATGGATGAAAAACAGACGAAAAACAGATAAAAAACGGAATAAAAATGGATGAAAAACGGATAAAAAATGGATGGAAAATGGATGAAAAATGGATGAAAAACGGATGGAAAAAACTGATGAAAAAACTGATACATTTTGACGTGACTGAACAGATGAAATATTCCTCCCACCCCAGCCCCATGGTGATGTTCGCATAACAGGGAGCTAAACGAGCGCCCATCGCCGTGCCCCTGGTTTGAAGATAGAATTGGTCCTGGAAGAAAAAGTAGTTATGTTGTGAAAAAAAACGTGTACAATCCACCAGACATTGAGCTTGTGGGCAATTAATTTGTGACTCTGTGCATAGAAAATGAGTCAGCGCCCTGAGGCCCACCTCGTGGGGTATAGAGGTGTAGAGTGAGCACACGTCCAATGATGTCCACATATGAGGACTTTCCAGGCACACTTTCATCCTCTTGCAAGGGCTAATGTTACATTTATATATTGTTTAAACGCAATGGATTGCTACAATAAAGTGTCTGTTACTTCAAACTTTCACTCTGCCTGAACTGTTTACCAGGATAGCACCCTGTTGATCTGTTTTACAGTTCCTCATTTGGTCTCATGGGTTTGGTGAGCAGTGGCCGGGTTATCCCTTCACATCCACATGACTTCTGGACACATTCATGCGCCTCACTCTTTTGTTGTTTTTTCACATATCAGGCGTTTTGTAGGCAGATGGAATTTCAACTGAAGTTTACCCAGCTGAACACTGGCTGGGTAGGACAGCCTTAAATGTCTACAAACTGTTCTGGCCTGCCTCAGAAGATGTTGTAACCCTGGGCACCTATCCTGGAACTGCTGCTCCACCAGATTGAGGATTTGTGCCAGGCATGGTACTTGTGTCAATGCTCCAAGCCAGGGGGCAAACAGCAGGTTGGTGCCATTGTTGCACACCACCATTCCTGGCACAGGGTGCAGGGTTAACCACCTCTAGGTCTGCCCCTGTAGAGCTAAAATAATCTCTGCCCCGGTGTGGCACCTGTCATCCAGGCTTACCAGCTGCAGCACTGCATGTATTCTTTTAGCCTGAGCCATAAAATAGCCTCTTTGACACTTAAGGGGGACTGGTGGATCATAGAATGATTTTGTGGAAAAGGGCATCGGGGAGGAAAGGTAAGAGGAGGAGGAGGTGAAGGGGAAAGCTCTGACACCATTAACAGCAGCTATAAGGACACATGGCAACATTCCAGCGTGCCTGTCCTGAATCCTTCCTGGCTGCCACTCGAGTCATCCTGTAGGCCATAAATGATATGTAGTTTCCCTGCCTATACTTGCTGTGGTCATGTCCACCTTGCTGCTGACCACGTGGTCCAGCAACATGGAAAGATTTCCTTCCATGTATTGGTCAACTGCAGAGATGGCCTTATGGGAAAAGAAATGGCAGCAGCAAACCTGCCACTGTGGTACAACACAGTTCGCAAATTTCAGAAGGGGGAAGGATCTACAAGCTAAAAAGGCATACATCATTTATTATCAAATCATGGCTTGAGAATAAAAGTCCTCCATTAAGGAGCAAAACAGCCTACCCAACACATTCTTTATCCAGACATATCACAGCAGATGAAATGATCCATCCATGACTCCTTCCCAAGGAATGCCTTCAGAGCTCACATCCATATCAGGAGGTAAGTGGGAACAGATAACTGATCCCCCACAGGTAGATGAGCCTTTTTGTCCCAGTAGGGCCACAGAGTGAAGAAAGGAAATTACTCCATACATTGCGGTGTATATGTATGTATGCTCTCAGTATTTGTTCCAAAAGGGGGCAAGGCAGAAGGAAGGAATAAAAAGGGGGATTTGCTTCTAGTCCTAGAGGGGCCATGAATGGCCTCACGTCAAGGGCATGTAAGCTCCCAAATGACACTAAAATCAGCTGAGTCAATTTGCATACTTACATCGATCAGCCATGAAATGTCTCATATAGTAGAAAAGAATCCATAGGGAGACGAAGGTCCCATCCCAGGGAACATCCACATGATTTCCTACACCAATTAAAATAAATTGATCCGCATCCTTGGCGTCTCCTTTTCATGCCCATGCACGGCGGGAAACCGCGCTGGGCACCTCCTCCTCTCATTCCGTCACCCGGAAGCAGCGATCTCCGAGACAGCAAACCAGAAGCCGATGTTGGGGCGCTCCGGAAATGACGTCACAGGCTTCCCCGCTTCGTCGGACGGAAGGAGCAAGGCCGGAGACTAATTACCATCGGCACAGAAAGCGAACAAGTAACACGCAGGGGCCAAAGGCACCCACATTGCTCGCCAAATGCCACCTTCACACATCAAAAGTTGCATGGATGGGCTTACCTGTGTCGAACTAGGACAAAAAATAGGCTCTAAACATAACTGTCACCAAATGTTAGAATGGACCAAGGAGGCACAGCAAAATTATAAGGAAGTTCAAATGAGACATAAATCGATCAAAGAACATGCAAGGTAGGTCTGAATTGTGTTGAGTGCTGTATATGCATCCACATGGGGAACCCTTTACCATTTCCAAACCACGAAAACACTGTCAACAAAGATAATTTATATATTTTTTTTACATTTATTTAACAGTGCCTCTAAAGCCATAATGGTTCCGAAAGTGTCCATGACGTTACGTACAGTCATTAGATAGAGATGTGCTATGCCCAGAAATTGAGCAAACCACATCTACATCCATATACTGTTCAGAACTCAAATCGCCCCTAAAAGAACATTGTACAAACATAAATATACCTAAATATATACCACCCTGTTATCCATATAGTGGACAAAGTAGTGGAATAAGTGAGAGCAAAACAGAACAAAAAACAAACACACACAAAAAAAATAAAAAATAAAGGGATTATTTTCAACACATTTATTCCTTCCATGGGAGAGATGTGAGGGGGGTCACTCAGTCAGTTTTACCGGAACTGAATGCCTCCAAAAAATGTCTGAAACTCTCAGCCTCACTGAGACCCGGCCGAACCGTTGCGTTCAGGGTTCGGATCCATCAAGCCTCTTTTTGAAGCAGGAGTTTGTTCCAGTCACCGCCTCTTGGTGGAATGTGAGTGCAGTCCAAGACAGTGAAGTTGACCGAAGGCATGGAATAGTGATGGTCCCAGGCAACATGCCTGCCCAAAGGCAGGTAGAGGTTGCCTATTCTCATACTGGCCAGATGTTTGCTGGTTCTTGCCTGAAATTCCTGCTTGGTCTTCCCCACATAAAAAGAACCGCACTCACATTCCACCAAGTAGACAACCCCTCTTGTTTTGCAGTTAGCAAAATGACGTCATTTGAAATATTTACCATTGGGGAGGGTAAATGATACTCTCCTCTGTACATATGGACAAGAAGAACATGCTCCACAGGGGTATGTACCCCAGATTTTGCAAGGATCACTTCTCGAATTTCCCTTGAACTCACTCTGAACTAACATCTCTTTGATGGAACCTGCTCTTTTGAATACTATGGATGGTTTGTCAGAAATGAATTTAGACAAAGTTGGATCACCTGCTAGAATATCCCAGTATTTGTTTAAAAAATTTTTTATTTCTTTATGTTCACCCGAATATCGGGTAATCATTCTAACCGTATGGTCCTCTTGACGTTTACCGGGTGTCAGAGAAACGGCCATGCTGCAACTGGCAACTCCGCCAGTACTTCCAATGGCCGCAATGGACTCAGGCCATAGACTCATTGTAAGTGAAATGGCTGTGCTGCAACTGGCAACTTTGCCAGTACTTCCCATGGCTGCAATGGACTCAGGCCATAGACTAATTCACTGGCCTATAAAAGGACTCTGCTCAGCCCATCTGATTGCTGGATTGTCTTCAGCTCTTCCTGTTTCCTGTGCATTGTTACTTCCTGGATTCCAGTTTGACCCGGCTTGTTCCTGACCTGTCTGCTCTCTCTCCTGGCTTTGACCCTCGGCTTCATCTGACCATCCGATCCTGCTCCAGTGTTTGACCCTCGCCTTGTGTGACCATCCCTGCTCTTTTGCCCTCTGCCTGACTTCTAGTGTACCGATCCCGGCTTGCTCAACGGACTTGCTTCTGCTCAAATCCCCTTGTCTTGGCGCCTGTTTGGACTGATACCTGTGTATGACCCTCGGCCTGGCTTTTACCTGCACATTGCTTGATTCCCTGGAGTTCCTGAGAGTTGTTCCGGATACCCTTGTGAACCTCTACCTGCACTCCACAAGCAACCAGTGCTCCTTGGGACGCGTCACCTCCTGTCCCACTTCCAGGGGTGATTCGCACCGAGCTGCAAGGGAAGCCCTCTCAGCATTTCGGCCTCTACCAAGAAGGGATCTGACACCGGGTCTGAAGTTAAAATCTCTTCTTCTTAGATTTTTCACTTTATTAAATGGTTTTCGCAGGCATGATTTTGTATACCCTCTACTTAGGAACCTTCTAGTTAGGCTGTCAGCTTCATTTTAAAAATCCTCAGCTGTTAAGCAGGTTCGTCGAGCTCTAAGAAACTGACTATATGGAATGGACTTTTTTAACGGCTCCGGGTGGAAACTGTTGGCATGTAGGATATTATTTCCAGCAGTTTCCTTTCTATATAGTTTACTCTGTAATTGGCCACCCCTATCTTTAAAGATGGTTAAGTCCAAGAAATTTATTTGGCAGGAATTGAATACCATTGTGAAAAATAAATTAAATGCATTATTGTTGAGATGTTGAAGAAAAACCTGAAGAAGGTCAAAGGAGTCATCCCAGACTAGAAAGACGTTGTCTATGTATCTCTGCCAAATAAGTATGTGGCAGGTATACATAGACAAGCTCTCGTCTGAGAAGATCGCCCGCTCCCACTCCCCCAGGTACAAGTTGGCGTAGGTGGGGGCACAGCAGGTCCCCATAGCCACACATTGCACCTGGAGGTAGTGAGAGCCTTGGAATGAGAAGATATTGTCGTGAAGAATGAAATCCAACATGGACAGGACAAATTGGTCAAAAGCCCAATTGTCCTTTCCTTTTTGAGCCCAATTGTACTTTCCTTTTTGGGACAAAATCTGTCTAACTGCTTGTATTCCCTTATCATGCGGAATGCTATTGTATAGACACTCCACGTCTATTGACACCAGGAGGGCTGATTTTGGGATTTGTAGATTGTCAGGAGCAAGTGTAGAGTATCCTTCATGTATTAGGTTAAACTGAACCCATAGGGTCGCAAATAAGCATCTATGACTTCACTGATGCCTTCAGATATGCTCCCATTGCCGGAGATAATTGGCCTTCCTGGTGGATCGTCCAAACTTTTGTGCACCTTTGGGAGCGCGTACATGGTGGGCAACCTAGGGTGTCTAGTACATGCATAATCCCAGATGTCCTTGGTGATGATGCCTGAACACCCGGCTTCATCTAAGCGACAATAGAATTCAAGATTGGACTTATCCACCAGGGAGGCGGGTACTCGCTGGTACCATCTTGGATCTTCTAGAATTTTTAAACACATTTGTGCATAATCCTCATTGTCCATGAGGACAATATTGCCCCCCTTATCAGAGGGCTTTATAGTGATATTTGAGTTTCTCTGGAGGGCATTAAGAGCTGTTTTTTGGGTTGGGCTTAGATTCATATGTATGTTTTGATTATTGATGGCTTCCAAATAATCTTTAGTGACTTGTTTTACAAACAATGATAGAGCTGGATTGGAATCAAAGGAGGGAAATTTTGATGAACCTCTACGAAAGCTAGCTAGAGGAGAGACTGAGGGAGATTCCTCCACAGATTCTGGATCATCCTCCTCATCCAAGTCAGCAAGACCATTTTCCCAGAGCAGAAGGTTTAAATCTTTAAGGGCCCTAAAGTCTGCCGCTGTAAGACCCGGTTGAATGGTAGAACCTATTTGCCTTCGTCACTATATGGATAACAAGGTGGTATATATTTAGGTATATTTATGTTTGTACAATGTTCTTTTAGGGGCGATTTGAGTTCTGAACAGTATATGGATGTAGATGTGATTTGCTTGATTTCTGGGCATGGCACATCCCTATCTAATGACTGTATGTAACCTGAGGGGATGATGCAAATTCCCATGGACACTTTCGGAACCATTATGGCTTTAGAGGCACTGTTAAATAAATGTAAAAAAATGTATAAATTCTCTTTCTTGACAGTGTTTTCGTGGTTTGGAAATTGTAAAGGGTTCCCCATGTGGATGCATATACAGCACTCAACGCAATTCAGACCTATCTTGCATGTTCTTTGATCGATTTATGTCTCATTTGAACTTCCCTATAATTTTGCTGTGCCTCCTTGGTCCATTCTAACATTTGGTGACAGTTATGTTTAGAGCCTATTTTTTTGTCCTAGTTCGGCACAGGTAAGCCCATCCATGCAACTTTTGATGCGTGAGGTGGGCATTTGGCGAGCACTGCGGCACGCTATTTGGGGAGCCTTTGGCCCCTGCGTGTTACTTGTTCGCTTCCTGTGCCGATGGTAATTAGTCTCCGGCCTTGCTCCTTCCGTCCGACGAAGCGGGGAAGCCTGTGACGGAATTTCCAGAGCGCCGCAGCATCGGCTTCCGGTTTGCTGTCTCGGAGATCGCTGCTTCCGGGTGACAGAATGAGAGGAGGAGGTGCCCAGCACGGTTTCCCGCCGCGCATGGGCATGAAAAGAAGACACCAAGGACCACTGCCGGCGCCATTTTCCCTCACCTTCCTGAGTGAAAGGATGCGGATCAATTTATTTTAATTGGTGTAGGAAATCATGTGGATGTTCCCTGGGATGGGACCTTTGTCTCCCTATTGATTCTTTTCTACTATATGAGACATTTCATGGCTGATCGATGCAAGTATGCAAATTGACTCAGCTGATTTTAGTGTCATTTGGGAGCTTACATGCTCTTGAAGTGAGGCCATTCATGGCCCCTCTAGGACTAGAAGCAAATCCCCCTTTTTATTCCTTCCTTCTGCCTTGCCCCCTTTTGGAACAAATACTGAGAGCATACATACATATACACATCTTTATTTTTGTTGAAGGCACCACAATTTATGGAGTAATTTCCTTTCTACACTCTGTGGCCCTACTGGGACAAAAAGGCTCATCTACTTGTGGGGGATCAGTTTTCTACCTCCTGATACGGATGTGAGCTCTGAAGGCGTTCCTTGGGAAGGAGTCATGGATGGATCATTTAATCTGCTGTAATATGTCTGGATAAAGAATGTGTTAGGTAGGCTGTTTTGCTCCTTAATGGAGGACTTTTATTCTCAAGCCATGATTTGATAATAAATGATGTATGCTTATATATATTTTTTTTTCTTGCTTTTTCTCCTTTTTTTCCTTTCGTTAGAAAGAAGGGACTGCAATATGTGTATATCCCTGATGAAGATTTGAACTTATAGTTCCTAATTTATTCGAAACGCGTCGGATATTTCTCCTCCCCAGGGACTCCATATTCTTCTGTGAAGGAGTATTTGCATTCCCCTTTGGTTTCTTTCTTTTTCAATCCATTTTGAACCAATGTTATTATTATGATTCATTAATGTGATTATATGGTGATGTAATCAATGTGTTCACACAAGTAATCCAGTACTTCAACCACTGCTTTGCCAAGCACTATCTATGTGGTTGATGAGGTTGTAGGATTTATGCACTGATGTTTTAATCAATTTTCAATAAATATTTTTATTTTATCATATTTTTTGATTTTTTCCGTTTTTTTTTTCGATTGTCTTAAAAATCCCGAACAAGAGGAGACAAACCACATGTACTTCTAATGTTGTACATTACTGTTCCTGCACTTCTTGGACCCAGCCTATCCACCCTGTAATATAAAGAGGGGAAAGGACAGGTTCCAAAGGCCACTGTGTGTCCCACTGAAGGAGAAATGCCATGATTGCTGCAGAGACCGGAGGAGGGCTGCTGTGGCTTGCAGTCCGTCAGAAGGCATTGGGAGTTTGCAGATTCACCAGCCCCTGGTGAGCACCTATCTTGTGGAGGTATGCCTGGGTAGCCTAATAGAGATAGTTAGGAATGTTCTACTGCAAATGTCCACGTTGAACTGTTTCACCAAAATGTTTGAGTAAAGTTTCATCAACTGCCTTGAGCATGGTCTGATGTTATTCAAATGGGTGCATGATGGTTCCTGGTGTATGAAAGAGCTAAGGCCAGTAAAGCACATGTGGAGTATGAAACAAAGCCACTATGAAAGGTCTACTCAGCAAGCAGAAACATTAATGCAGTTGCTACTAACAACTATTGCAAGGTCCTGAAGCATGGTACTCGGTGTAGGTAACGGGTCCTCTGGTAGTGAGAGGGTCAGTGATTTGGCTTTCTCCCCAGTGGTCGATTTCCCAAAGCAATCAGGACTCAACTCACTTTATGGAGACCTGTAGTCTGGCCACATGGTACAGGGGAGAAAAGAGTTAACAAGTGACCACATGAGGTCTATGCTAAGTGCACAACGGGACCCTATGCTGTCAATGGGAGTATGGTGATGGAGATACACTGGATTGGAGAGGGCACAGGCTCAACTGTGTTTCCCCAAAATGTAATGTCTACCAAGCTACAGTGTGTAGTGGCATGGGACAGCATGTTTCATGGAGGATCTCTGCCTGTTCACTGCACACAATATAAAGCTCATCTGTAAGGCCGGGAACCGCCAAAATTTTGACTTTCACATGAACACGGTCCCCACTTGGTCCCGGACATTGATGAGTGTGCTCCATGTGAAAGGTACCCCCACATGCAGGGCAAGTTGGCCCAGCCCACAAGTGGAGCAGAATTTGATTGCTGGATCTTGCTGGTTGCAGGTTCAACTACTTCCCGCTGTTTGTAATAGATTCAAGAATATAGTGGGTAGGAAGAGGCACACCTTGGTCTGAATATTCAAACAGCCTTAGCCAATGCTTGGTCAAGGGGATGACCAGCAGGGGGTATAGGTGTATTTAAATAGTCTAGGGCTTGTAACATCAGGGCTCTTGTCCAGGAGGAGGAGACCCAGCCTGAAGGACTGTTGCCCTTCTGGGAAGATTAGCTGAAAACTGCAAGAGTTTTATCAAGGTCCCTGCTCAGGGAGTGCTGGGGTCCTGTCTCTAAAGCTGTGGAGAACAGTTTGGAGAAAATCTACTGAGGATCTGGCCTGGAGGTTCACGGCATGGGGTCTGGCTAGTACTGGAAAGAGGCATCCATGTAGACAGGGTCACAGTGAGTAGAGGCCTGAGAAAACAAGAAATCCTGGTGACTGTTGTTACTTAACACTGGAAAAAGGTGTTCCAGAGCTGGCATAGTGGAGCTCCCCTGAGCTGTATGTCCACCACCTCTTATCACAAGAGATTCAATCTGAAAAGTTTAGCTATTACAAGTGAGTGTCCTTTGTTACAGATTGCACTAAAATTGGAATATCCCAAGGCTTACTCCGCAGCCCAACCAAGTTTGATAAGCATTAAAAAGACACTCAAATCTGATTCAGTGCATGGTTATTGTGTTAAAGTTTTGAAAGGATGGGAGCGCCACACCAGCTTGTAAGACTTTTTCAAATATTTTTATTTTTTAACTGTCAACGCATTTTGGGTGCTCAGCACTTCCCTTTTATTAACGCAAAAAAACTAGACAATAAAGAAAATACAAAGATTCTTTACATTTGTTAGAAACTATAAATCTATAAAAGTACAATTTTTTTCATCCATTATTATTGGAGCCAAACAAACAAAACAACAATATTTTTCATATGAAATTCCCACCCAAAAAAATGTAAAAATCAACATTTTTTAACATTTTAGGCCAATTTGTTTTATGCTACATATTTTTGGTAAAAAAAAAAAAAATCGCAAAAAGCGTATTTTGATTGGTTTGCGCAAAAGTTATTGCGTTTACTAACTAAGGAAAAGATTTTTGTCATTTTTGTGTGTTTTTTTTTTTAACGCGTAATGGCGGCGATCTGCATTTTTTTTTTGCGGGACTGTGACATTGCGGCGGACAGATCGGACCCTTGACTGACATTTTTGACACTTTTGGGGTTACCAGTGACATTACTACAGTAATCAGTGCTATACATATGCACTGTTACTGTAAAAATGACACTGGCAGTGAAGGGGTTAACTTTTTTTGAGAGGGAGGGGTTAAGTGTGTCCCTAGGGGCTTGCTTCTAACTGTGATTGGCTGTGGCTTGAGGTGTAAGAACAGTGATCAACGGTCCTACATAGCAGAACCGTATGATCTCCATTCTTACACAGGGGAGAAAGACAGGCGGCTTGTTTACATAACGGATGATTACGAGTGCCCGGCGGACATCGGGTCTGCCAGGCACATGCGCGTGGGGTTCCGTGACCGAGCGGGAGCGGAAGCGCGCATCCGGCGGCGCGTGCTCGCTCCCCAGAGCCTCACAGGCTAGTGACGTACCCCTATGTCACTTTGCCTGTGAGGGGCTGACTGCCGCCATATATTGTCGGGCGGCAGTCGGCAAGTGGTTAAGACCCTGGATCCCAGGCTTGGCACGCATTTTGTGTTTGAGTATTGTAGAAACCCATTTAATAGGGACAGTGATTGATGGCAGGGAGACATTTCAGATGAGTAGGGAAAGGATAGGGACACACCATTCATCATGGAAACCTTTCTATTTGGGTACAGACAGGCCAGGCCGCATTTTACACCTCAAGAAAGACGCTGTCAACGAATCTGAAACCTGATCTGCTACACACTGCTGTTATATTCTGTGAGTGTTCCCAGCTTGATACTTTCACACTGGGTTTGTAGTGAACTATTGGATTTTACATTAATACATGCTGCACCACACTGCACCTCCCCACAACTGGGTCACTGATTGAAAGTTCTGGTAATCCACCAATACCTGAACTCCCAATTTTGTAGAGTATTAGAGCCGGTCCACACTGCCGCGACTTGTCAGGCGACTTGTCAGCTTGACAAGTCGGGCTCCCTCGCGGTCTATTGACCTCTACAGGACCGGTTCTAATAGGAGCGACACAAGTCGCTCCAACTTAGAAAAAGGGTCCTGTACTGCTTCGGGCGACCTCGGAGCGACTTGCATAGACTTCCATTATGTGAAGTCCATGCAAGTCGCTCCGAATTCGTGGTGCATGGTAATGCACAAGTTGCTCCCGAAGTCGTGCAGAGTCGCGTCGCCTTAGTGTGAACCGACTCTTAGAAAAACGAGAAACTCACAACAGTTTGTTTAGTCTAGTATGTTTTTATTTTTATTTTTTTTTATTTAACATAAAGCAAACATTCAAAGTGTTTCAGAGGCTCACAACTCCCTGTCCATTAGGGTTGAGAAACAGAATAGTACAAAACTATCAAACCATTGTGGCACTCCCTTCTTTCCAATACTCAAAAGGTTTCTCAAGCTCAAACACGTGTGAAGAAATCAGAAGTCTTATGATCCTGAAGTAGATTTGCAATCATGTGAATAATCCAATTAAAGTTATTTAGGCTTTTCTTTATAAGCAGGGACAGCATACAAACATTAGATAATAGACATACAGTAAATTGTGTCTTGTCACATATTGAAGGCTTTCTGGAGACTTTTCTTTGCCATCTCCTTGGTTAGACTGTTCCATTCTTTAGGATACTTGGCTGGTTTAGCATTAAACTCTGCTGCAAACTTCTCATTGTACTCTTTGAGAACAAATTTCCAATAGTCAGAAGCTTCAGTACTCTCATCAGGTTGAATTTTCCAGTCTTGGTAAAATTTTCTATAATCCTTGTAGGGATGAGGTTTCCATTCTGTGAGCTCATTGCAAAAATAAGCATTACCAAGTACAGAGGTAGTACAAATATCATGACTAAGAACTTCTGTTGTTGCCCATCTGTAAGGCGCTAGTCCTTCAGGGCGATGCAAGGATGCAAAGTGCTCTTTATGGTCCGCCCCTCCAGCCTCACAGGGGACTTTGCAGAAAGGACATTGCTTCCCACATCCAAACACCATCTTAAACAGTTCATCCTGAGGCTTCACTTTAAGTCTGGGAAAAATATCTTTTATACTCAAAGATTTCAATTCTGCTTGCATCTCTTCTTCTGTATCAGACAGACTGATCTTCATATATTCAGTAAAATCCTCAATAGTTGCTGAATTTTCAAAAATGATTGCTTTAATTTTCTGCTGTGGGAATACCAGATCACTCTTCAATTGCTCAAAAAGATAGGACAAAAAATCTGAAACACTTTGCAGGCTTAAAGTTGGGAGATTTTCAAGACTAGATCTGACCCGTTCCATGATATCAGACAGAATTCTGTCTTGTAAAGTACTGATATTTTTATATTCCTCTACAATATAGTTAGTTATACAGGATTTTGCAAAACTTTTATAGTCATTTGAGTATTCCACATAATTTCTGAAATTGCTTACCTCCAGGAGGTTCTCTAGAACAGTGAACTGGAAAAACCTTTGAGTGGTGTATTTTTCAGAAGCTTTGCTATTTGTGACCTCATCTACTATTTCAATTCCAAGTTTTCTGTAAATATAATCAGTTAGCGATGGTTTAAAAAAGTTTTTACAGACTCGTTCAGCGAGACTCTTGCTCTCATTTTTCTTCTTAAAAACATTTTTGAATGTATCAAAGTATAGTGGCTTCAGAGAATTGAGCCTAGCATAGGGGTCGTTCTTTTGTAAGAAATTGGAATGCATCGTCTTAAAATCATTAAAAACGTGCCACAAAATGTCTAACTTCAAGTCTAATTCAACTGAAAAATAATTATTTTCATCATATTGTTTACAGTTTTCATCAATTATCTTCAATATTTCTCTGCAGTATGTGTCATCATAGTCAACATCCTTTTCTCTTAGTTCTTCAGAATACTTAATGCATTTACACAACACGCTCTGAAATTTTTTTTTATATTGAACCTTATTTTTTTGCATACATGAGACAGCTTGAGTAAAAAAAGTATGTAATTTATTCTGCTGTTCCTTGGGTTTTGGAAAATGTTTTATCTGCTGTAATTTTTCATTAACAGCAGAACCTTTCTCTTTCATGTCATTGGTGAGCACTAGTAACATCTCTCCCTCAATGTCACGCTCTGGCAGATGAGTTACCTCTAGATGACTGACTACATCTTTCCAGATATTTTCAAATTCCTCCTCCAATTCAGCATCACTTGGCTCGTGTTTTTTATTTCTACACTTTCCCATAAAGTCGGAGACCTTTTTTTCAATTATTTCAACATGCTGACTGTATAATTGTTGTGTCCCGGTTTGTTCTTTTTGGACCTGAATAACTTTGTTAAGTTTGTTGATTGAAGATGTTTCAAGATTTTTTCTCAAGTTTTGAGTACTGATCTCAAAGTCTGTCTTGTATTTTATTAGTTGGGCACAATCTGTCTCATTACTAAAATACTCTTCCAGCCAAGCTAAGATCTTCTTTTCCTCTCTTGTGATAATAATTTCTGCTTCTTTTTGGCACTCGTTGGCTTTGGCCTCCAGTGTTTCGGCAGACTGATTCTTGATCAGTGTCTCAGATTTGGTGAACCATTCATGCATCAGTCTATTGAATTTCCACTCACGTTCAGAATATTTTATAGATAACTGGTTGTATGCTTTCGTAATCAAGCTGTTTTTGAAACTAAATATGAAGTTTTCATGTTTTACTGCATTCCATAAGTCAGATACCAATGAAATGAATTCATTAATGTTTTGTGTCCTATTATTTCTATCTCTTATGAACTTTAGTAGTTTTTGTTTTAGTTCTTTGACATTCTCACTGTACGCACTGTTGACTGAAGCCATTGGTGGGACTCCATGCCATAGATCAGCAATGTAACAATTGTTGTGTTCTAAGTCATACTCCATAATATCAGAAAAATATTTAAACTGAGTCTTGTTCTCCATAGTTGCCACAGTTCTTGTAATTTCATCTAACTGGTCCATTAGCTTCTTCCTACCCCTCATGTTCATAGAAGGAGCCGATACGTCACTCACATTCTGGTGTACAAATTGGCAGTTGGGTTTTTTCCCAATTTCTTTCATTCTAAGAAAAGCATGGATGACGATTTGTAAAATATCTTTCATTTCTATTGTATTTTCCATCGCCATGTTAATTAAGGTGATGTCACTCAATCCAATCACTAGTGTCGCCAATTCATTATCATGTTCATAGCTCCCATCAAGAGAATCCAATTCTGGAGCTTTCAATCCTTCAGTGTCAATCACCAAAATAAACTCACAGCTCAAATCATCCTGGAAATTTTCCTTCACTTTCAGAAGAGTCATGAAGGCTCCTCGTGTACATCGTCCGCTGGCCACCGGGAACTGCAACCCAAACATGGTGTTCAGAAGGGTGGACTTCCCTGTGCTCTGCACCCCAAGAACTGTTATTACTCTCAGTCTGTTTTTTCCTTTAACTTTTTTGTCCAACTCGCTCAGTACATCTTTTATCCACTGTAAAGGAATTCTGGAGGCATCGCCATCTATAATCTCCAGGGGAAACCCATTCAAAAGGAGATCTGCGACTGTTTTAGGAAGATATTCAAAGTTTATGTCTGTCGATTTTCCCCTTCTTCCCATGCAATGCCAGGCTTCATAGAACTGACCCACTTCTCTTAAAAAGTGCTCAATACCCAAAGAACTGTCAGATATCCTCTGATCCAATTTGGCAAGCTCTTTCTGCTTGCCAGGTACATTACATGTTTCTTTATACTGAGCTTGTAAACGGTAAAGGCATTTTCTTGCCTCAACATCAAGATAAAATTTTAACCACTGTAAAAAATAGAACTTTTCAGATCGATTTGTTGATCTGATTGCATTGACAAATTTGGATATTCCACTTGGAATGTCACATTCCCATTGCTTTTGTCTTGCTGAGTTAAATTTTTTTTGGAGGTTAGCTTTGTATTTCTCCCCATTATTATTCCCTTGTCCTTTCATTTGGCACATCTCCTTTTCTAATTTGGCCATTTCTTTAAGTGGCTCTGCTTGTAGTTTCATGGTTTCTTTCTTGTACTTCTCAACATCTTCTATTTCATCCATTATTTCTTTTACTGTCAATTTAGCTTTCTGGCATTCCTCAATGTCCTCATCTATTCGGATCCCATGTCTGGAGGCTTTATTGGCCATTGTTTCCAGACTAAGAGTTTTGATATTATTTTGAACTAATGACAGAAGTGATGAATACAGCTTCAAACCAGCTGATGTCTCATTTGCACTTCTTGGAATCAGTAAAACATTGTCTTGGGTTAACTTTAGCACAGGTGCTAAGAGTTTTAGTCTTTCTTGTGTGCCCTGTATCATTTCGGTGTCCTCAGGGTTAATTATAAAGAGATATTTTGTATCGTGGCTGTTATACTTCATTAACAGCTCATACTGGTCTTTACTGATACCTTCTGTAAGAATCACAATGACTGATGAGATTTCTGTCAGAAAGTTAAACTGCTTCACGTTAGACTCAAGTTTTCCTCGAAGATTTGTAAAACCCACGGGCTCTTGGAATTTACCTTTACCTCCAGGGAAATACCAAGAAATTTCCACCAACCCATCTGATATTTTCCTTGTGGCATTTTCCCCTTCCATGTCCCAGTGGATAAAATGTTCATGTTGGTGTTGTGATGTGCCCAGAACCTGATTTAAAATTTTAGACTTTGATAGTCTGCAATTCCCTAATCTTACAAATGAGATAGTTGGCATGGAAACATTAACCAAGTTATCCTCTATAAATCCTTTGCTGTCTGCTAATGACTGAGGTCTCCATTTCTTTACTATGCCCCTCATTGCCCACAGCATGAAGGTGCATTCTGGGCCATCAGCATCAGGCAACAGCAGAGGGACGGCAAACTGACACATTGACATTTTTGACATCATTTCTTGCTGCAGGAAATGGTCTGAGCAATGAAAAGCAACAGAAACCACATCAAGAGGGTGGATATAATTTTGTGAGTCGCTTGCAACAAGGAACATAAATTCGTCATCCTTATTACTCTCACTCTCCCCTGACTTCATAAAAAAATTATTTAAATTTCTGGCTTCCCCATTTAGTGACATCAGTCTTCTTACAAAATACGATAATGCGTTTTCATCAGAAGGCTGCTCTGTCATTACAATTTCTGGACCAATTTCAAGAACTTTCTGTAGAGTCAGTTTTGAGGTTTGTTTAGTGTCAATTTTCATCTTCTCCAGCAGCTCCTTCAACAGGATTTCTTTCTCTGAAAATAGTTACAGATTGAATAAGTATCTTTATTAATAAAATTGGAAGCAAATTTGTACATATTAATATGTGTTTTAGGCTGGTATTTATTAAATGTAATCAATACAAAATAAACAAATTGCTAATTGAAATGCAAATCCTAAACCTTATTTTCAACATAGTATTATACAGACCCCCAACCTTCCTATATCTCATCGGAATGTCCCAGGATTTGATTAAAATCCTGGGACTAACATACCTGGGCTGTTTTCCAATAGGGGGTTGTTGAATGAGATTATCTGTTTTAGCACTGTCATGTCGAGTTATTTCCTGCCCCATAGTGTCTACATATTTCTGACACTGACATTATCAATTAAAGGGGAAGTACAGCCAAAACTATTTATGGCTATATATGGATCACAGGAATGCATTTGGTTCTGCACTCCTGTGACCCATTTTACAGCCGACAGCAGGCTATAGTTGGTTGACGTCACAAAGCCGGTCCAAACAATGAAAAGATCCCAACTATATGGTTGGGATCCACTCAGATACCTGGACCGGCAGCTGACTCAGCCTCTCAGTGATCCACTGAGAGCCTGAGCCAGCTGCCCTCGTCCCCTCTACAGCCTAGTGCTCCAGTGAGTGCTAGAGGGGCAGAGCAGAGAGCCATTGACTGACAGTCACCAGCTCTCTGCTGGGTGCAGACTAAGAACCGAGCAATCAATGGTCTTTGATGGCTCTTTTCTCAGTCTTAGAGGTGGTGGGGACAGATGCAGCTGGAATTGGTTCTGCAGCCATCTAGGCGAGTATGACTGTTTTTTTTGTTTTTTTTCTTTTTTTTTAAGCCATAATTCTCTTTTAACAGGAGCTGCAACAATGCATACATGAGGCTTACAATCAAGTAGCTTTTGTTGAGGATAGGTTTCCCAATGATACCAATTCTAGGTGGGGTCCTCACTAGGCATTCTTCATCTCAATGACCACCAACAATGGGACATTATTTTTTTCCCATACATACTAATGCAGGGCCATTGTTCATCCCACTGACCACAATACTGCATTATATCTTCTATGGACACTGATGCTGGAGCATTTTTCCTTCCACTAACACAACATCTTGACATTCTTCACACTATAAACACTGAAAATGGAGCAGTCTTTCCAGATTCACTGACTCCATAGACACTGACTCCAGGACATTCCTTCTCCCTCAAACATCAGAGCAGGGGCATTCTTCAGTCTACTAGCTATTACCATTAGGGCATTCTTTAGAGCCTCAAAAAACTGGTGCAGGAGCATCAATTGACTTTTTATATAGAAGGGTCTATTCTCTACCATATTATCCTTAGCCTAAATCATCAAAGGGGCCTTAATAACTTGATCACTTTAACCATGCTAAGTGCCCAAAATATACAATTCTGTACCCCTGAAACACGTTGGATAGCGCCTCTAATTAATACATTCTTGTTGGACTTTTAATACTTTGTGAAATACAAAAATTCACCAGCAAATCTTGGTATAGTGGTAATCTTGTCTTGAACTTTATTCACATAAAGTAATAGGCATCACAGGCCATAATCATTCAGTCTTAAAAAAGGGATCATGTGAGGTCCTGAAAATTAGCCTTCTGATGTCTGTTGCCAGGTCTGTCGCCAGGGATGGGAGAATGGTTCGGCCTGAGCAAGAGTTGGGGCCGAATATTTGCCAGTTCGCCAATCGCCGAACACCTGAATTTGCAGGGTGTTCGCCGAGTGTTCGCCCCCCACCAAACACCCTTCAATGCACTGCGCACTGCACAGTGTATTCTGCTCCCTGACTGGGCAAAGCTTTGGGGGACACTTTTTTTTTTTTTAAATAAAGAATATGTCAAAAACTGTGTCTGTGTCATACCTATTCACATGGGGGAGGCAATCTTTTATAGCCTAGGCCATCTTTATGTAGAGCAAGAATGCTTTTTTTCAGATCCTCAGAGAGTTCTTTGCCATGAGGTGCCATGTTGAACTTCCAGTGACCAGTATGAGAGAGTGAGAGGGATAACACCAGATTTAACACACCTGCTCCCCATTCACACCTGAGACCTTGTAACACTAACGAGTCACATGACACCGGGGAGGGAAAATGGCTAATTGGGCCCAATTTGGACATTTCACAATGATAGCGGGAGGTGGATGATGATGATGACAAGGAGGAGGAGATTGCTGACTCTCTGGCTGATCTTCCTACATCTGATTATGCATTTTCTGAGCACACCTTGAAGCAGATGCTCATGACCCTGCCGAAAGGCAATCAGAAAGACCTTTCCAAATCAATATCCTGCATCCAACTACAAATAGATGCTTTAGAAGAACCCACTGCCAAAGTGGAGGTACAACTCACAGATTTCACTGATACTTATAATGAATTGGTTGATGCCCATCATGAACAGGGAACTGAGCTCCAACGCATTCAATCTAAGCTGGTAGATCTTGTGGATCGCTCTCGCAGAAACAACCTAAAAATCCGTAGTGTGCCTGAATCACTCTCCCCCTTTAGGAGCTGACACAATTTCCGCAGAGCCTCTTCAAGATTCTGGTACCCTCCCTGTCTGAACAAGACCTACTTTTCAATAGGGCCCAGAGGATCTTTAAGCCTCCACAAGCAGACGAGCCAAAAGATGTCCTTACCTGCATAAATTTTTCAACTCCAAAGAGAAAATACTGAGGGCCGCTAGAAATATATCCCCTTTTCCGGACCCCTACGCCCACCTTGCCATCTTCTAAGACATCTGTGCAGCCACTCAGCAGAAATGAAAGGAGCTTGCCCCAATCACCAAAAATTCTTCAGAAGCACAAGATCCCATATAAATGTAGTTTCCTAACCAAGCTCTCCATCACCCACCAGGGCAAAGCTACAGCCATCCTCCACCTAAACAGGGCCTAAAACGACTCCGCAATTGGGGCCTAGCACCCCCACCTGATGAAGGAGACCCAAAACCACAGCACACCTAATCATCCGCAAGGAGACAGGAGTGCTATCACCAATAAATGACTACCTGAGACCTATTACTCAGGCGCAATCTATATAATTGTATTCTTTTTATGATTACTCTTCCCCTATGTTTATTCACTGGATTTACTGTTGTTACCTGTTTTGCTGCCCTGCTACTTGCAGAGCCTGTGTTATTCTCCTCCCAGTTGGAGACATACTATGTAAGAAGGTTATTTTGTTTTTCCCTCTTTCTGCCTCTTTCCTTACTTCCCCTGCGGGGATGACACCCAGATACCTACCTACTTTGTGATATATGAAACATTAATTTATACCTGTGCAAACAATAATGCTACATGCTTCAGGCGGCTGTGGTCTCTTTCGTTGCCTGCACCCAAGATCACATTTATCTTGATCCACTCTTCTTACCACATGTCACTTAGAATTGTATCTCTAAATGCTAAATGGCTCAATAGCCCCTATAAATGCTCTCGCCTCTAAATGCAATTTTATTTGTGTCCAAGAAACCAACTTTGATATTTCTAGATCTCCGAGATGTACCAAATTTCCCCACATACAGTATTTCTAGCTAGCACAGACTCCAAAAAGAGAGGCGTCATGATTGCAGTAAAAAGCTATGTGGCCTTTCAGCTCCACTCTGTGGATGTCGATCCTAACGGCCGCTTTCTGATATTACCTGCCTCCTACAACAACTCACCACTCACTATATTCAAGATAAATGCCCCGAACACCCCCACTCCAAAAGTCTTCACCTCTTGCACGAAAACTCCAATTGTACAAGTCTCACCCATTAATTTTCTGTGGATACTTCAGCGAGGTTCCTGACTCATCAAATGACTAACTTGACTTAACTAACCCCTCTCGTAAGAAATCACTTAAACTAAATTCCTACCAACCTCGGAGGACCTATACAATATCTGGTGCTGTGCACATGGCAACAAATTAGGTTACACCTTCTACTCTCCGGCCCATGGGGTATACTCCAGAATCAACCTTTTCCTCTCAGATAAATATATATTACAAAAGGTTTTGGCATCCTCTATTGGCGTACTCACATTGGTCAGGTCATGCACCCGTCTCAACTGAACTGCCCATGTCCAATGCGCCTAGCTCTCCTTCACCCTGGAGAATCAATTCCTTCCTCCTTGCCAACCAAACATGTAAGCAACAACTTGAAAAGGATCTTGATTTCTTTTTTCACACCAATGCCAATCCTGACATAGACCTGACTCCTATGGATTACACATAAAGTTTATCTAAGAGGTATTCTTATCAAACTCTCTGCCCACGAGAAGAAGCATCGCATACAACAGATAACCTCTCTGGTTGATCAAATTAAGAATCTCGTAATAAATGTCACCATGACCCACTTATCTCTGAAGAAATCTCAGCTCACCGTAACCAGCTTAGCTCTTTTTTTGCGAAAGAGCTATGATTTCTATATTAAATGGCTCAAATAACCTTGTGCTCCTCTGGCAATAAGCCAGGTGCGTTCTTGGCTAAACAATTTAAAAGGCAAGCTGCGGCATCCAAAATTCCATTCCTAAAGGACCACCCAGGCACTAAGATCACTAACCCAGTTGACATAGCAGTACAGTTCTGAAAGTATTACCATTCTCTATACAACCCAAAAGACTCCCCCTCTACCCCCTCTCCCCAACTTCCAGATATTCAACAATTTCTGGATTCAATTATCCTCCCTTCACTTAATGAAGACCAACTGGGCACTCTCTCTGCCCCATTTACTGTTGAGGAACTCACCAAAGTTGTAAAATCACTCCCTTTTCATAAATCCCTAGGTCCA
This sequence comes from Pelophylax lessonae, assembly GCF_965119305.1. Classification (NCBI taxonomy): domain Eukaryota; kingdom Metazoa; phylum Chordata; class Amphibia; order Anura; family Ranidae; genus Pelophylax; species Pelophylax lessonae. The sequence goes on along the minus strand of NC_138773.1, from coordinate 10,657,204 downwards.
GGCGGGTTTTCTAAAGACGAAAGTGTTTTCGTGCATTTACTCCCTCACCTTACCAACGCCCTAAACAGCATTGCTAACAAGGGAGTATGCCCTCCTGAGTTTCTTGAATCCATCATTGTTACCATTCCTAAACCTGGGAAACCCATGGAAGATCCAGGCAATTTCCACCCCATTTCTCTGCTGAACACGGACACCAAAATATATGCCAAACTTATACCACTTCAGCTTGCTGGTATTACTCCTAACCTAATTCATCCAGATCAAGTCGGGTACATATACGGGCGTCAAACGTCGGGTGGCACTAGGCGTTTTATGCATTTAATACAGTGGGCTTAACATCATAAAACTCTCCATACTTATCTCCCTCAATGCCGAGAAAGCCTTTGACAGGGTCATACATGCAAACAGTACTCTCTAAATTTGGATTCTCAGGCTGTATACTCTCAGCTACTACCACACTGTACTCACTGCAGACTGCCAAAGTCTGTACCTCAGCATTTATTTCATCTTTCCTCCCTATTATGAATGGAACACGGCACTCTCTCCGATACTTTTTTCCTTAGTCATGGAACCCCTTGCTGAACATATTATATCCAATCCCTCAATTTAAAGTTTAACTATAGCAACGCAACACAAAATCAACTTATATGCAGACGATATCCTTATTCTCCTAACAAACCCAGAAAAGTCCCTTCCACCCCTTTGTGCCCTTAGGTTTAATTTCTTTATACAAGCTCAACCAATCCAAATCCCATATGCTAGCCAGTGAGCTCCCACCACAAACAAAAACCAAGATAGCTAGCATCACTTCCTTCTCGTGGGCTCCTCAAGATAAGTTTTCCTACTTAGGGGTTCAACTTACTTCTCTAGCCTCTAAGATACAAGCTCTCAACCTTACTAATCTAACCGATACCTTATTAAAACAATGCTCTACCCTAAATCTGGAGTTACATTATCGGCAGGTCGTATATTCCTATCGAAAAAAAAAATGTTTTTATTACCACATGTTCTGTATCTATTTTGCACGCTTCCTTTCCCATATTCGCAAGAACAGTTCAGATGGATCCAAACCATTCTACAGAACTTCATCTGGGATTCTAAAAAACTAAGCCTCAGAAAAGAGGCTCTCTGCACATCACCTAAATTAGCAGGCAAGGGGGCACCCAATGTTACTGCCTACTATAGTATTATACTACCATTCTCTCCCAATCAAGGCCATGGTGGACCCCTACTCTAGGAATACCGTGGACTCAAATCGAGTCTGCTGCTGCTAAATCAGACCTGAAACTTCTATTAGGGGCTACCTGGTTCCAACAAACTCTCCCACCAGAATTCCTGGAAACTATTAAAGCAACTCTTAAAGTTTGGAGCTCAGTAGTTAAACTAAGCCAAGGCCTTTCACAACAAACTCTTCACTTCTTCCCACTGAGTTCTCTTGAACCATTGATCCCAGGAACCTCACTGGCAGATTCCGATAAGCCCCTGTTCGCAGAACCCAACAACCACAGCCCAGGGTTTTTGGGAAGAGACCCTTGTCCCCATCAACATGGGGACAAGGTACTTTAGAGTGGGGGGGGGGGGCAGAGCCCCCCCTGTCCCATAGCACCCCTCTCATGTTGAGTGCATGTGGCTTGGTATGGTTGTGGGGTGCTCGCTCCCCCCCCTTTCCTGACTTGCCAGGCTGCATGTCCAGATAATGGTCTGCTATGGAGATTGGGGGGGGGGGGGCACGCCATTTTTATTGCCCTTTTTTCTTTATTGTTTAACAGCCGGGTGTTGGCAATTGCAATCGCGAGTCATTTTAGATGTGATTTGACATGTTTTTTTCTTTATAAATGTAGTTTTCTCTGCAGCAGGTTCTATACATGGTACAGATGTGCCACTTTACAGGCAGACTAAGGGGACCCCATAGTCATTATATTTAAAGGATTTTTTTTTTTTCATGGTCACTTCTGGCATCTTTAACCACTTGCCGACCGCCGCAAGTACATATACTGCCGGCGGTCCGGTCAGCCCTGGCCAGGCAAAGTGACGTACCGGTACGTCACTAGCCTGTCACTGGCTTGTGAGCCAATAGCGGCCCCGGCTCGTTCACTAACAAGTCGGGTCCGCCGGTCATTCGCGATCGTTCGCCGGAAAGGGAGAAAGGCAGGCGGCTAATGTAAACAAGCCGCCTGTCATTTTCCCCTGTGTAAAAATGAAGATCAGACGGTTCTACTATGTAGGACCCTTGATCTCTGTTTTTACACTAGTAGCCATGTCCAATCACAGTTAGAAACACGCCCCTAGGACACACTTAACTCCTCCCTCTCCAATACAGTTAACCCCTTCCCTGCCAGTGTCATTTTTACAGTAACAGTGCATATGTATAGCACTGATTACTGCAGTAATGTCACTGGTAACCCCAAAAGTGTCAAAAATGTCAGTCAAGGGTCCGATCTGTCTGCCGCAATGTCGCAGTCCCGCAAAAAAAATCGCAGATCGCCGCCATTACTCGTTAAAAAAAAAAAACACCAAAAATGACAAAAATCTTTTCCTTTGTTAGTAAACGCGATAATTTTTGCGCAAACCAATCAAAATACACTTTTTGCGATTTTTTTACCAAACATATATAGCATAAAACAAATTGGCTGAAAATGTTAAAAAATTTTGATTTTTACATTTTTTTTGGGGAATTTCATATAAAAAAATGTGAAAATTATTGTTATTTTTGCAAAATTGACGCTCTTTTTTAGTTAATAGCGCATGATCAAAAAATTGCACAGGTGATCAAATACCACCAAAAGAAAGCTCTGTTTGTGGGAAAAAAAGGAAGTCAAATTCGTTTAGGTACAGCGTTGCACGACCGCGCAATTAAACTCACGCAGTAAAAAAATCGCAAAAAAAAACCCTGGTCAGGAAGGGGGTAAAATCTTCCGGGGCTTAAGTGGTTAAAATCACTGCTTCTGAAAAAACAAACTTTAAAAAAAAAAAAAACATTTCTGTATTAATACATGTCCCCCAGGACAGTACCCAGACCCCTATATCCCTTTTATGGCCAATTACTAACAAATAAGCCCTCATAATGGGCACTTTTGATTTTTCCTGTTTGGCTCATAAACTTCAATGGGGTTCGCTGTTCAGGTTAGAATTTTTCCCCTGTTTGGGAGTTCTCATCTCTATCTGGTACTTTATGCAGCACATCACTATCATATTTCTGTGCTTATTTTCTATAGTTAGGCAGCTTTAGATGACTTCACATCCTTTCTCATTTCTTATAGTCTCTGACTTGAGTATCTTGTTTAATAGTTGGGTTAATTAATTATACCATGTTTTTTTTTTTTTTTATCATTTTTATCATTTTTTTTATCATTTTTATCATTTTTTATTTGGAACTCACCATCTTTTCCTAATTTATGGACAATGACAGAAGATTCATTTGAAGAAATGCTGAAAAAAGAAGGACAAAGTAGTTAACTACAAGAACACAAAATCACGTAATAATTGGGTAATTTATTGGACTTAAAATGAAGATTACTTCAATTCAGGACATTACAGTATACAACATGTCAGGATCAAATAAAAAAAATAAAATAAAAAAACACATTCATTATATCTCTGTCATGCATGCACATCTTCCCATGGCTTTGTCTACTTAAAAATGCTGAAAATACAGAAAACATATCCTTTAGTCCTGGCAGAAATCCAGTGTACTTCTTCCTTAAGCTGACCACACTTATTCTGGTCCTCTTTAATTATAGGCTTGAGGGATTGAGGGACGTCCTAAAGTGATATTGAACCACTTCAAGACTGCAATATTTATATACATATATATATATATATACATATATACACACGTTGCGGCTTTGAAGTGGTGTTTTTAGGATTATGGCTGAAGATATCAGCCATAACCCCGGTATTGTTTTCTACAGCCAGTGGCTGACTTTTTCTTGAAAGTGTTCCGTGTAGCTCATGAGATGCTGGAACACTTTCAGATGTGGTGAAAGGTGGACAAACTCCCCCAGCGCTCGCTGGTGTTTTTCGGGCTTATCGTTTCTGCCGGTTCCCCCGGGAAATGATCCAATGGTGCAGCCGACTAGTCCCAGAGGTTATCAAAGAGTAGATCCTCTTTGATCACCTCTATGACCTTGGAGGACCAGAACAACGTCATGACTTCATTTCCTGTCCATTCTGGAAGTAAACAATTTTTTTTTTTTTTTTTTAAAGCAAAAGATCAAAAAGCTATTTTTTTTTTTAATCTTTTGCTTTTAAAGGTAAAAGGAGACAAAAATAAAAAAAAAATAAAGGGACAGTGTAAAAATATAAAGTAAAAGAAAAAAAAATTAAAGCACCCTCATCTCTCCATGCTCAGGCGCCGAAGCGTATGATTACGTAAGTCACACACACATATGTAGACTGTATTCTCACCACGAGGTATCACCACAAACATTAACCACTTGCCGACCGCTGCACGACTATTTATGGCGGCGGTCAGCCCCTCACAGGCAAAGTGACGTAGATCTACGTCGCTAGCCTGTGAGGCTCTAGAGAGCGCTCCCGCTCGGTCACGGACCCCCCCGCGCGTGTGCCCGGCGGACCCGATGTCCACTGGGCACTCGCCATCGTCTGTTACACCGGAAGAAAGGCAGGCGGCTAATGTAAACACAGCCGCCTGTCATTCTCCCCTGTGTAAGAATGGAGATCACACGGTTCTACTATGTAGGATCCTTGATCTCTGTTCTTACACCTCTAGCCACATCCAATCACAGTAAGAAACACGCCCCTAGGGACACACTTAACCCCTCCCTCTCAAAAAAGTTAACCCCTTCACTGCCAGTGTCATTTTTACAGTAACAGTGCATACATATAGCACTGATTACTGTAGTAATGTCACTGGTACCCCCAAAAGTGTCAAAAATGTCAGTCAAGGGTCCGATCTGTCCGCCGCAATGTCGCAGTACCGCAAAAAAAATTGCAGATCGCCGCCATTACTCGTTAAAAAAAAAAACAACAAAAATGACAAAAATCTTTCCCTTAGTTAGTAAACGCAATAACTTTTGCGCAAACCAATCAAAATACGCTTTTTGCGATTTTTTTTTTACCAAACATATGTAGCAGAAAACAAATTGGCCTAAAATGTTAAAACATTTTGATTTTTACATTTTTTTTTGGGGGGGAATTTCATATAAAAAAATGTGAAAAATACTGTTATTTTTGCAAAATTGTCGCTCTTTTTTTGTTTATAGCGCATGATCAAAAAATCGCACAGGTGATCAAATACCACCAAAAGAAAGCTCTGTTTGTGGGAAAAAAAGGACGTCAAATTCGCTTAGGTACAGCGTCGCACGACCGCGCAATTGTCTGTTAAAGTCACGCAGTGCCGAAATAGGCCGTGGTCAGGAAGGGGGTAAAATCTTCCGGGGCTAAAGTGGTTAAAGTGGAGTTCCAGCCAGAAAAAAAAAATTTCAACATACATATCCCCAGGACAGTCAGGGTTAGTACATTCCACAATGGCTAGCCTCTGATCTGTTCCGGTTCGCACTTACCTGCAAGAAGAAATACTTACTTTTAAAATTTCTTCTCCAGCGCTGCCATCTCAGGTGTGGGCAGCTTGAAGCCAGCGAGATCCTCTTTTGCGTCCTCTTCCATCCTCTTCGGTCCCACTATGCACTGCGCCAGCCCCGCCGTGACTTCCGGGGCCGCAGCGTCATCCCTGCACAGCTTCTGGGCATGCCCAGAAGCTGTTTAGCAAGGTATGACGGCGCCTGCACCGGAACTGACGTTGGGGCCGGTGCAGACGCATTGATTCCTGGGTGCAATGACGTTCAGCTCCCAGGAATCATTGCAAAGCGGACGTGACGGCGCGGGCCGCGGCCACCGAGGGAGGAAATGGAAGGAAGGTGAGTGTGTTTTTCTGCAATTACAAGGTAAGTAAAAAAAAAAAAAAACAATCGTAATTATCCATTTCTGTTTCAGGTGAGCTATAGCAAGCGGATGGCCCAAAATTGACTATGTCGATTTTGTGGCCGGAACTCCGCTTTAGAGCAATAATAATTCTAGCACTAGAACTCTTCTGTAACTATAAACAGGTAACCTGTAAAGGTGTTTAAAGTGTCGCCTATGGAGATTTTTACCTACAGAAGTTTGTCACCATTCTACGAGCGTACACACAATTTTAAAGCGTGACATGTTAGGTATGTATTTACTCAGCATAACATCATCTTTTATATTTAACTAAAAATTGGGGTATACTGTATATTGTGTTTTTTGTATTCATTTAAGTGTATTATTTTAGCATTTGCAAATCAGCTGCACAAATGACATAAAAGATTCCAACAGCCACCATTTTATTCCCTAGGATCTTTGTAAAAAAAAAAGTATAATGTTTGGTGGTATAAGTAATTTTCTAGCTAAAATACTGATTTAAACCTGTAAAACAGGCTGATATGTGGCTGCTGTACCATTTACTTGTATGAGAAAGTCTCCTGTTCTCTTTGTATTGCTTCCTTTATGTGAAATCCCTTTTGATCCCGCCAGTCCCTCTGCTTTCCTATTAAAACTGACCACACTAAGCAGGAGAGCACACCCTGGTCAGTTCTCTAGCTATGCTGGGAACTCATTGTACTCTCCTCCAAAGATCAGACTTGTCCTAACATTCCCCTGATTCACAGCCATTCACTGGGAAGCTCAGTGTGCTGTTGCTCCCAAGCCACTGCTCCATGTACCCATACACACATGGAGCACTGCTCGGTTCTGCTCCCGCTCTCTCCTCATTGGTTCACTGGCTGTGATTGATAGTAGTGGGAGCCAATAGCTCCTGCTGCTATCTCAGCCAATGAGAATGGAGAGACCTAGTAGAGCTGCTGCTCTCATGCACATCGCTGGATCGAGATGAGGCTCAGGTAAGTATAAGGGGGCGGAGCTGCATAGAACGTATGAAGGTAAAAAACCTTGAGCCTTTACAACCACTTTAACCACTTCCCACCCGCCATACAGCAGAATCACGGCTGCAAAGTGGTTAAGTTATCCTGACTGGGCATCATATGACGTCAAGCAGGATAAGCCGCCTGCGGGGGGCACGCAGAGCGGCGATCGGTAGTGCAGTGTGTCACACCGCATCTCCGATCCCCGTAAAGAGCCTATAATGTATACCATGTAATCAGTTGTGTCCAATCAAAGCTGGTCACATCGTAACCAGGAAGTGCCATTTATCAGCTTTCCTCAGTTTACGTTGGCAGAGTGGAGGAGACAGGGGGGGGGGGGGGGTCTGTGCTGATAATCAGCAAATTGATTATCAGTGCAGACCCATCAGGGATGCCAACTACAGTAGAGCCCACCAGGAATGCCAACCCATGCCACTAGGGATGTCAACTTGTGACCACCAGGGATGCCAAACAGTGCTCATCAAAGATGCCAATCAGTGCCCATTAGTAATGCCTGTCAGTGCCTCCTTATCAGTGCTGCCTATTAGTGTCATCTAACAGTGCCCATCATTGCCGCTCATCAGTGTTGCATATTAGTGCCTCATCATCAGTTCCCATCAGTGGTGCCTCATTAGTGTCCATCAGTGTAGGAGAAAACGTACTTATTTACAACATTTTATAACATAAACACAGAAATTTATTTATTTATTTATTTTTTAATTATAAGTCTTTTTTTTGTTTAATTTTTTTTTTTTTAGCAAAAAATAAAAAACCCCAGCGGTGATCAAATACCACCGAAAGAAAGCTTGATTGGGGGGGGGGGGGGGGGGGATGATAAAAAATTTGTTTGTGTACAGTGTTGCATGACTGCGCAATTGTTATTCGAAATGCAATAGCGCTAAAAGCTAAAAATAGGCCTGGGCAGGAAGGGGGTTAGTGCCCAGTATTGAAGTGGTTAAATATACACATACACACCTATATACATATATGTGTGTGTGTGTATATATATACCCCTACACAGAAGTTCAGATGTCATGCCTGCCTCCAAAGACGTCCACAAAAAAGCCCAATAAACGCCTGCAACAAAAACGGCCAGGTGTGAAAATAGCGCATCCACATCCCTGCTCTACTGCAATTCTAATACAAACAAACTTTTTTTTTCTGGTTCTGGACATGCTACAGAGCTGAAACTTCACAGGTACACCTTTTAGAACCCCAGACACTAAATCCAAAGAAATCTCTCTTTTTTTTTTCAATAATTTTTTCAATATTGGCTCTCTATCAAAAATTATAATTTTTAAGCACTTTTTTTTGTGTGATTAATAGTCCCTGGGGCATGACCCAGAACCCTATGTACTTTTTAGGGGCATTTATTGAGTTTTAGGGCTTCAAAATTGTGTTTTTTTATTACCGAAGTTCGGGTCCCATTGATTTCAATGGGGTTCTGGAATCCGAAACCAAACTTTCGGGAAGTGCGGGTGTTCTGGTCAAACCGAACTTTTCAAAAGTTCAATCATCTCTATTTACCAGTTCACCATACATTTCAGCTGCCCAGGTCCTCCTGTGCCACCCCCACCCCTAAAATGCTGTCCTTCAAGCACACAATATGATCCTTCAGCATGGAGAGTGGATGAAGGGTCCAATAAATAGGTCATATTAACCAGCCTATTCCGTGTGAACACAATGAGTGATTGGTACTGATCACTCACTATGTTCATTCATAACTAAAGCAGCCCTGCCCCTCAAACACAACTATAAATGAGGCCTTTGGATTAAGAGGCAGCAGATGTTAAAGTTGAGTAAAACAATCAAGCATAATTTTAGTATTTTTAAATGAGGGAGACTTGGAAAAAAAATTCTATCTAGAGACCCAATACTCAAGCAGGTGTTTTCCTTCAAGAATTAGGTGTGTCAAATCAAAGAAGATATAGCTCAGCTTTTTAAAGAATTACTAGGTGCAGGGAAGTTTTAATGAGCAAGTCTACGCCAAATTTTACTAGAGACAGAAAGCATAGGTATGTATTTTCATACACGAATTAAAATACCGTGAGTTATAAAAGTACCATTTACAGTTACCACTGCCTGTAAGAGAACTTTTGCTGTGCAAAGACGTGTTCCCATTAGGAACCCGACAATGGCTAATGTGCATGCGCGAATTCGTGCAGCCGCACATGTGCGGACTCGCGCAGCCACGCACCCATGTTCGCGAATACGCAACGTGCGTTAACATTGGCGCCAAATGGGCTATTTAAACCCAGCCCTTGCACTGCTCCAGTGCTGCTTTGTCTTCAGCCTTGGATACCTGTTACCTGTTTACCTGCATCTTGTTCTTAGTTCCAGACCCGGCTTGTCCTGACGATTCTCTGCTCTCCGCCTTCACCGACCTTGGCTTGTCCTGTGACCTCTCTTCCTGTCTGCTCCTACTGGCTTCTACGTTACCGATTGGCTCCTGACCCGGCTTGTCTTACCACGCTTCTGTCATTCCAAGATCCGTCCATCCTGCCTAGGAGGCTCATCCGGCTCCTCCTGTTACCCAGGAACTCCTGCTTCCAGCACCTGCTGCCTGCTCATCACCCTGCTCACCGGACTTCCCTGGCGACCATCACCAGTGGCCATCGTCCGCTTCAAGCAAACCTTCAGGCGCTCGTGCTACTCTATACTCCAGTGCCTCCTGTCTGCACTATCAGGGGTCTCGAGTGGGAGGCGCAAGAGAGGCCTTCCTCACAGTATCAGGCTCATCTCCAGATATGTGATACTGCCATAGCACTCCTATTGCTGGGTATAGACGGCTGCCATCCACTTTCTAGGAGGATAGTTGCCCATATGCTTTTTGCATCTGGAATAGCTGTTGCTAAACACTGGCGCTCTACTACCATGCCCTCAAAAACAGAAATTACTAACCGAGTCAACTCCCAAGGAGAAATGGAAAGGATATTAGCCTACAAGGAAAGTAAAGCTCTGAAGTTCCACCTACATTGGCAACTCTGGCTGCACTCTAAAGTAAACTCCATACAGTGGTAACAATATTTATGTAATAACCTGCTAACTCTACCCTCCAGTGGTATACTAGTGCGCTTCCTCCCCTCCCTCCCCTCCCCTCCCCTTTTTCTTGTTTATGCTCTCCTCCTCCCCCCCCCCTTCCTTATCCCCCTATTCTTTACTGTGGCAGGTTCAGATTATCGGGACATTTGAGGAGATTTTTCCCTACAGTTAGTCTGCATTGTAGGTATGTTCTTCTATATGGTTTACTTCTGATTACTCGTAACCCCCTATTTATACATAAATAGGTGGAGGGGACACTTCCCGTAGTGTACTAAGTAAAAGGTCTCGCTGGACCCGTACCTAGCTACGTAAAAGCGGGCAATTTCTTGTCACAGATAAGTCCCATTAGGGGTGATAAGAAGCAGGGCCACGACCAGAACTCATTTACCCTCCACCTCCATCCAGTTATCCTCCTAAGAGGTTACACAACCCTATCAAAGTTTCTAATTGTTATAAGTTAACATTTGTTATATGATTTCATTTGTCACTGAAGCCCTGCCCATCAGTTATAATATTGTATTTACCTAGACATTTGTATGAAGCAATGTTTATTCTGTATGTTACAAAATTATGAATAAAAATCTATTTACAATGAAGCTATCCTACTGGATAAACTTACACCTTACGAAAAGCTCTGGAAACCGTGGATTGCCAATTATCTACCGTTAGGCTTTGACGAATCCCTTATACTAGTTTGACCTCTGGTCACCAATACCCTACCGGTATTGTCACTCTGAGCCTCCTTAAGTGGCTCGGGACTTTCTCCGGGCACCCTTTTCCCCCCCACACATCCCCCGTCCCCTGTTTCACCCTTCTTTTCCCCCACTCCCCTCTTGCCCCCTTTGTTCTCTTCTTTTTCTTCTCCCCCACATTGTCTCGAGTTTACCACTACCTACCTTATTTACCTGTTGTGGCTGGGCCGCCGACCTTTGTTGTACTACTGCCTCCCCTTTAACCTTACTTTCTGCCGCCCTTGTACAATGCGACTATCCTTTGTACTTGTAAGCCGCGGCGACCAGCTTGCCCCTTTCCTATTTCCGGAATCTGTTTGTTATGCAACTGCTTGCTGTTTGCTATGTTATTTTGACGTGTATTCTACTATTATATACCTTTATTGTTTATTGGTATTGTTTTGTACTACATTCCTTTTGCTTTAATAAAAACTGTGAAAAGAAAAAAAAAAATCTATTTACAAAAAAAAAAAAGAAAAGAGACCATGAGCGATAAACCAGGGTAAAACGTGGTCAGCAACAGGTGCAGATGGATAGACATGTGCAGATGGATAGACAGCTCTTACATAAAGTATATACTTCATCTGAGTGCTTAGCTGTTTGTCTGGAGTTCAGCTTTAATACAGAGTATCTACATTATAATCTTGAAATCACTCACCTGTGTGTTAAAGTCTTCCAGGATGAAGAACTGGGATCAATAGCAGGTTCTTTATGATCTGGGAAATCTCTATCTGCATTCTTTATGTTGCTTTCATAAGTTGTTTTCTCTTCATTGTAAATGAACTCAGAAGAACAATCTACATATTCTTTATCTGAAGTCTCTTCTGTGTCACCTTCTCTATCATTGTCACAGTGGCCCTTATCTTTTTGTAGGGGTTCTATCTTCAATGAGATGTTAGGGTCAGGTTCAGCTTTAGATTCCTCGGGGGAGGAGTCATGTACTTGATGTAGAATGCTAGCATGTGAACTTGCATTGCAGGTGTCAGTATTGCTTTGCTGATGTGAAACTTCTTCAGTTTTCTCATTTTGGCTTTCTTCAGTGTGGTGCTGTGAGATGACTCCGGAGTCATTAGGAGTTTTGTCACATGACGGTATTTTGTATTCTTCCATGTCATCATTTGGTGATGAATGGGACAGGTCCTGTAATATCAAGAATTTGGTCAGAAATATATATATTTTTTTAAAACCTTCATAAACATACAAGACACAGACACATAGGGTAAAACTTATGAAATAAATAACCCCGCTCAAACAAGTGACACACACGTAATAAATTATACACAAAGTGAGTTAATATTGTGCACAAAGCATGAAAAAGTGAGTATTTATAAGTCTCTGATGTGAAGGAGCCACAGAGGATATCCCAATCTCAAGATGATTTCTTTAGGAGAAACTGCTGTGGTTCATGCAGGAATAGTACACCTTCACCATGGGACTTCCACCCAGTGTATACAAATTCTGCTTACCAGTAGGGATGATCGAACTTTTGAAAAGTTTGGTTCGACCAAAACACCTGAACTTCCCGAAAGTTCGGGTCCGGATTCCAGAACCCTATTGAAATCAATGGGACCCGAACTTCTGTAATCAAAAAACACCATTTTGAAGCCCTAAAACCCAATAAATGCCCCTAAAAAGTGCCTAGGGTTATGGGTCATGCCCCAGGGACTATTAATCACACAAAAAAAGTTCTTAAAAATTGTTGTTTTTGATAGAGAGCCAATTATTGAAAAAATTATTGAAAAAAAAAAAAAAGAGAGATTTCTTTGGATTTAGTGTCTGGGGGGTCTAAAAAGTGTACCTGTGAAGTTTCAGCTCTGTAGCATGTCCAGAACCAGAAAAAAAGATTGTTTGCCTTAGAATTGCAGTAGGGATAGGGCTCCGCTACTTTCACACCTGGCTGTTTTTGTTTCAGGCGTTTATTGGGCTTTTTTGTGGACGTCTTTGGAGGCAGGCATGACATCTGAACTTCTGTGTAGGGGTATATATATATACACACACACACACACATATATGTATATATACACGTACACACATATAGGTGTGATAGGAGTGGAGCTCTATGCCTGCAAATAATTTCATTAGTGCAGGCATAGGGTTCTGCTACTTTCACACCTATATGTGTGTATGTGTATATATACATATATGTGTGTGTATATATACCCCTACACAGAAGTTCAGATGTCATGCCTGCCTCCAAAGACGTCCACAAAAAAGCCCAATAAACGCCTGCAACAAAAACGCCCAGGTGTGAAAGTAGCAGAGCCCTATCCCTGCTCTACTGCAATTCTAAGACAAACAATCTTTTTTCTATGGCAGTCACCCTGACATGGAAGAGTTTGGTCACCCTGCCATAGCAGTCAGAGTCAGTTCACCCTAAACTACACTACGGTCACCCTGACACTTAACACTTTCCCTACAGAAACTAGATTATTGAATCTAACTATAGTGGTATTTAGTACCCTAACTACACTAGATTTTCCTTTCCTCACACTAATAATTGCTAAATGACACTTTTGCAGCAGGAGTAACAGAACTGCTTCCACTCTCTTCCACAGCCCCTGTATTACAGTGCTAGCAATTTGGTGGGGCTATGTTATATACTGGGGGGCGTATTCACTACTGATTGGCCTCTGGACCCCCTAGTCACTCCAATCACATTCCTAGCATCCTCCTGCCCCCTCAATTGGCTTTTACTAATGTTTCTGGTCCAATGACGGGCTTTTAAAGCCCAGTTCCTATCCCATTGCATTTTGGTTGGTTCTGGTTGCCGAATTCTAAACTTTTCCCGCAAAAAGTTCGGAATTCGGCCGAATTTCGAACAGTCAATGTTCGGGTCGAACCGATGGTCGACCCGAACCGTTCGATCATCCCTACTTACCAGAACAATCAGACCCCTTAATTGCAGGGGGTCGGATCAAGCAATGTTCCCAGCTCAGTGTTTCTGTTAAGAAAGCACTTCCAATAGTAAAGACACCACCACGAATATCAGGCTGGTAAATCTCTGAGATATGGCTCCCGCTTACTGTATTATAATCCGCCAATAGCTCACACTCAGACAGGTATGGATGTATTAGGAGAGACATGAAAAGAAGCTCTCATGGCGTAGTATCACAATATATATCTATTAAAAAGAAGAAATTGCACTTACTACAAGCGTCTTCAATATTAGCCGATATATGGTGACAATCGCGGTTTCCAGCAGGGGACGCCACTTCCGCGTTCCACCTGCGCTCCAAGGAAACCAGAAATGGTGTATTGCGATCCCACGTACTGACACGTGTCGTCAGCACAAAGCCAATGTCATCAGGGGTCATGTGATCGCAATTGTTAAACCGAGCTTTATACAGGCAGACCGCGCCAGTGACCAATCCATCTCCATCCTTCCAAGGAACCTCCCTTTCAGGAAGTACATTCAATTCCCTGGTATTTGGACGGTCCCTCCAATAGATTAAGATACATTTTATCCCCCTTGGTGGTCAATTTAATAAATGAAGGGTAAAATCATAGGCGTGCGCAGGGGGTGTGCCAGGTGTGCCTGGGCACATCCTAATCACCCAGTGCAGTGCAGATTCCCCCTATTGTCCAGGGCCCACTGCCCTACTGTCACCATCTATGTTTTTATAAATTATTAAATGTGTGTTCTCATTTATTTATACTATATATACTAATATATACTGTATATACACAAACACACACACACACGTTTGAGCTTTGGCGTGCACACCCTAATGCAATAGGCTGCGCACACCTATGGGTAAAATATTGCCTTATGATCAAGGTGATGTTCCCCACTAATTAAATATCAGTTCTAGTATTGGTCATATGATATTTGCACAGACACATAGGGGTTGATTTACTAAAACTTGAGCACTCAGAAACTGGTGCAGCTTTGCATAGTAACCAATCAGCTTCTAACTTCAGCTTGTTCCATTAAACTTTGACAATAAAACCTGGATGATTGTATAAATGTGAATGTGATTAAGCCCCTGGTCACACCGATCGCGACATTGAAATCGTGCTACTTCACTTGAAGTAGCGCTATTTCAAAGTAGTTCTAGTTCAGGTGTTGTGTCCGAATGCGATGTGAATTCAGCCATGCAATCTGTATGGCTGAATTTGCATCGCATGTGATTTGTCGAGCAGTGCGCTGCGAAACACATGCGATGTCTGTCATCGCATATATGTGAACCGGGACAAAGCTTCCAATGCAGACAATAGGATGTGACTTGTCATGTGATTTGAAACTGTCAAATGGCATGACAAGTTGCACTAGTGTGACCAACGTGACAAAGGGCTTCGCCTACAGATGGAAAACAGAAGATGAAGCCACCTTTTATCCATCTCAGTTACATTTATACAACAGGGAGTCAGAAGCATTACAATTTGATTCTGTCTGTCTTACACATTTTCACATGCTGATCTAACTGACACAGGTTTGGGGGGCAAACGAGTGGTATTATTTTCATTGTTTGGGCTATATATACAAGAAGCTGATTGCTTACTATGCACAGCTGCACAAGATTCTGCGTGGACTAGGTTTAGAAAATCTCCTCCAAAATGACTATAATACACGGGCAAACTATGATATATGGGGATATTTTCCATTGTTTTTTTGTTTTTAAGAAAGATGTAAAGCTCTGTCAATCTTTTCAGAAACAACATGTGAAATTGGAGCACAAATATACAGTATGCTTACTGGGCCATGTATTGGGAACATTCTATTGATACTGAGTCAGGCCTCCCTCAATTCTTTGTACATGGATTCCACATTTCAAGTTCAAAAAACATCTCTGAGCTTCTGCTACATGGGGACATTATTCCATTACACAGTTTGTTTGGATTATTCAGCTGCACATTCATGCTAAGAATGTCCTGTTCTACCACATGAAGGTGGATACATACAGGAGGAGAGACAGAGAATGAAAGCCCATCATCGTAAAAGCTCACTCATCCCTCAGGAGTTGCTGGCTCCAAGCAGAACTGAAGGCAAAACATTTTATTCGTTTTGGATAAAGAAGAGAGGAATTCCCAAATTTCTGGAAAAAGAACTTCAGGCTGCTGAACTCCCATGGGTAAAGGGCAATCAGCCGAGCAGCTGTCCTTTGCAGCACAGGAACTATACAGAAAAAACAAACTCACAATAGCAGTCTCTTCCTGAAGAAGCAGGCATTGTCCCACGAAACACGTAGAAGACATCTATTTGTTGGAGTCCCCGTGAAAATGCAATATTTTTGGAAACATTATTCATAATATGTTCTATTAAATGCTGTATTGTGATTGTATGCAATTTGTAGTATGCAAAAACATTAGAGATTTCCCCTGCTTTTCTTTTGGGGATTTTTATTTAACATTTTATATGGGGTTGTTTAATAAAAATATACTTTTTAATCTATGCAATGGTGTGATATCTTTAAAATCCTATGAAGTCCTTTTGCCTAAAGTTTTTTTGTGATGTGTAATAGTTGTAGAGGATGCGATACCAGTAAATCCATCAGACAGTGGAGGTGGACATCTTTCTTTTCTCCTTCCTTCTCGACCCCTCAATTTTTGTGGCAACATTTAGTATATGGCTTTGCTGTAACCAGTTGAGCTGCAATTTACTTTTTAGGTCTGATCGCTAAATGGTTGGTTGCTTTTGCCTGCTTCTGGAAGAATATTCCAGATATAGTGTGGGAGAATCAGTCACTAGAGTTATGAATAGTTGTCTGACCTTAGTCAATCCCTGGGAGGCTGACCCAGAAGGTGTGACTAGGGAAATACAGTCAGGTCCATAAATATTGGGACAGCGACACAATTCTAATCTTTTTGGCTCTATACACCACCATAATAGATTTGAAATGAAACAAACAAGATGTGCTTTAACTGCAGACTTTCAGCTTTAATTTGAGGGTATTTACATCCAAATCAGGTGAACGGTGTAGGAATTACAACAGTTTGTATATGTGCCTCCCACTTTTTAAGGGACCAAAAGTAATGGGACAGATTAACAATCATAAATCAAACTTTCACTTTTTAATACTTTGTTGCAAATCCTTTGCAGTCAATTACAGCCTGAAGTCTGGAACGCATAGACATCACCAGACGCTGGGTTTCATCCCTGGTGATGCTCTGCCAGGCCTCTACTGCAACTGTCTTCAGTTCCTTGTTCTTGGGGCATTTTCCCTTCAGTTTTGTCTTCAGAAAGTGAAATGCATGCTCAATCGGATTCAGGTCAGGGGATTGACTTGGCCATTGCATAATATTCCACTTCTTTCCCTTAAAAAACTCTTTGGTTGCTTTCGCAGTATGCTTCGGGTCATTGTCCATCTGTATTGTGAAGCGCCGTCCAATGAGTTCTGAAGCATTTGGCTGAATATGAGCAGATAATATTGCCCGAAACACTTCAGAATTCATCCTGCGGCTTTTGTCAGCAGTCACATCATCAATAAATACAAGAGAACCAGTTCCATTGGCAGCCATACATGCCCACGCCATAACACTACCACCACCATGCTTCACTGATGAGGTGGTATGCTTTGGATCATGAGCAGTTCCTTTCCTTCTCCATACTCTTCTCTTCCCATCACTCTGGTACAAGATGATCTTGGTCTCATCTGTCCATAGGATGTTGTTCCAGAACTGTGAAGGCTTTTTTAGATGTTGTTTGACAAACTCTAATCTGGCCTTCCTGTTTTTGAGGCTCACTAATGGTTTACATGTTGGGGTGAACCCTCTGTATTCACTCTGGTGAAGTCTTTTCTTGATTGTTGACTTTGACACGCATACACCTACCTCCTGGAGAGTGTTCCTGATCTGACACACATACACCTACCTCCCGGAGAGTGTTCTTGGTCTGACACACATACACCTACCTCCTGGAGAGTGTTCTTGATCTGGCCAACTGTTGTGAAGGGTGTTTTCTTCACCAGGGAAATAATTCTTTGGTCATCCACCACAGTTGTTTTCCGTGGTCTTCCAGGTCTTTTGGTGTTGCTGAGCTCACCGGTGCATTCTTTCTTTTTAAGGATGTTCCAAACAGTTGATTTGGCCACACCTAATGTTTTTGCTATCTCTCTGATAGGTTTGTTTTGTTTTTTTCAGCCTAATGATGGCTTGCTTCACTGATAGTGACAGCTCTTTAGATCTCATATTGAGAGTTGACAGCAACAGATTCCAAATGCAAATAGCACACTTGAAATGAACTCTGGACCTTTTATTTGCTCCTTGTAAATGGGATAATGAGGGAATAACACACACCTGGCCATGGAACAGCTGAGCAACCAATTGTCGCATTACGTTTGGTCCCTTAAAAAGTGGGAGGCACATATACAAACTGTTGTAATTCCTACACCTTTCACCTGATTTGGATGTAAATACCCTCAGCTGAAAGTCTGCAGTTAAAGCACATCTTGTTTGTTTCATTTCAAATCCATTGTGGGGGTGTATAGAGCCAAAGAAAAAAAAGAAAAGTGTTGATGACCCAATATTTATGGACCTGACTGTAAATATTTGGGTGAATCTGATCAGAGTTCTCTTTCCCTGGGCCTTGAGAGGGTGCCTGTGTGTTCCAGAGAACAATTGACTATAGGCCTTAGCATATGCTATGGGATGAGGGCGTAAAAGAAGACTTTTCTGAGGGAAACTTGGCTGGAGAGATGGTTACCCTTTTTGCCTGTAGCTCCAGGTGTGGCAGTACTTCTTGAGGGTGGGATGCCAGAAGGACTGTGACTGCTCAGATTTACTGGCTGTTCCCTCTTTATTCAGCATTCTTTTTTAGATTGCTACTGTAGAGCCTAATACTGATGAAACAAGATTTTTCAGGAAGCTGTCCTCTAAGATTTGTGCAATTTGGGTATCCTGCACTCTAAACCCTCCTCCCTGCATTTTGTTCAAGATCTACAATACCGCATGAAAGTGAGTCTGGAAAAGGGTTGCAGAATTCAGACACCAGTAAGGTAACATTCAGCAAATGTGTAATTTAAGACCGTGTGTGTCAAAAGCCTCAGGAGGTGACACAGTCGGCACCTTAAACAACAGTAACAGTAAGAAGCCCCTCAAGTACTGCAACCTCAGAAAATCTGTATCCCAGATAGGCATCCCAACTAGATGTTTGTCTTATATGGTTCATAGAGCACCACAATAAAAATATCAAAACTGTATTATGCTATGGAGATTTCTTTCTTTCATTGCCTTTAATGAATGTCCACTGGGGGTATCCATACCCATCCCAAGATCTCTCCCGCTGGGGGACCAACAAAGACACAAAGTGCCAAACCTTACCAGGCCAAAACCTGAGTGACCCACGTGCAATATTGCTAAGGGGTCCATACAGTCTGGTAAGTGCATTTAAAATTGGGGGTGCACCTTCACGAATTGCATGACATTTCATGGATTGGCACCATTTGTATTAAGAAGAAAGCACAGAGCATGTTCCATATTCTTTCACTGGACACATGCTGATTTGGGCTGTTTTTTGGATTGGGTCATTTTATGAATTAATGTTCTATGGAAATTATTCTGTTTGGCACATGTTTTGCACAGTAGTATTTCACTGTCCACATGCTTTTTATTTTTTTGCTTTGAGGTTTTTTTTACTTTTTTTATATCATTTGGAATATGTTCTTTTTTGCATTCACATTCACTTAGATTCCATTCACATTCAGATTTGGTTTCACTTTTTTTGCGCTGTGTTTGTCTTGTTTCTTATAGAGCACCACAGCCTGAACTAGCATCATTGGGGAGAAATACAAAAGCTACCTGGTTATGAGAAGCAAATGTGAATTAAACTTAAAGATCAGGAAATTACCCATTTTAACTAGCTCCAAGATTTGGGATTTAACCACTTAAGCCCCGGAAGATTTTACCCCCTTCCTGACCAGGGCCTATTTCGCGATTTGGCACTGCGTGACTTTAATGGACAATTGCGTGGTCGTGCGACGCTGTACCTAAACAAATTTGGCATCCTTTTTTTCCCACAAACAGAGCTTTCTTTTGGTGGTATTTGATCACCTGTGTGATTTTTTGATCATGCGCTATAAACAAAAAAAGAGCTTATATTTTGCAAAAATAACAATATTTTTCAAATTTTTTTATATGAAATTCCCCAAAAAAATTAAAAAATCAAAATGTTTTAACATTTTAGGCCAATTTTTTTTTACCATATGTTTGGTAAAAAAAATCGCAAAAAGCGTATTTTGATTGGTTTGCGCTAAAGTTATTGAGTTTACTAACAAAGGGAAAGATTTTTGTCATATTTGTTGTTTTTTTTTTTAACGTGTAATGGCAGCGATCTGCGTTTTTTTTTTTTTTTTGTGGGACTGCGACATTGCGGCGGACAGATTGGACCCTTGACTGACATTTTTGACACTTTTGGGGTTACCAGTGACATTACTACAGTAATCAGTGCTATACATATGCACTGTTACTGTAAAAATGACACTGGCAGTGAAGGGGTTAACTTTTTTGAGAGGGAGGGGTTAAGTGTGTCCCTAGGGGCGTGATTCTAACTGTGATTGGCTGTGGCTTGATGTGTAAGAACAGTGATCAACGGTCCTACATAGTAGAACCATATGATCTCCATTCTTACACAGGGGAGACTGACAGGCGGCTTTGTTTACATTAGCCGCCTGCCTTTCTCCTGCTGTCACGGACGATCGCGAGTGAGCGGCGGACATCGGGTCCGACGATCGCGAGTGAGCGGCGGACATCGGTGTCCGCCGGGCACACGCGCGGGGGGGGGGGGTCCCTGACGGAGCGGGAGTGCACATCCGGTGGCGCACGCTCGTTCCCAAAACCCTTACAGGCTAGCGACGAAACTGTGGGGCTGACTGCCGACGTAAATAGTCGTGTGGCAGTCGGCAAATGGTTAAAGAAAGCAAATGTGTTGGCATCTTATCTAAAGCTGGAAGTTCTACCTAACTATGAAGAGCACAGACAAGCAATGGGGGTAATTTTATACATTGCAACCACTACCAAGGCCAATGTTTGAAGAACTCCAAAAGAAGATGACAAGTCATTTTGAGAGACAGTCATTGCTGAAGTTATTGTTGAGAAGGGGGTGTTAGCACGCTGTTTATACAGACAAAGTTATGTTTAGTAAAGGAATTTCTAGGTGGCAGTGTCATGTGTAATATAATGTTGTTCCTGGCAGAAATACATGGTTATGATGTTCCACAGCTTTTTAACAGTAACTCACTTATAAAGAAACACGGAAAAAAAAATTCTAAATTCCCCGAATGGTTGGCATCTGAGTTTCTGTTTCTGTCACACGACAGTAGAACATTGATTGACACTTCTTGTAATTTGTCTTCAGATAACCTGAATATTTCTGTACAAGAAATGCAGTATTGCTACATATGTGGAAATTTTCGAGTATTTAACTCCTGATAACAAAATGTTTGTAGCTTTTGACCTTTGAGATTAAACTTCTTCCAATAACCAATCACTAGACAATGTATAAAACAAAATTACTAATCGATAGTTGATGTTTCATGTGACCCTTTCCTTCCCCAATGCAGAGAAAAGTATGGGGGTGGGGTTGTGATCTACGTGAGAGGTAATAAATACCTGGAGGTGATACACCATGACATTACTAACATGAAGAAATGTATCCCATGATAGGTCTTCTTAGGCTGACTGCACAATGTACAACTATGACACAGCGAGGCTCTGTCACTATGGAAATGGTCAAGAAAAAGACACAGCGTTTGCATATCTGCTAACTGAAGGGCTACAGAGCATAAAGTTTGAGTGGAGAAAACTGCATTTGCAGTTTTCTCCAGATCTTGGGATTTCTGGATGGGGCTCTGTAGTTTGGAGATTTCCAAGAGTCTTGGGTGGGACAAAATCTCCAACCCAGTGCCTGGTTGTTGTGGACAGCCAGTAGGGTGTGTGCCCAGGTGCACACAGCCCTTATAACAATGAGCTGGTGAGAGCAGTTGGTGGTGGGAGTTGAAGTTGTTTGAAGACCAGGCCCTGCTGGAGAGCTGGGCGCCCCTGTTGGGGACTGCCTATGTGAGGGGCATTCTATGCCCAATGACTGGGAAAGGCAGGCCAGGGGGTTGAAAAGAATCTGGTAGGTGCAAGCTGGGGGATACTGGTAAAACCCTTTTAAGAGGCCATGCGAGCCTGAATAGCAAGGTGCTGTCACCTAGGCTGAGAGAGCCTGAATGGCAAGGCTATTATAGCAACAGTATTCCTACCCCCTGCAGAGAAAAGTATGGGGGGATGGGGTTGTGATCTGTGTGAAAGGTAATTAATACCTAGAGGTGATACACCAAGAATTACTAACATGAAGAAATGTATCCCACGATAGGTCTTCTTAAGCCCCATACACACATTTGTCCCATGTCTATGTCAGTCTGTCCAACAGAAGCTGGCCCGTCACCCACTACTTAAGCTGCATATTGGGCGATATAAGAGGTTACACATGATGATTTTGTCCCGGGTGAATGTTCATGTGTTTCCTATATCCAGAAGAATCAAAAATTGTGTGAGGGCTTTGACAGAGCTATTGACTAGTGGAGAAACCAGAGTTAGTTAAAAGAAAAATAGGGTCCTAAGCAAGGTTGGACCTTTGACACTGACCACAACACCCCACCCCCCCCCCACTCTTTATCCCTTCAACTGCCACTAATGATGAGTACTGCATGTCCACAGAGAAGCCCCTCCTCTCATATCCCTCATCAGACAACAGTCTACAAATCCATCCTTCTTTGTGAAATGAGAGGCCAGTGCACAACTTTGACCAATTGTACCACCCAAGAGACTCTGACACTTTGTTCTGAATGGGCAAAATTTCAGGGTCTATAAAGGCAGTGGTGAGGTTATCTTTTCTAGTGCAGTGGTCACTTTTCTCCAAATCTCTAAATCTGCTGGGTCTTCCTAGGAAATATTCCGTCTAGGCTTATTGAATACAGTCCTTGAACATAAACCTCACCTGTCCATGAGTCCTCCAAAG
Organism: Pelophylax lessonae; assembly: GCF_965119305.1. Lineage (NCBI taxonomy): Eukaryota > Metazoa > Chordata > Amphibia > Anura > Ranidae > Pelophylax > Pelophylax lessonae. The sequence continues at coordinate 10,634,591 of NC_138773.1, read as the reverse complement.
CACATATGAAGCCATCTCTGTGTCACCTTCTATATCATTGTCAATGTTCGTTTTAGACTTATTGAAGGAGGAGTTACATTCTTGATGTATAACGCTCTTATGCGGACTTGCTTTGTAGGTATCAATGTTGCTTTGGTGATGTGGAACTTCCTCTGTTCCTTCATTTTGGTCTTCTTCATAAGTGTCGTACTGTGATGTGGACCATGGATTCAGTAAGCCTCAATAGGCCCAGGTGTGCATAAGGGATGACCTGGAGGCTCGGCTTCTCCCTCTCCTCTTCTCCGGTCTCCTGGTGATTGATATCGCACGCCTGTTTGACCTTCTGTAACAGGGGGTCCAACCTTCCGGTCATCCCTTATGCACACCTGGGGTCTATTGAGGCTTACTGAATCCATGGTCCTGCCCGGATGTTCCGTGGACAATTGGAGGAGAATTGGGTGCATCGTTTGTTCCTGGTGATTGATATCGCACGCCTGTTTGACCTTCCGTAACAGGGGGTCCAACCTTCCGGTAAGGGTACATCCTTTATTGCCTTGTGTGATTATTGCCAGAAACTTCCTTTGCAAGACTGATGTTGGATTTACGGCTATAATTTCCGCATCTGAACCATTTCTCCTATGTGGACTTCATGGACTCTGTTTTACCTCTGCAAGTTTAGTTACTTTTTAGTTCTAGTGGCGCTGTACCTTCCTTTCATTTATTCATGGTCTGATATACTTTGTACGAGCAGCCTTTTTTAGTGTACCAATTTCTTTGTGCGCAGTTTTCTTCCCATTATTGTATAAGCAGAGTCAGGAGTAAGGCGGGGTCATACACTGGGAATCAGGTAGCAGCGAACTCAGAAGATGAAGCCAAAGGTCATACAGGAACAGCAGGCAGGAGCCAAATTAATGGAGCAACACGAGGATCAAAGCCAAGAAGGAAGACAGGACTGGTCAAAGACAAACCAGGTCGGTAACAGGAAATTCAATAGCAGCAGAAACAGGAACACATATACACGGGGGAGCTGAAGATCACCCAGAAACTTGTGGACCAAATTGCTGACTTATATAGGCCACTGTGCACCAGCACCTGTCACACCTTACGTGCTCGATAGCACATCAATATTTGTGAACAATCGTGGCGGCACGCGCAGGCTCATTCGCACTGGAAAACACCTGAGTGCTCGTAATCTGTGAGCCCGTTGCTTACTAACAGATGTGCCAGTTCTTCTGCGAACAATTCTCTGACACACACTGTTTATACATACATAGGTGCAAAAACCATTATCAAAGACTATTCTATGTTTAGTAAGAAACAAGTACATGGGTATAATATAATTTCCTGTCTCTTTTCTCCTGTCACCTTCCAAAAAATAAGGAGAGCTCAGCCATGTATCCAGCAACATCTTGGCTGATAAGAGTCATACACATTGCAGCTTTTCAACAATAACTCACTTATAAAGATACACGGAAAGATGTCCAAAATTCCACGGATGGTTGGCATCTGAGTTTCTTTTTCTGTCGCATGACAGTAGAGTATCGATTCTTCCTCCTATTTGTAACTTGTTTTCAGAAAAACTGAATATTTCTGTTCAAGAAATGCAGTAATGCTACAAAATGAAGATGTAGAACCAGTTCATGTTTATAAAATGGAAATATTTTGAGAGTTTTGAATATATAACTCCCGATAACAAAAGGTTTGTACCTTTTGAGCTATGAGATTAAAATGATTCCAAGAATTTAACCACTTTACCACCGGAGGATTTTGCTGTCTTACGTCTGGGCCACTTTTTTGCGATTCGGCACTGTGCGAATTTAACTGACAATTGCGCGGTCATGCAACGCCATACGCAAAAACAAAATTTACGTCCTTTTTTTCCCACAAACAGAGCTTTCTTTTGGTGGTATTTGATCACCTCTGAGATTTTTATTTTTTGCGATATTAATAAAAAAATGCGACAATTTTGAAAAAATAACAATATTTTTCTACTTTGACTGTTAAAAAATATCCAATATATTCAATTTTTGTCATATATTTAGGCCAAATGTAATTAGCTATATGTCTTTGACAAAAAAATCCTCAATGAGCGTATTTTTAACCGCTTTAAGACCGGAAGATTTTACCCCATTGCTGACCAGGCCATATTTTGCGATTCGGCACTGTGTTATTTTAATGGACAATTGCGCGGTCGTGCGATGCTGTACCCAAATTAAATTGATGTCCTTTTTTTTCCCACAAGCAGAGCTTTCTTTTGGTGGTATTTGATCACCTGTGTGATTTTTACTTTTTGCGCTATAAACAAAAAAAGAGCGACAATTTTGAAAACATAACAATATTTTTCACATTTCTTTATATGAAATTCCCCCCCCCCCCCCCAAAAAAAAACATTTAAAAATCAAAATTTTTTAACATTTTAGGCCAATTTGTTTTCTGCTACGTATTTTTGGTAAAAAAAAATCACAATAAGCGTATTTTGATTGGTTTGCGCAAAAGTTATCGCAGCTACTAACTACGGGAAATTTATGGAATTTTTATTGTTTTTTTTTTAACTAGTAATGGCGGTGATCTGACGGCGATCTTGCGATTTTTTTTGCGGGACTGCGACATTGCGGCGGACATATCGGACCCTTGACTGACATTCTTGACACTTTTGGGGGTACCAGTGACATTACTACAGTAATCAGTGCTATAAATATGCACTGTTACTGTAAAAATGACACTGGCAGGGAAGGGGTTAACTTTATTGGTGATCAAGGGGTTAATGTATGCCTGGTGCTTACTAACGTGTGTGGGGGGAGGGGACTATGTGACACAGGCACAGATCGCAGGTTCAGCTATGCTGAATCCTGCAATCTGACCCTGCCTATCACTTAGGAGATCCGCCTGCTTTGTTTACACAAGCGGGCGGATCTTGATACTCGACCCCCGACGATCGGGGAAGAGCGGCGGTGATCACTGCCGCTCCTCCCCTGGCCCAACTCACACTGTGAATTAATACAGCGGGAGTGAGGGGAATGTCTGGTGACGTAGACTTATGATAACGAGCCACTGTGCCGCAGTAGCAGCACAGTGAGCAGCGTTAAAGTGGTTAAAGGTATATCAATCACTAGACAATGTTGTATAAAACAAAATTACTAATCAATCAAGGATGTTTCAAGCAATCCTTTCCTTCTTCCATGCAGAGAAAAGTATGGGGTTGTGATCTGTGTGAGAGGTAATACATATTGGGAGGTGATACACCAGGACATTACCAACATAAAGAAATGTATCCCATGATAGGTCTTAGGCTGAGTGCACACTATACAATTATATGATTGGGTACATATTACCCAATTTTCTGTTTAATTTTGCCCTCATATCAGATAGTTTTGTAATCTAAAGCAGATTTTAAAGAGATTATAAAATCAGAATGTATAGTGTATGGTCATCTTTAAACAAACCTTATCACTTTAACCATTCAGGGGAAAGTGATATGATCATAGTTAAGAAGTGACTAAAATTCAACCCTCAGCCAACCACCAACTTATACGGACTTTCTCAGCCTCACCCTACTAATCCATTTCTCTGTCAAGCCAGGAATTAAACCATGTGTAAACTGCATATTGGGCAATGTTGGAGGTTACACATAATGATTTTGTCCTGGGAGTTTATGTGCTTCCCATACCCAGAAGAACCAAAAATGTTGGGAAGGCTTTGACAGAGCTATTAACTGGTGGGGGAAACTAGAGCTGGGTAAAAGCAATTTAGGGCCCTAAGCAAGGCTGCACCCTTGACACCGACCACCCCCCCCCCCGGCCCCCCTTCTCCCTTTAACTGCCAATGATAAGAACTGCAATGGGCACAGATAATCCCCTTTTCTCATATCCTTCATCAGACAACTGCCTATAAATCCATCCTCCCGTGTTAAATGAGGGGAAGTTGGACAACTTTGACCTATTGTAACACCCAAGAGACTCTTTCACTCTGTTTTAAATGGGTAAATGCCAGGGTATATTTAGTGAGCGATGAAGCTCTCTTGCATTGGTAATTTTCCTGCAAATCCCTAAATCTGTTGGGTCTTCTTTGGAAATATCCTTTTAGGCTTTTTGTTCTCAGTTCATCCTGATCTCACCTGTCTTTGAGTCCTCTGAAGTTCATTTGAAGTCACATCTGTGTCATTTTCTCCATCCTTGTCATTTTGGAGGGGTTCTATATTTAATGATGTGTCAAGGTCAGGTTCAGCTTTAGTATTCTTGGAGGAGGAGTCACATTCTTGGTGTAGAATGCTCTTATGAGTACTTGCTTGGCAGGTGTCATTGTTGTTTTGTTGATGTGGAACTTCCTGTGTTTTCTCATTTTGGTTTTCTTCACAAGTGTTGTGCTGTGATGTGACTCCGGAGTCATCGGGAATTTTGTCACATGGTGGGATGTTGTATTCTTCATCATTTGGAGATGGATGGGGCATTATCTGTAATATTAAGATTTTGGTCAGACATTACCTTTTTTTAAAACCGTCATAAACATACAAGACACAGACACACGGGGGTTTATTTACTAAAGCTAGAAAAGGCAAAACTAGTCACAATTCTGCAGAGAAACCAATCAGCTTCTAACCTCAGCTTGTTTAATTAAGCTTTAGCAATAAAACCTGGAAGCTGATTGGTTTCTCTGTAGAATTATGACTAATTTTGCCCTCTCTGGCTTTAGTAAATAAACCCACATGGTTGAACCTAAGTTTTGAGCAAAACATTGGCTGTTCGCTCGTTCGTAGAACTTTCTAACAAATCGGGATGTTCGAACCAAATTCGAAAATTCAAACTTTTTTTAAAAAAAGGAAAATAGGCAAAAATGAAGGTGATTTATTAAGTTCTAAGTGCAGTAAGATTGAGCAGTGATTATATATCAGCTACTAGTCCATCTAGAACCATGTAGAACATCAGTTTGATTAGGGTTAGGGATAGGGTTAGGGTTAGGGTTCGGATTGAGGTTAGGGTTAGAGTTAGAGTTAGGGTTAGGGTTAGGGTAACTCTAAGGGTTAGGGTTAGTGTTAGGGTTAGAGTTAGGGATCAGGTTAGAGTTAGGGTTAGGGTTAACCCTAACCCGAACCCTAACCTTAACCCTAAGGGTTAAGGTTAGGGTTTGGGTTGAGGTTAGGGTTAGAGCTAGGGTTAAAGTAACTCTAAGGGATAGAGTTAGAGTTAGGGTTAGGGTTGAGGTTAGGGTAAGGGTTAGAGTTAGGGTTAGGGTAACTCTAAGGGTTATGGTTAGGGTTAGAGTTAGGGTTAGGGTTAGGGTTCGGGTTAGGGTTTGGGTTAGGGTTCGGGTTGAGGTTAGGGTTAGAGCTAGGGTTAAAGTAACTCTAAGGGTTAGGGTTAGGGTTAGGGTTCGGGTTGAGGTTAGGGTTAGAGCTAGAGCTAGGGTTAAAGTAACTCTAAGGGTTAGGGTTAGAGTTAGGGTTGAGGTTAGGGTTAGAGTTAGGGTTAGGGTTAGGGTTTGAGTTAACCCTAACCTTAAGGGTTAGGATTAGGGTTAAATTTAAGTTTAGGTTAACCCTAACCCTAAGGATTAGGGTTTGAGTAAGAGTTAGAGTTAGGGTTAACACTAACCCTAACTCTAACCCTAACCCTTAGGGTTAGAGTTGGAGTTAGGGTTAGTCTTAACCCTAAAACTATTAAAACTAATGTTCTACATGGTTAACCCTAACTCCAACTCTAATCCTCAGTTAAGGGTTAGAGTTAGGGTTAGGGTTAGTTTAAATGCAAGTTTAAATTAATTCTTTTCCTATAGAAATATATTTTTTGCTGTAGAAAGATCTATCCATGCTACAGATCCAAAACTTTACAGGCACCCCCCAGGTACAATATTTAAAGGAATTTTTCATTTTTATTGTTTCACTTTCAATATCATTAAAATCACTGTTCCTTTAAAAATGCTTTTTTTTTTTATTGATATATGTTCTTTAGGGCATTACCCAGGTCCCAATACCCTTTTTGGGGGAAAAACTTGCATTTAAGGCTTTAAAATTAGTTATTTTGATTTTAAAAGTTTGAATTTCCAGAGACTTCAATGGAGTTTGAAAGTTCGAGTTCGAGTTTGGCGAACTTTTCTGATGTTCTCAGTGTTCTGTGCGAACCGAACAGGGGTATGTTCGGCTCATCACTAGGGACTATATTACATGTGCATACTGTGGCAAGGGATATTTTCCATTTATTTTTCAGGAACATCTAAAGCTCAGTCAATCTATTCACAAACCACATGTGTAATTGGAGCACAGATGTGCAGTACATTTACTGTATACTATTGTATGACTGTATACTAAATACCATTTTTTAGGAATACTCAACTAATACTGAGTCAAGCCTCCATCAGTTTTTCATACAGGGAATCCACAGGGATTCCCATTCCCCAAAATATTTCTTTTGAGATTTTGCTCCATGGTGTCATGATTTCATTATACAATGTCTCTGGATTTAACAGCTGTACATTCATGCTGAAAATCTCCTGTTCTACCACATGAAGCTGAGCCTGGAAAGGGTTACAGAATTCAGACAACATTCAGTAAATAAGTAATTATTCATTAAACCCCAGTGTGTCACAATCATCAGTAAGTGACACAGTCTACACCACCTGAACAACAGTCTTAGCAAGAAGCCCCTCAAGTACTTCAGCCTCAGTCAGAAAATCTGAGAGTTCCGATAAAGGCATTCCAATGAAATGCTTTTCATATATGGTACATAGAGCACCGCAGCATGAGCTAGCATTATGGGGAGAAATGCAAAAGCTACCTGTTCATGAGAACAGTGGTGTATTTTGGTTTTGTGCTGCCCTCGGCAAGACTAAAATTGGGCGCCCCCCCCCCCTTCTCTTTAAATTTGCCCACCCCTTCCTGCTTAATGGATGCGACACCCTCCAAAATTGAAGGACTACAAGTCCCAACAAGAACCACTGAGATCTAATGAGGGGGGGGGATGGTTGAGGGAGGGTGTGAGAGAGGGGGGATGGGTGAGGGAGGGTGTGAGAGAGGGGGGATGGGTGAGGGAGGGTGTAATAGAGGGGGTGGGTGAGGGAGGGTGTAAGAGAGGGGGTGGGTGAGGGAGGGTGTGAGAGAGGGGGGTGGGTGAGGGAGGGTGTGAGAGAGGGGGGTGGGTGAGGGAGGGTGTGAGAGAGGGGGGATGGGTGAGGGAGGGTGTGAGAGAGGGGGGATAGGTGAGGGATGGTGTGAGAGAGGGGGGATGGGTGAGGGAGGGTGTGAGAAAGGGGAAAAGGGTGAGGGAGGGTGTGAGAGATGGGGGATGGGTGAGGGAGGGTGTGAGAGATGGGGGGGTGGGTGAGGGAGGGTGTGAGAGAGGGGGGAGAGAGAGAGCGGGGGAGAGAGAGAGAGGGGGCAGTGACCCCCTAGCCCTGCCTGCAATCCCTACTGTTCTCCCCTGTCTGTGGGTAGGAGTGTGTGATACACCTACCTCCTGCCCATCCTCGTCTTTGCTCACCCCTTCCTGCTTAATGGATGCGACACCCTCCAAAATTGAAGAACTACAAGTCCCAACAAGAACCACTGAGATCTAATGAGGGGGGGAGGGGGATGGTTGAGGGAGGGTGTGAGAGAGGGGGGATGGGTGAGGGAGGGTGTAAGAGAGGGGGTGGGTGAGGGAGGGTGTAAGAGAGGGGGTGGGTGAGGGAGGGTGTGAGAGAGGGGGGTGGGTGAGGGAGGGTGTGAGAGAGGGGGGATGGGTGAGGGAGGGTGTGAGAGAGGGGAGAAGGGTGAGGGAGGGTGTGAGAGATGGGGGATGGGTGAGGGAGGGTGTGAGAGAGGGGGGGTGGGAGAGGGGGAGAGAGAGAGCGGGGGAGAGAGAGAGAGGGGGCAGTGACCCCCTAGCCCTGCCTGCAATCCCTCCTGTTCTCCCCTGTCTGTGGGTAGGAGTGTGTGATACACCTACCTCCTGCCCGTCCTTGTCTTTTGGTTCCTCAGTCAGCCTGTTAATGTTCCAGCTGGGAGAGGAGCAGGGGTTTGAGGAGGAGTGCAGGCTCTGGAAGGCGCCAGGGATGCTGCAAATGCTGCTGCTTAGGACAGGGTGGTGCCGTGGCAGTGGAGGTCTTCTCCCTCGCTGGCTCTCAGTTCTAGCCAGCTTCCAGGGCCGGCCGGCTGCCCGCTCGCTGTGTGAAGACACCGCAGCTCAGCAGCTGCTGTTGGCGGTGGATTTTGCTTTGTTGCCCTGCACCCCGCTGTCACCAGACCGGGGTGACTTTTTGGGCCCCACAAACAATAGGTGCGGAGGAGGAGGAAGTTAAATCCTTCTCTACTTTGAATTATGGTTGCTAGATGCCAGCCGGCTCCAGCAAACAATGGCCAATAGACTCTCAGCCCCCCTGCAAAGTGCCGCCCTAGGCCTGGGCCTTGTTGGCCTAGGCCATAATACAGCACTGCATGAGAAGCAAATGTGAATTAAACTTGCAAATGTAGAGATTAGATGTCTCGACCAGCAACAAGCTTTGGGATTTACAGAAAGCAAAGATGTTCTCGCCTTATCTAAAAGGCAAATGAAGAAAGAAATCTTTTACCTAACTTTGAAGAGTACAGACAAGCAATGTGGATAATTTTATACACTGCAACCACTACCAAGGCAAAAATTTGAAGAACTCCAGAAGAAGACAAGAAGTCAAGTTTTGAGAGAGGGTCACTGATGAAGTATGTGTGAGAGGGGATGTTAGCACGCTGTCGATATAGACAAAGGTGCAACGACCATTCTAAAAGATTATGCTATGGGGGGCTGAAATGACCAATTAGCCTGTGCTCTCTGCCAACACAGAGGGGACCTGGGAAACTCAAAGCCACCCCAGCTGCCAATTAACACCACAGCACACATGCCCGACACCTGTACTTCTCTACAGCCTCGTGGAATCCAAGATGGCGCTGTCTCCAGGCACAGGGCCGCAGACACCTCACAGCCTTAGCAAGCTGACCCAGATCCACAGGACAATATGGACTGCTTGAACCCTCCCGGCAATGGCAGCAAGGACAGACAAAAAATTGCAGCCTCCTCTCCTTTTGCCTCTCCCAGCCAAAATGCTCTGGTAAGGAAAAAATCTTTAAACCTCCATGCTGTTACTGATGATAGAGGATGATAATGATGATGATGATGATTCTGTGCACACTTCCCTGGCAGACCTTCCCACCTCAGATAATGTAGTCTCAGAGAATACACTAAACCAAATGTTACTCTCCCCGCAGAGAGGAATACAGAAAGATATACACAGATCTATTTCCCACATTCAACACCAAGTGGATGATTTAGGGGACCGCACTGACAAGGTAGAGAGGGAATGATATGACTTTACAGATGCATATAACAAATTGGTAGATGCACATCAGGAACACAAATCAGAACTACAGCACATCCAAACCACACTAGCAGATCTTGAATTTGTGGCATCCCTGAATCGGTGACCCCCCAAGATATATCATCCTACCTTCAACAGCTCTTTAAAGCCCTGATCCTGCCCCTATCAGAGAGAGATCTGATCATAGATAGGGCACACAGAATATTCAATTTCCTTACATCCCTGTGGATAAACCGGAAGATGTCCTTGCCCGCATCCATTTCTTTCAAATAAAAGAAAAAATCCTATTAACAGCAAAAAATATGCCCACTTTTTCGGAGCCTTATGCAAATCTCGCAATCAATTTTGACATCTTTGCCGCCACAGCCAAAAGAGAAGAGAGTTTGACTCCATCATCAAAGCACTTCTGCAGTGGAAGATTATGTACAAATGGGACTTCCCTACTAGGGTTGAGCGAACACAGACTGTATTGTTCGGGATCGTACCGGACTTTTGGGTGTTCGGTACCCGGACCCGAACATTTTACTGTATATTCGGGATACAGTCCGTTGTTCGGTTATTTCATGTTTTGGCGCGGTTTTAATGGCATGGTTTCAACAGCTGCAGGGCAGCCAATCAACAAGCGTTTAACTAGTGTGCCCTTAGAAGCCATCACAACCATGCCTACAAATGGCATGGCTGTGATTGGCCATTGCAGCATGTGACCCAGCCTCTATATAAGCTGGAGTCACATAGCGCCGCACATCACTCTGCTCTAATTATACTAGGGAGAGGTTCCTGATGCTGCTGATTTGAGGGAGAGATAGGAGATTACTGTAGGGGCAGGCTGGAGATTGCTTTCAGGGAAAGAATAGGACACAGGACAGAAGAATCTTCTTTAATCAGACAGCGATCTACATCGATTTTATTGTGTGGGGGTGCAGTGTACAATCTTTTTGCCCTGACCTGAGCCCAGTGAGGAGGAGGGAGAAAAAAAAAACTGTTATCAGTCTGTTAGGTGGGCGGCGTGCGGCGTGTAGCAGCCATTTAATGCAAGCTCAGTGCATATGTGTCTGCTTAATCTGGATTTAAAAAAAAAAAAGTTTTTTCCTTCATATTTTACTGTTACTTACAGTGTTTAGACACTGCTGTTCTAATCTGCTATTCAAAAAGCACCAGTTTAACCACTTTACGTCTGCTCGCGGTAATACTACTGCGGCAGAGTGGTTCGTTATCGTCTGACGACGTAGTATTAACGTCGTCAGACACTCCCCCTTCTGGGCGGCGCTTGCGCGCCGCCGGAGGCTCGCTCCCGCTGTTTTCATTCACAACGGGAGTCGGGCCAGGGGAGGAGCAGCGGCGATCGCCGCTGCTCTGCCCCGATCGCCGGGGATCTAGTGTGGAGATCCGCCCGCCTGTGTAAACACAAGCGGACGGATCTCCATAGTGACAGGGAGTGACAGATCGCAGTGTTCAGCATAGCTGGACATCCGATCTGTCCATGACTCACTCAGTCCCCTCCCCCCCTACACGTCAGTAAGCACCAGGCATACATTAACCCCTCCCTCTCCAATAAAATTAACCCCTTCCCTGCCAGTGTCATTTTTACAGTAACGGTGCATATATATAGCACTGATTACTGCAGTAATGTCACTGGTACCCCCAAAAGTGTCAAAAATGTCAGTCAAGGGTCCGATCTGTCTGCCGCAATGTCGCAGTCCCACAAAAAAAAAAATCGCAGATCGCCGCCATTACGCCTTAAAAAAAAAACACCAAAAATGACAGAAATCTTTCCCTTTGTTAGTAAACGCAATAACTTTTGCGCAAACCAATCAAAATACGCTTTTTGCGATTTTTTTTACCAAACATAGGTAGCAGAAAACAAATTGGCCAAAAATTGTTTAAAAAATTGGTTTTTACATCTTTTTTGTGGGGAATTTCATATAAAAAAATGTTAAAAATATTGTTATTTTTTCAAAATAAACGCTCTTTTTTTGTTTATAGCGCAAAAAGTAAAAATCGCACAGGTGATCAAATACCACCAAAAGAAAGCTCTGTTTGTGGGAAAAAAAGGACACAAATTTCGTTTGGGTACGGCGTCGCACGACCGCGCAATTGTCAGTTGAAATCACACAGCGCCGAATCGCAAAAAGTGGCCTGGACGGAAGACAGCAAAATCCTCAGGTGGTAAAGTGGTTAAGGGGAAAATTATTTTTCAGTTTTTCATTCATACTTTACTGTGACATACAGCATTTAGACACTGCTGTGTTCTAATCTGCTCTTTAAAAATCACCAATTAACCACTTAAGCCCCGGAAGATTTTACCCCCTTCCTGACCAGGGCCTATTTTGCAATTCGGCATTTTAACGGACAATTGCGCGGTCATGCGACGCTGTACCCAAATGAAATTTACGTCCTTTTTTTCCCACAAACAGAGCTTTCTTTTGGTGGTATTTGATTACCTGTGCGATTTTTTGATCATGCGCTATAAACAAAAAAATAGCGACAATTTTGCAAAAATAACAATATTTTTCAAAATTTTTTATATGATATTCCCAAAAAAAAATGTAAAAATCAAAATTTTTTAACATTTTAGGCCAATTTGTTTTCTGTTACATATGTTTGGTAAAAAAAAATCTCAATCAGTGATTGGTTTGCGCAAAAGTTATTGTGTTTACTAACTAAGGGAAAGATTTTTGTCATTTTTATTTTTTATTTTTTTAACGAGTAATGCGGGACTGCGACATTGGGACGGACAGATCGGACCCTTGACTGACATTTTTGACACTTTTGGGGGTACCAGTGACATTACTGCAGTAATCAGTGCTATACATATGCACTGTTACTGTAAAAATGACACTGGCAGGGAAGGGGTTAACTTTATTAGGGATGCAGTGACTATGTGTGTCCCTAGGGGCGTGCTGCTTACTGTGCAGGGATGTGGCTTTTCATGTAACAGCAGAGATCTACGGTCCTACATAGCAGGACCGTATGATCTCTGCTGTTACACAGTGGAGAATGACAGATGGCTTTGTTTACATTAGCCACCTGCCTTTCTCCCTCTATAACCGACGATCGCGAGTGAGCGGCGGACATCGGGTCCGACGATCGCGAGTGAGCGGCGGACATCGGGTCCGACGCTCACACGCGCGGGGGGGTCCATGAGCGAGCGGGAGTGCGCCTCCGGCGGTGCACACTCGCTCCCTAGAGCCTCACAGGCTAGTGACGTACCCCTACGTCACTTTGCCTGTGAGGGGCTGACTGCCGCCGTAAATAGTCGTGAGGCAGTCGGCAAGTGGTTAAAGGCAAAAATAATTTTTTTTCATTCATACGTTACTGTGAGATACACCCTTTGGATACTGTTGTTCTATTCTGCTTTTCAATAAACACCCATTTAGGGAAAAAATATTAAATTGCGGCCTAGTCTGTGTCTGTACGTGTGAGATACACCCTTTGGATACTGTTGTTCTATTCTGCTATTCAATAAACACCCATTTAGGGGAAAGAAAGATATTAAATTGCGGCTTAGTCTGTATCTGTACGTGTGAGATACACCCTTTTAGATACTGTTGTTCTATTCTGCTATTCAATAAACACCCATTTAGGGGAAAATTAATAATTTTGCAGCGTTTGCTGATTATGTTACTGTGAGATACACCCTTTAAATTTGTTTGGCACATCTCCTTCCACCACCGAGGATTGCAGGGCGCTTCAGTTTGCCTCCTGTTGCTAACGCCTCCTACTCCGCTTCCTCATCCACATCCTCTACTGCCTCCACATCCAGAGCAGTGATCATTTCCAAGGCTTTCAGGGCAGTCATTCACAAGTGGCTCAGAGGGTGGGTTCCTGCACCCACAAACGCCAGGTACACAATTGTCCAGCAAGGGCACAGTTCTGGAGGATGACGAGGTGGAGGATAAGGAGGAGGAGGAGATTGAGGAGATTGAGGAGGAGGAACCATGTTCACAGCAGGGTGGCACCCAGATAACTGATAACAACAGATACTACACTTGATCTTAGCCAAAAGGTCGAGAAGCGATGCTGGTGGCATCCCCACCTGACAGCGGGGGCACAGTGGAAGCACAAGGCGAAGGCAGAGGAGGAGGAGGTCGCCAACGCAGCCAGGGCACCGCCAGAACCTCAAAAGGCAGGGTTAGCATGTATGCAATGTGGAAAAGCTTTGTCGGCACGCCATAACAACCAGGACCACCAGCTGTTTTTTTTTTCTTTTAAGCCCGTGGTGTGTGAACACACTCAGACTATCACCCGGTGGGTGCATAAAAAAGTGCACACCAAGAAAGTGAAACACAAAAAGTGCACAGGGTGTACACATGGTCCCTGACCCTGATCCCCCGGGGCGCAAGGCTCCTGACAGGGACTTGGGTACTTACACTGGCTAACCTGGCTGAAACCAGGCAGCCCCGTTCTTTAGGAGGTCTGCTGAAACAGACCACCCCAAGTACTAGGTGGGGCTCTCCAAAAGAGAGACCCCATGAGAGAGGGCGAACCAAGCCAGAAGGCCATATCCACCCCCTCCCAAGACTTTCAGGGACAGGCCCTACTAATCACACTGTGCAAAATAAAGTGTACCACCACAATAAAAAACACAAAACGTGAGACACACAACACATAAAGGTGGGGAAAGGGATAGTGGAGAAGTGCAAGGTTAGTTCCATGTTGCAATACTATGGCAGGCCCTTCGGCCAGGAATAAAAAATTCCTCTGGTCCTGACTCCTGACCAAAATGCCCGTCCCTAGAGGCAGGTGTGAGAAACGTGTGTTAGAAGTGCAGTGTCCTTGGTGCCATACTCATAGTGTTGCCATCCACTGTGAATTATGGCACCCCTGGACTGCCACTCCAGGGGCACATACACCACAGGCTTTTCAGAATCCTGGTCCCTGGCAAGACCAGTGAAGCCCCGTCCCTACCAGAAGGCCTCAGAACTTAGACAGCTTTGGGAGAGCCCGGCCCACAACCAGGGAAACATACCTTTTCCAAGGCCAGACTCAACCCAGAAGGGGGAAAAAAGCCCCCCACCGCCATCTCCGTTCCTTACCATATACCATATACAGTTCCTTACCGTTCCTTACGTACTATACACGTACTGAATGACGGATCTGCCCCCTTCAACTTCTGGGTCTCCAAATTGGGCACATGGCCTGAGCTTGCCCTTTACTCCTTGGAGGTGCTGGCCTGCCCTGCAGCCAGTGTATTATCTGAACGTGTATTTAGTACGGCTGGGGGCGTTATCACAGACAAGCGCCACCTGTCCAGAGCCAATGTGGACAAGCTCACATTCATTAAAATTAACCAGGCATGGATCCCACAGGACTTGTCCGTACCTTGTGCAGAATAGACATGTATACTGGCCTTACCCAGCCATTGTTGTATTTTTGATCTTTCTCACTCTTTTGGGGTGTACCCTAATTTAAAAATAAATTTAAAATTAAAAACAAAAACCAGTGTTGGCTACCTCGTCCTCCTCCACTGCCGCTTTCACCTGCACCGCCACATCCACCGCCACCTCAACCTCCTACTCCATATGGGCCTCGTCCTCCTAGATCAAGATGATTCTTTTTTATTTTTATGTTATTTTAAGTCATTTCCCTATCCACATTTGTTTGCAGAGCACTTGCCATGCTCTTAACAAGCTTATGCTGCCTTTCCATGTTTTTTTTAGAGCCATTTTAGTGCTCAAAAGTTCGGATCACCATTGACTTTAATGGGGTTCGGGATCGGGGTCAAGTTCGGTTAAAGTACGGGTCACGAACCCGGTGAACCCGAACATCCAGGCGTTCGCTCAACTCTATTCCTTAAAAAGCTCTCTATCACTCACCAAGGCAAAAACACCAAAAATACTCCATCTGAAGCAGGGGCTCAAACAACTCCACAACACGGGCCTATCTCCCATTCCTGAAGCAGGTCCATCTACTCAAAGATCCCCACATATCATCAATGGACACTGGCGCACAGTGAACAACACTTAACTCCAATGGGACAGCCAAATAACCAAACATCATAAGGCCTTTCTCTTTTCTTTTCTTTTTCTAAGTGTAGCCGGGTCGCACGGCTGGCATTGTTCAAACTATTGTTGTTGTTAAAGTTCTGCAAAGACAGTGACTTGGGAAGACAGTGACTTTGGAATTATAGGAGATGTAGTACGGGAGGAGCCAGGATCATAGACTGCTGTGAGATAGAGACCCTTCTCCCAGGGAGCACTAGGACACGCAGAGCTTGGTGAGAGTGTCTTTATAAAGGGGGGTGGGACTCAATTTGGCTCTCTTGCCTCGAGGACAGCGTACTGGAAAGAAGGGGAAGAGCAGCTGCAGATCGCACGAGATTAGGCCGAGGCCTAGTGGCGGACACTGGAGTTGAAGCCGGCGGTGTGAGTGAGCGGAGGAGTCTCGGTAGCGTGACTGAGCGGAAGGTTGCTGACAGGCGGACAGAGATGCTGAGAAGAGCGGGGCCTGGCCGCAGCGGAAAGTGGAGATCCCGGTTTGGGTGAGAGACATCCAGTATCTACATCTTCATTAATCACAGATCTAGGCTGAATCAGGGCGGGGCAATCAAACTGTTTGCTTTACAAAGGGGCATACTGATATATAGCTGACTGCTGGACACTGCAGATATACATATAGTGTGAAGTAGGTGAACTAGACCTTAAGCCCTCTATCCAGTCCTAGGCTGTTAATCTGTTGTGACGCATCAAGATTTATTACGTTTACTTCTCTGTGGATTACAACTATTGATTACCTTGGGCAATACAGTTCATCATCCTTACCTTTATTGGATTACAAATACTTTCCTTGGATTGTTGGGAATTCCTTGCCGGTGAAGACAAATGATACCTCACTCTCCAGGAGACTTTTGCAATTCATCATAAAGGGGGCCCCTGTTGGTATACAGAGTGCACTCTGATAGCTGCTTTAGTATTGTTATATTGTTTATTCTACATTAAGTTATCCAGTGTAGCCACTCTTATCTGTGGTCACTCTCTAATTACACCAGATTATTCAAAGTATTGTTTACTGTTGCTGAACGCAATCCTCTAGCATACACATACATTTATTTGTATATGTATGTGTGGTCTGTGTTCCAGATCCTGAAGAAGGGGTGTTAGGCTCTTGTGCCCAAAAGGATAGGCACCAATATGAGACAGCCAGGTGGACAAAAGGCTGAACCGGACTGGACTTCACTGATATTGCAGAGGTTCAGGGCAGCTCTGGCAGGCAAAAAAACTGAAAAATCCTGCTGGCAACAGAAGAAGAAAGACAGGCGCCGCTGAATGTAGCAACAGATTTATTACATGGCAAAATTACATAGTAACTCACATCATAATGTTCTCCGATCCATATTCCATAATGTAACCGCTTCTTGTATGCAATCCTCTGTGTCCCTCTGTATCCCGACTGGCCCGCAGCCGGGAGATGACGTGCAGGAAGCCTGACTGGGAGCTGGTTATGACGGAAGCTGCGGTGAACCGCACGTTAACCGGAAATGACGTAACACGTTTCGGAGCATGCGCACTTAGCTCCTTCATCAGACATAAAAAAAGTAAAAGTATTTTACATCTGATGAAGGAGCTAAGTGCGCATGCTCCTAAACGCGTTACGTCATTTCCGGTTAGCGTGCGGTTCACCTCAGCTTCCGTCCTAACCATCTCCCTGTGAGGCTTCCTGCACGTAATCTCCCTGCTGCGGGCCAGTCGGGATACGGAGGGACACGGAGGATTGCATACAGGAGGATTGCATACAGGAAGCGGTTACATTACGGAATATGGATCGGAGAACATTATGATGTGAGTTACTATGTAATTTTGCCATGTAATAAATCTGTTGCTACATTCAGCGGCGCCTGTCTTTCTTCTTCTTGTGTTCCAGATCCTGAGTGCTGAACTAAACCTAAATCCTTGGTTGGGAATCCAGGATCTATCTCTTTAGCAACATTTGTGTTATTTCTGATTCCGTTTCTGTTATTCGGATTCTGTTTGCATATTCTTGTTTTACATCAAAAAGCAAAAGCAGTAAACTGATTATTCACTGCAATACTTGTGGTCTCAATCATTCAAAATGACAGAGCTAATAGTGTCAGATGGGTTGAAGCGGGCTCAGGGTGCAAGAAGTGAAGAGGATACCCATGCAATAAGCCACTCCCTTGGGGGCAGGGCTACATAAGTCAATGTTCACCTCTGTTAGGCTGACTGTTACACGTTTGGTAATCATTACTTATTGTTCTGGTTAACTGACAGTGGTGACATGCTATCCCTCTTTTCTTCCTCCCCAAGGTTACAGTTTGCTATGCATATTCTCATGTTATTTTCTACCTTACACCTTTTCCTCCCTTCCCTTTTGCTCTCCTACCCTTCTTTCATTTCGTTGAGGTATCACTCCCTTATCAAAGCTGGCACCTTTGTTTTTCGATGCTTTTGATGCAGTGGCTCTTGTTGCCTAAAAAATGCAGCACCTACACCTTAGCTTTTCACGACCTCTCACATGTTCATTAAAATAAAATCCTTGAATACCAAAGTGTTCAATAGCCCATTCAAAAGATCCCTATTGTGGAAATAAGCCTATTGTCCAAATGAGGCATTCTCTGTGTGCAAGAGACCCACTTCTCGTCATGTAAAACTCCCCGATGTACTCACCCAAAATTTCCACACATTTTTCTTGCTAACGCTAGCTCTAAGAAAAGAGATGTCATGATAGTGTGAAGGAATGTGATGAACACTTGTGAATTAAGCAAAATGTCTATTTTTCTATGTGTATTTTTCTCTACATGTACATATATTTTTCCTGTCTTCCTTACTCAAAATGGCCGTTACTAGATACCCCCCGCCCACCGAGATGGAATGTGAGAAGAAAGATGGAGCCTTGGCACAGTGCCTTCAAGAGAAGATAACATTCATGAACTCGAAGGGGACGACCTTATAATGGACATGACTAATCAGAAAGCTGCAAATAATCAGTATTATGCTAATATTATGCTTATGACGTACTAACATATGACACTGCCTACTAACTATATAATAGACTGTCCATTAGAAATAAACAGGAAGTATCATTTACCTGAACAATGTGTCAGTCTGTGATATCCCTGTGCATGCACTCTAATTACCTATCTAATCAGATCCAGCAGCAAATCTATTTTGAACCTGATTGAGGTTCGCAAAACATTTACAATAGCCAGCAAAGATTCAGTGGCCTTTCAACTTTATGCTGTTGAATCCGATCCAGATGGCAGTTTCCTAATCCTATGAGCCTTTATAAATAATTTCCCTTTCACTATAATAATGTTTATGCTCCAAACCCCCAAGCCTCAAAACTATACAAGACCTTATCACGCAAACTACAACCCTACAAATCCCAACCCCTCATTGTCTGTGGGGATTTTAACAAAGTGATTGACCCCACAATTGATTCTACAAGTCCTTCCAGGAGACAATTTCAGACCCCAAGATCCTTTATTTCAGTTGAAGACCTATATGACGCGTGGCGCTACGCTCATGGCAATGAGAGAGACTTTACGTACTACTCTCCTGCTCATGAGATCTACTCCAGAATTTATTTCTTTTTTTGCTGACAAATACACTCTTCAAAAAATTATTTAATCTACTGTTGGGGTCATATCCTGGTCAGACCATGCCCCTATCTCCGCTGATATCCTCCTCAGCAGTACTTCAGGTTCCCCGCTCCATGGCAGCTTAATTCATCTTTGCTGACCAACTCACATTACAGAAATTGAATTGAATCAGAGATCACCTCCTTCTTTCAACTTAACAAGGAGTCGGTCACTGACCCAACGATTCTCTGGAACGCCCACAAGGCCTTCTTTAAATGCATTCTCATAAAACGTTCATCCCATGAGAAAAAACAACGCACGTGACTAATAACTGACTTAACTGCTCAAATTAGACTCTTGGAATCTTGCAATAAAGCCCATCATGACATTGGCCTACCCGATGAGATTTCTTCCCTCCGCAACCAGCTCAGCTCCCTTCTGCACAAAAGCTATGACTTCTATATTGAGATTAAAACAAAAGTAATGCACATTTGCTACAGGTCTCATAATAAATGTCCATAAGGAGGTCCATAAACTAAGAAAAAAACACTTAATAGTCCATTAACTTAGGGCTGCCATCAGTAGGAACAGAAGCCAGATTTCCAGCAAAGCTGCAGGTAAAAAACAAGAGGCAGAGGCTCAAGCTTTTGAATTTTATCTTGGAGGTAAACCCCCCAAAAAGCTGTGAACCTTTGGACCATTCTACCAGGTTCACAACCACCTTCCATTTCCAATATAAGAAAATAGACAAAATTGTGGCCCAACACTGGGGCATACTGTCAGGATCGCCCCAGAGTTACCTATCGAAGCCTCAGAAAACAAAATTGCTCCCAGGAAATTGAAGTCCTCTGCCCCTGTTTCCATACAACCAGTTATAATACCCTTGGTAGGGATGTACCAGTGCCCCAAGGCCCTATGGAAAATTTGTCAATTCATCCGTCACGACCAAAAAAAAAACCTTCCATACAAAAGGGAAAACTTTCCAATTAGACAACTTTTATAACCGTCCCTCAGAATTTGTAGTTTATGGCCTGTCCTGTCCTTGTGGACTGATCTATGTGGGCCACATTATCCTCACCCTGAGATGGCATTTTGGTGAACACAGACGCCTCATTGAACTAGGTAAAAACAAACAGTGTCCCATGACACTGTGCAAAATTTCACCAAAAATTCACTGCTGGATTCCAACTTTGTGTCAACGAACAGATGTCCAAATCCCTTCCGGAGGCCGAACGGTACAAGAGATTATGTTCTATAGAGACTTTTTGGATTTACTCTCTCGATACTCTCTCACCAGGTGGCCCTGCTATTATGGGGGTGGCGGGTATCTTTTCCTCCATCAGTGAGTTGTATCCTAAATTTTCATAGTAGTAGCAATAAAATCATCATCAGCTTTTACGTAATGGCCACCAGGAATGGGAAACAGTTATTACACCCCTTGTCATATATCCTTGGTATGCATATGTGTTTTATCGGACCATGTTCTTACGCCTATACACACTATCTCTTCAAGTTAGGTGATGGTCATTGTGACCATATTTTTAATCCTATGTATATAAAATTGTAAGCCCCCTTCCTACTCTGCACCTTATTAATAAGATGTTGCCTTATCTTATTTTTTACAATCCCCTGCTATAGGTCTAATAGCTTTTATCCATTAAGCACATGACCATGAATATTGTTTTATCCATGCCTGGTTCTATATACAATATCTCACAAAAGTGAGTACACCCCTCACATTTTTGTAAATATTTTATTCTATCTTTTCATGTGACAACACTGAAGAAATGACACTTTGCTACAATGTAAAGTAGTGAGTGTACAGCTTGTATAACAGTGTACATTTGCTGCTCAAAATAACTCAACACACAGCCATTAATGTCTAAACCGCTGGCAACAAAAGTGAGTACACCCCTAAGTGGAAATGTCCAAATTGGGCCCAAAGTGTCAATATTTTGTGCGGCCACCATTATTTTCCAGCACTGCCTTAACCCTCTTAAGCATGGAGATCACCAGAGCTTCACAAGTTGCCACTGGAGTTCTCTTCCACTCCTCCATGAGGACATTACGGAGCTGGTGGATGTTAGAGACCTTGTGCTCCTCCACCTTCCATTTGAGGATGCCCCTCGGATGCTCAATAGGGTTTAGGTCTGGAGAAAAGCTTGGCCAGTTTATCACCTTTACCCTCAACTTCTTTAGCAAGGCAGTGGTCGTCTTTAACCACTTTACCACCGGAGGATTTTGCTGTCTTACGTCCAGGCCACTTTTTGCGATTCGGCGCTGTGCAACTTTAACTGACAATTGCGCGGTCGTGCGACGCTGTACCCAAATGAAATTTATGTCCTTTTTTTCCCACAAACAGAGCTTTCTTTTGGTGGTATTTGATCACCTCTGCAATTTTTACTTTTTGCGCTTTAAACAAAAAAAGAGCGTTTATTTTGAAAAAATAACAATATTTTT
The DNA here is from genome assembly GCF_965119305.1 of Pelophylax lessonae. NCBI lineage: Eukaryota > Metazoa > Chordata > Amphibia > Anura > Ranidae > Pelophylax > Pelophylax lessonae. Next base: position 10,613,296 of record NC_138773.1, on the reverse strand, counting down.
AACATTTTTTATATGAAATTCCTCCCAAAAAATATGTAAAAATCAAATTTTTTAAAAATTTTTGGCCAATTTGTTTTCTGCTACCTATGTTTGGTAAAAAAAAATCCCAATAAGTGTATTTTGATTGGTTTGAGCAAAAGTTATTGCGTTTACTAACTAAGGGAAAGATTTCTGTCATTTTTGGTGTTTTTTTTTTAACGCGTAATGGCGGCGATCTGCAATTTTTTTTGCGGGACTGCGACATTGCGGCAGACAGATCGGACCCTTGACTGACATTTTTGACACTTTTGGGGGTACCAGTGATATTACTGCAGTAATCAGTGCTATACATATGCACTGTTACTGTAAAAATGACACTGGCAGGGCAGGGGTTAATTTTATTGGAGAGGGAGGGGTTAATGTATGCCTGGTGCTTACTAACGTGTGGGGGGGGGGTGACTGAGTGAGCCAGGGACAGATCGGATGTTCAGCTATGCTGAACACTCCAATCTGTCACTCCCTGTCACTTAGGAGATCCGCCCGCCTGTGTAGTTTGTGATCTCCAAACTAGATTCCCCGACGAGCGCCGCCTACAGGGGGAGGAGTCCAGCGACGTAGGTCTACGTTGCTGGACGATAATGAGCCACTGTGCCGCAGTAGCAGCACAGTGGCTAGAGGTAAAGTGGTTAAGGTGTGTTTGATGTCGTTATCATGTTGGAATACTGCTCTGCCCCCCAGTCTCTGAAGGGAGGGGATCATGCTCTGCTTCAGTATGTCACAGTACATGTTGGCATTCATGGTTCCCTCAATGAACTGTAGCTCCCCAGTGCCGGCAGCACTCATGCAGCCCCAGACCATGACACTCCCACCACCATGCCTGACTGTAGGAAGACACACTTGTCTTTGTACTCCTCACCTGGTTGCCGCCACACACACTTGACACCATCTGAACCAAATAAGTTTATCTTGGTCTCATCAGACCACAGGACATGATTCCAGTAATCCATGTCCTTAGTCTGCTTGTCTTCAGCAAACTGTTTGCGGGCTTTCTTGTGCATCATCTTTAGAAGAGGCTTCCTTCATGGACGACAGCCATGCAGACAAATTTGATGTATGCGGTGTATGGCCTGAGCACTGACAGTCTGACCCCCCCACCCTTTCAACCTCTACAGCAATGCTGGCAGCACTCATACATCTATTTCCTAAAGACAACCTCTGGATATGACGCTGAGCATGTGCACTCAACTTCTCTGCTCAACCATGGCAAGGCCTGTTCTGAGCGGAACCTGTCCTGTTAAACTGCTGTTTGGTCTTGACCTCCGTGCTGCAGCTCAGTTTGGCAATTTTCTTATAGCCTAGGCCATCTTTATGTAGAGCAACAATTCTTTTTTTTTTCAGATCCTCAGATAGTTCTTTGCCATGAGGTGCAATGTTGAATTTCCAGTGACCAGTATGAGACAGTGAGAGCGATAACACCAAATTTAACACACCTGCTCCCCATTCACACCTGGGACCTTGTAACACTAACGAGTCACAGGACACCGGGGAGGTAAAATGGCTTATGGGGTCCAATTTGGACATTTTGACTTAGGGGTGTACTCACTTTTGTTGCCAGCGGTTTAGCCATTAATGGCTGTGTGTTGATTTTTTTTTGAGGGGACAGTAAATTTACACTGTTATACAAGCTGTATATGTACTCATTACTTTTGTACATTGTAGCAAAGTGTCATTTCTTCAGTGTTGTCACATGAAAAGATAGAATAAAATATTTACAAAAATTTGAGGGGTGTACTCACTTTTGTGAATTACTGTATGTATATATATATATATATATATATATATACTGTATATACTTTCAAAATTGTGTTCTATATGTCTCAGAGAAAAATATTTACCTCTACCCGCCCCACGTAAAAATAATGCTATATTTATTAACATATACTTTTTCGGTTTGGAATTGGTATTTTATTTTGTAGCATTTTAGCCTCTATGCATTGTACCCTTGGCCATCTCGCCAGTTGTTTATCTAGTATATTAATTAGATGTTTCTAAGCACCCTCCCCTAGTGGTATATATAGCTTCAGACATGTCACTGTAATATGCTTCAAGAAGGAGCGCGGCTGCCGCAATACTGCGCATACAGTGCGCATGCTCGGAAACACGTCGCATCCCGGTAACGTCATTGTCCGACGCTGCTGAGCCACCTGCGCCTCAAGCCTTGATCTGAGTCTACATCCACCACACAGCCGGCTTCTACATAAATGGTGACCAGTGAGGTGAACCCTGCATGGCACTGCCCTGCATGCCACTGTCAGCGAACGGACTTCACGTCTACTGATGACCCATGGGACAGTCTTACTTTCTTGAAGTGCCTGTTTTTATCTCCCAATATGTGAGTTGCCAATTTTATACTGTGATAAATTGTTTTAAAGTCTACACTTAGAGGCGCGTCTCCCTCTTGTTTTTTACTTCTATATTAGGAGACTATGCTTAAACTCATATGCGTTAGGTAACAAACCCAGAGCTTTTCTGGCCAAACAATATAAACGCCACACAGCTGCATCTAAAATCCCATTTCTCATAGATCAATCTGGGCGTAAATGTATCAACCACTCCGACATTGCCATACAATTTTGAAACTATTATTCCTCCCTATACCATTTAAAAGACTCTACATCATCTTCCCCACCAAACCTTGCTGACATCCATTCTTTTTTAAAATCCATATGGCTCCCCACCTGAACCTCTGATCATCTATGAATCCTCTAAGATCCTTTTACAGAAGATGAAATTATAAAATATGGGAAGTACTCCCAGAATGCATCAACGGCATGAGCCTAAGGTGCAGAGGCGTGGGCTGGGATGAAGAGAATAGGAAAAGGAAGAATGAAAGAAAAGAAAAGGAGAGGAGAGCAGAAGGGGGGAAAAAAGGAGAAAAAAAGGGGGGGAAAGAAAAAAAGTGCTGGCAACACTATTCTTAGCGCAGCAAGTGCCCATCCCGCCCCTCTGGTCTCTAGTATCCCATATGCCCAATACCTGAGGCTTCGCAGAAACTGCTCTGCCGAAGCGAATTTCCGGATTCAGGCGGACCAGCTGCGTGAGCGACTCCTTGCCAGGGGATATTCCAAAACTTTGTTGAGGAAATCATACAACAGGGCCAGAGCTCACTCCAGAGCCAATCTGTTGTATAAAACCACTTCCAAAAATAATGACACAAATGTGAGATTCATCACTACTTATTCTACACATGATGACACCTTACGTAAAATTCTGAACCGTCATTGGCCAATCCTTACCCAAGATTATACTCTAAGCAAATATATCAATGCCAAACCTAGTCTGGTATTTAGACGAGCCACCTCTCTCCGTGACTGTTTTATCAAGAGACATTATACCAACTTAACCACCCCTAATGACCTTAAAAAAGGAACTTACCAATGCGGTTCTTGTGACAAATGTCCTTGGGTAAAAATGGGAACAGGCATACGCCTGCCCAATGGGAAGTGGTTCCATTCAAGACATCATGCTGATTGTAATACACAGGGACTAATTTACCTAATGACCTGCCATTGTGGAGCCTTCTATGTCGGTAAAACGATAAGAAAGCTCAGCAAGCGCGTAGGAGATCACATTTACCATTCAGAAGGGGGCACTATACAGACGAGCGTGACACACCACATAGGTTTTCGTCATAAATATGACAACTCCATTGTTTCTTTTTTTGTGTTAGAGGTTGTTCCCCAGGATCCCCGCAGGGGTAACTGGGACAAACGTATATTACAAAAAGAATCCTATTGGATTGAATCCCTTGAGGCCACTGTACCTCCGGGGATCAATGAAGTTCTAACATACAAACCCTTTCTAGGTTAAGCCCCCCTCTTTCTCCCTTTTCCCCCCTCCTCTCACTCCCCCCCCTTCCCTCCACCCCCTTCCTTTTTCCCCCTTATTATAGTACATTGTACCCCTAGCCCAGTTTATCTATGTCTCCGGTAGATCGGTCCGGTGGTCTTCCTGGTCCACGCCAAGCCATGACTCCTGTCCTGGTTTTAGAGTCGGGTGAGTCATCATTTATTCCCGCAATTGGGAATATTGCTTTTTGTATTCTATTATAACAGTCGTCCCTCCAGAATTTAGCATATGTATTGCTGATGCATTAGTGTTCATGCAATTTTAAATATTTGGTTTCATATATTCCTTATTTTGCATTGGCTCTTTTGGAGAATCTGGATTTCCCCCGACTGAGCCTATGTATTGAAGGATCGGGGGATCCTGTGTGCTCCTCCTTTCCTTCTTCAACATTCTTATATGTTTTAATAACAATATACACATAACTTGTTAAAAGGTGTTGTATATCGGTTTACAATTTGTTTTTGCATACTTAATCGTTTTATATTAAATGATTGTGCTACATGCTTGTGTGGATTTCCCAAATATTTTGCACCCCTTTGGCATCCTCCGCTGCATTGCCCCCTCCACCCGGACGGTGGCGTACCTCCCTAATCCCTCAGCGGATGTGTGGTCCTCTGGCACGGTGATGAACGGACACTTCCGTGTCCACCCTATCTCCGTAGCGGCCGCCCGAGGCTGCCAGTTGTGGCCTATGCACGAGCGGCACTGCGCGCGCACCTCCATATGCGCGCGCAGTTGAGGACCTGACCCGCCCATTTTGCGCATGACGTCATGCGCATTTGGCGTTGGGTTGAGGGCTATATCAGGCGGGACTTCACCTTTGTTCCCTAGGAGACGGCGTTCGTCGCCATTACAGCACGCTGCGGGTAAGATCTTGGAACATATTCCTCTATAGGCTGGGTCTAATACTGGATATAATTTTCAAACAATCCTTTTTATTTTATTCTACCATGTCCTACAGATTGCCTATAGATCAACTCAGGCCACCCTGCCTCCAGTGTACTAACAGATATCCCAGCACTGTTTGCTGTGTTCACGTGGTCACCATCAGGCATTTCATATGTCTTTTCCCTTTTGATAGGGTTTTGAGCAGGTAAATTTTCCTTACAATAGGCCTCTCTAGCTGAGAATATCCTAGTGCGATATATATTTATAGAACATTCATGCATTTTATCCTTGCCCGCATAGGATTTCTTGCTTCCTTTGGACCCCAGCTACAGCTGTACTCTAGACCATTGCCTGGTCTCCTTATCTATATGTGACGTGTGAGTTCCTTTATGGAAACACCCAATAAGGTAGAGAAAACACACACTTAGTTGTGTAGTGTTTCCTATGGCGGCGGTGTATATCTATCCCCCTTTTTACATTCCTTACTATTCTTTTTCTATTATTGGAATATTCACTCTTACAGCTTCCCACTTTGATTACCCCTCCACATCCGCGAGGGAGGCGTTTCTTGGGGGGCACTTCCACTTAGTCCCGGTGTTGGTGAGCATGTTCACGGTGGATGCACGGGGTGCTTTTGGATGTCCCACACTTGCATGTATTCATGTTTATGTATGTATATGTACTAATGACTGTTATTGTTATATTGCACAGGCTACTCAAGGCATTCTATACCTAATATGCTCTATCCCCCTGAAGAAGCGGACCCCCAGTGCCCGCGACACATGTTGGGATTTATCTGATGTTTTCTCATTGGATTTAATCTACTGTCAATCATTGCCTTATGCCTACATGTCTTTTCACACTATCAGTCTTTTATACATGTTTGTTGTTTACCAATGAAAATACTTACTTGCTTTATTCATTTTGGTTTTAAAATGTATCAATAAATATTTTGATGTTTTAACAAATATTTTTTCATTTATCTATATGGTACCTAAAAAATCCCACCAGCCCTCCATCACTCTGTGATCATTTTTGCTTTACTATTTCTACCAGCTGTATCTCCTCATTCATTCCCCTGCTTTTTCCTTTCCTCATGTCTCCCTTTCCTGTGTGTCTTTCCCTGCCCTTTTTCCCTCTTTTCCCTTTCCTTGTTTCTCCCCCCTCCCTTTCCCCCCCCTTTCCCCCGCCCCCTTTTTTCTCCTTTTTTCCCCCCTTCTGCTCTCCTCTCCTTTTCTTTTCTTTCATTCTTCCTTTTCCTATTCTCTTCATCCCGGCCCACGCCTCTGCATCTTAGGCTCATGCCGTGGATGCATTCTGGGAGTACTTCCCATATTTTATAGTATACAACCCAGGGATGTGGTACCTTTTTCCAAAAGTTATTACAAACATAACAATTTTTGTTAAGAAGATGAAATTAGTAAAACTATAAACCAACTCCCCCTTCACAAATCCCCAGGTCCAGACGGCTTTTCAAATGAATATTATAAAACTTTCGCTTCTCACCTAACCCACCACCTCCCAACCTCCCTGAACTACATTGCAGACAAAAAAAAACTAAACACCCAACCCCTCTCCCTCCAATTCCCCACCCCCCAAAAGAAACAAAAACCAGGGGCATTGATTGTAACCCCCTAATCTTCTTCTTTCTACCTACTAAGAATACCATGTGTGAGTGTCTAAGCACCTATAACTCTCAAAACAATCACACCTTCTAACCTGGACTCCATTCTGATGCTCCTATTTGATCAAAACAAAAAAAAAAAGAAAAGAAAAAAGAAAATCCTGTGTCATTATTTCAAAAATTTTACCATACAGTATCTCTGCTAATATTTATATAGTCTGCTCATTTCTTTACAACCAGGAGGTGGCTGCGGCAGGCGCATCAGAAAAATTAACTGTACCATTGGCACTGGTAGGTGGCACTTATGATGGGGCACTGATTGGCACTGATAGGTGGCACGGGTAGGTGGCACTAGTGGGCACTGGCAAATGACACTGGTGGGCACTGGTAGGTGGTGCTGGTGGACACTGGTAGGTGGCACTGATGGACACTGGTAGGTGGCACTGGTGGGCACAATTTGCCCTCTCCTCTTCTGGACCGATGTCCCTCTGACAGCAGCCGGCGATCTAACAGCGTGAGGATAAAAAAACAGCTGATCACTGGCTGCTGTTTACTTCACATGATCACTGGAATGTGGGGGAGCAGAGGACTGGAATGTGGGGGGACTGAGAACTGGAATGTGGGGGAGCTGAGGACTGGAATGTGAGGAGAGCTGAAGACTAGAATGTGGGGGGGGGGGGGGGGACTAAAGACTGGAATGTGGAGAACTGAGGACTGGAATATGGAGGCGGGGCTGAGGACTGGAATTTGGGAGAGCTGAGGACTAGAATTTTGGGGGACTGAGGTCTAGAATGTGGGGGACTGAGGACTAGAATGTGAGGGAACTGATGATTGGAATGTGGGGGAGCTGAGGACTTGAATGTGGGGAAACTGAGAACTAGAATGTGGGGGGACTGAGGACTGGAATGTGGGGGCCTAAGGACTGGAATGTTGGGGGAGTGGAGGACTAGAATGTGGGGGGACTGAGGACTGAAATGGGGGACTGAGGACTGGAATGTGGGGGACTGAGGACTGGAATTTGGGGGGAGCTGAGGACTAGAATGTGGGGGGACTGAGGACTAGAATGTTGGGGGAGCTGAGGACTACAATGTGTGGGGACTGAGGAAATCAAAGTGGGGGGAGCTGAGGACTGGAATGTGGGGGAGCTGAGGATTATAATGGGGGGGGAGCTGAGGACTGGAATGGGGGGGGGGGACTGAGGACTGGAAAGTGGTGGGACAGAGGATTAAAATGTGGGGGGAGCTGAGAGCTAGAATGTGGGGGGCTGAGGACTGGAATGAGGGGGGAGCTAAGGACTGGAATGTGGGGGACTGGGCACTAGAATGAGGGGGAGCTGAGGACTGGAATGTAGGAGGGGGGGCTGAGGACTGGAATGTGAGGAGAGCATAGGACTGGAATGTGGGGGAATGGTGTAAATAGGGGCAGAGAACATCAATGGTAATGAGGCTTGATGTCAAGGAAGTGTGAGAACACTACTGTGAAAGGGGCGGAGGGGAATGATGTAAAGGGGGAGCTGAGGACATTCATCAAGAGGGGATCTTGATGTGAAGGGTGAGTGGACTGTGATGTGCAGTGGAGACTGGGGATGCTGATGTAAAAATGGATTAAGATCTGTGCATGTGCATTAGGTGCACACGTCATGGGCTGTACTATCCGCAAGCAATACAGAAAGAAGTCCTTAACCTTTTTTTAAAAAAAAATTGCACCGCACAAGGCCGCATGATGCTGCAGCAACATACCACTTGGTGCACGTGAAAGTGTGCAACAGTACCGACATGACATTCGGACCTCTGACTGGAATGTGGGGGACTGAGGACTGGAATGTGGGAGAGCTGAGGACTGGAATGTGGTGGAGCTGTGGACTAGAACATGGGGGAGCTGAGGACTGGAATGTGGGGGGACTGAGAACTGGAATGTGGGGGGCCTGAGAACTGGAATGTAGGGAAATGAGAACTGAAATTTGGGGGAGCTGAGCACTGGAATGTGGGGGGAATGATAACTAGGAATGTTGGGGGGGGACTGAGGACTGGAATGTGGGGGGGACTGAGAACTGGAATGTGCGGGAGCTGAAGACTGGAATGTGGGGGACTGAGGACTAGAATGTGGGGGGACTGATGACAAGAATGTGGAGGAGCTGAGGACTGGAATGTGGGAGTGAGCTGAGGATTGGAATGTGGGGGAACTGAGGACTGGAATGTGGGGAAGTTAAATGGGGCACTGGAATATGGGGGGTGGGGGGGAAGGAGCTGAGGACTGGAATGTGGAGGAGCTGAGGACTAGAATGTGGGGGAGGTGAGGACTAGAATGTGGGGGGACTGAGGACTGTAATGTGGGGGGAGCTGAGGACTGGAGTGTGGGGGGACTGAGGACTGGAATGAGTGGGAGCTGAGCGCTGAAATGCGGGGAACTGAGGACTGGAATGTGGGGGAGCTTGGAACTGGAATGTGGGGGGACTAAAATGGGTGGGAGCTGAGGACTGGAATGTGGGGGAGCTGAGGACTGGAATGTGGGGGACTAAGGACTTGAATGAGGGGGAGCTGAGGACTAGAATGTGGGGGGAGCTGAGGACTTGAATGTGGGGGTAGCTTAGGACTTAAATGTGCGGGGACTGAGGACTGGAATGTGGGGGAATGGTGTAAATAGGGGCAGATGACATTACTGGTAATGGGGGTTGATGTCAAGGAAGTGTGAGAACACTACTGTGAAAGGGGCGAAGGGGGATGATGTAAAGGGGGAGCTGAGGACATTCATCAAGACGAGATCTTGATGTGAAGGGGGAGGGGACTGTGATGTGCAGTGGGGTCTGAGGAAGCTGATGTAAAAATGGGTTAAGAAGATCTGTGCATGTGCATTAGGTGCACACGTCATGGGCTGCACTATCCGCAAGAAATACAGAAAGAAGTCCTTTACCTTTTTTTAAAATTGCGCCGCACCAAACAGCATGGTGCTGCAGCAAAATTCCGCTTGTTGCACGTACATATGTGCAACGGTACTGACATAATATTCGGACCTCTGCTAGAAGAAAATTTTACTGACCTGACCTTGGTGAATTGTAATTCAATACCCCTGCTATACACTAAAAAGATTATCTCAATCTGGGAGAGGTACAGATGCATCTTGCCCTAGGTGTAGGGTTGCAGTTGGGGATCTGATCCATATGCTCTTGAGGTGCCCCAAGTTATACAGATATTGGGATAGGATAATAAGCAAAACAAACTTTAAAAACAAGTATTTAAATTAGATCTACAAATTAACCCAATACTTTGTATATTGAGATATATGGAGCAAATTGTGGGATCAGCGTCCAAATGAATCACATTACTTTGAGTTACTTTGAAGTGGATAAAGCCTAGACCACCCTGGCTGAATGGATTGGCTGAAAATGGTCAATAGTATAATGGTAAAGGAAAAAGTAACCTACAGAAGCAGGGGGTAATGAAAATTTGAAATGATTCGAAAAGATATGGAAAATATGGATTGAAACCCTAGGACTGATACCCAAATTTGAAAATATATAGAAAGTCTGTGCCTGTACTATATTCATTTTAATTGTGGTGGGGGGGGGGGGGGGGGGGGTGAAATTCAGAAGTATGTATTTATGTAAATAATTGTGTAGTTTTGTATGGAAGTTTTGCATTTAGGAATGAAAAACAAAATTTAAAATAAAAATGACCTGAATTAAACTACATTGCAGATAGGGGCTCCTGCCCTACCAAATTCTTAGAATCCATTATAATTACTATTCCCAAACCTGGCAAGTCCTCAGATTCCCCTGGTAACTTTCGCCCTATCTCGCTCCTAAATGTAGATACAAAAATATACGCCAAGCTTATCCTAGCCAAACTTACCCCATTAATAATTCACCCTGACCAAGTTGGGTTTGTATCCGGTCGCCAAACCTCTGACGGTACTAGAAGATTTGCCAATTTAATACAGTGGGCGGAACATCATAAAACCCCATCACTGCTAATATCATTAGACACAGAAAAAGCATTCAACCGAGTCCACTGGTCATATATGCAAGCAGTCCATGCTAAGTTTGGCTTCTCTGTTTGCATCTTTTCAGCCATATCCACTCTATATACCTTCCCATCTGCCAAAGTCTGGACCTCGGGATTCCTTTCTTCATCCTTCCCTATTACAAATGGAACAAGACAGGGATGCCCACCCTCACCAATCATCTTCACGTTAATCATGGGACCACTAGCTGAAAATATAACTTACCCTCAAATCACAGGTTTAAACATTTTAGACCCAATACAAAATAGGACTTTATGCCGATGACATCCTTATCTTATTACTAGAGTTGAGCGGACACCTGGATGTCCGTGTTCGGCGGGTTCAGCCGAACTTGAAAAAAAAGTCTGGGTCCGTGTCCCGGACTTTTTCCGAACTTTACCCGGACACCGAACCCCATTGAAGTCAATGGGGACCCGAACTTTCAGGCACTAAAATGGCTCTAAAAAACCAAAGGAAAGGGCTAGAGTGCTGCAAATGGCAGCAAAATGTAGTTAAGAGCATTGAAAAACAATTTTCTTCATCTGTGAAGGACGAGGCCCATATGGAGTAGAAGGGAGGTTGAGGTGGTGGTGGATGTGGCGGTGTAGGTGGAATCGGCGGTGGAGGGGGACGAGGTAGCCAACACTGCTTTTTTTTAGTCATTTAAAATTAGGGTACACCCCAAAAGAGTGAGAAAGATCAAAAATAAAACAATGGCTGGGTAAGGTCGGTATACATCTCTATTCTGCACAAGGTACGGAAAAGTCCTGTGGGATCCATGCCTGGTTCATTTTAATGAACGTGAGCTTGTCCACATTGTCTCTGGACAGGCGGCTTCGCTTGTCTGTTATAACGCCCCCAGCCGTGCTAAATACACATTCAGATAATACACTGGCTGCAGGGCATGCCAGCACCTCCAAGGCGTAAAGGGCAAGCTCAGGCCATGTGCCCAATTTGGAGACCCAGAAGTTGAAGGAGGCAGACCCGTCATTCACTACATGTAGGCGTGTGCACACATACTGCTCCACCATGTTAGTGAAATGCTGCCTCCTGCCAAGAAGTTCCATATGAGCTGCTGGTGCTGCTGTTTATTGTGGCGTGCTGACAAAGCTTTTCCACATTTCGGCCATGCTAACCCTGCCTTCTGAGGTGTTGGCGGTGCCCTGGTTGCGTTGGCGACCTCTTCCTCCTCCTCCGCCTTGGCCTTGTGCTTCCACTGTGGCCCCGCTGTCAGGTGGGAATGCCAGCAGCATCGCGTCTACCAGCGTGCGCTTGTACTCGCGCATCTTGCGATCACGCTCCAGTGAGTGAATTAAGGACGGTACGTTGTCCTTGTAACGGGGATCCAGCAGCGTGGCCACCCAGTAATCAGCACAAGTTAGAATGTGGGCAACTCGGCGGTCGTTGTGGAGACACTGCAGCATGTAATCGCTCATGTGTGCCAGGCTGCACAGAGGCAACGAAAGGCTGTCCTCTGTGGGAGGTGTATCGTCTGTGTCCTCTGTATCCCCCCAGCCACGCACCAGTGATGGCCATGAGCTGACCTGTGTGCCACCCTGCTGTGAACATGGTTCCATCTCCTCCTCCTCATCCTCCTCATCCTCCAGAACTGTGCCCCTGCTGGACAATTGTGTACCTGGCGTTTGTGAGTGCAGGATCCCACCCTCTGAGCCACTTGTGAATGACTGCCCTGAAAGCCTTGGAAATGATCCCTCTTCCTCCTCCTCCTCCTGTGCCACATCCTCTTCCATCATCGCCCGAATTGTTTTTTCAAAGAGGCATAGAAGTGGGATAGTTAAGCTAACAACGGCGTCATCGGCACTGGCCATGTTGGTGGAGTACTCAAAACAGCGCAACAAGGCACACAGGTCTCACATGGAGGCCCAGTTATTGGTGGTGAAGTGGTGCTGTTCCGCAGAGCGACTCATGCGTGCGTGCTGCAGCTGAAACTCCACTATGGCCTGCTGCTGCTCGCACAGTCTGGCCAGCATGTGCAAGGTGGCACGTCACATATGAGGCGGTGAACGGGAAGGCCGAAGTTACGCTGCAGCGCTGACAGACGAGCAGCAGCAGGGTGAGAACGCCGAAAGTGCGCACAGACGGCCCGCACTTTCTGCAGCAGCTCTGACATATCGGGGTAATTGTTAAGGAACCTCTGCATCACCAAATTCAGCACATGCGCTAGGCAAGGGATGTGCGTCAAACCGGCTAGTCCCAGAGCTGCTATGAGATTTTGCCCGTTATCGCACACCACCAGGCCGGGCTTGAGGCTCGCTGGCAGCAACCACTCATCGATCTGCTGTTCCATGCTCCTCCACAACTCCTGTGCGGTGTGTGGTTTTTCCCCCAAACAGGCAAGTTTTAAAACTGCCTGCTGTCGTTTACCACTGGCTGTGCTGAAGTTGGTGGTGAAGGTGTTACGCTGACGGGATGACGAGGCGGTAGAGGATGAGGAAGCGGAGTAGGAGGAGTTAGGAACAGGAGGCAAACTGAAACGCCCTGCAATCCTCTGTGGTGGAAGGACATGCGCCAAATTGCTATCCGCCTCAGGCCCATCCGCCACTGCATTTACCCAGTGTGCCATTAGGGAGATATAATGCCCCTGACCGTGCTTACTGGTTCACGTATCGGTAGTTAGGTGGACCTTGACACAGATGGCGTTGCGCAGTGCACACCTGATTTTTCCCCCACTTGGTTGTGCAGGGAAGGGATGGCTTGCCTGGAAAAGTAGTGGCGGCTGGGCACGACGTACTGTGGGACAGCCACCGACATAAGGCTTTTAAAACTGTGCGTCTCCACCAGACGGAATGACAGCATTTCACAGGCCAAGAATTTTGAAATGCTGGCATTCAGGGCCAGGGATCGCGGGTGGGTAGGGGGGTACTTCCTCTTCCTCTGAAGTGTTTGGGAGATGGAAAGCTGAACGCTTCCACGGGACATTGTGGAGATGGTTGGTGACCCAGGTGGTGGTGTTGCTGACAGATCCTCTGTTTGCGGGGTGGCAGGTGCCGGTATCACTACAGAGGTGGATGAAGAGGCCGACACTGCAGCAGAAGAGGAAGCATGAGGAACCAGAGACCTTTCTTGGTTTTGAAGGTGTCTACTCCACTGCAGCTCGTGCTTTGCACTTAGATGCCTGATCATGCAGGTTGTGCTCAGGTTGAGAAGGTTTATGCCTCACTTCAGGCTCTGATTGCACAGGGTGCAAACCACTCGTGTTCTGTCATCAGCACATTTTCTGAAGAACTTCCACGCTAGAGAACTCCTTTGAGCTGGCTTTGGTGCGCTCGGTCCCTTGCTGCGTTGGGCAGTAGCAGGCGTAGTGTCTAGGGCACGGCCGCTCCGCTTCTGCACCCTGCTCCCTCTTCTGCTGTGCTGGTGGCTCTGTGCGACCACCGCCTCTTCCTCCAAACTACTCAGGTCACCTGCATGACCTTCATTCCATGTGGGGTCGAGCCTCATCGTCCTCCACATCATCTTCCACCCAGTCTTCACCCCTGCCCTCCTTGTCGGTCTCCACAATTCTGAGTGCCGCAGCAGTTGGCACCTGCGTTTCGTCATCATCTGAGACGTGCTGCGATGGTCCTTCCATGTACTCATCTTGAGAAATAAGTGGTTGGGCATCGCTGCACTCAATCTCTTCCACTTCTGGGGCAGGGCTAGGTGGATGGCCCTGGGAAACCCTGCTGACAGAGTCATCAAAAAGAAGAAGAGACTGCTGCATGACTTGGGGCTCAGACTGCTTGCCTGATTTGCAAGGGGGTGAGGTGAAAGACGGTTGGACATCGGCTGCAGGTGCCAACTCTGACCTTTCTGCAGTAGACTGGGTGGGAGACAATGTAAAGGAACTGGAGGCACTGTCAGCAGCAAACCAATCTACTATCGCCTCTACTTGTTCTTGTCTCAACACTTGTAGAGGCTCATGATGCCCTACCAAATACTGCTGCAGGTTCTGTCGCCTACTCACACTTGAGGAAGGTGTTTCACTTGTGCGTGTAGCTGGCACAGATCTACAACGTCCTCTCCTTGCAACAGGAGCTCTACCAGCAGCACCACGACCCAGGCCACGGCCCCTATTTGACGTTCTCCTCATATTTCTGTATTTTATGATCTTGCCCTAGAAAGGTGTTTATTGAATAGCGGAACAAAACAACAGTATCGCATGGGTGTATCTCACAGTCAAATATGCAAACTATGCCGCAATTTAATTTTTTTTACCCCAAAAGGGTGTTTATTAAATAGCGGAATAGAAAAACAGTATACAAATACAACGGGTGTATCTCACAGTCAAATATGCAAAGTATGCCGCAATTTAATTTTTTTCACTCCAAAAGGGTGTATATTGAATAGCGTAATAGAAAAAAGGATATAAAACAGTGTATCTCACACGTACAAACACAGACTAGGCCCCGATTACAATTTTTTGTACCCTAAAGGGAGGATGAGGAAGAGGAGTAGGAGGAGTTGGGAACAGGAGGCAAACTGAAGTGCCCTGCAATCCTCGGCGGTGGAAGGAGATGCGCTAAACAAATTTAAAAGGTGTATCTCACACGTACCGATACAGACTATGCCGTAATTGAATTTTTTATACTCCAAAAGGGTGTATATTGAATAGCGGAATAGAAAGAATTTTATAAAACGGAGTATCTCACACGTACAAACACAGACTAGGCCCCGATTACAATTTTTTGTACCCTAAAGGCAGGATGAGGATGAGGAAGAGGAGTAGGAGGAGTTGGGAACAGGAGGCAAACTGAAGCGCCCTGCAATCCTCGGCGGTGGAAGGAGATGCGCCAAACAAATTTAAAAGGTGTATCTCACACATACCGATACAGACTATGCCGTAATTTAATTTTTTTCACCCCAAAAGGGTGTATATTGAATAGCGGAATAGAAAAAAGGATATAAAACGGTGTATCTCACACGTACAAACACAGACTAGGCCCCGATTACAATTTTTTGTACCCTAAAGGGAGGATGAGGAAGAGGAGTAGGAGGAGTTCGGAACAGGAGGCAAACTGAAGCGCCCTGCAATCCTCGGGGGTGGAAGGAGATGCGCCAAACAAATTTAAAAGGTGTATCTCACACGTACCGATACAGACTATGCCGTAATTTAATTTTTTTCACTCCAAAAGGGTGTATATTGAATAGCAGAATAGAAAAAATTTTATAAAACGGTGTATCTCACACGTACAAACACAGACTAGGCCCCGATTACAATTTTTTGTACCTTAAAGGCAGGATGAGGATGAGGAGTAGGAGTTCGGAACAGGAGGCAAACTGAAGTACCCTGCAATCCTCGGCGGTGTAAGATGCGCCCAAAAATTTGAAAGGTGTATCTCACATGTACCGATACAGACTATGCCACAATTTAATTTTTTTTTTACCCCAAAAGGGTGTATATTGAATAGCGGAATAGAAAAAAGTATATAAAATTGGTGATTTTTCAATAGCACATGTGAACACAGCAGTGTCTTATGTTTTATGTCACGGTCAGCAGCAGGCTATGAAGGGAAAAAAAAAAAATTCCCCTTTAACTTTGTAATTTTTAAATAGCAGATTAGAACAGCACTCTGTAGTAAAATATAGCTGAACGCTGCACACAACAGACTGATAAAAATATATTTTTTTATCCCTCCTCCTCCTCCGTGGGCTCAAGTGAGGGCAAAAAGATCGTTCACTGCACCACCCCCCACACAGCAAAATCGATGTAAATCGCTAACGGACGATTGTTCTGTCCTGTGTCTCCTATCTGTCCCTGCCTAATCTCTCCAGCCTGTCCCTAAAATGCTCAAATATCTTTCCCTGCCTACACTTCGACCTTTCCCTGCATTCTTTTCGGGCACAATGTTGTTTTTCCCTGTCTGTCCCTAATCACCAGCAGCCAGCACGTATGATGTGTGCTCTCTCCCTACACTACAGCAGACTGACGCACCGCGCTGTGTCTCTCGAGCTTATAAAGACCTGGGTCACATGCTTCAGATGGCCAATCACAGCTACTAATACATTAGTAGGCATGGCTGGGATGGCTTAAGGCACACCAGTAAAACGCTTGTTGATTGGCTGTTGAAAGCCCGCCATTAAAAGCGCGCCATTACATACAAAACAGGAAATAAAATTACCGAACACGGATTTTAAACCCGAACATACAGTAAAGTTTCGGCTCTGTGTCCGGGTAGAAAAAATCCAATTATCCGGTACGGACCCGAACAATACAGTCCGTGTTCGCTCAACACTATTCCTTACAAACCCCCTACAATCCTTATCTCCTCTATGTGACCTTCTAAATAATTTTGGAACAATTTTTATATACTGTACAAACTGAACCATTCCAAGTCCCATATGTTAGCCATGGGACTTGCCTCTCCTCTCAAATGCCAAATTGCACCCTTTGCTCCTTTCTTATGGGCCCCCCTTGACACCCTATCTTACCTGGGCATACAGCTCACGTCTCCAAGCTCCTGTATCCCAATACTAAACTTTGCAAAACTAATTAACACCATAAAAAAAGGCTTGTACACATCTTCAGTCTGGAATATCCTCATGGGCAGGATGTATATCGCTAACCAAAATGTTTCTTCTTCCACACGTTTTGAACCTATTTCGAGCACTACCACTCCTTTACTCCCCAATGCAGCTGAAAACTGTACAAAGTATTCTCCAAAAATGTATTTGGAACTCTAAAAAATTTTGCATTAAAGCATCTTTGCTACATACTCCCAGAAAATACTCTGGGATGGGAGCACCTAATATATCATTATATTATAAAGCTGCGGTTTTATCACAACTCAGGCATTGGTGGAACCCAGCTTCACAACTACCTTTGGCTCAAATTGAATGTTCAGCCTTACCCACTGATCCCAAAGTACTGCTGTGCGCCAACTGGATTCAAAAGCTACCTTCTACATGTTTTCTGGGCACCATTGAAGCAGCTTTTAGAGTTTGTAACTCGGTAATGGACATCACCCGTGGCTTATCTGAATAAGCACTTCAACTACAGTCCTTCCTCATTAGAACCACTCATTCCTGACATATCATTACTTGATTGGGAAAGAGCAGAAATCCGCTCAATAGCGCATCTTCTAACAGCTGTCCACCAAATACTCTCTAAAATCCTTAACTTTCTTCAAATACCGCCAAATCCGCCACGCTATTCAGTGTCTGCCACCGTTTACAGACTCTACCCTAAGTGAAAAGATACTCACGCTTCTCAATACCCCGCTGGGTCTCAAACTAACATTGGCATTCTTCTACGGACTCTTCACCCGAGTTTATACTACATTGACTCATCTCTTCATAGTTGCCTGACTGCACTGTTAAACACTATAATCACCTTTCATGTTCGCCAAGGCACACCTCCAACTGGACAACTTTCTCAAGCACTGATCCCCTTGGATATTCCATCCCTCCTGTAACTTGCCTTTAATTCTACAAACCAACTTACAATGTGTGTCCTCCCCCCTGTTAAACAGACTTTTTTCCCTGTATGAGGTCTACTCTCCTTAGAGTCTGCCATTGTTTAAAATGGTCCACATCTTGCTTTTTACAACCACACCTTCCATTAATGAACACGCAATTGTTTTATCCAATAGCAACATGTGACAAGTAACACTATGCCTCCATAACTCTTACCCTTCATCCAATTGTAAGATATGAGTGTCATACCTACCTGCCTATTCATCTATCTACTATCTATCCCCCCCCATCCCCCCCCCACTTCCTACCACCTCTCCCCCCACCCCTCTTCCTTCCCTTTTTATTGCTTCCGCTTGTTTTCTATTTGTTTTGCTGTGCATGATTTATTGCCAAAATTGTACTATCTTTCACAGCTAGTCAGTGTCAGTTAGTGCCCCCCCCCCCCCCCAGCCAGTGTTTGTCAGAAACAGATTGCCCTCCACCATTTCACAATACCACTGTAAGTTGCTGATCACCACCATTACAGGATATTGTCTATAGCTGCATAAATTCCAGTATATTTACCATAGTTTGTAGATGCTATAACTTTCACACAAACCAACTAATACACTTATTGGGATTTTTTTTTCTTTTTTTTTTATCAAAGACATGTAGCAGAGAAAAAAATTGCTTATGTTTGCATAAAGAAATTTGATTCTTGGATTTTTTATTTTTATTTTTTTACTGTATATGTTTAATAATATATATATACACTGCTCGGAAAAATTAAAGGAACACTTTCTAATCAGAGTATAGCATCAAGTCAAAGTCTTTGAAAACGCCCTATTGGGAGGGCGAAACGCGTTGACGTAATTCCAGTGCGGCACCTGTCGTTTCATCACTTCCGGTCTACTTCCTGAATTGCCGTGGAATGCACGCTGCTAGCAGCGTTCCCGGGAACTTACTGCAGTTTACCTCGCTTACCATTATATTGGCATTGTGAGTATGTTTTTGGCTTCTAATAATAAAATGATTTGAAACGGGCTTCACTATCCCTGGCCCCCCTTTTTTTCTTGGCAATTACTACTTGGAGCCATCTAGGATTACCACAGATCAGGATTGTCCATTCAGCTTTTGACTACCAAGGAGAAGTGCGGGTGCTATCTACATCCATTTGTCCACAGGCTTTTTAGACCCTAATTTAGGGTCCACATGTTCTGGTGAGTAGGGTTCCTGGAGGGGTCACTCACTACCACTTGGAGCATGAGTGTTTAATTATCTGCACTGGAGCACTTCATCACTTACTGTTTATTCACCTTATTGGACACTGCCTTGGATATCAAATTAATTTGGACACTTATATATTTATTTTTCAATCAGTTTTTTTCTAAATATTTTTTTGAGTCACATGATTATGTTTATGTATTTTTCATTTATGCATGCAAGCACTGTGTTAAATTGATTATTTATATATCGATCTGGTCAGTTGAGTAGCAAAGGGGGCTGTCAATCAGTTTCAGCTGCTTTGATGTTAATAAAACAGGTGCACTAGATGGGCAACAGTGAGACAACCTCCAAAACAGGAATGGTTTTACAGGTGGAGGCCACTGACATTTTTTTCCCTACTCATCTTTTCTGACTGTTTTTCACTAGTTTTGCATTTGGCTAGGGTCAGTGTCACTCCTGGTAGTATGAGGCCATACCTGGACCCTATAGAGTTTGCACAGGCAGTCCAACTCCTCCAGAATGGTACATTAATATGCGCCATAGCCAGAAGGTTTGCTGTGTCTCCCAGTACAGTCTCGGGAGCATGGAGGAGTTTACAGGAGACAGGCAGTTACTCTAGGAGAGCTGGAAAGTCCTTAACCCATCAGCAGGACCGGTATCTGCTCCTTTGTGTAAGGAGGAACAGGATGAGCACTGCCAGAGCCCTACAAAATGACCTCCAGCAAGCCAGTGGTGTGAATGTCTCTGACCAAACAATCAGAAACAGACTTCATGAGGGTTGCCTGAGGGCCTAACATCCTCTAGTGGGCCCTGTGCTCACTGCCCGACACCGTGGAGATCGATTAGCATTTGCCGTTGAACATCAGAATTGGCAGCCCCACCACTGGCACCCTGTGCTTTTCACAGATGAGAGCAGGTTCACCCTGAGCACATGTGACAGACGTGAAAGGGTCTGGAGAAGCCGTGGAGAACATTATGCTGCCTGTAACATCATTCAGCATGACCGGTTTGGTGGTGGGCAGGGCTGGCCCAAGACATTGTGCTGCCTGGGTCCAAGAATAAAATGCTGCCCCCCCCCCCAAAAAAAAAACACGCCCACCAAAAAGCCCCCACATCCATTATTTTCTTTCATGATAATTAAAACTAGAAGTCAGATTTACTGGCACTGATGGGACACTGTGATTGCACTGTGATTGTACTAATGGGGCTCTGTGGTTGCACTGATGGGGCACTGTATTGACATTGATGTGGCACTGTGATGACTCACTGTGATCGCACTGATGGGATACTGATGGCACTGTGATTGCACTGATGGGGCACTGTGATTGCACTGATAGGGCATGGATGGCACTGTGATTGCACGGATGGGGCATGGATAGCACTGTGATTGCACTGATGGGGCACTGTGATTGCACTGATGGGGCACTGAAGGCACTGTGATTGCACTGATGGGGCACAGGTGGCACTGTGATTGCACTTATGGGGCACAGTTGGCACTGTGATTGCACTGATGGGGTACAGGTGGCACTGTGATTGCACTGATGGGGTACATGTGGCACTGTGATTGCACTGATGGCACTGTGATTGCACTGATGGGGCATGGATAGCACTGTGATTGCACTGATGGGGCACTGTGATTGCACTGATGGGGCACTGCAGGCACTGTGATTGCACTGATGGGGCACAGGTGGCACTGTGGTTGCACTGATGGAGCACAGGTGGCACTGTGGTTGCACTGATGGGGTACAGGTGGCACTGTGGTTGCACTGATGGGGTACAGGTGGCACTGTGGTTGCACTGATGGGGTACATGTGGCTGGGGCACTGATGGCACTGTAATTGCACTGATCTTGCCCTGAGCTGAGTGAACAACATACATAAGAGAAACCAATTAAGCCAGGCCAGCCACTCACATTTACTATGAAAGTAGAACTCAACTCACCATCTGGCAAAGTGGTGCCTGAGCCTCTTTCATCTTGTAGCACTGTCTATGATGAGTGGGTACTGCTATGCTGTGTGTCTGACACTGACTCTGATGAGTTCTCTGCTCCCTAACCCATGCTCCCTTCTGGCTCCACCCCCCAAGCCATGCCCATCCCACGTATCTCCAAACCATTGCTGCTGATCCTGCTTGGCCGCTCCCTGGCAGCAATGTACACAGGAGGAGGAGCCGAGGGGGTGAGGTGATGCCGTCCGTGACAGACATATGCTGGAGGCTGGATTCACACTGCATTTCCCGCAGCCGTGGGACATAGAGATAGTGGCCGCGGGATATAGAGATGACGGCCACGGCCGCCCTTGTTTAAACTGCCGCCTGGGTCCAATGGACCCACTGGGACCCATGGTAGGGCCGGCCCTGGTGGTGGGTCAGTGATGGACGTGTACGTGATCTCGCACAGAGTGGCCACCCTGCTGCAGTATATATACGGTGGGCCTGTCCACAACTAGTTAAAGTAATGTTGTTACTAGTAGAACTACATAATTGTGATGTTATTTCCTGTCTTTATAGTAATTTTTCAGTAAAATAGGAAGAGATTGGCCATGTGTCCAACAACCTATTGGTTAGTAAGAGTCATATATGCTGCAGATTTCCAACAATAATTAACTTATAAAGAAACACGGAAAGATGTTTAAAACTCCATGGATAGTTGGCATCTGAGTTTCTGTTTCTGTCACATGACAGTAGAGTAATGATTCTGCTTCTTATTGAATGTCTCATTGACAAGAAATGCAGTCAAATGCAGTATTGCTAGAAAAAAAGTAAAAGATTGTGTTTATAAAGTCGAAAAAATCTGGAGTGTTTTAAACATATCAGTGCCGGGACAAGGCCCTCTCCACTTCTTTCAACACTGTGCCAGAAGCCAGATTCTCACTAAACACAAAAAATTAGAACATCTTGCCTCTTTTTAGGGAGATTTTTCCACTCTTCCTCTCCTCCTGACAGTGCTGTTCTAGACAAGAAGAGGGGAACTCTCTAACATGAACAAAGACAGAAAAAGAGGAAAATACATTCTTGGTAGAGTCAGGGAAGGTTAGCACTACTGTCCAATTTTTTTTTAATTTCTGTCTCCCTGTCTCCATCTCCTCCTTAACAGAAACACAGTTAGCAGTAAAAGTCTGTCATGAGTTCTAATCCTTCTCCAGTCTCAAGCTAGACAAAAATGTTGGCTTGGCATCTATATTAATAAAATGCAAGTATCTCTGCATTCAGTGTCCCTGTGTCCGTGGGATTGCACTACTGCGCATGTGCCCCACAAACAGCCATTGGGAGTGAAGAGACTTAGCCCCACCCTACTTCAATCAGTTAGGGCAGGACTTTTTTTTTAAAAGCCCGTGGTGTGCGAAAAACACACTCAAAGGACTTACACCCGGTGCATAAAAAAGTGCACACACGCAAACGTGGAAACACAAAAAGAGCACAGGGTGTGCGGAATGGTCTTCCCTCCGAAGAGGTAGGACCCTAACCTCGATCCCCCAGGGCGCAAGACTCCTGACAGGGATTTAAGGTACTTACTATGGTCTGTCTGGCCGAAACCAGACCAACCCCGTTCTCCAGGGGGACTGCCGAAACAGCCCACCCCAAGTACTAGGCGGGGCTCCCCCGAAGGGAGACCCCATGAGAGAGGGCAAACTAAGCCAGAAGGCCATATCCACCCCCTCCCAAGACTCAAGGCTGAGCCCGAGGACCCACATCCTCCAAGTCGTGCAAGAAGAAAGAGTGATGATAGTGAAGTGACACAACAACAAGAAAATAAAAACACAAAAACGAAAAGGTGGGGGAAGGTGAAGTGGGGTAAGTGCTCTGGTGCCATGTGAGGTACCAAGGCAGGCCTTTTTCGGGCGGAATAAAAAATTCCTCTGGTCTAAGCCAAAAGGCCTGTCCCAAGATGCAGGTGCGAAAAAGGTGTGCATGGTGCAGTGACCAAGGTGCCGAAAAACTCCAGTGAGAATTAAGGCACCCCTGGGCTGCCACCCCAGGGGCACTTACACCACAGGCTTTTTCTATCTCAGCCCCCAGCCAGACCGAGTGTAGGCTATACCCACAAGCAGACCTCAGAACCTGGACATCTTACCTTCCACTGGGGACAGGCCTTTTGCAAGGCCAGATCAAAACCCAGGAGAGAAAGCCCTCCCCTCGCCACCCGGTTCCTCAGCCCATTACATCCAGGAGCAATTCCACCGGCCACCCAGTCAGACCGGCTTTCTTGCTCCCTTCAAACTGGTTAGAACAGTTCAACCCATTCGAATCAGAAGGCGGCGGTCCCCACATGCTTTCCCAGATGACCTACTCCCCATACCTCAATACTCTGAGCGCCCTACCTACCTACCTACCAATCAGACAGTAGAAGTAGAAGCAGATAACGTCTACTGTCTGATTGGTAGGTGGGAGTGGTTTATGCAAATTACCCACAAAACTGCAGAATGAAATGTAAAGTCTTTAATATATATGTGCATTATTAAGTACATTGAATACAACATTTAAATGGCTTTTATTGTTCATGACAGAATTCATCACCGTAATGTGAAAACGCAGTTGTTATGGGCTGGCAGCAGTGTCTGTCGACAACCCACTTATATGCTGCTTGCAATCTACTGGGTCGCGAGTTACAGTTTGGGAAGTCCTGCCCTAACAGACTGAAGTAAGGAGGGGCATAATCTCTGCTCTCTGCACATCTATTGGGACGGATGGATTACAGTGCAGTGTATTCCCATGTAAGAAATGGTGGGAATATTGTCTGATAGAGAACACAAACACACAGCTCTTATTGGGGCACAGTAAAGGGGACCTCTGTCCACACTATTAAAAGTGGAATCTGACCACGCTATTAAAGGGGAATCTGACCACATATGTTCTAGTGCCCGTTAATTTAACAGGCTTAATGTCTAGTACACAATAAAAATGTAAACTCTCCCATTACATATGCATTCTCTGCACACAAAATATAGACAAAGAACCAACACTTTTTCTGAGCCTACCTTGGAGGTGAATGTCTTTAATCTAATCTTGACTGCTCTTAAGAACTGTTGAGGCAAAAAAAAATAAAATGTCAGGAGCATGTGAACACATAATAGCATATTAAAATGCAGGAGTATATAGTGTAAAGAGTGCAGGAGTCAGGAGCTTTCCCCAAGGCTGAGGGCTTCCAACATTGATGAAGTCAAATGACCATTGTTAACCGTGGCTGTGGTCCCTGCCTTCTGACTTTCTACAGGTCTGTTATTACTCTACTTGGCAGGTTTAACCTGTGGAATATCTGAATGAAAGTCCTTGCTTTGAATTGCTCCCCCTATGGATCGCTAATATCTGCGGGATCAGCCCGGTGGGTGAGGGGGCCCAAATGGATTCTTTTGATTGCTGATGATCAAACTTTGAATTTCCTTGTTATATCAAAATGCAATGTTTTGAAGCGCCTGAAAAACTGCATTTAGCAAAATATGTTGAGCAAAGAACAAATCTGAACTGCACATTAAACATTGCTTGGATATTCCTTTTTTCGTTTTAATAACTTAACAGAAGTTGCATGCTGTTTTGCATTCTTTGTGTATAATAAAGAAACTGCTTTTAACTACATGTTTGTCCTGGCTCCTTTAAACTCCGAATTTTTGGCAAATCAATACTACAGTGCCTTGCGAAAGTATTCGGCCCCCTTGAACTTTGTGACCTTTAGCCACATTTCAGGCTTTAAACATAAAGATATAAAACTGTAATTTTTGTGAAGAATCAACAATAAGTGGGACACAATCATGAAGTGGAACAAAATTTATTCAAACTTTTTTAACAAATAAAAAACTGAAAAATTGGGCGTGCAAAATTATTCAGCCCTTTTTACTTTCAGTGCAGCAAACTCTCTCCAGAAGTTCAGTGAGGATCTCTGAATGATCCAATGTTGACCTAAATGACTAATGATGATAAATAGAATCCACCTGTGTGTAATCAAGTCTCCGTATAAATGCACCTGCACTGTGATAGTCTCAGAGGTCCGTTTAAAGCGCAGAGAGCATCATGAAGAACAAGGAACACTGCTTGGGTCAGGGAGGATGAGGATGGTTTAGTAAGCTAGTCCACCACCTCCTCTGCATTCTGTAGCTGGATAGTACGGGCAACATCACAAAACAGTGGAAATGATGCCCTGCCTGAGGACTGACCACATCCACCTTTGCTTGTGGACACAGACGCTGCTGGCCCCCTCACAGTGCTATGGGAATGTCTGTCTTTCCTTGTTGGCCTCCCAGACATGTTGAGAAGGTGCTTATTACCAAAATGTAATAAAGATGTGAAAATGTGTACGTGGATCCACTTCACTTAATGGAAAGTGGTGTTTGGTACACTTTAACCTGAGTATTCACTAAAGAGACACACTCCACTGACACACAAAATAATGCAGGAAAACTGCACTAACGCACAGAAATATAATGTGTTAAACATGCACTAACACACAGAAGTATACTGCATTGAACATGCACTAACGCACTGAAATATACTGTGTTAAATGTGCAGTAAGGCACTGAAATATACTGCATTAAATGTGCAGTAACGCACAGAAATATACTGTGCTAAACGGCACGTAACACACTGAAATATATTGTGTTAAATGTTCACTAATACACTGAATCATACTGCGTTAAACTTGCAGTAACTGCTTTAAATGTGCACTAACGCACAGAAATATACTGCGTTAAATGGCATTTAATGCACTAAAATTTACTGCATTAACCATGCAGTAACGAAAAGAAATATACTGGGTAAACGCACACTAACGCACACTAACGCACTGAAATTTACTGCGGTAAATGGCACGTAATGCACATAAATATACTGTGTTAAACGTGTAATAATGCACAGAAATATACTGAGTTAAAAATGCACTAATGCACAGAAATATACTGTGTTAAACGTGCAATAACGCACAGAAATATACTGCGTTTAACGGCACGTATTGCACTGAAATATACTGTGTTAAACGGCATGTAACGCACTGAAATATACTGTGTTAAATGTGCAGTAATACACTGAACAATACTGTGTTAAACTTGCAGTATGGCACTGAAATACAGTATACTGCCTTAAATGTGCACTAACGCACAGAAATATACTGCGTTAAACGGCATGTAATGCACTAAAATGTACTGCATTAACCATGCTGTAACGAAAAGAAATATACTGGGTAAACGTGCACTAACGCACTGAAATATACTGCGGTAAATGGCACGTAATGCACATAAATATACTGCATTAAACGTGTAATAATGCACAGAAATATACTGCGTTAAAAATTCACTAATGCACAGAAATACACAGTGTTAAACGTGCAGTAAGGCACAGAAATATACTGCGCTAAA
The DNA here is from genome assembly GCF_965119305.1 of Pelophylax lessonae. Taxonomy (NCBI): domain Eukaryota; kingdom Metazoa; phylum Chordata; class Amphibia; order Anura; family Ranidae; genus Pelophylax; species Pelophylax lessonae. The sequence continues at coordinate 10,586,935 of NC_138773.1, read as the reverse complement.
TGGCACGTAACTCACTGAAATATACTGCGTTAAATGTGCAATAACGCACAGAAATATACTGCGTTAAACGGCATGTAACGCACTGAAATATACTGTGTTAAATATGCACTAATACAATGAATAATACTGCGTTAAGCTTGCAGTATGGCACTGAAATACAGTATACTGCCTTAAATGTGCACTAACGCACAGAAATATACTGCGTTAAACTGCATGTAATGCACTAAAATTTACTGCATTAACCGTGCAGTAACGCAAAGAAATATATTGGGTAAACGCGCACTAATGCACTGAAATATACTGCGGTAAAAGGCACGTAACGTACATAAATATAGTGCGTTAAACGTGCATGTAACGCACTGAAATATACTGAGGTAAACGTACAATAACGCACAAAAAGTATACTGCGTTATACAGCACGTAATGCACTAAAATATACAACGTTAAACCTGCCCCGACAAAACAAACTGACACTAAAGTAAAAATGAATGGTCACTACACTCACACTGACTGAACTATCACTAGATTCACACTAAACTGATATTCTACACTGACAATAGAATCAGAATAGCACACCAAGTGACTACAGATCATTCCCCAGCCCAACATCCACTTATACTGACCTTCTGAGCCCCACACCACCAAACCGTTCCTCGGTCAAGCCAGGAATCAAAGCTTCATATTGGGTTGTGTTGGAGTTTACACATAATGATACCATGGGAGGAGTGTTTCCCATACTAAGAAGAACCAAAGATTTTGTGAGGGATTTGACAGTGCAAATGAATCCTGAGAATATCAGAGCTCATTAAAGAAAAAATAGGTCCCTAGGCAAGGTGGCACCCCTACTCCTCATCCTATCTCCTCAACAGCCACTGATAAAGGACTGAAATAAAAACGGGTAGCCTCTTCTTCTAATATCCCAATCAGAAAACTGCCTGCAAGTCCATCCCTTGTGAACTGACAGGCCAGTGCGCAACTTTGACCAATTGTAACACTCAAGAGACCCCGTCACTTTGCTCTGAATGGGCTAATTTTCAAGGTTTATGTAGGCATTAGTAATGGGCCAAACATCCCCCAGTTTGGTTTGCGCCAGAGCTCCTGAACAGAAAAAAAGTTCAGACCTGAGCCGCAAACCTAATAAAGTCTATGGGACCCGAACATTAAAAATCAAAAGTCCTGATTTTGAAAGCTTACCGGCAAGTTATTGGAGGTAAAAATGGTATGGGGGCTCGAGTACTGCCCTGGGGGACATGTATCAATGCAAAAAATGTTTTTAAAAATACAGTTTATAAAGGAACAGTTATTTTAATGATGCTTGAACTGAAACAATAAAAATGAATAATTCCTTTAAATATAGTGCCTGGGCGGTCCCCTTAGTCTACCTGTAAAGTGGCACATCTGTACAGTGTATAGAACCTGCTGCAGTAAAACTGACATAAATAAAGTAAAAAAAAAATAAATGACTTTTAAATTGATTTTCCATACATACCAGGTCCTTTGGATATGGTACGGATTTAAAAGGGAACCCCATGCCAAAATGCAAAAAAAAAACAACGTCCCCCCCCCGCCCCAAAATCCATGCCAGACACTAATCCAAGAATGCAGTCTGGCAGCCTAGGAAAGGGTGGTGACAAGCAAGGGCCCCCTCCCAAACCATACCAGATCACATTCCCTCAACATGAGGGGTGCTTTGGGGCAGTGGTGCCCCAGGTGGTGGTTGTAGGGGGTCTGCAGGCAGGGGGCTTATCGTAATCTGGAAGCCCCCTTTACCAAGGGGGCCCCCTGATCCCACCCCCCATGTGAATGAGTATGGGGTATATTGTACCCCTATTCATTCACCAAAAAAAGTGTCAAAAAGAAATAAAAACAAACACAGTTTTTGACAAGTCCTTTATTAAAAACAAAAAATAATGCCCCTCAATGTAGATCTATCGTCAATCATGATGCTCACTGCACCGCGGGACCTGAAAAAAAAAAAAAAGAAAAAACCCCTACTAGCTACATAGGCTAACCGCTGACTGCCTTCTCCTCCATCTGACAGTTCTTAAAGCGGAGTTCCAGCCATTCACTCACCTGTCCAACAGTCCAGCGATGCGGCCACCGAAACATCGATCCTCTCCCTCGGTGCCGGCATCACTGCTGTGGGCACTCGGCTGTGATAGTTTGCGGCTTCACAGCCGGGTACCCACTGCGCATGCATGAGTTGCGCTGCGCGCCGTGATTGGCCGGCAATCTTCTGGGACCTTTGACATGTCCCAGAAGATTGCAGGGAGGGAGGGGGAGAGGAGAACTTCCGCTCAGGGCGCCGCGGCGATCCGAGCAGAAGTGGGAGCGGGTACCTGTCAAAACTAGGTACCCGCTCCCCCCCAAAAAAAATGACATGCCAAATGTGGCATGTCAGGGGGTCAGGACTCCCTAAAGCGGAAGTTCCACTTTTGAATGGAACTCCGCTTTAAATAGGCAAGGGGCGGGGCCACCTGGTGACTGGTGACGACAACTGATGACTCATCCTTTGTTAAGGAAGGGGCAGCCAGCTTCCCAGCCCGCTCCTTAAGAAGCAGCTATTCACTGTGCTCTGTGCCCTTGTCAGATGCATTGCTTCAGCCAATCAGAGCCCTAGAATGCACTGTGCAGTGCATTGTGGGGCGCTCGACAAGTAAACCTCCCACCGAGCTCCCCGCAAATTCAGATGTTCAACACTGTTTGAGGCCAAACCGATGCTCGGCCCAAACCGTTCGCCCATTCCTAGTAGGCATTGGTGCAGCTCTCTTCTCTAGTGCCATTGTTACTTCTCTGTAAATCCCTAAATCTGTTGATGTCTTTCTGGGAAATATGACTTCCAGGCTTTTTGTATTAATCTCCTGCTGCAAGCATGAAACTCACCTTTGTGAAAACCTTCGGGCGTCCATCAAAATCCATATCTGTGCCACCTTCTCTGTCATTGTCAGGCTCGTCTTTGTGATCTTTCAGGGATTCTATCTTTACAGAGATGTTTAGGTCAGGTTCAGCTTTAGATTTCGTGGAGGAGGAGTCACATTCTTGATGTAAAATGCTATCATATGGACTTGCTATGTAGGTGTCAGTGTTGCTTTGCTGACATGAAACTTCCTCAGTTTTCTCATTTTGCTTTTCTTCACAAGTGTCATTCTGTAATGTCACTCCAGAGTCATCAGGAATTTTTCCACATGTTGGGATATTGCATTCTTCCATTTCATGATGTGAAGATTGACAGGACATGTCCTGTAATATCAAGATTTTGATAAAAAAAAAAACAACCTTATAAGAACTTTATAAATGTATAAATTTATTTATATATAGTGTGGTAAGGGACATTTTTTTGCAGGAAGGTGTAAAGAAGATCAATAAAGCTATTTAGAAGCAATTTGCTTGTAAAATTGGAGCACAGATATACAGTACACTAGTTGAGCAATTTATTAGAAACACTACATACTGTTTTTTTTTTCTTCTAATTTTAATAGCCAATAGTCCAGCAAAACTAATGGTACATTTTATGAGTGAATGGAGAAAATGAAATATTCTCTTATTTCATTCATAAATTTAGTTTAGAAAATACTGCCACAGGATGTCCACAGGATGGTGCTGATGATCATAGGAAATAAAGACTTGTTTTCTATGACCCTCAGCATCATCTTTTGGCAATAATGTGTCATTTTCCCAAACAACTCTTTTTCATGAGTTAATAACATTCAACCTGTAGAGGTAATCCTTGTACCAGCTATACGGCAAATTCTAAACTGGGGTCACACCCTGGGGACATCAAATTTGGAGAGAACAAAGAGTTTAGGCTTTAATGCACTAATGCACAGAAATATACTGTGTTAAACGTGCAATAACGCACAGAAATATACTGCGTTTAACGACACGTATTGCACTGAAATATACTGTGTTAAACGGCATGTAACGCACTGAAATATACTGTGTTAAATGTGCAGTAATACACTGAACAATACTGTGTTAAACTTGCAGTATGGCACTGAAATACAGTATACTGCCTTAAATGTGCACTAACGCACAGAAATATACTGCGTTAAACGGCATGTAATGCACTAAAATGTACTGCATTAACCATGCTGTAACGAAAAGAAATATACTGGGTAAACGTGCACTAACGCACTGAAATATACTGCGGTAAATGGCACGTAATGCACATAAATATACTGCATTAAACGTGTAATAATGCACAGAAATATACTGCGTTAAAAATGCACTAATGCACAGAAATACACAGTGTTAAACGTGCAGTAAGGCACAGAAATATACTGCGCTAAATGGCACGTAACTCACTGAAATATACTGCGTTAAATGTGCAATAACGCACAGAAATATACTGCGTTAAACGGCATGTATTTCACTGAAATATACTGTGTTAAACGGCATGTAACGCACTGAAATATACTGTGTTAAATGTGCACTAATACAATGAATAATACTGCGTTAAGCTTGCAGTATGGCACTGAAATACAGTATACTGCCTTAAATGTGCTCTAACGCACAGAAATATACTGTGTTAAACTGCATGTAATGCACTAAAATTTACTGAATTAACCGTGCAGTAACGCAAAGAAATATACTGGGTAAACGCGCACTATTGCACTGAAATATACTGCGGTAAAAGGCACGTAACGTACATAAATATAGTGCGTTAAACGTGCATGTAACGCACTGAAATATACTGAGGTAAACGTACAATAACGCACAAAAAGTATACTGCGTTATACAGCACGTAACGCACTAAAATATACAACGTTAAACCTGCCCCGACAAAACAAACTGACACTAAAGTAAAAATGAATGGTCACTACACTCACACTGACTGAACTATCACTAGATTCACACTAAACTGATATTCTACACTGACAATAGAATCAGAATAGCACACCAAGTGACTACAGATCATTCCCCAGCCCAACATCCACTTATACTGACCTTCTGAGCCCCACACCACCAAACCGTTCCTCGGTCAAGCCAGGAATCAAAGCTTCATATTGGGTTGTGTTGGAGTTTACACATAATGATACCATGGGAGGAGTGTTTCCCATACTAAGAAGAACCAAAGATTTTGTGAGGGATTTGACAGTGCAAATGAATCCTGAGAATATCAGAGCTCATTAAAGAAAAAATAGGTCCCTAGGCAAGGTGGCACCCCTACTCCTCATCCTATCTCCTCAACAGCCACTGATAAAGGACTGAAATAAAAATGGGTAGCCTCTTCTTCTAATATCCCAATCAGAAAACTGCCTGCAAGTCCATCCCTTGTGAACTGACAGGCCAGTGCGCAACTTTGACCAATTGTAACACTCAAGAGACCCCGTCACTTTGCTCTGAATGGGCTAATTTTCAAGGTTTATGTAGGCATTAGTAATGGGCCAAACATCCCCCAGTTTGGTTTGCGCCAGAGCTCCTGAACAGAAAAAAAGTTCAGACCTGAGCCGCAAACCTAATAAAGTCTATGGGACCCGAACATTAAAAATCAAAAGTCCTGATTTTGAAAGCTTACCGGCAAGTTATTGGAGGTAAAAATGGTATGGGGGCTCGAGTACTGCCCTGGGGGACATGTATCAATGCAAAAAATGTTTTTAAAAATACAGTTTATAAAGGAACAGTTATTTTAATGATGCTTGAACTGAAACAATAAAAATGAATAATTCCTTTAAATATAGTGCCTGGGCGGTCCCCTTAGTCTACCTGTAAAGTGGCACATCTGTACAGTGTATAGAACCTGCTGCAGCAAAACTGACATAAATAAAGTAAAAAAAAAATAAATGACTTTTAAATTGATTTTCCATACATACCAGGTCCTTTGGATATGGTACGGATTTAAAAGGGAACCCCATGCCAAAATGCAAAAAAAAAACAACGTCCCCCCCCGCCCCAAAATCCATGCCAGACACTAATCCAAGAATGCAGTCTGGCAGCCTAGGAAAGGGTGGTGACAAGCAAGGGCCCCCTCCCAAACCATACCAGATCACATTCCCTCAACATGAGGGGTGCTTTGGGGCAGTGGTGCCCCAGGTGGTGGTTGTAGGGGGTCTGCAGGCAGGGGGCTTATCGTAATCTGTAAGCCCCCTTTACCAAGGGGGCCCCCTGATCCCACCCCCCATGTGAATGAGTATGGGGTATATTGTACCCCTATTCATTCACCAAAAAAAGTGTCAAAAAGAAATAAAAACAAACACAGTTTTTGACAAGTCCTTTATTAAAAACAAAAAATAATGCCCCTCAATGTAGATCTATTGTCAATCATGATGCTCACTGCACCGCGGGACCTGAAAAAAAAAAAAAGAAAAAACCCCTACTAGCTACATAGGCTAACCGCTGACTGCCTTCTCCTCCATCTGACAGTTCTTAAAGCGGAGTTCCAGCCATTCACTCACCTGTCCAACGGTCCAGCGATGCGGCCGCCCGAAGCCTCGATCCTCTCCCTCGGTGCCGGCATCACTGCTGTGGGCACTCGGCTGTGATAGTTTGCGGCTTCACAGCCGGGTACCCACTGCGCATGCATGAGTTGCGCTGCGCGCCGTGATTGGCCGGCAATCTTCTGGGACCTTTGACATGTCCCAGAAGATTGCAGGGAGGGAGGGGGAGAGGAGAACTTCCGCTCAGGGCGCCGCGGCGATCCGAGCAGAAGTGGGAGCGGGTACCTGTCAAAACTAGGTACCCGCTCCCCCCCAAAAAAAATGACATGCCAAATGTGGCATGTCAGGGGGTCAGGACTCCCTAAAGCGGAAGTTCCACTTTTGAATGGAACTCCGCTTTAAATAGGCAAGGGGCGGGGCCACCTGGTGACTGGTGACGACAACTGATGACTCATCCTTTGTTAAGGAAGGGGCAGCCAGCTTCCCAGCCCGCTCCTTAAGAAGCAGCTATTCACTGTGCTCTGTGCCCTTGTCAGATGCATTGCTTCAGCCAATCAGAGCCCTAGAATGCACTGTGCAGTGCATTGTGGGGCGCTCGACAAGTAAACCTCCCACCGAGCTCCCCGCAAATTCAGATGTTCAACACTGTTTGAGGCCAAACCGATGCTCGGCCCAAACCGTTCGCCCATTCCTAGTAGGCATTGGTGCAGCTCTCTTCTCTAGTGCCATTGTTACTTCTCTGTAAATCCCTAAATCTGTTGATGTCTTTCTGGGAAATATGACTTCCAGGCTTTTTGTATTAATCTCCTGCTGCAAGCATGAAACTCACCTTTGTGAAAACCTTCGGGCGTCCATCAAAATCCATATCTGTGCCACCTTCTCTGTCATTGTCAGGCTCGTCTTTGTGATCTTTCAGGGATTCTATCTTTACAGAGATGTTTAGGTCAGGTTCAGCTTTAGATTTCGTGGAGGAGGAGTCACATTCTTGATGTAAAATGCTATCATATGGACTTGCTATGTAGGTGTCAGTGTTGCTTTGCTGACATGAAACTTCCTCAGTTTTCTCATTTTGCTTTTCTTCACAAGTGTCATTCTGTAATGTCACTCCAGAGTCATCAGGAATTTTTCCACATGTTGGGATATTGCATTCTTCCATTTCATGATGTGAAGATTGACAGGACATGTCCTGTAATATCAAGATTTTGATAAAAAAAAAAACAACCTTATAAGAACTTTATAAATGTATAAATTTATTTATATATAGTGTGGTAAGGGACATTTTTTTGCAGGAAGGTGTAAAGAAGATCAATAAAGCTATTTAGAAGCAATTTGCTTGTAAAATTGGAGCACAGATATACAGTACACTAGTTGAGCAATTTATTAGAAACACTACATACTGTTTTTTTTTTCTTCTAATTTTAATAGCCAATAGTCCAGCAAAACTAATGGTACATTTTATGAGTGAATGGAGAAAATGAAATATTCTCTTATTTCATTCATAAATTTAGTTTAGAAAATACTGCCACAGGATGTCCACAGGATGGTGCTGATGATCATAGGAAATAAAGACTTGTTTTCTATGACCCTCAGCATCATCTTTTGGCAATAATGTGTCATTTTCCCAAACAACTCTTTTTCATGAGTTAATAAAATTCAACCTGTAGAGGTAATCCTTGTACCAGCTATAGGGCAAATTCTAAACTGGGGTCACACCCTGGGGACATCAAATTTGGAGAGAACAAAGAGTTTAGGCTTTAATGCACTAATGCACAGAAATATACTGTGTTAAACGTGCAATAACGCACAGAAATATACTGCGTTTAACGACACGTATTGCACTGAAATATACTGTGTTAAACGGCATGTAACGCACTGAAATATACTGTGTTAAATGTGCAGTAATACACTGAACAATACTGTGTTAAACTTGCAGTATGGCACTGAAATACAGTATACTGCCTTAAATGTGCACTAACGCACAGAAATATACTGCGTTAAACGGCATGTAATGCACTAAAATGTACTGCATTAACCATGCTGTAACGAAAAGAAATATACTGGGTAAACGTGCACTAACGCACTGAAATATACTGCGGTAAATGGCACGTAATGCACATAAATATACTGCATTAAACGTGTAATAATGCACAGAAATATACTGCGTTAAAAATGCACTAATGCACAGAAATACACAGTGTTAAACGTGCAGTAAGGCACAGAAATATACTGCGCTAAATGGCACGTAACTCACTGAAATATACTGCGTTAAATGTGCAATAACGCACAGAAATATACTGCGTTAAACGGCATGTATTTCACTGAAATATACTGTGTTAAATGTGCACTAATACAATGAATAATACTGCGTTAAGCTTGCAGTATGGCAATGAAATACAGTATACTGCCTTAAATGTGCTCTAACGCACAGAAATATACTGTGTTAAACTGCATGTAATGCACTAAAATTTACTGCATTAACCGTGCAGTAACGCAAAGAAATATACTGGGTAAACGCACACTATTGCACTGAAATATACTGCGGTAAAAGGCACGTAACGTACATAAATATAGTGCGTTAAACATGCATGTAACGCACTGAAATATACTGAGGTAAACGTACAATAACGCACAAAAAGTATACTGCGTTATACAGCACGTAACGCACTAAAATATACAACGTTAAACCTGCCCCGACAAAACAAACTGACACTAAAGTAAAAATGAATGGTCACTACACTCACACTGACTGAACTATCACTAGATTCACACTAAACTGATATTCTACACTGACAATAGAATCAGAATAGCACACCAAGTGACTACAGATCATTCCCCAGCCCAACATCCACTTATACTGACCTTCTGAGCCCCACACCACCAAACCGTTCCTCGGTCAAGCCAGGAATCAAAGCTTCATATTGGGTTGTGTTGGAGTTTACACATAATGATACCATGGGAGGAGTGTTTCCCATACTAAGAAGAACCAAAGATTTTGTGAGGGATTTGACAGTGCAAATGAATCCTGAGAATATCAGAGCTCATTAAAGAAAAAATAGGTCCCTAGGCAAGGTGGCACCCCTACTCCTCATCCTATCTCCTCAACAGCCACTGATAAAGGACTGAAATAAAAATGGGTAGCCTCTTCTTCTAATATCCCAATAAGAAAACTGCCTGCAAGTCCATCCCTTGTGAACTGACAGGCCAGTGCGCAACTTTGACCAATTGTAACACTCAAGAGACCCCGTCACTTTGCTCTGAATTGGCTAATTTTCAAGGTTTATGTAGGCATTAGTAATGGGCCAAACATCCCCCAGTTTGGTTTGCGCCAGAGCTCCTGAACAGAAAAAAAGTTCAGACCTGAGCCGCAAACCTAATAAAGTCTATGGGACCCGAACATTAAAAATCAAAAGTCCTGATTTTGAAAGCTTACCGGCAAGTTATTGGAGGTAAAAATGGTATGGGGGCTCGAGTACTGCCCTGGGGGACATGTATCAATGCAAAAAATGTTTTTAAAAATACAGTTTATAAAGGAACAGTTATTTTAATGATGCTTGAACTGAAACAATAAAAATGAATAATTCCTTTAAATATAGTGCCTGGGCGGTCCCCTTAGTCTACCTGTAAAGTGGCACATCTGTACAGTGTATAGAACCTGCTGCAGCAAAACTGACATAAATAAATTAAAAAAAAAATAAATGACTTTTAAATTGATTTTCCATACATACCAGGTCCTTTGGATATGGTACGGATTTAAAAGGGAACCCCATGCCAAAATGCAAAAAAAAAACAACGTCCCCCCCCGCCCCAAAATCCATGCCAGACACTAATCCAAGAATGCAGTCTGGCAGCCTAGGAAAGGGTGGTGACAAGCAAGGGCCCCCTCCCAAACCATACCAGATCACATTCCCTCAACATGAGGGGTGCTTTGGGGCAGTGGTGCCCCAGGTGGTGGTTGTAGGGGGTCTGCAGGCAGGGGGCTTATCGTAATCTGGAAGCCCCCTTTACCAAGGGGGCCCCCTGATCCCACCCCCCATGTGAATGAGTATGGGGTATATTGTACCCCTATTCATTCACCAAAAAAAGTGTCAAAAAGAAATAAAAACAAACACAGTTTTTGACAAGTCCTTTATTAAAAACAAAAAATAATGCCCCTCAATGTAGATCTATCGTCAATCATGATGCTCACTGCACCGCGGGACCTGAAAAAAAAAAAAAAGAAAAAACCCCTACTAGCTACATAGGCTAACCGCTGACTGCCTTCTCCTCCATCTGACAGTTCTTAAAGCGGAGTTCCAGCCATTCACTCACCTGTCCAACAGTCCAGCGATGCGGCCACCCGAAGCCTCGATCCTCTCCCTCGGCGCCGGCATCACTGCTGTGGGCACTCGGCTGTGATAGTTTGCGGCTTCACAGCCGGGTACCCACTGCGCATGCATGAGTTGCGCTGCGCGCCGTGATTGGCCGGCAATCTTCTGGGACCTTTGACATGTCCCAGAAGATTGCAGGGAGGGAGGGGGAGAGGAGAACTTCCGCTCAGGGCGCCGCGGCGATCCGAGCAGAAGTGGGAGCGGGTACCTGTCAAAACTAGGTACCCGCTCCCCCCCCAAAAAAATGACATGCCAAATGTGGCATGTCAGGGGGTCAGGACTCCCTAAAGCGGAAGTTCCACTTTTGAATGGAACTCCGCTTTAAATAGGCAAGGGGCGGGGCCACCTGGTGACTGGTGACGACAACTGATGACTCATCCTTTGTTAAGGAAGGGGCAGCCAGCTTCCCAGCCCGCTCCTTAAGAAGCAGCTATTCACTGTGCTCTGTGCCTTTGTCAGATGCATTGCTTCAGCCAATCAGAGCCCTAGAATGCACTGTGCAGTGCATTGTGGGGCGCTCGACAAGTAAACCTCCCACCGAGCTCCCCGCAAATTCAGATGTTCAACACTGTTTGAGGCCAAACCGATGCTCGGCCCAAACCGTTCGCCCATTCCTAGTAGGCATTGGTGCAGCTCTCTTCTCTAGTGCCATTGTTACTTCTCTGTAAATCCCTAAATCTGTTGATGTCTTTCTGGGAAATATGACTTCCAGGCTTTTTGTATTAATCTCCTGCTGCAAGCATGAAACTCACCTTTGTGAAAACCTTCGGGCGTCCATCAAAATCCATATCTGTGCCACCTTCTCTGTCATTGTCAGGCTCGTCTTTGTGATCTTTCAGGGATTCTATCTTTACAGAGATGTTTAGGTCAGGTTCAGCTTTAGATTTCGTGGAGGAGGAGTCACATTCTTGATGTAAAATGCTATCATATGGACTTGCTATGTAGGTGTCAGTGTTGCTTTGCTGACATGAAACTTCCTCAGTTTTCTCATTTTGCTTTTCTTCACAAGTGTCATTCTGTAATGTCACTCCAGAGTCATCAGGAATTTTTCCACATGTTGGGATATTGCATTCTTCCATTTCATGATGTGAAGATTGACAGGACATGTCCTGTAATATCAAGATTTTGATAAAAAAAAAAACAACCTTATAAGAACTTTATAAATGTATAAATTTATTTATATATAGTGTGGTAAGGGACATTTTTTTGCAGGAAGGTGTAAAGAAGATCAATAAAGCTATTTAGAAGCAATTTGCTTGTAAAATTGGAGCACAGATATACAGTACACTAGTTGAGCAATTTATTAGAAACACTACATACTGTTTTTTTTTTCTTCTAATTTTAATAGCCAATAGTCCAGCAAAACTAATGGTACATTTTATGAGTGAATGGAGAAAATGAAATGTTCTCTTATTTCATTCATAAATTTAGTTTAGAAAATACTGCCACAGGATGTCCACAGGATGGTGCTGATGATCATAGGAAATAAAGACTTGTTTTCTATGACCCTCAGCATCATCTTTTGGCAATAATGTGTCATTTTCCCAAACAACTCTTTTTCATGAGTTAATAACATTCAACCTGTAGAGGTAATCCTTGTACCATCTATACGGCAAATTCTAAACTGGGGTCACACCCTGGGGACATCAAATTTGGAGAGAACAAAGAGTTTAGGCTTTAACCTCTTCCCGACCGCCCTCTGCCTATTTACTGCGGCAATGCGGTCCTCCTGCACGACCCAACATAGACCCAAATCGGTCGCGCGCACGCAGCTAGGGGGCGAACATGCACCGACGGCGGCGCGCTCCCGCCCCCACTCGGCAGCAGGGAAGCCGATGCACGGGGCAGGCGGCTCAGATTGCCACCTCTCACCCGCGATCACTCCCCGCTGAGAGAGAAGAACGGTCGGATGTTGTAAACACAGCCGACCGTTCTTCTCCCTGGAATGATCATAGAGCTCCTGTGATCCTTCTATATAGAAACACAGGTCTCTATGGTCATTTCACAAGCCACAACCCCCCATACAGTTAGAAACACGCCCCTAGGTACACATTTAACCCCTTCATCACCCACAGTGTTAACCCCTTCCCTGCCATTGTCATTATTACAGTAACAGTGTATATTTTTTGCACTGATTACTGTAGTAATGTCACTGGTCCCCCCAAAACTATCAAAAATGTCAGTTAGGGGTTCGATCTGTCTGCCGCAATGTTGCAGTCTCGCAAAAAATCGCAGATCACCACCATTACTAGTAAAAAAAAACAAAAAACAATAAAAATAACATAAATATTTCCCGTAGTTAGTAGATGCGATAACTTTTGCGCAAACCAATCAAAATACGCTTATTGCATTTTTTTTTACCAAAAATATGTAGCAGAAAACAAACTGGCCTAAAATGTTAAAAAAATTTGATATTTACATTTTTTTTTTTCTTTGGGAATGTTATATAGCAGAATGTGAAAAAATTGTTTGTTTTTTTTTCAGAATTGTCGCTGTTTTTTTGTTTATAGCGCAAAAAATAAAAATCGCACAGGTGAACAAATACACCCAAAAGAAAGCTCTGTTTCTAGGGAAAAAAGGACATACATTTTATTTGGGTACAGCGTTGTACGACTGTGCAATTGTCCGTTAAAATAAAGCAGTGCCGAATCACAAAATATGGCCCGGTCATTAAGGGGGAAATCTTCTGGTCCAGAAGTGGTTAAAAGCAACCCATGCAAAACACACAATAACAAAAAAAAAAAAAATACAATATACTGTTTGAGGGGGGATATGATATCAATGTACAAATACTGTACTGGCGACCCTAGCATAAGGAACAAACTATTCAGAGAAAGGGAATACAATAAGACACGTGGCCACTCACTAAAACTAGAGGAAAAACGGTTTAACCTTAAAATACGTAGGGGTTTCTTTACTGCCAGAGCAGTAAGGATGTGGAATTCGCTTCCACAAGCAGTGGTATCAGCAGGGAGCATCGATAGCTTCAAAAAAACATTAGATGGGCACCTTAAAGACCACAACATACAGGGGTATACAATGTACAACATACAGGGGTATACAATGTACAACATACAGGTGTATACAATGTACAACATACAGGGGTATACAATGTACAACATACAGGGGTATACAATGTACAACATACAGGGGTATACAATGTACAACATACAAGGGTATACAATGTACAACATACAGGGGTATACAATGTACAACATACAGGTGTATACAATGTACAACATACAGGGGTATACAATGTACAACATACAAGGGTATACAATGTACAACATACAGGGGTATACAATGTACAACATACAGGGGTATACAATGTACAGCATACAGGGGTATACAATGTACGGTTAAAAGCAAACACACACACACATCATAGGTTGAACTGGATGTACTGATGTCTTTTTTCAACCTCACAAACTATGTAACTATGTTTATTATAATGCACATTTAAAATATTATAAAACCAACAATAGTGATACTTATAGAGAAGCACAGACAAGTAGTGATGGACGAACATCGGCCGGGGTGGTTCGCGAACGTCAGCCGCAAATTTTCTCAAATGTCCGCAAACCGCAAGTTCGCGGCGGGCCCCATTGACTTTAATTGGAGGCGAACTTTAAAAACATTTAGGTCATATTTGCAGCCACAAAAGACTTACTAGCTGTGCACAAATAGTCCCAGCACATGGACAATGTCATAACAGAAGTATTGCAACTTGAAAAGTTGCCCTCATTTTTTTTTTTTTTACAGCAAAAAAATGTTTCTTTTTTTTTTTTCAGAAATCAGCCAGAACTGACAGCAGCCGGTAAATACATGTCTAATACATATAGGGTCCATTCACACATCTGTAAAATGGATCCGCATCCATTCCACAATTTGGAGGAACCTTTACAGACCCATTGATTTTCAATTCCAGTCTGAAAAATGAGGCATTCACAGGATAAAGAAGTAAGTGTCGGCCATTCCAGGCCCCAAAAATTAGCCCACATGCGTTTACCTGACAGCTAAGAACGTAGTATTCTGTGGCTGAAGGTACATTAGGCATTCACAGGATACAGAAATAAGTGTCGGCCATAAAAGGCTCCAAAAATTAGCCCACAAGGGTTTACCTGAAAGCTAAGAACGTAGTATTCTGTGGCTGAAGGTTCATTGGGCATTGACAGAAAAAATAATTGTCGGCCATGAAAGGCCCCAAAAATTAGGCATTCAATGGACATGAAATGCATTTTATGCCGCTGTATTTAGCAAAGACAAGGACCAGGAATTGTTGTGAGTGGATGGCGGTCTGGCGGATATTTGTGGCCTGTCATGAGGAATTTCAATGAAACATGGTCACATGTGTTGGATTCCTCAGAGATCCATGCCTCATTCATTTTTATAAATGTGAGGTAGTCTACACTGTCATGAGCTAGGCGAGTGCGCTTATCGGTCACGAACCCCCCTGCTGCACTGAACGTCCTTTTGGACAGGACACTGGACGGGGGGCAAGCCAACAGTTCCATTGCAAATTGTGCAAGCTCTGGCCATAGGTCAAGCCTGCCCACCCAGTAGTCCAGGGGCTCATCACTCCTCAGAGCGTCCACATCTGCCATTACCCGATGTCGATCTAGGTGTTCCCTGATGCTGGAACCGGAGTACAGCTGTCGATGGTTCGGCTGAAAGAAGGATCTCATATCTGAAGTGACCAAGACATCTTCAAACCGCCCTCTTCTTGCAGGCGCTGTTGGATTGCTACCCGCAACTGTCTCTCTGTGTCTGGAAATTCCTCTGCCAGCGCACGCAAAAGCAGAATGCAGCATTTCTCACAGCGAGGCCTGCATTCTGACTGCCCTCTGTGATGGTGGTCACATTTCCGCCATTTTTTGTTTGTACCGGGGGTCTAAGTACATTGCCACCCAGTACTGGTCATTGGCCTTTATGCTTTTCACACTAAACTGGAAGCGGTGTAGTGGTCTGGCTCCAGCTCATCATCCAGGATAATGTCGTTCTCGTTCTCCTACCCCCATCCACGGACAATACCAGGGATCCCAGAAAGGTCTGACTCCACTTCAGACTGCTGTTGTTGACTTGTCTCAGATGGAGTAGCACCCCCTGGGAATTCATCCAACATTGCAACTTCCTCATCTTCCTGCTCCTGCTCCTCGATGGCTTGATCAATGACACAACGCAATGCACACTCCAGAAAGAAGGCGTAAGGTACAATGTCACTGATGGCGCCCAGGCCGTGACTGACCAGTTTGATGATCTCATTGAATGGCCGCAGAAGGCTGCATGTGTCCCGTATGAGCAGCCACTGGTGAGGAGAAAAAACCCAAGCTCCCCAGAACCTGTCCTGCCGCAGAGTTCGAACAGGTAGTCATTAACTGCACGTTTCTGCTGGAGCAGCCTATCAAGCATATGCAACGTTTAGTTACATTGCGTCGGGCAGTCACAAATAAGACGCCTGACGGGCAGGTTGTGTCGCCACTGAATCTCAGCAAGGCGAGC